>NC_140589.1:297326590-298003505 GCF_964204655.1 Triturus cristatus
CCACCACCACCACCACCACCACCACCACCACCACCACCACCACCACCACCACCACCACCACCACCACCACCACCACCACCACCACCACCACCACCACCACCACCACCACCACCACCACCACCACCACCACCACCACCACCACCACCACCACCACCACCACCACCACCACCACCACCACCACCACCACCACCACCACCACCACCACCACCACCACCACCACCACCACCACCACCACCACCACCACCACCACCACCACCACCACCACCACCACCACCACCACCACCACCACCACCACCACCACCACCACCACCACCACCACCACCACCACCACCACCACCACCACCACCACCACCACCACCACCACCACCACCACCACCACCACCACCACCACCTCCTCCTCCTCCTCCTCCTCCTCCTCCTCCTCCTCCTCCTCCTCCTCCTCCTCCTCCCCTCCCCCCCCCCCTCCCCCCTCAGGCCTGCCCTACTTAGCACCTGGATACCCTCACAGGCGATTAGCCGCGCTCTACAAATTAACATAACATGTGGGAGAGTCTGGAACTGTTACGTGTCAAACTCCGTTGCCTTTCAGAACAAGAAGCAGTGAAAGCCGCCTGTTCTTTCTCTAACTATAACTTTTATTCGTAACATGCTGCACTTCTCTGGGGTTTTAAACTCAGACATGGACTTTAATTCACCAAAATTCCAGGGGTAGCAGAAGTGACTTTGCATACCATTAGACCCTTACTTTGACTTACAGACACATGCTTACACATACTAACACATTCACACACTCTTGGGCACATAAACACAAGCTTACCCGTAAGCATGCACACAGTATACATTTAAAAGCATTTTTTACTTACCTTAGCTTCCAGATAGGGTCATATTCCATCTAGCATACTCCATTTTTTATTACACTTATAGTGAATAATAATATTCACTACTTGTATAATAAACAAATTGACAGAAACCAGGCAAGTGGAGCTCCAACCAGCATCCATTATGAAGAGCTGCCCCTGTGTTCCAGGCACTGATTTTGCCACCTCTGAGACTAGGGGTTGCAAAAGCAGTGCCAGGGGTAGCTAGGGGTGAGAGAGGGGTCACATATGCGACCCCTGGCGACCCCTAAATGACGTCCATGGGTCAGATCTGGGATGGGTCTTAACCACAGAGAGAGGAACATATGTGGGTCGTTCATACCCCCTTCTACCTTGTTAGACTGGAGTGAAGGCTTAACTGCCGTGAGGCAGCCAGGTAGCAGAAACCACCACACAGGTTTCAAACTACCTTCAGAGAGAAAGGTGTCTGTGCCGGGCTCCTAGCCAAAGTTACAGAAAGACTTTAGACCACTGCACAAATTTACCAACAAATAAAACTTCTGCAGCCTATCTGGTAACAGATGCCCTTGATACTACTTTTAAGTATAAGTGGGCTTAGCTTACATATTTTAGATCTTAACATTGTACAGTTGGTCATTGCTTTAACAAGGCACTTTGACATATGGTTTATCTATGTTACATTTAGAAATACATCATTTGAACAAAAGCACAACACATACACTCGGGAGTGTGGAGAGAGCCTAGTATGTACGTACTAGAAGCTTTGCCTCATGCTCCATCAGCACATTTGGCTACATTTAACCGCAAGCCTTAGATTTTCAGCCCATCCACAGTCACCAAAGGCAACTGTCATGAGAGTAAAACACCAAAATCATACTCCTGATGAGAAGACAAAATGCTGTGGTAAAAACTGTGCATAAACACATGCTCACAGATCCAAGCATATTCGAAATACACGAAAAACAAATGTCATGGAGTTTCTATGAAACATCTTGTTGTACAAAAGGTGATGGACGGAGCATCAGAACCAATCAAACACTCACACCCAGTCAACAGATCTGGGTTTGATCCATCACCGTTCTTTAGCCCACTCTGCCACCCCAGTTCAGACATGGCCATATGCAAATCAGTCTGACCCTGTGCCTCATGGGAACAGTCCAGCCGAACTGCCAAGCCATGCCTTCCCTGGACCGGAAACAAGCTTCCTAGGACCGGTTTCTGGCATTTCAGCAGTCTTCAGCCAGGCTTGCTTGAATCCAGTGGCAAAGTGAGCAAGGGACTCACGTCTGAGCATACCCTGCCAACTTATGGCGGACAAAGCGGTACAAAAGGGGGTGGTGATGGACGGAGCATCAGAACCAATCAAACACTCACACCCAGTCAACAGATCTGGGTTTGATCCATCACCGTTCTTTAGCCCACTCTGCCACCCCAGTTCAGACATGGCCATATGCAAATCAGTCTGACCCTGTGCCTCATGGGAACAGTCCAGCCCGAACTGCCAAGCCATGCCTTCCCTGGACCGGAAACAAGCTTCCTAGGACCGGTTTCTGGCAGAGTGGCCTAAAGTACGGTGATGGAGCAAACCCAGATCTGTTGACTGGGTGTGAGTGTTTGATTGGTTCTGATGCTCCATCCATCACCACCCCCTTTTGTACCGCTATGAAACATCTTGTGACACATGCAATTATGTGCCCAGAGCTGCTAACCAGTACTTGATGCTCACTGATGAAATGTTATTGTTCTGGAATTAGTCTGCCACCATTGGGATGTTTCATTGAGTGAGCACTGTGACACTGCAAGTTGAAAATCAGAGGACTCAGACATATCTTAGCCATACCCCAACTATATCCCCCACCCTACCCTCCCAGGCGGGTCTCTATAGTCGGCAACCTGCTCAGTCGTCTGCAGGGCCTCATATTTTTATCTTTGAGGGTCACTAACATATGTTCAAGGGACTTTCCCTCACTTCGCTCAGTAGGCCCAGCGCAGGGAAATCAGTCAGCCCCACCTTGGCTTCCTTCCTCTTGATCACTCCCATCCGCAACATTTGGATTTGTAAGTATTTCCAGCAATGCTGTCCACTTCCAGCGATTTCTCACTTCCCGTTCGTTTAGCTATTCTCAGTCTGACAATAGTTTCACATTCAGCCCATTTAATGAACTCCTTTTACCATCTAGCGAAACTAGGACCAATTCTCAATTTCCAGTGCCTGGTAATGTCTCTCTTAGCTAAAACTAACCCAAGGTCTTGGAACTTACTCGTTACCTTGTTTTTAGCATTATGGGGAAACCAGTGCAACAGACAGTATTCCGGAGTATTCCCTATTTCTTTCTCAGTCACTTCCGCCAATATTAAGGTTACCTCCTCCCAGAAGTCCCCTATGTTCGGGCAGCTCCAGAACATATGCAAAAAATCAGCTCCTATTGTATGACATCGTGGGCAAGCTGCAATTTGCATACAGAAATAGTTATTGAGCTTTTCTGGGGGTAAGGTAGGCTCTGTGTAGCTCTCTTCCACGCCCTCTCCACCAGTATCCCCCATTCTTTATCTGATATCGGCTTGCCCAGGTCTGCTTCCCATGCTCTATGGATTTTGGTCAGGGGGGGTGGGGGTTGGGGCGTGTGAACGGGACAGTGTTGTGTATGTAAGTCGCCTGATCTTACCTGCATCTCATTATACCAAATAGTGCATCCTCCATCGTCCTTCAGCCTTGTATTGTAGCAACCCTTTCCACGGCTATTGCACGTATGGTACCACACCTAAGTATGACACGGTAAATAAAACAAAATATTACTTTTCTGTGTAAAACAACGTGTATAATCCTTTTTAACATTTTGTGCTATATCCTCAAGTGTCCTATACAGAGAAGAGTTATTTAGGTGTTTTATAATGTCGAGGAAGTAACGTTGTGCTATTTTGGCTTATTTTGAAAATAAAATGTCACTTTCTTTACGGTTATAAGGGGGGGCAATGATGGCAGGGGTATTTCCAAAGAGCACCTATTCTACAGCAACCATGGTCTTTAGGCACGAATAGATGCAAACAAAGCTGTACAGTCAAGTTTTAATGTAACACGAAACAGAAGAAGAGATTTGAATGACAGTATAAGGAATTATTAAGATGGGTTGTGTAGTAGTTTTGAATTCCTATCACACATGATTTGCTTTAATTTTTCTTTTTCAAACTAATTCAAACCTCCACATTTTTTTAACAAATGGTACCACAACAAATTGCACATTTTTAAAATAGTATGAAAATCTAAGATGTACCCATCAGACTGTTACTTTACCTACATTCTTTAAAAACCCCTCTCCATCTGCAGAGAGAGCTCTCCACGCCTTCGATTTTAGTAGGGTTGTGAAGTTCTATCTAGAAATGGCAAAATCTTGAAGAAAATCAAAAAATGTTTGTCAACTATGGTCCTCTACGGACAGGATATACCACTTCCAAGCAATCCTTAGCTAGATGGATTGTCTCCTCATTAATCCTTTGCTATCAAAACGCAAACAGAACCCCATCCCGTAAACCTAGGGGTCACTTCACCAGGTGTAAATCAGCTGCTACTGCTTTGCTTAGTAACATACCAATTGCTGAGATTTGCAAGGTTGCAACTTTGAGATCAGTTCACACCTTTACGAGACACTAATTTGTTTTCCTAATTTTACATTTTTCCTTTATTACCTCTAATTTTGCTGAATCTTTGAGGGATAAGCTTGAAAATCTATTCAGTGCTTATGATTATCCATGGAGATCCCATGAGAGAGAAGAAATTGTTTCTTACTTGTAATTCTAGTTCTCCAAGTAACCCTTTCTCCTCCCCAAAATATATAATACATATATACTACTGGTTTGAGTAAATTGCCACCTACAGGGCATGATGGGACACTAGAGTCTTTCGGAAGTAAGGCGAAGTTGATGTGACTTTGAAAGAACTGTTCCAGGATGCCCACACATAGGCGGGACTATTCAATGCTTATGATTAACAATGGAGATCCACTGAGATTGAAATGCCGGATGTCACAAGCATATCAGCACATTTTTACCAGTGGCAAATTTCTTATTGCTGAAGGTTAGCAAAAGCTTTCACCAGATTAGAAAAAAACAACACTGTACAGGGAATATGATAAACCGAAATACACAAATATGTCCTTTTCTATTTTTCCAGAAGGTCTGTTTCCAAACTCATACAAAATCAGAAAAAATTGGAAATATATAAAGTGTGAAGTGTTCTTATAGCCTAGCTGTGTATATGGTCAAAGACGTATTCCATTTATGAGGACACCAGTTATCACCCAAAGAATTCAAACCAGTTATACTAGACTGTTCCTTGCATGTTCACAGAGATTATGGTGGTGACATGAGCCTAAAGGCCAGTCAAGGCACTCTTACCCCCCCCAAACAGGAAGTGCTACCCACTGTGGGGGATATGACTGTAAATATTATCAAGATTGACAGGCATAATCCAAAAACGCCATTGAGAGGACATGCAATATTTGAGCACTATATAGAATTTCTTTTTTTTTAAAATAATTAGTTGTGTAGAGGCAGCTAGAAACATTAAAAAATGAGTTACTACAGGCATGGAGTAACACCTCAAATCTTTCTTTTGATGGAGCAACATCACTGTTGTTCCTTTTCTTTAGGTCAGTAAAAACAACCTGTGTCACAAACTATCTGCACTGAGAGAAGGGATTGCGAGTGATTGAAATACCATAGTCTGCAGTTATCTCTATATACCCCCCAAACCTCCACACAACAGAATAATGTAAATTCCAGACCTTATGGAAACAGTTATGCTGTTGAGATGGTGGCAGGCAGAGTATGTGTGCCTTGAGCCAAGGCCTATCTTCCCATTCAATGCCAACAAACTGCAAATGTTTTCCTTTTTAACAAAAACAAATATATATATTTCACAGAAAAGTTAAAATGCTGGGAGAAAGGTACAACCTTTGCGTAAATTAAAGAATGGACAGTGGATCGACTGCTTTTGAACTACAAATGAATTGTCTTCTTTGCTGCCTCATAGCCTTTATCGAGGAAAAGAGCTGTACAAAAGGATAGCATACACATCGCCCACAATATCAAAGCCCATCTGTAGAGTGCATTTATAAATCTCCAAGCAATCACCAAAAATGACTGAAAAATGGTTACAACAGTAGAAGTACAAGCTAACCCTCTCCCAAACAGCACTGGGCACCTTTCTGAAGTATTGCCACATTATAGGCTGTAGGTTCAAAGAAGTCTACCCATTTTGTATTTCATTTCAGAACGAATAAGAAACATCGTATAGTTTTACCTGTCGGTGTAGTTTTGCAGCTTAAAGACTTTCTGGATTCACTATGCTGTGTATTATTCAGCCATCTTGTGATTGGGTCCGGAATAGTAGTATTTTCTCTTTTTTCTTTTTTTTTTCGTGGCCCAGGTGGGTGGCGACGACCCACCATTTGGTGTCCTTCGTGACGTTGGCGCGCTTCCTGCGGAAGCTCCCACCTTTGGTCGCCATCTTCAGATTCTTTTTTCTGGTCGTGTGTTAATCCTGTCTCTGTTATTTTGTAAAGTCTTGTTCACTAGTGAATCCAGAAAGTCTTCAAGCTGCAAAACTACACCGACAGGTAAGAAACTATACGTTATGCAGCGTGAATCTTTCTGGATTCACTATGCTGTGCATAGACTTTAGAGCGTTTTGTCCTTATTGTGATGGCTGGGTGGAAGATGAGCACTGCTTACTAAATATGTGTTGTAAGACCGTCTGTCCCACTTGCGTTTCTTTGTTCATTTGAATATCCACACAGTAGTGCTTAGTGAATGTGTGCACTGAAGACCATGTTGCCGCTTGGCAAATGTCTTGGATAGGTGTGTTCGCTAGAAACGCAATTGTTGCTCCTTTCTTTCTTGTTGAGTGAGCCTGAGCTGCTCCTTGTAACTTGTCCTGCCTGCTTGTGGCAGAGTTGAATTGTCTGCGCAATCCATCGAGCAATGGAGTTCTTGGTGACTGGTCGTCCCAGAAAACTGCTTGCAAAGGAGACAAAGAACTGTTTTGTTTTCCTGCACTCCTTTGTCCTCTCTATAAAGTGCATTACAGCCCTTCTGGTGTCTAGTGTGTGTAGAGCCCTTTCTGTTTTTGTGGTCGGTTTTTGGAAAAAACTTGGTATTTGGATTGTTTGGTTAATATGGAACCGAGACACCACCTTTGGCATGAAGTGTGGGTCCGTCCTCATTACAATCCTGTCCTTGAGTATTTGTAAGTAGGGCTCTTGGAATGTGAGCGCTTGCAACTCACTTACTCTTCGTAGTGACGTGATCGCCACTAAGAAGGCTCTCTTTAGTGTGAGCATGTGCAGTGTAGTCTTGTGAATAGGTTCAAAGGGTGTCTTTATCAATTGAGTTAGCACTACGTTGAGGTTCCATGCTGGTGTTGGCATCCTCTTTGGGGGGCGATTCTCTTGTGCCTTTCAAAGAATCTCTTCACCACTTGAGGTGAAGAAACTTTTCCCTGTTTCACCTCTTCTGTAGGCCACCACCGCAGCCAAGTGCACCCTCAGGGATGTTTAGCTCAATCCGCTTTGTAGCAGGTGTGTTAAGTACTTTAGTACTGTTGATTCCCTTGTGGCCTTCCATTGTAGTTTCTCCTTGATGCACCGTTGGGAGTACCTCTTCCATTTTGCTATGTAGCACTTTCTTGTGGTAGGCCTTCTTGCCTCCCTGAGTACTACCATAGTACTTGCTGGTAGTTTTAGGTGCGCAAATTCTAGGTCTTCAGGAGCCATGCTGCTAGGCTGAGACCCTCTGGTTCTGGGTGAAGCACCCTTCCGTTCTGCATTGTTAACAGGTCCCTTCTTGGGAACCTGTGTGCTGGTTCTTGTGCCATTTCCACTATCTGCGAGAACCAGGACTACCTGGCCCACTGAGGTGCTATCAGTATTAGCGTCATGTTGCTGATTCTGCATTTGCTAAGTACCCTGTGAATTAGTGGTATCGGGGGGGGGGGGGGGGAAGCGTATGCAAAGCTCTTTGACCAACTTATCCATAATGCATTCCCTTGGGACCGATGGTCCGGTTGTCTGGATGCGAAGTGTTGGCATTTTGCATTCTGGTGTGTTGCAAATAGGTCTATTTGTGGAGTACCCCATTTCTGGAAAAACTTTTCTATTTCCTGCTGGTTGAGCTCCCATCGTGAGATGCCGACGTCTGTCTGCTGAGCCGGTCTGCTTCCACATTGTCCTTCCCTGGGAGATGTATTGCTAGTAGGTCTATTTTCAGTGGGATGGCCCATCTCAAAATTTCCTGTGCTAGCCCCGATAGTGGTACTGATTGTGTTCCTCCTTGTTTGTTGATGTAGAACATGGTGGTTGTGTTGTCTGTTTGGACTAACACCCTGTTCCCGTAGAGCTCTTTCTGAAAGGCTTGGAATACAGTTTTTAGCTCTAGGTAGTGGATGTGTCTGACCGCATCTTGCTGCGACCACAGACCCCTCACCTTGTTCATGTGTGCGCCCCACCCCACCTGGGAGGCACCCGTTGTGATGGTCACTGTTGGAGTTGGTTGTGTGAATGGCTTCCCCTGTGATATGTTTTCCTTTTTCCACCACGCTATTTCCTGATGCACTGCGTGCGTGACAACCACAAGATCTTCCCAACACCCTGTGGCCTGTGACCATTGCTGCTGAATCTATTCCTGGAATGGTCTCATGTGTAGCCGGATATTTGGGACTAAGTGGATGAATGACGCCATCATTGTGAGAAAGTGCCATCTTTCTTGCATGGTATGCCCCCACTTTTTGCTGAATTGCTGAATGTACTTTGACTGAGTGTGCCATGGACTCCTGCCAATCAAGTGCCCAGGGCCTATGTTCCTTCCCTAAAACACACAAAACCCAAATTGGCAAACCCTGGCCACATGTCAGCCCCTGGTAAATGGTACCATAGGCCTCTAAGGGCTGCAGCACTCATTGTGCCACCCTTAGATGCCCTGCACCCTTACACACACACACTGCATTTGCAGGCTTGGTGTCCGGGTGCAAGACAAAAAAAGAGTCGACATGGCACACATCCCTGTGTGCCATGCCCATCACCTACACTGCCATGGCATACATCAGCCACCCCTCTAGCTGGGTGCCTTATGCCAATGGTGTGGGCACAGGAGCAGGGGCGCTGTGCCCCTACAGTACCCAGGTCCATTCCTGGGCACTAAGTGCAGTGCTACCATTTAAGAGTACATGGTGCTGAGAGCTCGTCAAACACGAACTCTACAGCACCATAATGGAAACACTGAAGACTGAGAAGTTTGGTATCAAATTTCTCAGCACATTAAACTAACACTGATGCCAGTGTGGGATTTAATGTACCAAGCACCCCAGAGGGCATCTTAGAGATGCCCCCTTAAACCTAACCTACAATCCACGTCTGCTTTGAGGCTGCCACACAGCAGCCATGTTGCTGGACCCCTGGGTGGGAGAGCCCCTGCTCTCCTGGGCCTGCAACAATGCTCATCCTGGGTCAGGTGCTAAATCTCCTCCCCCAGGATGGGCAGGGAGAAGCTTCAAAGGCATGCCGCCTCTGTGAGCTTCCCCAGGCCACTGCAACCCCCCCACTCTGGTGGGAAGCTTGGCCGGAAACCCCAAATAAGGACAGGGGATGTGCCAGCCTGCCAACCCCACCCCTCAGGTGGGGGAGGCGAGGTGAAGCACATCTCCGGGCTCTCGCCATCTTCAAGATGGGAAGCCTTACCCTATCAGGACTAGGCTACTGCCCCCATCCCACAGGAGAGAGGCAGGATAGGGGGTGTACCCACCCCAGGACAGGGACCCATTGGTCCCTGCCCTTCACCTACCTGTAACGCCCCTAAATCTAGTATTTAGGGGCACCCTGAACCTTCCTTCCCCAGATTCCGAAATACAAAGAAGAGCAAGAAGAAAGAAGACCTGCCCTGCAGCTGCTAAGAAGAGGAAGACACCAACTGCTGTGGCCCCAGCCCAACCGGCCTGTCGACCCTCGAACCTGCTCCTGCTCCAATCCAGCATCTCGTGGCCAGCAACCTCACAAACCCCAGAGGACCTGGCTACCTTACCTCTACACCTACCTACTTCCCCACTTGCCCTAAGTGACCAGGAGCCCAGCTCCCACAGCCGCGTGGCTTGCTAGTCAGCAGCCACCAACCAAGGCACCCCCTATCCCTCATAGGATAACATTGGGCCTAAATCTCTCTGCACTCGGCCGCCCTAGAGTCGCTGAGAGTGAACCAACTGTACCTACCTGACCCTGCCCGCCCCCCCCCCCCCCCCCCCGAGTCTATGCCCAGAACCTCAACTCTGCCAGTCGAGTACTTACCTTTAAACCGATAACTCTATTTTCTTCATAGGGTAACATTGACTGGCTTTTTCCTGAAATTTCTTCTAAGTGTGGACTTTTCAAATCTTAAAACATTCACCAAAAATCAGCCGAGTAATGAAAACGAAAATACTCACCGGCTCTTCGGTGAGCTCCCAGTGCTGGATCTTGGTGCCCAGCACTGACTCTGAAAAATACTTACAACTGTACTTACCAGTAACCCAATTTTCTCCCATAGGAAATCATCGACTGTTTTCCTGTGAAATTTCTTTTAAGTGTCAATTTTGCAATCTTTAAATATTCTTTAAAAATCGTATAATATATGAAAACGTAATTACTTACCTGTTTTGGATAAAGGTCCCAGTACTGAGTCTAGGTACCCAGTTCTGGATTACAAAAGTAACGAGAACATACTGTACCTGCAACTTGAATTTTCTTCCATAGGGAATCATTGACTGTTTTCTATGAAAGTGTCAACTTTTAAAATAGCTAAATATTGTTTAAAAATCATCACAGTAATTAAGTTGACTTTCATCACTTGATTCCAAGTACTGACCCAGGACTGAATCTAGGATCCAGTCCTGGAATTCCAAAAGTAATCCAAAAAGTAATCTGTTGCAAATAACTTGAAATTTCCATTGAGCTCAATGCATTGTTGTGTTTAAAATAGTGTTGCCTATTGCAACCACTTTTAACTGTTTACAAAAGACAATTGCATAGTGCAAAAGAACAAGTTACTTACCTTCGGTAACAATGTATCTGTAAGAAACATTAGTTAGTTAGATTCCTCACCTTAGAATATCCCCAGGTGTCAGACTGGATCCAGAAGATTTTTGTAGCAATACCCCTTGTGCGTCGCTAGGCGTCGTCTGCGGCTCCGCGTCCGTCGTTGGCGTCGTGCGCCGGAATGACGTCGCTGGAGTACTTAGACGCCGCCCTCGAGCGCTGACGTCAGTTCTTGTACATAGCTTTACGCGCCAGGAACGCAGAGCCATGCAAGAGACCGACAATGGTGCCAAAAAAGTCTAGGGGCCTGAAAAGGATAACCTTAACCCTAGATGTCAGTTCGCAGAACGGGGAGGCTGAGTGGGTCGGTGAGGAATCTAACTAACTAATGTTTATTACAGATACATCGTTACCGAAGGTAAGTAACTTGTTCATCTGAAAGAAACACGTTAGTTAGATTCCTCACCTTAGAATAGATACCCCAGCAATACCAACCCCAGAGGTGGGTCTGCGAACCAAGATCACACCAGAAAGTCCTGGAGAACAGAACGGCCAAAGAAGCCATCCCTCCGGACTTAGCTATCTAGGCAATAATGCCTGGCAAACTTGTGCAGTGAAGCCCACGTCGCCGCCTGACAGATGTCCTGCAAAGGGACTCCCCGTCCCAGGGCAGTAGTAGCCGCCGTGGCCCGGGTGGAATGGGCTCTCAGCCCAACAGGAGGGTCCTTTCTTGCCAAAGAGTAACAGACCTTTATACACAAAACGACCCACAGCGAGATGGTCCGTTTGTGTACAGCTTTCCCCTTCTTAGCACCTACGTATCCAACGAAAAGTTGGTCGTCCACCCGGAACTGTTTGGTGCGGTCCAAATAAAAGGAGAGCGCATGTTTTGGGTCCAGACGGTGGAGCCTCTCTTCCTCTTTGGAAGGATGCGGAAAGAAGGTGGGCAAGGTGACAGATTGCCCGATGTGAAAGGGGGTCACCACTTTCGGAAGAAAAGAAGGACGAGTCCGGAGGACAACCTTGTCCGGATGAACAGACAGAAAAGGAGGTTTAGATGATAGAGCCTGGAGCTCACTCACCCGTCTAGCCGAGGTGATAGCTACCAGAAAAGCAGTCTTAAGGGTCAGAAGACGAAGGGGACAATTTTGAAGGGGCTCAAAGGGAGCGCACATCAGAAATGTCAGGACAAGATTCAAATCCCACTGAGGCATTACAAAAGGGACAGGAGGGAATGTGTGGGTAATGCCTTTAAGAAAGCGTGAAACTACAGGGGACTTGAAAAGAGAGGGCTGATCAGGAAGCCTCAAGAAGGCACAGATCGCAGCAAGATAACCTTTCAAGGTGCCCAGAGCAGAGCCCTGCTGGGCCAAAGAAAGAAGAAAGAGAAGAACCTCAGAAAGAGGGGTGGAAAAGGGATCCACAGCCTTTGCTGTGCACCATGCCACAAATTTGTTCCACCTGCAGGCGTATACCGTCTTAGTGGAGGGACGCCTGGCTGCCAGAATGATATCACAGACTTCAGGAGGCAAGTCAAATGGCATCAACTGCCGCCGCTCAATCTCCACGCATGGAGGTGGAGGCTGGACAGGTTCGGGTGGAGGACCGTCCCCTGCTGCTGCGACAGAAGGTCCTCCTGAAGAGGCAGACGTATCGGAGGATCGGTTAACATACTGAGTAGCTCGGGATACCAGTACCTTCGTGCCCAATCCGGAGCCACTAAGATGACTTGGGCCCGGTCGTGCCTGATCTTCAGCACTCTGGGCAGAAGTGGTATAGGCGGAAAGGCGTACAACAGACCGCAACTCCACTCGCGACGAAAAGCGTCTCCGAACGAGCGCCGCCTTGGAAATTCCAACGCGCAGAACTGATGACATTGCGCGTTCTCTTCGGTGGCAAATATATCTAACCAAGGCTCTCCCCACTGCAGAAAGAGACCTTGCGCCACGTCAGAGTTCAGACGCCATTCGTGATCCATCATGCACCGGCGGCTGACTTCGTCTGCTCTGGCGTTCAGAGAGCCCGCCAGATGTTGAACCACCAGGATGATGCCCTGGTGTTCCAGCCATGTTCAGAGGCGCAGAGCCTCCTGACAAAGAGTCCACGACCCCACCCCGCCCTGTTTGTTGCAATACCACATGGCGGTGGTGTTGTCCGTGAACACCTGCACGACACTTCCCCGGACAGAGGGAAGGAAGGCTTTCAGTGCAAGCCGGATCGCTCTCAGCTCCAAAAGGTTGATGTGGAGTTGAGTCTCCGCCGGAGACCAGAGTCCTCTGATCTCCGCCTCTCCCATGTGGCCCCCCCATCCCAGGAGGGATGCGTCCGTCACTACTACGTGCTCCGGTTGGGGTAGCGAGATGCATCTGCCGCTGACCCAATCGCGGTCCGTGAGCCACCACTGCAACTGTTTCATAGTGCCCTGCGAGATCAAGACATGGTCGGACAGGTTGCCTCGATGCTGGGCCCACTGAAACTTCAGGTCCCACTGCAGAGCTCGCATGCGCCGCCTGGCGCAATGTACTAACAGGACGCAGGAGGCCATCAGCCCCAGAAGCCGCAGCACCAACCTGACCGAAACCCAGGATAGAGACCGAAAGATGGGAATCAGAGCCTGAATATCCCGGACCCGCTGTTCCGGAGGATAGACCCGGAACTGCGCTGAATCGAGAACCGCTCCGATGAAAAGGAGCTTCTGGGAGGGACTCAGGTGCAACTTCAGCACATTGATGGAGAACCCCAGCGAATGCAGGAGGTCGGCCGTAATCTGGAGGTGGGAGACGACTTGCTGGGGCAAGCCCGCCTTTAACAACCAGTCGTCGAGATAGGGGAAGACTGGAACCCCTGATCTGCGCAGATGAGCTGCGACCACCGCCATCACTTTCGTGAACACCCGAGGGGCACTGGTGAGGCCGAAGGGGAGCACGGTAAACTGAAAATGCTCTTGGCCCACGGTGAACCGCAGGTAACGCCGATGGGCCAGCAGGACGGGGATGTGAAAGTAAGCGTCCTGCAAGTCCAACGCTACCATCCAGTCTCCAGGATCGATGGCAGGCAGAACCTGAGCTAGCTTGAGCATCTTGAACCGCTCCTTCCGAAGGAAGGCGTTGACGCTCCTGAGGTCCAAGATATGGCGTAGGCCCACTTTGCCCTTCTTGGGAACCAGAAAGTAGTGGGAATAGCAACCACGAGCTACTTCTGGCCCAGGAACGCACTCGACGGCCTCTTTGGCCAAGAAGGCCGTGACTTCCTGCCGCAGCAGATTCAAGTGATCCTCCGACATACGGTGGCACTGCGGTGGCATGGCTGGAGGGGTCGTCTCGAAGGGGAGGGAGTAGCCCCTTCGGACGATTTGCAGCACCCACCTGTCCGACCTGATGGAACGCCAGTGGAGCAGGTGATGGCGAACTCTGCCGCCCACTGGCGTTGAATGGGCCTGAAAGCTCGGACTAGGAGGGCTTTGAGGCGGATGCTGCCGGGGTGGATGTGGACTGACCGGCACGTTGACCTCCAGTACCGCCTCGGCGGAATCCACGTCCGCGACCGCGTGCAGGTTGGTTCTGCGGCCGGTGGCTGGGCGGACGTGAGGAGGCGCCCCTTCCTTGGCCACGAAAGGCGGAAGTTTGCGGCCGCAGGACCGAAAGACTCAAGGACTTGGCCGTGGCCCGGGAGTCCTTGAACCGAGCCAGCGCCTTCTCACCAAAAAGGCGAGTGCCATCAAAGGGCATGTCCATGAGGGAACTCTGGACATCCCCCGAAAATGACGTGGACCTCAGCGAGGCGTGACGCCGAAGCGCCACCGTGGTGGAAATCCCCCTACCCAGCGAGTCCGTGGTGTCAAGTCCACACCAGATGGCATGTCGTGCTGCATCTCGCCCGTCAGCAAGTGCCTGGGAAAGACGTGTCCGGGCCTCCTCCGGACACAGGGGCAGCACGTCCTCCACCGCATCCTACAGAGAGTGGGAGTAACAGTCCAAGATGCAAGCGGTGTTCAAAGACCGCAGCCCCAGGCTCAGGGACGAGAAAAGTTTCTTCCAGAACTGCTCCAACCTCTTGGATTCCCTGTCCGGAGGAGCGGACGGGAAGGAGGATTGGGACGTAGAGGCCTGGATAACCAGACTCTCAGGGGTGGGGTGTTGGGACAGGAAACTGGGGTCGCCCGGAGCAGGGCGGTGGCGCCAGGCTACGTTCCGATCCACAGGAGGTACTGTGGAGGGCTTGGACCAAGTGCCCTGGAGAACGTCAACGAGGGCCTCATTGAACTGCAGCAGAGGCTCTGTGGAGCTTGCTGTCGGTTGAAGCACCTCAGTGAGGACGTTAGTCCTCACGGCCACAGCAGGCAACTCTAGCCCAAGGGCTTCGGCCGCCTTG
This sequence comes from Triturus cristatus, assembly GCF_964204655.1. Classification (NCBI taxonomy): domain Eukaryota; kingdom Metazoa; phylum Chordata; class Amphibia; order Caudata; family Salamandridae; genus Triturus; species Triturus cristatus. The sequence continues at coordinate 297,341,856 of NC_140589.1, forward strand.
CGCGGCACCACTGAAAAAGCTGCACCTTCCTCCGATGCCACAGTCGGAGGAGAGATGAAACCAGCGTCCGGGGAGGTGTCCAGACCACTGGCATCCCCCAGTTCGTCTGCCCAGGCCTGAGAAAGATAGGCCTGTCTGCCCAAAGGATCCTCAGATCCCTCCCAGTCACCCCCGTCATCCGAGTCCTGATACACAGGAGGAAGGGACGGAGCCGGACGGTAGATGACATGCTCATCCATCGGCGCCGGCATCGGCCGACGCCGAGCCGGCGTCGGGTCCGGAATGGGGGTAAACAGGGGGATGGTGTCGTCCGGGGACGGCGCCGGTGGTGGAACCGGGGTCGGCGCCGGCGGAGGAGGCATGACGAGGTTGACCGGCACCGACAGAGATCCAGGCCTGGATCCCTCGGGGACCCGCGACGTCGGGGCCGGAGCCATCGACAGCGCCGGGGCCGGAGCCACCGGCACGCGAGGTCGCCCAGTCGAGTCCGCGGGGCCCGAAGGCGTGCCGGCGGGTGTCGACGGCGGAGCCAGACCTCTCATGGCCGAGAGGAAGGCACCGATCTCCGCCGGCGTCACGTCAGTCCCAGGGACCGGAGGGTATGGGGACGGACGCGGCGGCTGTCCCCATACCCTCCGGTCCACCCCCGCGGCTCCGACGGAGCCGCGGGGGTGGAAAAACCTTGACCCTCGGCTGAGTCGCGCGACCGGCGAGGGGAGTCCGAAGAGCGATGTCGCTTCTTGGACTTCTTGGAGTGCTTTGACTTACCCGAAGAGCCCGATGAGCGATGTCGATGACTGCGGCTCCGCGACCGGTCCTTGGACCTCCTCCTAGACCTGGACCTCGAGCGGCGCGGAGCCGAGTGGCGAAGCTCGAGAAGCTTGCGGGACCGCTCTCGCCTAGCCTTCGATGTCAAGGCCTGATAATCGGGGCACGAATCCGCGTTGTGGTCGGCCCCCAGGCAGAAGAGGCACCGGCGATGGTGATCCGTCACCGACATCAGTCGATGACAGGCATCACAGGCTTTAAAACCAGGCATCCTACCGGCACCAACAGTCAACCAAAAATGTCAAAAAAGTTAGTCAAAAATTGACTAGGGGTAAGCTCTCCCGGATCGGCGCTTACTGGCGCGGAAAAAAGAAGAACTGACGTCAGCGCGCGAGGGCGGCGTCTAAGTACTCCAGCGACGTCATTCCGGCGCACGACGCCAACGACGGACGCGGAGTCGCAGACGACGCCTAGCGACGCGCAAAGGGTATTGCTACCAAAATCATCCGGATCCAGTCTGACGCCTGGGGATATTCTAAGGTGAGGAATCTAACTAACTTGTTTCTTTCAGATGTATTTATATGAAGCATCTCATTCTGAGAAAGTATATTTTAATGCCAATTGTTGGTTCTAAAATAAAACAAGCATACATTTTCTATATACAAACCATTGGCCTAGAGTTCAGTTATTGAGTGTGAGAGACCATTTGCTGACTGAGTGTGTACAACAAATGCTTTACACTGTCCTCTGATACTGCCTTACTGCTCGACCAAGCTACCACTTTAGAGAGTAAGGTTATATCTAACTTTAGCCTCTGCCAAACCCTTGGGGACTGTGGACTCTGTACACCCTGTACCTATTAGGGAACAGTATATACAGAGCCACTTTCTCACAATCATTCCCTTCGGTTTGCTCGCCGTCCTCACTGTTAGAACTTGCCCCTTGCGGTAATGACGTGTTTCCTTCAGTACCGCCAATGTTCTCTTACTGCTGGGGAACACTTTGGCCTGTATGGTGTCGATCTCTACCCCTAAGAATATCTTGATTTGTTCTGGTTTTCTTGACGATTTCTCCCAATGGATTGAGAAACCCAGTCTGGTCAGTATGACCTGCTGGATGTGTAGTCTGCACTGGCTGTACAAACTTGCCTTTACGAGGCAGTCGTCGAGATAGGGGTATACGTGTATCCCTTGCCTTCGTGTGCTGCGACAGCTGCTAGGCATTTTGTAAACACCCTTGGTGCGGATTTGAGGCCGAATGCCAGTTCTGTGAACTGGTAGTGGCTTTGATTGATCACAAACCTTAGCAGGCGCTTGAGTTTGTGGTTGATGGGGATGTGTGAGTATGCGTCGTTTAAATCTATAGTAGCCATGAAGTCGCCTCGTTGTATTTGTGGTATTACCTCTTGTAGGGAAGTAATCTTAAACCTTTTTGTTCTTATGAATTTGTTCAGGAACCTTAGATCTAGGATAGGTCTAGTGTCTCGTCCACCTTTGGCACCAAGAAGTAAGTTGAGTAAACCCCTTTGTTCCTTTGATACCACCTCTATTGCCTCCTTGCTGAGCAGTTCTTGCGCTTCTAGCAGCAAGAGCGAGAGTTCCTTTGCTGAATGTGCCCTGTTTCTTGGTTTTCTGTTCGGAGGCCGTCTTTCTAACTTTATACAGTATCCGTATTGTATGATGTTTAGTATCAATTTGTCCAACGTGACCTTTCTCCATTCCTGGATGAAGTCTCTTATTCTTCCCCCCTACCGGTGTTGAGTGTTTGAGGTACTGTTTGTCGTTGAACGTTTGGCTGTAGTTTTCCTTTATGTCCTTCCGCCCACCCCGAGGTGTTACTAGGATGGGGGCAACTTCCTTGATGAAGTCACTTGGTTGAGGGCTGTAGGCCTCCTCTCCGTGTTTGTCCTTGTCTGTTTCAGCGCCCTCTAAAGGACTGTCGCCGGGGCTGGTACTGACAGTTTTACTACTGCTGTCCCTGCTGCTGCTGGCCTTGGTTGTTCCCTTGGTAGCCTTGCTGGAACATTTGGTGCAATGTGGAGGGCACGTTGCCTCCTCTACCACCCGGCCTTCTTGTGGGTGTGCCTCTTCTCATTCCCCTGAACTGCAACGCCCCCATGGACCTTGCTGTTTCGTTGTCCTTCTTGAGCTGTGTCAACTTGTCGTCGACGGGCGTGCCGAAGAGTTGCTCTTTATTAAAAGGTGTGTTTAGGATGTTGCTTTGCACCTCTGGCTTGAATCCCGAAATTCTGAGCCATGCGGGTCTTCTCTCAGTCACTCCTATCATCATTAGCCTGCTTGATATTTCTGCAGCATCCAATGCTGATTTTAGGCATGTGTTTGCCATGGTTTTCCCCTCTTCTACCAGGTGAGGAGCTCTTTGCTGGTACTGGTCCGGTAGATGTTTTAGGAGCTGCTCTACTTCATCCCAGTGTTGGTAAGCATGCCTGTTGATCAGGGCGTTGGAGTTAGCGATCCGCCATTGGATTGCCGCATTGCTCTCCACTTTTCTCCCTGTGAGATCCATCCTCCTACTCTCCTTGTCTGGAGGTGGTCCAGCATTAGTGGGTACATTGGCCCTTTTCTTAGCCATTGCTGCAATTATGGAGTCGGCTGGCACTGAACCTTGGATGTATGCAGGGTCCTGTTAAGAATGTTTGTATTTCGTCTCAGTCCTAGGGGTCACCGCTTTGCATGTTGCAGGCTCCTTAAAAGCCTCTCTTCCTTGATCCAGCACGCTAGTGAGCATGGGCAGGAATTGGCTCCTAGTTTGTTGTGGCAGTAGAGTTTCCAGGAGGAAACATGATTTTGGCTTCTCTTCCTCCATTTTCACCCCATAAGTCTGTGCAACCTTCTGCACGGCCATGTTGTAGACCCCTATGTCGTCTGGCGGCGAGGGCCACGAAGGGTACGTGTCTACCCCTTCTTCCGGCGATTCTGTGACGAGGTCTTGCCATTCCATGTCTTGTGCCTCCGAGGGTGTCGAGTACCGGTAGGATTGAAGGTCTTCGTCGCCTTCTCCCTCGAAATAGTAATCTTCGTACCAGAGTTCCTCGACTGGTTCAGGAGCTTTCAGGGGTTCCGCGTCTTCGTCGTCTTTCGACTTAGACAGCGGGTTTCGGCAGGATGGTGTATTGGCACATCTTCTCGTCGAAGTCCTTTTTCTGCTGAAGGATGCTTGCAATTTCGGCCTCGAGCCTCCTCTTCCTCTCCATCTCGGCGCATGTTCGGCGTCGAGGGTTGGAGCGCTTCTCTTTGTGGCCGCCGACATCGACGACGAAGTCTGCCCTTATTTTCTTGGCGCCGAGATGTCCTTTTCGAGGGGAACCTTCAACGAACTTTGTTTCTCTAGGGCTTTCGCCGATTGCGAGTCCTTCTTGAAGGATCCGCTCGGTTGACTGTCCCTGGTAGCTGTTGCTTTCGTCAAGTGTTTCGACGACAGCTCGCTTCAAGGACTTTGCTTCACTACTGTGATTGTCGCTCGGGGCTTTGGCTTCACTCTTTCGAGTGTTGCCTGAGTGTTTAGGGGTCGACGACTCCCTTACCTCCTTCGACTTCTTCTTATGGACCTTGACGACCGTGCATTCCTCTGGTCCTTCGGCGATGTTGTCGTCCTCTCCTCTGGAGAGACCCAAGTCTCGGAGAGATGGAGGTGGCCCCTGGCCCTGCATGTTGTGGTTCGCCCTTCTATGCCTCTCCCTTACTCGGAGGGTCTTCGGTGTTAACGCCAAGCAGGCGTTCTAGTCTTCGCTGCTATGGTCGAGCGGCAGGCAGAGGTTGCAGACTGGGTGCTGATCCTTCTGGGCGTACTTGTGGTGGCAATTGGTGCAAACCTTGAACGGTGTTTTGTCCATCCCCGCGCTCAGGGTGCCCCCTGCGAGCGCATCCTCTGTTGAAAGTCGAGGTTTTGGTAGCCAAACTTCTCCCTCGTCGCTCTGGTTACCTGACCTGCAGTCCGGTGTCACTGAAAACTTTATTTTTGTCGATTTCCTTTGATTTTTCTTGATTCCTCTTCCAAAACTCTGGTACTCTTTAGTAACGATCCAGACCCAACGGCGGAAAAAAGAATCTGAAGATTGCGACCAAAGGTGGGAGCTTCCGCAGGAAGCGCGCAGACATCACGAAGGACACCAAATGGTGGGACGTCGCCACCCACCTAGGCCACGAATAAAAAAAGCATAGTGAATCCAGAAAGATTCACGCTGCAAAACCTCTTTCAAATAGGGTGCACCCTCCAAAAGACCAAGATTACATGGGGCTAAACCAGTGATACTCTAAGTTGGCCCAGGGGCTGCATGCAGCCCTCCTGACCTTTACATGCAGCCCCCTGAGCAGCAGCAGCACTGGGTTGCTCTTCACTCAACTCAGCACTAACATTAACATATTAAATATACAGGCAAGCCTTCATTTAAAGTTCAATTAAAGTTAAAGAAAGGAAGTAACCAGGTTGTCCAGCACCACTTAACTTTAGAAACGCCTTCATTTTCAAAGCCACGTGTAAAAATTATAAGGTTTCTTCAAAAGTTCAAAAAGTGCATTTAATTAACATGCAGAACCATTTCACCTTAGTATATCAGATTATATCAGTGCATTGGGAAGTATTTTTTTAAGTGATAGTTTCAAATACGAATTTAGATCACACATTCTTCCTCCATACGGACAACAGTGCCAATAGTGAACTAAGACGTATGTCGGTTATGTGCACTCTTAAGGTGGCCTCCTATTATACATTAACAACATTATAGGTCATTACATCAAACACAGGAGAAGGTTTGTGCAGCGCACATTCTGAAGTCATGTATTTTGTGATAAAAGTAAAAGGAGGGAAAGTAAAATGAAACAATTGCCTAGAATCACACAATTTGGTAAAGTGTGGAAGCAGGGAATAATTCCAAGTTTTCTGTTTTCACATTGTGCAACTCAGCCACTAGATGTATATGCTTCGCCCCCCCCCCCTATGTCCACCATACAGCGCACCGCGCCACTCCTCTCCCACCCTCCCCCCCCCAAAGCCCCCCCTTAACACCACCTTGCTGGAATTGATGCAGCCATCGTCACACAAAACTTTGCGGCCCTTGGGAAAATGTTTGTGAGTACCCATGGGCTAGACTACCCTTCAAGAACAAATTCTTACAGAAGGGGCTTTCTCCCAAAGTGCTAAACTCTGTTCAGACTAAACCAAACTATATAGAGGGAGATAAATTGAAACGTGTTCCCAATCACTCTAGCTAGGGTCTCAGCAGCCTTCTGCCCACAGATCCAAATGTGGCACGGTCATCAGCTGGAGTGAGGTGCAAAAAACAGTGACATTCCACAAATCCAGAAATGACCCAATATCTGTATTCAATGGAATTAAAAGATTTTTCCTGTGACAGATGTCACAATTTAGTGAGCGTAACCGGCAAGAATGGAGGAATAGCCTCTATGGCACCAAAATGACAATTTTGAATTTTTACATGACACCTTGGCACCAGAAGGGGCTCAAGGATTACCATGGGGATAAAAAATCACTATCACTGACCATGGTGGTAGTGAAATAGCAATCAGAGCAGATCTGCTAGAAACGTCAATGGGGCTAAAGGCAGCGCTGAGAATGCATAAGTCAAATTGTGCAAAGGCGCTGTAACATGTGGTGTCAGATAAAATAATATTCCCCAGAAAAATGACCCAAGTCAGTGACAATCACCCTTAACACAAGGCTTGTTTTATTGGTTGGGTGGAGAGTAGATATATGGCCAATTGTAATGTTTCTACTCTACACTGAAAGAAGTGTAAGCATAGGCATTACTTAATGTAGTATAATAGTTTTAGCTGGGTATAAAAATAACTTCCGCTCAATCATTGCAAAGATTCCACACTACACTGATCAAATGACCTACCTTCTCCTTTTCCTTTGCCACGAGTGAAATAGCTAACCCCATTCTAAAAGACAAAACAAAGGTTAATCAATGGTTGACACTTGCAAAAATTTAATTTACTGTATCTAAAACACAAAACCTCGAAACATACCTTTCAGCTCTACCAACTCGCCCAATGCGATGCACATAGTTTTGTTTTTCATCCGGAAGAGTAACATTTATAACTACATTAAAGAAGAAAAGAATTGTGAGATTTCAGAATGATCATTTTGTCTAGCTAGATACACATCAAGATCAGGCCACGCTGCACAAAGCTAAACATTAAAGAAGTATCATTTGCTAGAACACATTTAAATAGCCATTGCACCCTATTTGCTTACCATATGGAACACCTCGGATATCAATCCCTCTGGCAGCCACATCGGTGCAGATTAGCATTCGCACATCAACTTTCTTTAAAGGAAATGGGAAATAATAAATACTTGTTAAATCTAGCAATTCCTCAATGTTTCCCCGTTACCAATAACTTTTGTGTTACATAATCACACAATACTCATTACTACACACTCTTCACAACCACCAACTATGCAGGAGTAGGAATAATATTGAAAGCCACTCACTGCTTAGGTGGAAACTCGGAGTGTTGCTATTTTTAAGTTTCTTAGCACGGTATCATGACTGGTTAGTTATACTCCTATCCCCTTCTAGTACTTCTACAGCCTCACTTACTCCTTGTAGCCATGATGGGCTCTGTGTCTGGGTGAAGTACTCTGCCCTATTCTCTGTTCCCTGGGCTTTTCCAGAGAACATGCCTGTTGGGAAATGGACAGCATGTCTACTCTATCCCTGTACCATTAGCAGCGTATAGCCTACGGAACAATACTGAATGATTGCCCTTAATGCCATGTCATCCAAGTCACTCCATATTATCTCCCTGAAGATTATCTCCCATGTTAATCTTCAGGGAGATAATCTGGAGTGGCTTGGATGACACAGCACAGATTACATCAAAACTAAGCAAAACATGTTGTAACCAGCCTTTAAGTCCCCAGACATTGCTGCTCGCCAAAACAGACATTTTTAACAGTTGATTAAGTGTTCCACACCCACAACTGGACAAGGGAGGATCATGGGCATCAACTGCCTACAAACTGAGAAGGGGAGCAGTCTTGCTCGAAGAAATCCTCATTAGCCGCAGTGTTGAAATGTGGATGGATGATGAAGGCAGTTGAGTGTTTGTGAAATAGTCTAGTCTAATCAGGGAAGAAATTGGCAGTGGGATCGATAAATGCCCCAACCGGAGGAAAGTGTTCCCCCCCCCATCTACAGGTTCTCCACAGTGCAGAGTGGAAAAGGAGGTTACTGATGAGAAGTGACCGGAACATACCTGTGGACCCCATTCTAGGTAGGCGCAGTAGACCAGACACCAGCAGTTCAGGGGGCTGCCGATTCCACGCTGACCATATGTGCTTGGTGACATATGGAGATTTAAGCATGCACATGACAGACAACGCTTATCTAGCATGCATGGAACCGATTTCTTCCAGAGATCCTCTTTTTTGCTACCAATGATTAGCTGAGCTCTATTCTTGAAGCTAGCATACGTGACCACGGCCCTGTGATGCTACAACTGGACTTAAAATCTGTGACAGACCCGGAGGCGCTTGGGCATTAATAATTTTAGGTATAGTCAACCTGAAGAGAAAAGCTCATTGTGCTTACACTTCAGACGTTTTTAAAAACATTTTTAGACAGACAATGAGGGCTCTGCACCGCACAAGGGAAATTACTTTTGTGCCCAGCACACATCATTAAAGAGTTTTCTTCACTCTTTACCAATCTATGTAACTCTGAACATACCCGCAACAGCAAATAGCTTAGTGTTGGAAGCATATCAAGTGACAACAACAATAATGATTATGGATGAGCCTAACTGGGGGTCCAATGGCACCAGTGATGGGCACTAGTGATCATGTTTGGAGAGCAGAACTTAATTTTCGTTATCAGACTTTGACCCAGCACAAACGAAAGGCTAAGACAGGAGGGAGAGAAAAATATGAAAACAGACAAAAGGAGAAAACATGGGTCAAAACCTGCAGAAGTGCGAGACAGAAAGCATAGGGTCATTGCATTCACACCTTTCTCATTAATGCCTCACTCTAAGCGAGGTCCTATTTGTCCATGTGATGTGAAGCCATTTCGTAATCCTATTAAAACACATTACAGGTTTGAAAGTTTCACCAATAGGCAATCCGTAGTACCCTGCAAACCACCAAGGGTGTTCACAGCATCAGACCAACATCACTTTCATTTTCCTTATGAAAAGTTCACAACTTCAAGCATAGCGTAAAACTCTTGATATTTGACAGGATATGCGTCGATATTAATTTATGCGTCATACCCATGAGCTAAAACATCACTATCTCCGCGTACAAATTATGTGGTCTCTTTCTGCAGTCTTGCATCCTCAAATTGCATGCTATCTCAAAAATCAAACTCTTCATTTCTAAATCTAGCACGAAAACTTAACTTTACTTCTGATTGTTGCCTGTCCATTGTTCTTTCGAATGGCACACTTTGTCCCTTCCATCCTCTGCATGCCTCATCTCTCTGAGCACAACCATGTCAAAGTCACATGCATGTTTACTTTAATCTGATCATATTTCTGCAAACTTCCCAAAACTCATATCAAAGATCATAACCTGTCATTTCTTGAAGCCATATCCCTGCAATATAACCACCTAATTTCCTCAAGCTCACCTACTAACCCCCACCAACCATTTGCATGAACTTGCATACCCCACACCTAACTAATGCCCACACCTACCTTCTATTAATTATTATATCCCAAAGATATTGGAATAAATGCATGGAATGGTTTGCTCCGTGCACAAGACTAATGCCAATCAAGAACAAACAATAATCACTAACACTGGAGTAACAAATGGCCTTGGATTCCGGAACAGCGAAACGCGATTCAACGCCTGGGCAGGGGTAGAAAGTGCTAAATAAATGCATTTACATTTACAATTTGCATATGAGAAAGATTAGCAGTTAACATAAGCAATATGTGTGGCTGATGGGTAGCAGATCAAGAGGGAAACTATTTGCAACAGAAAGGATTGCTGTGGGGCTCAACTTGTAAACCGACGCAGACCAAAGAAAAAGGGACTAAATATGCATTCTGTCATGGGCCATTTATGAAGCACTATATTTAGTCCATTTTGGGACATACAAGTCCCCTGCATGGTGACAGGCGTGCACCCCTCCCCGAGCGCTCCAGCTCTATGGATATCTGGACCCATGATTATGGCTTTTTGTCATGGACAAACACAGATGACCATGACCTAGGACCCTCTCACCGGGAGGGGCGCACCATGCACTGCACTCGACAAAGTAGAGGACTACTGCCCTTATCTGGAGTCAACTGACAAGTGCGGTAGTGCCAACATTCCCCTGTATGTTCAATATAATCAGTAGTGTTAACAGACCTTTTTACCAGAGTAGTACCCCTTTGTGTAAAGTTTGTTGGCTGTGTATTTAACTCACCGTTTGTAAGAAAGTGCCCTCTTTTTGCATGGTTGGCCCCACGTTTTGCTAAACTGCTGATGTGCTTTGACTGAGTGTGCCCTGGGTTCCTGCCAAACAGGAACCCAGGGCCTATGTTCTTTCCCTAAACTACCTTGAAAACAAAACCCAATTGGCACTCTTTGGCCACAGGTCAGTCTCTTGTTAATGTACCACAGGTACCAAGGACACTGTGGCCAGGGAAGGCCTCTAGGGGCTGCAGCACTTATTGTGCCACCCTTAGAGGCCCTGTACCTTTACACCCACACTCTGCCTTTGCAGGCTGCGTGTTTTGGTGCAGAACAAAGTAGAGTCTCAACATGGCACACATCCCGGTGTGCCATGCCTACAACCCAGTGACCAGGCATAGGTCAGCCACCCCTCTAGCTGGGTGCAATACACCAGTGGTAAGGGTACAGGCGCATGAGTCCTGTACCCCTACAGTGTCTAGACCAATTCTTAGACATTGTAACTGCAGGAAGGCCATTAAGAGTATATGGTGCTGGGAGTTTGTCATTACGAACTCCACAGTACCATGATGCTTTACTGAAAACTGGGAAGTTTGGTATCAATCTTCCCAGCACATTAATCCCACACTGATGTCAGTGTGGGATTTAATGAAAAAGGCATACAAAGGGCATCTTAGAGATGCCCACTGAAAAACGACTTACCACTACTGTCCAGGCTGAGTGGCTGCTCGCCAGCTGCCACCACCAGATAGGTTTCTGGACCCCTGGGTCGAGGGCCTACTGCTCTCGGGGGTCTGAAACAATGCACACTGTTGGACGATGTGCCAAGCCTCCTCCCACAGAATGGGCAGGGTCCACAAAGGGGAAGATTCAAAGGCTTGCCGCCTTTGTGAGCTTCCCCAGGCCTTTTGCTTCTTCTAGAAACCCACTGAAATCAACAGGGCACCAGACACCAAACCAGCACCCAGCCACCCCTGTGCCGATGTGGGTGTACTATGGGTGCTAAAATGCATCCCATTTGCCCCGAGCTAAACCCCAGGAGCTTTGCTCCCACAACCTTGTGGCCTGCTTGTGAGCAGCCACCAACCAGAGGTCCCCTATCCCCCATTAAATAACATTGGGCCTTGACCCTGGGGGAACCCTGGTTCTAATCCCAGAATACCACCTCCCACAACAAAGTACTTACCTGTTAACATAATTTCTCTCCATAGGAATACATTGACTGTTTTTCCTTGAAAAATGTTTAAAAGGGTGGAGTTTTTTTTTTTTGTATTGAACTTTTAAAAAAACTGCAAAGAACTAAAAATTGCTTACCTACCTTTTCTCTAGGAAACGTTCCAGTCTGATATCTAGGTGTATCACACTGAGTAGAAAAAGTAATCCAGAAAGTAAGCTGCAAAGTAATTCAAAGTAATCTAACCGTAATTTCCACTGTACTGTAAGCATTTACAAACCTGTAACAAAGAAATTTTCATTCAGTTTGCTTGTATTGTTCAACCTGCCTAGAAAATTATCAAATACACTTAACTGTGCCAGGCGTGCTTGGTTCTAGGAAATAAATACAACTAAATAATATTTTTATACAAATTAAATAGGTCATGAGTTCAGTCTTTCAGTCTGTGACATAATTTGCTGATTGAGTGTGTACAACAAATGCTTAACACTACCCTCAGATAAAGCCTTACTGCTCGCCCACACTACCACAAATAGAGAGTAAGGTGCTATCTACTTTTACCTCTGCCTACCTTCGGGATTCTACTTGACTCTGTGCACACTATACCTCATTTTGGGTTAGTATATACAGAGCCAGCTTCCTACACAGTGGACTTGCATGGATTATAAGTAGCGCTGGACAGTGCGTGAAACTTGTGTGTGCATGCAGGGGTCCACGTGTGTGTGCCTGTGGATGGTACATAACATGAATGCCTGTGTGTTTGTCAGGAATCCCCTCCCGCACATGGATTCCCTCCCACGATGCCACTGCCGTGAACCTGGTGCGCATGGAGGAGAGCGGACTACGACTCCCAGAATGCCCTCCGGCAACAGTGCCTTATGCAACTCAAGAGTTCTGGTTACATAACACCAAGGGAAACGCCTAGTTTTCGTGTTATGCAACTCAAGAGTCATGGTTATACAACGCCGAGAGTACTACTTAAGGAGAAGATCACTGGGACTCGGCGCCGGATATTCTGATCTTTACCGGAGTACATGGTTGAGGTACACGGACCCGTTGGAGAGTTGAGCGGCGGAAGGAACATTCTAAGGAGCGGAGGGGAGGTGCTGCGTGTGCTTCCTGCCCGTGTCCTGTCCCGTTCTGAGAGCCGTATTCAACGTCATTGGGCACAGGTACCGTTGGTAGAGCCGAAGCTCCCAACGGCCTGACAATTGGAGAAAACGAGGTGGGTGCGAGCCGAAGCTCCCCACCCTCGTTACTTGGGTAAACACACGCCTAGAGCTAAGACGCTATCCAGGAGGTGTTTCCGCGTCTTAGCCATCGACACTCGTAGGAGAACTGGGATAGGTAGAGCGGCTGCTCCCATCCATTCTCTGCACCACCTTGGGTATCATCACTTAAACCCGGATACAAGAGAGTCACACTAGGAAGTGTTCCCAGCGTCTTTGTGTTGTGGCAGTACTCTGGGGGATACCGGTAGAGCGGCTGTTCCCAGTTGGTAGAGAGCCCGGCCGGGTGACTCGCACGTGCCCCGCCCCCCTGAAGATTCCACAACCTTGGAACTACCCTTCACAGCGGTCGAGTGGCATTGTCGGCCACTGCTTAGCACTGTGCCCTCCGTTGGAGCATACCGGGTCCGGTGTGCATGCGGAGGACGGTTAGAAGAGTTGTGAATGGGTATCGTACTTTAACTGGTGATTCCAGTACCGGTATTCTTTGTTGTCTGTAGTTGTTTATCTGTTTATTAAATCATCCTTAACCTCCATTTCTCTGGTCCGTCGTCTGTTGGTCCCAACCCCAAGAAAGCCAGGACGTTACAGTGTTCCATTTTAGGAAGCACAGGGTCTGAAGAGGCTTGTGGAGGTGAGGACTGAAACCTCCAGACAGGAGATGTGTATTGCCGACATTCCCAAGGGTAGGGGTGGGACACATGCCCTTGAATTGAAATAAGGTGGTCTCTTTGATACTGGGAAGAGTTACCGGTCGGTGGAGCCTGGGCTCAGCGTCAGGGAGATGGTGAGACTTACATGGATGGCACAGCAGACCAGGCAATCTTGCTGGAAAGAAAGGCTTGGGCCTTTGAACCGCAATGGGGCATACTTCAGTGGTGGCGGACACCAAGGTGTGATCCCTGGTTACTCTCCTGGCCTGTGTGGTGGGTCAGTCAGAACTGGAGCCACACCTGCTGTGGAATGTTGTCCCTTTGACATAGGGCAGTGTAGAAGAAGGAAAATGCTACTCACCAGTATGCATTTGTACTTGGCATGTAGAGCAGCAGAATATCATACTTTTGCATAGATCGCCATCTGGTGTTGGGCTTGGATGGTTGCACCTTGTTGTGGTCTTGGAAGAAGTCTTTTGTAGTCACGAGATAGGTGACTCCTCCCTTGGGCGATAGTGCACATGGGCATTGACTCCATCCTTAGATTATTTTTCGCCATGATGGGAAATGATGGAGTTTGTAAGAAACAGAAAAGATGTCCGTGTGAATGTATCTAAGTAAGATAACACTGGAACAGATACAGGTTCTGGGGAGGCGGGTGGGCGTATTTTATTCTGCAGCTCTACATGCCAAGAACAGATGCATACTGTTAAGTAGCATTTTCCGTTCGAGGCATATCAGCAGCAGAATTCATACTTTTGCATAGACTGTACAGCAGTGTCTCCCTTAGCTGCGGTCACCTGCATCTGTTGCAGTGGTTTGGAAAAGTGTCTCAAGAACAGCCTGGCCTGTTGCTTCGCCTGCACGTCTACACAATAGTGTTTGGTGAAGGTGTGTATAGTAGACCATGTCACTGCTTTACAAATGTCTTCTAGGGGAATGTTCCCTAAGAATGACATGGGAGCCCCTAATTTGCGTGGTGAGTGCGCTCTAGGGGGAATTGTTAATGTGCGTTTTGCCTTCTGGTAGCATATTTGAATGCATTGGACTATCCACCTGGCAATTCCAGCTTTGGGGATGGGGTTTCCTTTATGAGGGGGAGAGAAAGCTACAAACAGTTGGTTTGTCTTTCTAAAAGGTTTAGTCCTGTCAATGTAATAAAGTAAAGCTCTTTTGACGTCAATAGCTCTCTGCTACAAAATGTGGGTTTTGGAAAAAAACTGGTAACTCTACAGATTGATTAAGATGGAAAGCAGAGATACTTTGGGAAGGAATTTAGGATTTGTTCTAAGAACCACCTTGTTACGATGTATTTGTAAGAATGGTTCTTGTATGGTTAAAGCCTGGATCTCACTTAATCTCCTGAGAGGTGACTGCGACAAGGAAAGCTACTTTCCATGTAAGGAACTGCAGTTCACATTTATGTAAAGGCTCAAATGGGGGAGCCATGAGTCTAGTAAGGACAATATTTAGGTTCCACACCGGAGAAGGTGGCAGTGTGAGAGGAATTATCCTTTTAAGGCCTTCCATAAAGGCTTTGATAGTGGTACTCTAAACAATAACAAATGTCTGTTTTGTAGGTAGGCAGCAAGGGTAGCCAGATGTAATCTTATGGATGAGTATGCTAGATTACATCTTTGTAGATGCAGCAAATAAATGATGTTTTGAATGGAAGCATCTAGTGGGTCAATTTTGTTGTTATTGCAGTAATGAATATGCTACTTACCAGTGTGCATCTGTTCTTAGCATGTAGGGCTGCTGACATTCAAATCTGTGCATAGATCGCCGCCTAGTGTTGGGTCCGGATGTTTGCACGTTGTTGTCCTGGAAGAGTCTTCGAAGTATCCCGAGATAGGTGACTCCTCCCCTGGACTACAGTGCGCATGGGCATCCTCTCCATCCTCAGATTGTTTTTCGCCATTGTGGCAGTGATGGAGTAGATACAGAAAGTGATGACCATGCTATAAAGTAATTCTGAGAGCTGCAGCTGCTACAGGGGCCGGGGAGGAGGGTGGGCGATATGAATGTCAGCAGCCCTACATGCCAAGAACAGATGCACACTGGTAAGTAGCATATTCAGTTCGAGGCATGTGGGCTGCTGAATTCATATCTGTGCATAGAATATATAGCAGTACCTCCTATTAGCGGCGGCTACCAGTGCCAGCTGCAGCAGTCTGAAAAAGAGTTTTGAGAACAGCCTGTCCTACAGCTGCCTGCTGTTTGGAGTGTACATCTACACAGTAGTGTTTGGTAAATGTATATATAGTGGACCATGTGGCTGCTCTACATATTTCCTGTAAAGGAATGTTTCCCAGGAAAGCCATGGACGCCCCTAACTTACGTGTTGAGTGGGCTCGTGGGGGAATCGTTAATGTGCGTTTAGCCTTTTGATAGCAAATTTGAATACATTTAACGATCAATCTGGCTATACCTGCTTTGGAAATGGCGTTGCCCTTGTGTTGTGGGGAAAAGGCAACAAAAAGTTGTTTTGTCTTCCTAAAGTCTTTAGTTCTGTCCATATAGTACATGAGGGCCCTTTTTACATCTAGTGTATGGAGCATTCTCTCAGCGACATTTTGTGGATTCTGAAAGAAAACAGGCAGTTCAACAGTTTGATTCATGTGGAACTGCGATATTACTTTAGGCAGGAATTTGGGGTTGGTACGTAGTACGACCCTGTTTGCGTGAACCTGTATGAATGGCTCTTGAATGGTTAGTGCCTGGAGTTCACTAACTCTTCTTAATGAAGTGATTGCTACTAGGAAAGCTACTTTCCAGGTGAGAAATTGAATCTCACATGAGTGGAGAGGTTCGAAGGGTGGACCCATCAGTCTGGTGAGGACCAAGACCGGTGCTGGTGGGTGTCTTGGGGGAATTACTCGTTTAAGTCCCTCTAAGAAAGCTTTGATGGCAGGCACTCTGAATAAAGAGAGGTGCTGCCTGTTCTGGAGATAGGCTGCTATTGCGGTCAAATGGATACATATCGAGGTGTATGCCAGATTGCATTGGTATAGGTGTAAGAGGTAACAGATTATGTTTTGAATGGATGCGTCTAGCGGGTTAATGTCATTGTGGGTGCAGTAAATGACAAACCTCTTCCATTTAGCTGCATAGCAAGCTCTGGTAGTGGGTCTCCTGGCCTCCTTGATGATCTCCATACAGTCAGGTGGCAGGTTTAGGTAGCCAAACTCTAAGACTTCAGGAGCCAGATTGCCAGGTTCAGCTGTTGCAGATCTGGGTGCTGAATTTCGCCATGGCTCTGCGTTAAGAGTGCAGGTTTTATCCGCAGCCTTTGATGCGGCACCACGGAAAGTTCCAGAAAGGTGGTGTACCATGGCTGGCGTGCCCACGTTGGAGCAACTAGGATGAGTGTTAGTGAGTGCTGTCGCAGTTTGCATGCCACCAGCGGTATTAATGGTGCTGGGGGAAAAGCGTACGCAAATCTGCCGGACCATTTCATCCATATCGCATTGCCCTGCGATTGTGGATGTGGGAACCTGGCGGCAAAGCTTTGGCATTTTGCGTTTTCGTTTGTGGAGAATAGGTCTATCTCTGGATGACCCCACTGCTGGAAGTACGGTTGGAGTACTGATGGGTGTAGCTCCAACTCGTGCATCTGGTGGCTGTGTCTGCTGAGCAGATCCGCCATCTGGTTGTCCTTGCCTGGGAGGTGTTCCGCCATGAGGAATATGTTCCTTTGAATGGCCCACTTCCACATGCTCTGAGCCAGATGAGACAACTGTGGAGAGTGTGTTCCTCCCTGCTTCTGTATGTAGTACATGGCAGTCATGTTGTCCGTCCGGATCAACACGACTTTGTTGCACAGGTGTACTTTGAATGCCTCCATGGCTAGGAAGATTGCCATCAGTTCCAGAAGGTTGATGTGCATCTTCTTTTGCTGTGTTGTCCATAGTCCCTGCAATGTGTAATTGAGTACATGAGCTCCCCATCCCTGGAGAGAGGCGTCCGCTGTCAGTACTATTTGTGGAACAGGCTCTTGGAACGGTCGGCCCTTGCAAAGGTTTTGTGGATTCCACCAATGCAGAGAGTTGTATGCCCGACCGCTCACCAACACTAGGTCTTTTAATTGCCCGTGAGCCTGATTCCATTGACGTGCCAAGCACTCCTGAAGCGGGCGCATATGTAGTCTCGCATGTGGGACTATGAAAATGCAGGAGGCCATCATGCCTATCAACTGCATGAATACTCGCGCCGGAAGGGAGTGTTGAGGTTTGAACTTTGAGATCAGCAGTTGCATGCTGTTGATCCTCACTAAATTTGGCTGAGCTGTGGCTGCCAGAGTGTCTATGGTCGCGCCCAGGTACTGTTGTACGTGTGCGGGTTGTAGATGTGATTTTGGGTAATTTAGTGAGAATCCCAGACTGTGAAGAAGGTGAATGGTGAGGGACATGTGGCTGGCACATTGCTGGGCTGACTTTGCCTGAACAAGCCAGTCGTCCAGGTAAGGGTAGACGTGAATGTGTCGTCGCCGGAGATGTGCAGCCACTGTAGCTAGGCACTTGGTAAAGACCCTGGGTGCTGTTGTCACGCCGAAGGGGAGGACTTTGAATTGATAGTGCTGTCCCTGAATAGTGAACCTGAGATATTTCCTGTGTGACGGGTGGATGGGTATGTGGAAGTACGCATCTTTGAGGTCTAGTGTGGCTAGGAAGTCTCCCTGTCTGAGCAGCGGGAGAACCTGCTGTAGGGTGAGCATATGAAAGTGCTCTGACAGAATGTAGTGGTTGAGGGGGTCTCAGGTCTAGTATAGGTCTGAGCGACCCGTCCTTTTTTGGGATTAGGAAGTACAGGGAGTACACCCCTGTCCCCTGCTGGTTGACGGGCATGGCCTCTATTGCACCTTTTTGCAGCATACTTAGCACTTCCTGCTGCAATAATGCTAAGTGCTCTGCGGACATAGGACGGTGCTTTGGCGGTATTGTGGGTGGAGTGGAGGTTAATTCGAGACAGTAACCGTGCTGGATAATATCCCTGACCCACCTGTCCATGGTGATGGTTTTCCACGTGGACAGGAACCTCTGGAGTCTCTCCCCGACAGGTGTTATGTGGTCAGGGGGAAGGGAGAGGGCGTCACTGTTTGTTCTTGGGTGAGGACCTGGTGTTGCCGTAACCGCGTCCTCTGCCCTTGGTGCTGGAGCCACGATATCCACCTCTGTTGGTTTTATCGTAGGTACTCTGTGTGCCCCCTTTAGTGTATTGCTGCTGCGACCCCTGGCCTCTAGCTGCTCCCCTATGCCCGGGGCGACGAAAGGAGCCACTACGAAATGTCTGCGTTTTGGAGAGCCCCCATTGACTTCGCAGTGTCAGTGTCCTTCTTTATCTTTTCTAAGGTGGTGTCAACTTCTGGGCCTAATAAGTAGTCGGGGTTGACTCGCTGATTCAGGATGTTGTTTTGAATCTCTGCTTTGAATCCGGAGATCCGTAACCAAGCGTGTCGGCGTAACATGACGCTGGTGTTAATTGCCCTTGCAGCTGTGTCGGCAGCATCTAGTGCGCACTTAATGGATGCGTTGGAAAGAAGTTGTCCCTCCCTGATGAGGAGCTCCGCTGCCTCTTTGTATTCGTCTGGCAGATGCTGGAGTAGTGACTCTAGCGTGTGGTAATGTGACCGATCATAGCGAGCAAGGAGGGCCTGTGTATTGGCAATACGCCAGATGTTTGCTGCTTGGGCTGCAATTCTCTTGCCTGAGGTCTCCAGCACCTTGGACTCCTTGTCTGGGGGAGGAGCATCACCTGTTTGCGAGTGGGCTCGTTTGCGAGCGTTAGCAACCACCATGGAGTCCAGAGGTAACTGACCTCTAATGTACATAGGGTCCCCGGGCGCAGGTTTGTATTTTTTTTCAATCCTGGGGTTTAGCACCAGTGCCCTGGTCGTTTCCTTGAAAATGTCTTTTGCAGGCTTGAGAACCCCTTTCAACATGGGCAAAGTTTTGACAGTTCTCTCGGAGGAGGCGAAAGTGTCCACCAAGAAGTCGTCCTCAACTGTGTCAGAGTGGAGTTGCACCCCATGATTGGCGGCAGCACGTTCTATGAGGGCATTGAAGGCAGCAGTGTCCTCTGTGGGAGATGTTTTTCCGCCGTAAAGCTGCGTGTCCTGGGTATCTGTTGCGGCACCCTGGTCTGCAGGGTCATCCCAAGCCTGATCTGGGTCCTGCTGCTCTTCGGGATCGATATCCGTAGGGTAGGTGGTATCATCCCCCATGTAATCCTCCATTACGTCCGTGTCGGAGGGCGTAGGAGAAAAGGACTGGGGATCTGGATAGGACGTGTGCAAGCGTTCGTATAGCACCGGTTCCGAATCTGCTGGCAGTTTCTGCTTTAGAGGGATTCTGTAAGAGTCCAAGGCCTGCTCTGGCGTGAACTTCCGTTTTCGGAGCATGAGTCTGCCGGTGTCGGCGTCGATGAATTGTGACGGTGAAGGCTCAGTAGGAGAGTGTCCAGTAGATGGGGACCTTGTCTGGCGGACACGTGTTCGGATCTCAAACATCTTCGGCGCCGTGGATGGCGGTAAACCAAAAGTTATGTTGGTTGGTGCCGAGGGTGCCTTTGGAGCCTTTTTCGGGTCGGGGCCCGACGTGGACCGGAGGGCTGCCCGTTCCCTGATGCGTTGCAAGGACGCCGCGACTTGCCGCACCGAGAACGCCGAAGGTTCTTTGGTGCCGAGTGGTTCCGTAGAGGTAGGCGTCGACTGCTTCGGAGCCACAGGGTCATCGATCCGAGGAGAGGCATTGGCGGTTGTCGGAGCCGATGACTTGACGCGTGTCGCTGCCTTCGAAGTGGACTCCGATGGAGCGGCCATTTTGAATTTGGTGGTCGGGGCCGACTGCTTCGGTGCCGGGGGCCGAGGCGCTTTTGTGGGACCGATGGCCTTCCTCTTTGGGTCGGTACCGACATCCGCTGCAGCGAGTTCGGCGCCGAAATCCCACTTAGTGCGTTCGGAGCCGATGGTCTGTGCTGGCGTCGAAGGAGTGGAGGTATTCGAGGGCTTCGACCCGACCACTGCCAGTTTCACTTTCGTTTTCGGTGGAACTGGTGCGACGATTGGTTTCGGTTTCATTGAAGGGAAACCAGTCTTTTTCGGTAATAATGGCTCGTTCTGGATGTTCAAGGCCGGGCCTGAAGGCGGGGCCGAAGAACTTTGGGAGTGATCTCGGGTAAGGCCCGGAGGCGATCCCTTGACCGGAGCCGTAGAATGACGCACTTTGATAGCCTCCGTTTCGACGGGTAGGCCCGGCTCTTCGCCAGAGCTATCTTCTTCGGCCCCAAAGGCCTCATCGTAGTCTCCTACCTCATCGATGGCTTCGTCCCTGTGAAAAAGCGCTTCATCGGCGTCTTCCGATCGGGAATCGTGTTCGGAAGCGGGGCTGGAGTTTACTTCTTCCACGCTTTCAACATCTTCGTCCTCGGTGCTGAAGATGTTGGCCGGGGCTGGTGCCGATTGCTGCGCTTCTAATCTCGCTGCCCGTCGATTCCGGAGAGTCTTCTTGGATCGGAATCGGGCACAGGCCATACATTTCGATTCGTCGTGATCCGGCGAGAGACATTTGTTGCATACCGGGTGGACGTCGATGTGAGGGTATTTGGCGTGGCATAGAGGACACCGTTTGAATGGGATCCTCGATTCCATCGTCGATGTAAGGTCGATGTTCGGATTAAACGGATCCGAAAAACTGGAATAAGTTTCTAAACTAAGCAAGAAAGCAGTCGATACCGAGCGGGAACAGTACCGACGAAAACTAAAAGCCTTTTGGCCTTAAACTAAATTGTCCTAACTTGAGCTAAGATAAGCACATCTGAACCCAATGGCGGAAAAAAACAATCTAAGGATGGAGAGGATGCCCATGCGCACTGTGGTCCAGGGGAGGAGTCACCTATCTCTGGATACTTCGAAGACTCTTCCAGGACAACAACGTGCAAACATCCGGACCCAACACTAGGCGGCGATCTATGCACAGATATGAATTCAGCAGCCCACATGCCTCGAACATGACAAATCATTTCCATTTGGCTGCATAGCAAACTCTAGTAGCAGGGTGTCTGGCTTCTTTGATAATGTTCATACAGTCCAGTGGGAGGTTAAGGTAACCAAACTGTAGGACTTCAGGAGCCAGATTGCTAGATTCAGTTGTGCTGGAACTGGGTGCCTTATCTCTCCATGGTTCTGCGTCAGCTGCTTTGGGGAGAGCCGTGGTTATTGGTGTGGAACTACTGAGAGTTCGAGGAGTGTTGTGAACCATGGTTGCCGTGCCCATGTGGGAGCAACTAGGATGATCTTGAGAGACTGTTGCTTGAGGATGCGTACTACTAGCGGAATGAGTGGGAGTGGCGGAAAAGCGTACGCAAATCTGCCTGACCAGTTCATCCATATCGCATTGCGCTTGGACAACGGATGTGGAAACCTGGCGGCGAAGGTTGGGCATTTTGCGTTTGCGTGTGTGGTGAACAGATCTATGTCTGGGTGGCCCCACATTTGGAAAAATGTTTGAAGAACTTAAGGATGAAGTTCCCATTCGTGTATCCGCAATGTGATTGTGCACTCCTGGAAGATGTTCTGCCAGAAGATATATGTTTTGCAGAATGGCCCATCTCCATATGCTTTGCACTAGATTAGACAGCTGCAAATAACGTGTTCCTCCTTGTTTTTGTATGTAATACATTGCTGTCATATTGTTTGTGCGGACCAGAACAGTCTTGTTGAGGAGATGTGCTTGGAATGACTAACACTAGAAATATTGCTAGTAATTCTAGGTGATTGATGTGGAGCACTTTTTGTCGAGCGGTCCACCTGCCCTGAATTATGTAGTTTAAGAGTTTAGGAGATGGGCTCCCCAGCCGGTGAGTGATGCGTCCACTGTTAGCACTATCTGTGGAACTGGCTCTAGGAATGGCCGCCCTCTGGAAAGGTTTTGTGTGTTCCACCACTGCAGAGAGCTATGTGTGCGGCTGTCCACCAACACCAGATCTGCAAGTTGACCTTGAGCCTGATTCCACTGACGTGCTAAGTGTTGATTGATCTAGACGCAGTGTCTGCTGCATCGAGGGCACATTTAATGGACGCGTTTGTGATTAATTTGCCCTCCTGAATCAAATCATTGGCTTTGGCCTTGTACTGGTCGGCAAATGCTGCATTAGGCCCTCAAGCTCGTCGTAGTGAGCCCTATCGCATCTGGCAAGTAATGTTTGTGCATTAGCTATCCTCCAGTGATTAGCTGCCAGAAAGGCAACTAGTTTGCCTGAAGCGTCCAGTAATTTAGACTTTGTCTGGAGGTGAAGCATCACCGGAGGTCTGAGAGTTGACACGCTTCCTAGCATTGGTCACTACCAGGGAATCTAAAGAGAGTTGGCCTTTAATGTAGGTGGGATCATTAGGGGCGGTTTTATATTTTTTTATCAATCCGAGGATTGAGAATCCTGGGCCTGACAGGGTCTTTGAAGACATCTGGAGCATGCTTGATGACACCTTTCAGCATGGGTAATGTTTGTACTGTCCTTACTGTCTGTGCAAAAGCATTTACCAGGCAATCTTCCTCTGTGGGATCTGAATGCATTTGAATGCCAGGATACTGGGCAGCCCTATCAATGAGCTGGTGACAACCAATGTTGTCATCAGCCTTCTTGGGTATGCATCTGGATCAGGAAGGTCTGGAGGATCTACCGGGTCACTATAGTCGTCCCATGTGTCCTGTGGTATGTTAGTGTCCTCTTCAGGATCATTGAAAGGGTCAATATTTCCACCCCCTAGGTCATCATCATTCTGTGGTGGTGGCGAGTATGGAGGAAGTATGGGAGACGTTGGAGGAAGTATGGGAGACTTTGGAGGAGAGAAAGGCTTAGTAGGAAGAACAGGAGAAGAGGGTCTTAATGGTGAAGTTGCACAGTCTCTTTTCTTCAAAGGCACCTCAGGAATGTGTGGGGTATCCAATTTCCTCTTGTTCTTCGAAATACTGACAATATGGCCTGTTTTAGGGTCCACATGCAGTGTTTTCTGTTTTGGATCGATGGGATCTGGTAGAAACATTTCTTCCTCGTTGGCGTCTGCCATTCGTCGCCGCTTTTTTTGGTTCTGAACGCGGTTTAGATTTCTGCTTTGGAGCCTTAGAAGGGGTTTTTTGGTCCTTCAGTGTAGAGTCTGAAATCTTTTTTGGATCCGAAGGTTTGCGAGGTGTCTTCAGATCCGAGGCCTTTTGTTCTTTCGGTGCCGAAGTGCTTGGGCCTTCTTTGAGACAGTGGGAGTAGGATGTGATCCCGCTTTCGGCACCGAAGGTGTTTTTGGTGCACCGACTTACTGCTTGCTCGGTCCCTAGCCCCAGGAAGGCTTCTCCTTCGTCTTCGGAGCCGGGCCCGTAGGCGGGGCTTCTGAAGTTTTCTTTCAGTCACGACTGAGACCTTCAGGCAAAGACTTGACTAGAGCCTTCTTTGTTTCGGGTGGGGTTGGGGCAGCTGTACTCACTCGTTGACCTGGAGTAATGTGGTCATCGGAGTCGGAGTCATCTGCTTCGGATACGATGTTGAGATCCTCCGAATCTTCTGCCTCTGGAACGTCGGGGTCTTCATCGAAGATATCTTCTGGCACCGGTGCAGCCTGTTACGCCATAACGTGTCGTCGAGCCTGGCGATCACGGATAGTCTTTTTGGAGCGGAAGGAGGCGCAGGCTTGGCAATCTTTCTCTTCGTGTTCGGGCGAGAGACAAAGGTTGCAGACCTTGTGTTGGTCGCTGTGTGGGAATTTAGCTTCACACGGGGGGTAATTCTTTTAATGGAGTCCTTTCCATTAGCCGTAGGTCCAAATGGCGTAGAAATGCCCAGCGGCCCACGTCGACGACTGGAATCGAGTATTTGAGTTAGAGCGGCGAAAGGCACGCGAACAAGAACAATACTGTAGAGTTTGCGATGGTTTGCGCGTCGAAAAGGTTTGGAAAACACAGTACCGAACCGGAGCGCTGAGGGTACATCCGAACCAGATGGTGGGAAAAAAAAAAATCAATCTGGGGATGGAGTCAATGCCCATGCGCACTATCGTCCAAGGGAGGAGTCACCCATCTTGTGACTACAAAAGACGTCTTCCAAGACAACAACAAGGTGCAAGCATCCAAGCCCAACACCAGATGGCGATCTATGCAAAAGTATGAATTCTGCAGCTCATATGGCTCCAGCATATAACTTCAAGGTAGCAGATACCCACAACCTGAATTTCAGAGGCCAGACACTATATCACATGTATGTCTTGATCCAGGCTATGAAGGCGAAAGACTGAGTCCCACAAGAGGTTGAACAGTGCTGTCTCATCACACAAAGGAAGATCGCCAAGACTGCTAGCTGTGGGAATCAGGACAGGGGACCAAGGTCAGCGAGTCTTTCTGTGAGGTGCTCAGTCATCCCCAGGAAATCAAGACCACCTCCTTTGAGCCAGGAGCACCACCCTTCTGCCTGCCAAGACAAGTAAGCCCTGTGAGGTGGATGAGAGCTCGTGGAGGAAACACGATCTAGCAGGGGTGTAGTGTGTTAGTATTATTACTTCTTTCTTTAAGGATTCTATCAAACAATGGAATTTGGATAGTGGAACATGGGACTGTGGGAAGTAAATTGTAAGCTTAGACAGACCGTCTTGGATGCCAAGCAGGGAAGTGGCAGTGGGTCTTTTACTTGATTAAAAGTATTATAAGGAAGCCATATACAGCATTCATGTACTTATTTGGATTTCTGCTGGCCTTGCATGCATACAATATCTTTTTTGGCGATAAGTTATTTTTGGACCCACCAACTCCCCTTATTGATTTACATATTACAGACATGTATATGGATCACTGATTTGGAGTAATTTTTGTGTTCAATTTTTTTTTTATCTTCGCTGTTGTACCACTGTATGTGCAGACAAACTACCTTGACAGAGAATGGATCTCAACTTAAGGTACTTTATCATAATTACCGCACTGTTACCTGCATAAGCAGTTTACTTTGGTGGCATCATTCAAATTTGGAGCGCGCTGCTGTATCTTTCAACTTTACAGCTACCTCATACAGTGGTTTGTTCTTTGGATTGTCTTTAGCACTGTAATACTCTTGGAGATTGCCGTGGCATTTTTCAAAGGCATTCTGTCCTCGAGCATCCTCTTCTACTCCGGTGCCGATGGAATTTTCAATACGTCCGATTCTAGATTCTACCTCAACGTGCTCTATTTCCTTTCAATAGCATGTTCAGCACGTCGGCCTCGTCTTCTATTTCCTTTGAACAGCACGTACAGCATGTCGGCAGCACCCATATTGGATATTGCTGTGGGATCTTTTACGCGGTGCTAAGCACGTAAGTTCTCCAATCACAGCTATCCCTGGTGCATTGCATGGTGCCGGCGGAATTATGTGCTTGCCTTATTAAGTGATAGGCACGCTTCCCACTTACGTTTTGGACTGCCTGTTGCATTATGACATGGTACATTTGCTGGATATTTCATTCAAACTTCACTTCTCCTTCTTGTCTGCTGTCTGCTGCATTGTGAGCTCAGTGACAGACACACTTTGTACTTTCACATTTTGTGCTTGTTCTTTCATACTTACAACAGTTTCTGGTACTGTCAAGTGATATTTATTTATTATGGCTTCTTCAAACAATGTTGTTCAACCTCCTCCTTTTCTTACAAAATCCTGGAAAGCCCTCAATGCCTTTTAGACAATGACTTAGGGTTTTTGAAAACTACTTAGTAAATATAGATGCTTCAAAATATAATGCTATCTGTCGTGCTGCTCTCTTTTTAAATCATTTAAGTGATGCTGGTCCGCAAGTTTTTGATAATTTGCCTGTTACTCCACCTCTTTCTGATGAGGCTCCCTGAGATGTTTATTTAGAAGCTATTTCTAGATTGTTCAAAGAATATAGATATGAACCTTCTGTTATGCTTGAAAGGCACAAATGTTTCAAAAGGAAATAGACGGCTGATTAATCAATAGAGGATTATTTAGCAGTACTGAGAATTCTAGCTGCCAAGTATGAATTTGGCCTTATCCTTTATGTTTCTTTACGTGACCTGTTAGTTTTCAATGGTTATAAAAAAAAATAATCCAGGAACAGATTTTGACATGCAAAAATCTATAGCTGGATGAAGTCATGGATATCGCCTGTAGTATTGAACGTTCTCTTAGCTCTACAAAGATACTAACTGAGGATCTTAGAGTAAAGTCGGGTGATTCAAATATCGCGTCTATTACAAATGCTGATGACATAGAAGTTAATGCGAAAATTAATAAGCCGGTTTAAAACAAAACGTCACCTGAAAAGCTACGGTATGTTATAGATGTGATTCCAAATCTCACATTGGAAACAGTACTTCATGTCCGGCACAAGGCAAACTATGTGCCAATGGCTGGACTCCACTTGGCGATGTCAAAGAAGGAGTTAGCTTTTCTTGCTGTAATTTTGGGTGAAAAATCATTTTTCATGATTTTGATGTGTCAAGAATTCCTGTCATGCGAGGGGAGGAAAACGGTAACCAGCGAAAACGGACTACATCTCCCAGGATGCTTAGCGGTTGAGAGGTTATGTAAACAGGAGAGCTGTTACATAACTCAAGGAAAACACGCCCTTATGTAAAACAGGAGAGCTGTTACATAACTCAAGGAAAACACGCCCTTATGTAAACAGGAGAGCTGTTACATAACTCAAGGAAAACACGCCCTTATGTAAACAGGAGAGCTGTTACATAACACAAGGAAAACACGCCCTTATGTAAACAGGAGAGCTGTTACATAACTCAAGGAAAACAACGCCCTATAAAGGGAGGAACCGGGAGGTACAACGCTGTCGGATATTGTGTTTACACCGACGTACCTGCTTAGTGAAGAGCAGTGTTCCGGAGTGGTGCTCCAGTAAGGCAAGAACGGAGGTAGGTCGAGTCGTTACTCCCTGGGCCGTGTCTTGCCCCATCGTCACCTGTGAAGGACCCGGAAGCTCTACCGGATAACCATTGAGCTTCGCTTTTTGGCTCGGCTGAGTCAAAGCGCCGTGGCGCTTTTGCTGGTTGGAGTCGTAACTCCCAGCCCGACCAGAGATACAGGGACTGCCAGCTGTAACGCACACCAGGAGGTGTTTGCCGCGTTACAGACTCGGAAGTCCACAGGATCGATCGAGCGGCTGCTCTCGGTTCAGTCTTCTTTGCTTGTGATTGGGGTATCGGTGACGCATCACCAGGAGGTGACTCCGCGTCCCGGTGCAGTCTGAGGAAGAGGTTGAGCGGCTGCTCCCTTCAGGTAGAGACCCCGGCTGGGTGTTTCCCTGACTCCTCGATTCTCCCCAACACTCTTCGTGCCCCTCACAGCCTACCGATTGGCATTGTCGGACATTTCATTTCTGCCCTCTGTTGGCATACGCCGGGATCGGCGTATATGCAGAGGACGGTTAGGACCATCCGTGCTGTGGGCTGGTAACGTACTTAGCCTGGAGGATTCCAGTGACTATAACCTTTGTTTATTCCTTGTATTATTTTTGCCTTCATTAAAATAACTAAACCTTCACAAGTGGTTGCGTTCTCATTATCGTGTCTGTTAAACGATCCTGAGACGTTCAGGGCGTTACAAAATATCCGACCTTAATAACACTAACTGTCTCCCGGTCGATAACAGACATGGCAACACTTGATGATGTGCTGGCTGCTTTAGCGACCGTGCAAATTAAATTGGCTGCCTCCAGGCAAGAAACAGCCGATGTAAAAGCCAGACTGGATGCTATCCAATTGGACCCGCTCACGCCCAGCACCTCCCTCACGAACCAGACCCCTGCGGTAGTAGTGGAAATGCCGGTAGCCGTCCCCTTGGCAACACCAGAGAGGTACAGTGGGGATCCTAACACAGTGCAGGTATTCCTCACACAAGTGGCGCTACATTTATCATGCAAACCAAGGGCGTTCCCCACGAGTCAGGCTCGTGTGGCTTTCCTTATATCCTATTTGGCGGGAAACGCGGCACAATGGGCCGTACCTCTGGTGAGCAGGGACGACCCCATCTTATGTGATTGGGGTGCTTTTCGCGAGGAATTCCTGAAGGTCTTCGACAGAAGGGCTGACTCGTACACGGCGGACCGTGAAATGCTTGAGTTGAGACAGGGATCCAACGACCTGGTGCAGTATCTCAACGCGTTCCGAAGGCTGGTTGCGGAAACCAAGTGGCCTGTTGCTAAACAGACGGCGCTCTTCCATCACGGGCTGTGCGATGAGCTCAAGGACGCCGTGGCTCATATTGACCCACAACCCAAGACATGTGAGGGCCTTATCAACCTGGTATTACGGCTGGAACATAGGCTAAGTGAAAGAAAGGGGGATCATGGGAGAAAAGGAAAATCCCTTCCATCCTATGTGACAGTGGGAAGTCCTGAAACTTCCACCGCATCCAAGGGAGAACCCATGGACATCGGCGCAATACGAGCGAGCCTCACAGCCACGGAGAAAGAGTCACGCCGTAAACAAGGATTGTGCCTATATTGTGGCAAAAAAGGCCACTACGTACGTGAATGCCCTGCCAAACCGATGACGTCACGTTATCGGGCCAACCGGTCGGTAACAGCCGTGGTGGACGTACCGGCGGAAAACTAGAGGACTCCCAGACCAAAGAAGGGGCATCTCGGAGTCACTCATCCATCCCTTCACTTTCCAACTCGGTCACTAAGGGACAACGACACCTGTTTCTCACGGTGCACGTGGGAGTGCATGACCAGTGGATACCCGTTGTGGCCATGGTGGATTCAGGGGCCACTGGCATGTTTATGGACCACAACGAGGCATGCAGGCTAGGGCTAGTGCTTCTTCCCAAAGCTGTACCCGAAGACGTCTATGCTGTAGACGGAAGGCGATTGGTGACGGGGCCCATCGGGCAGCACACAGGGGTCCTTCCGATGAGATGTGGGAGGAACCATTTGGAACAAATCGATTTTAACATCATCCGAGCGCCCCAATATGGCGTCATATTGGGATTGCCGTGGCTACAGAAACACAACCCCTCTGTGGATTGGCCAACACATCGCATCGAACTGACGTCACCGTATTGCATCCTGCATTGTGGAATAGGAACGGAAACCCTTGACGCAGATGAGAGCGGGAGTCAGACGGTGGCTACAGCGGCAGAAAAAGATGTGGCTCTCCCCCAGGCTTATCACAGTTTTGAGGATGTATTTGATGAGGTGAAGGCGGAAGTGCTACCACCGCATAGACAGTTTGACTGCCAGATCGACCTGGTGCCAGGGGCCAGCGTTCCCAGCGGCAGGCTGTATGCCCTGACGGAGCCTGAAAACGTGCATCTCCGGGGGTACCCGGATAAACTCCTCAAGCTAGGATTCATCCGCCCGTCCAAGTCTCCGGCCGCCTCGCCACTCTTCTTCATCCCGAAGGCTAATGGGGAGCTGAGAGCCTGTGTGGACTTTAGGGCATTGAATGCGATAACCGTAAAGAATCGGTACCCCTTGCCTCTCATCAGTGTACTCCTGGAACAGGTCAAGAAAGCTCGTATCTACACCAAGTTGGATTTGAGAGGGGCATACCATCTGGTGCGCATGAGGGACGGAGACGAGTGGAAGACCGCCTTTAAGACCAGGTTCGGCCTTTTTGAGTACCTCGTCATGCCGTTCGATCTGTGCAACGCCCCGGCAGCCTTTCAGTACTTTTTGAATGAGGTATTCAGAGAGGAGTTGGATATCTACGTGGTCGTATATATCGACGACATCCTCATCTATTCGTCCAGTGTGGAGGAGCACGTACACCACGTCAAAGCTGTGCTCCAAAAGCTGAGGGAAAACATGCTGTTTTGTAAACTCAGCAAGTGTGACTTCCACGTCACATCCGTGGAATTCCTCGGAGTGATGCTGAGTCCAGAGGGACAGGAGATGGCAGAACGAAAGATCAAGGCGGTGAAAGAATGGCCGGAGCCCCAAAGCGTGAAGGACGTCCAAAGTTTCATTGGCTTCGCCAACTTTTACAGGCGGTTTATAGATGGATTTTCAGGATTGGTGGCCCCAATCACACAGCTACTGAGGAAGTCCAAGGAGTTTGTCTGGTCCCCTGAAGCGAACAAAGCCTTTGAGGCCC
Organism: Triturus cristatus; assembly: GCF_964204655.1. Lineage (NCBI taxonomy): Eukaryota > Metazoa > Chordata > Amphibia > Caudata > Salamandridae > Triturus > Triturus cristatus. Next base: position 297,372,154 of record NC_140589.1, read on the forward strand.
TGAAAAGCGCCTTTGGTAAGGCACCGGTGTTGGCTCACCCCGATCCGGATCTCCCCTACGTGGTGGAAGCGGACGCATCGGATGTGGCGCTGGGGGCTATCTTGTCCCAACGCAACCACGACACAGGGGTGCTTCATCCCGTTGCGTACATGTCCCGCAAACTCAACGACGCCGAACGCAACTACCATATTGCGGAGAAGGAGCTTCTCGCAATCAAGGACGCCTTCACCGAATGGAGGCATTGGTTGATGGGGGCAAGACATGTGGTATCGGTGTACACGGACCATCGGAACCTACAGTTCATGACGGCCACAAGACACCTTTCTCCCAGACAGCTGCGGTGGATGATCTTCTTTGCGGGGTTCAACTTCCGCATCACATATCGGCCGGGGACGGAAAACCGGAAGGCGGACGCCCTGTCCCGTCAATCTGCAGTTAAGGAACCATTGCCTGCGACCGAGCATTCCATCATTTCCCCGAGGATGGTATTGGGGGTTATCCAACCGGGTACTTTCCTGAGGGGAATAAAGAGAGGGATCAGGTCATTCGCATGGCGGAGGTGGCTCCTCAGTCACAGAGAATGGCAGCTGAAGGACGGGATACCCCTGAAGGGCAGGTGCCTATTGATACCCACGCCTAGGCTAAGGAAACAAGCATTCATCTGGTGCCATGACTCTCCATGCGCAGGTCATTTGGGCTTTGAAAAAACGGTGGCTAGCATGGGACGGCATTTCTGGTGGCCAACCATGAGAGTGGATGTCAGGAGGTGGGGACAGGAGTGTCCTACGTGTGCTACCATGAAGGCCGACCATGGCCGAACCCAAGGGCTCTTACATCCACTTCCGACCCCGGATAGACCATGGGATAGCATATCACTGGACTTCGTGGTGGGCCTACCGGTAGACCAGGGGATGACGGCAATACTGGTGGTGGTGGATTACTTGACGAAAATGGGGCACTTCATCCCCTGCAAGAGAGTCCCTACGGCCGGGGAATTGGCGTCACTACTCCTAAAGAATGTGGTACGACTGCATGGATTACCTGGGGTGATCGTGTCGGACCGGGGGTCGCAGTTTACTGTGCAATTCTGGAAGACTTGGTGCACTGCGCTGCATGTTAAGACCGCCCTGTCCACCAGCTACCACCCTCAAACGGACGGCCAAACCGAGCGCCTGAACCAAACGCTCAAACAGTATCTGCGATGTTTTGTGGACCAGGGCAGGGAAGAATGGGTCGACTTGCTATGGGTTGCAGAGATCGCCTATAACAACGCCACTCACAGCTCCACACAGTCATCTCCGTTCTATAGCAACTATGGCCAACATCCCAGGTTCTTGCCATTTCTACATCCGTTCAGAGAGGACAGGATTCCCGCCACAGCGGACAGGGTGGCACACATAAAAGACACGTTGATGCGCTCAAGGGCTGTCCTAATAGAGGCCAAGAGAAGATACAAGGCTGCGGCAGACAGGAAGAGAAGGCCCGGGCCACTGTACCGCACTGGAGACTACGTCTGGATATCCACAAGAAACATGAGGTTTCGAAAGAACAGTGTGTTCCATCCCAAGTACATGGGCCCCTATCGAATTACCAAGTGTATGGGTCCCGTGAACGTGAAGGTGTGCTTGCCCCAGTCATTGCGGATACACCCTGTCTTTCATGTATCATTGCTCAAACCAGCACCCTCCAAGCCGTCTGGGACACCTAGGCCGGTATGCGTGGAGTCGGAGGTGGAGTATGAAGTGTTGGGCATACGGGCGTCCCAATGGCGCAGGGGGAAGCTGTGGTACCTGGTTGCGTGGAAAGGCTATGGCCCGGAGGAGCAGTCATGGGAACCGGCTGAAGGGGTTCATGCTCCACGCTTGGTCTCCTTGTTCCATCGGCGTTTTCCTGCCAGCGCTGGACCCGTGGGGAGCCGCTGAGAGGGAGGATGTACTGTCAAGAATTCCTGTCATGCGAGGGGAGGAAAACGGTAACCAGCGAAAACGGACTACATCTCCCAGGATGCTTAGCGGTTGAGAGGTTATGTAAACAGGAGAGCTGTTACATAACTCAAGGAAAACACGCCCTTATGTAAAACAGGAGAGCTGTTACATAACTCAAGGAAAACACGCCCTTATGTAAACAGGAGAGCTGTTACATAACTCAAGGAAAACACGCCCTTATGTAAACAGGAGAGCTGTTACATAACACAAGGAAAACACGCCCTTATGTAAACAGCAGAGCTGTTACATAACTCAAGGAAAACAACGCCCTATAAAGGGAGGAACCGGGAGGTACAACGCTGTCGGATATTGTGTTTACACCGACGTACCTGCTTAGTGAAGAGCAGTGTTCCGGAGTGGTGCTCCAGTAAGGCAAGAACGGAGGTAGGTCGAGTCGTTACTCCCTGGGCCGTGTCTTGCCCCATCGTCACCTGTGAAGGACCCGGAAGCTCTACCGGATAACCATTGAGCTTCGCTTTTTGACTCGGCTGAGTCAAAGCGCCGTGGCGCTTTTGCTGGTTGGAGTCGTAACTCCCAGCCCGACCAGAGATACAGGGACTGCCAGCTGTAACGCACACCAGGAGGTGTTTGCCGCGTTACAGACTCGGAAGTCCACAGGATCGATCGAGCGGCTGCTCTCGGTTCAGTCTTCTTTGCTTGTGATTGGGGTATCGGTGACGCATCACCAGGAGGTGACTCCGCGTCCCGGTGCAGTCTGAGGAAGAGGTTGAGCGGCTGCTCCCTTCAGGTAGAGACCCCGGCTGGGTGTTTCCCTGACTCCTCGATTCTCCCCAACACTCTTCGTGCCCCTCACAGCCTACCGATTGGCATTGTCGGCCATTTCATTTCTGCCCTCTGTTGGCATACGCCGGGATCGGCGTATATGCAGAGGACGGTTAGGACCATCCGTGCTGTGGGCTGGTAACGTACTTAGCCTGGAGGATTCCAGTGACTATAACCTTTGTTTATTCCTTGTATTATTTTTGCCTTCATTAAAATAACTAAACCTTCACAAGTGGTTGCGTTCTCATTATCGTGTCTGTTAAACGATCCTGAGACGTTCAGGGCGTTACATGATGCTGGGGTCATCGTTGCTGGAATATGTGACTGGTTCCTGGAAGTGACCGTTGTCAATGATGAGCCGTTAACGGAGGTAAGTGGCGTCAACAATGACAACGAGGCCTCCGCAGACCAAACAGGCATGGACGATACAATCAACGGCGACGATCCATCCATCGTCGACGAGGCAGTCGACCAAATGATGGGAGAGAGAATAGATGAGAGGGTCGTTGACGGTAGGCTCGTCGTCGATGCGGGAAACGCAGTAGATTAAAGACTCATCATCGTAAGCTTAATCGACGATGACTTTAGCCTTGGTGATCTTCACCGTCGACAAGGGGACCTGGCTTGTCAGCAAGAACGCTGCCAATGACACCGATAGTGGCTACGGTGGTCTTCAGCGACGTTACCACAAAAGCACCAGAGGAGAATGTCCTCGTTGTCAAAGCTGCCATGGACAAGCTGCCCATCGGCGGGGCTGAAGTACGCTTTTTGAAAGTATGTTTAACCTTCCCAGGTGGAATAGAAGGTTTTGAAACTGGTTTCTGAGAGGATTTTTTGACAGAAACAACTTTTATCCTGTTGTTGAGGGGGCAACTTGGAAGATGGGTCCTACTTTCTAGCACCTTCTGACTTTTTGTGCGTCTTCTTTGGAGGTTGTTGAGAGGAATGACCTGGAGAGTCATTCAGTGGTCCTTTTTGCAGCGTCAGAGAAAGATCTTGAGGAAACATCACTCTCATCAGAAACAGGATCATCTCTGTCGTTAAGCCTCTGCAGCCATAGTAAAAGCCTCCCCTCACGATCTTTCAAAGTCTTGCAACATACCCCAGAGTCCTTAGGTGTGTGGTCTGGGTATAGACAATAAAGGCAGTCCTTATGGGGATCATGGATGTGCAGTTTCTTCTTCCTGCAGGTGCCACAGGGCCTGAAGAGGCCTTATTTAGGTGGGTCCGACATGGAGGCGTCAGTTTATTACACCTAAAACCAGATACTGGTATCTGTAATATATATATATATATATATTCAAAAGAAGAAAAAACCCATTAGAAAAGGTAAATACTAAGAGTTGTGATACTCCCTAGCACGACGTGCGGTAGAAAATCTGAGGCACTAGAGCTTCTCTTAGGAAGATTCTACAGGGTGGTGGCATCTGATTGGTTGTTTTCTAAGTTTGGTCCTTTTTTAAATAAGGACTTGGATACGTTACTAAATAATGAGGCCTTAGGCCTTTAAGTCCCATGTCTATTGTGACATTACTTTTTAAATATTTCGGGGACTCCCATCTCAACGATGGGGAATGATTTAAGCATGTGACTATGAAAGTTCCAAAACTGGAGTAAGTTGAGAGGCCAGTGCTCGCAAAGGGGCACCCAGCTCCAAGATGGTTCCAGGCCTGGGGGCTTGCTGGAGACTTGCACAAACGTAGTGCTTAATCACTGCTAGCATTACCTCTTAAGGCGAAGCATAGACTGTGGTGCATGGGACACATCTGAGGGTCACCTTCATTAACGAATAGGGAATAACCATCGCCACTAGACCGGACAGAGGGACTCTGGGATTCCACCCCAGATGGCGTGACCTTAAGAGAACTGTGTGGATTATTTGGTGTGGACTGCATGCTTTGAGTGTTGATATTAAATACTCCTTTTTTGATAAAATTGATTCAATCATCTTATTGCCGTTATTGTTTGTACTTTGAGTCTAGAGTCTGTGTATGCCTTACATCTCCCTCCCTCAGAAGAGCCTTGGATTGCTCAACCGGGGATACAATGGACAGTCAAGTGTTGTAAGAGGAAGCACTTGACCTTGTTACTCAGAACCATAGTAGATTGGGCCCCGGGACATAAGAATAAAAATAAAAAAAATAAAAAGATCCTCAAACCCCACGGTTCTGCCTAGTAGCTCCTGCTTGCCACATGGCCCTCTTGACGGGGCATTTGACATCTAGGGAAGCCAGCAAATTATATAATATAGGCGTACAATGGAGAGAGGAAAAAAAAAAAAGCACAAAGCAGAGTTTCTTTCTTACCTTAAATCTTTCCAGGTTTTGTTTTCTTTCTTGAGGTTTTCTATCACCATGCAGGCACACACAGGAAAATTGGTGCCCTTTTTTATCTGGGCCTGAAAAGCAACAAAGAATGAGAATTGAACGCATTATTATAGTTAAATGTTCAATGGCAAAATTATTTGTTTTCATTGTAATGACACCTACTAAAACAATTTGGTTTTTGTAGAATACTTACAACGTAGAAAATGGCATGAAAAGTGAACTGACAACAATTTAAATAAAATATTTTCTTCTCATTTAAAAAATACCTCCTCCTTGTTGGATAAAGTATGCCTCCATGTTATCGCAGTCAATTTTAGTTCTGCAGAAAATAATTGCTTGATCCATTTTGTGTTCTTTGATTGCACGCACAGTGTATTCTCCCTTCAGGATTTTAATAGCTTCGGACCACATCTCTGAGAAAAGAAAAAAATCTGTACATTTTCAAACCTTCAAAACACATGTACAGTGAAAATTTACTTCTCTGAACATTACATTTGCGTTTGGAGGATGAGATGAAGCAGAATCTTCTCCCTGACGATGACTAAGAGGAAAACATAATTGCAATGCAAAAACAAGTTACCTAACTGTAACAATAGTTTCTGCTATAAATGCATATGGTTTGCATATTTCTGTCATCTAATGGTGGAAATATCTTCAACGGTTTAACAAAATGTGGTATCCGAAGATGGCATGTCTGCAATTAACCTTTTGGGACAATGACCAAAAGCACAGAATTCACTCTACTTCACTACACTTTTCAAGCAGTCTGGACTAATTGTGAAAGTGAGGACGCAGCACTCAGAAGCAAGTTTCTTCAAGGTTTCTTAATGAGTAATCTCAACACCCCAACAAGTTTAGCATATTATGCCTTCTCCAAAGCCAGCTCTCCAACTGCCACCAGTTCCAACACCTACATTCTCAGAACCCCACAAGCACCTAGAAAAATGCTAGGCACCCGCATGCACAGAGGCAAAGCTGAGGTTCCATTCAGTCATCCCTAGATAACACACTAAGCTTTCATAGGTTTGGTCTCAATTAGGGCTCTTTCGACATTTAGGTGGTTTGCATATGAACCTGGAACTAGCATCGAGCTCCTGAGCCAGCATGTTACAAGTTGTATGTGTGGTTAGCAAAACAGGTTTTAAATCTTGGCATAAAGTAGGAAATAGCTCAGCATATTGGACACAGTCCGAAAAAATGCTATTCAATTGAACAGACCAATTTATGACACGCTTGAGCTTCCAATGCTGTGAAGATTCTTGGAGCACCATCACATACTCAAAACCCAAAATACCTACTACTCCAAATGAGCGGTGTGTGGGGACTGCAACAGGTCAACCTGATAGGTGCAGACTATCATGTTGTACAGTTTATAGACTATAAACCCTAAAACTGAGCCAATAAACCTTTCGGGAATATCTTTACGTAAATACTATGTTTATAAACCGGGTCATAAAATTGAATTCCACAGATTAAGTTTGTTCTAACTTTAGGCATTATCACTCATATAAAAACACTGAAATGCTAAATAGCCTAGTTTCAACCTTAGCTATGATACCACTGAGAAGTGCCTTGGAGCCCACAAAACCAGGGTGTGTAACAGGTGAAAGTGGTGCATGCCAAATAAGACTGGCTTGAACTTGCACTGACAAGATTAAGCATGCTATTTCACTGCAGACGCTGTTCTCACTTTTAGCCACACTGAAAGCCTAGTTGTGAAAAACAGCATGCAGGAACAGTTGTTGCAGTTGTCCCACTTTTTGACCCCTTTTTATCTACTGGATTCTGCTTTTATACTCAGACAGTGCACTAAGGCTTGCTAACCAGACCTCAGTGCCAGCGCTTCTTCCTTACAACAAAGTGATGTCGGATTGTTTCACAATTGGCTAAGGACTTTAGCACCCCTATACGTCCCTATCAAAGTGTACCCCAGGTACCTAGAGTACTAAATAGGATCCCCCAAGGGCTGCAGAATATTTTATGCCAGCCTAAGAGACCCACACCCAAATTACACAAAGACTGCCATGCTAGCCTGCGTGACATGGTGCAAACCATGTTTGAAAACATGACATGGCAAGCTCCTGTGTGCCCTGCCAAAGACACAACATGGGCTTTATGCAAGTCACCCCTACAGTAGGCCTTGGAGCACTAAGGCTGGGGGCATTATAGCCCATGTGAGGACATATCTGCATGAGCAGATATGACCCTGTATTGTCTAGTTACATTGCTGGATATTTCAGGGAAGCCCTCTTAAGGGATGTACTGGGCACTGGTCAAAGTGAGTTTACCAGCTACATAATGGCTTCCCTGGAACATATGGTGTTTGGTATCAAAACACCTCGTATTAATAAACCCGCACTGATTCCAGTGATGGATTTATTAATACATTTATTAATACATGCACCAGGAGAGCATCTTAGAGGTACCCCGTGAACCCTACTAGTCCTCTAGTGTGCCGGCTGAGACTGGTCCTGTCTTAACCTGCTGCCACAGACTAGTTTCTGACCATCCAACCCCCTCCCCCCCCCCCCCCCCCCCCCCGGGGTTAGAGACCTGCTTTGAGGCCAGAAACAAAATGCCTGCTCTGGCAGGAGGTGTTTACACCTCCACCAGTAGGACAGCTAGTAAAGTAGCATGTCAAGGCAGGGAGCTTCAAAGACCCCACCGCCTTGCTTCCCCCAGACCTGGGAAATACCAGCCCCTGCCCTGAGGCCCATTTGGCACCATGACAGGTGGGAAATTAGCTGTGTCACACCCCTAAGTTGGGCAGCCTGAAGTGAACACAAAAGAGAGAATCCCACCATCTTGTGTGTGGTGAAATTCGGAAATCTGGGATCCGCACTTGTAGGAAGCTGGCTCTCTATTTAGTGTAATAAAGTGCAAGTTACTTACCTGCGGTAACGATGTATCTGGTAGAGACGATTCTAGCCGCAGACTCCTTAACGTAGAATTATTCCAAGGCGCGAGACTGGACCTGGAAAACTTTCTTGCCCAGCATCTCTGCGCGCCGGGGAGCTGTACCACTCGACTCCGCCCGACGTCCTCCACGTCAGCGAGGTCACATAAGCCCCACCCCGGCTCGCTGACGTCTGTTTGCTTCGGAGAACTTTTCCGCGCCACAAAGCAGAGCCCTCACAACAAAACTGAGGAGAGCATGGAAACAGTGTGCGACAAAAACAGAGAAACAAAATAGAGGAAAACAAAATAGAGGAAAACAAAAGGTGAGAAAACCTCACCAGGTGGCACCAAGGCACCAGAAGGCGACAACAGCAGGCCAGAGCAGGAAAAGAGCAGGGAACCACTCTGAGAAACAATTGCACAAGGCGAGAGCACCAGGTGGCAGTTAAGTACCAGAAGGTCAGAGCAGCAAAGCCAGAGCAAGAAAAGCGCACGCACTACTCAGTTGAACCACCTCGCAAGCCAAGGAGAGAGCCACCCTAGAGGCACAAGCATGTGAAAGCGTGACCGAAAGAGAGCGGGACTACAAACACCACCACAAGGGGCAGGGTCACAAGCCCGGAACAGGGGAGCAACAGCAATCCACCCCCAAACTACACTGCCAAGGAGGGCCATAACCCCTGAAAGGAGTACGTCAAAGGACAGGTAAAAGAACCCAGAACGAAGAAGATCAGCTGGGGATCAGAAACTCAAACAGCAGAGGGAAAGAGCGAAAGAAGGCTCACACGCCAGAGAAAAACCATCCGGAGGGATGACTGACTGAAAGAAAACAAAGAGGACACCCACAGAAGACAAGCCACCCAGAGGAAGGCGACTGCAGAAACCCAAGCAGAGGGTCCTCGCAGAACGGGGAGGAAGGTCGGGTCGGGAAGGAATCTGCGGCTAGAATCGTCCCTACCAGATACATTGTTACCAAAGGTAAGTAACTTGTACACCTGATAGACTACAAGCCGCAGATTCCTTAACGTAGAATAGATACCGTAGCCATACCCAGAAGGGAGAAGGGCCTGCGAGAGCCCCTCCCCACCCGGAGAGACACAGGGCCCCAGCAGGGGACAGGTCACAGGGACAAGAAGGGAAAGGCCAGGATATCCTAAGCCCAACCAAGGGAGACTGCCAAACACCCCGCAGAGGCAGACAGCGCCCGAAAAGCTTCAAGGAACACAAGGACCACCTCAGACCCCAGGGAGAAGAGGTAGAACCGGAGGCAGGGCCCACTGTAAGAACACACACACACACAGTGACAGAAAATAGCTGAACACACCTCACCTGCAAGCAGCGGACGAGGCAAGGACGTCTCCACCGCCGAAAGCGCAGACGGAAGAGAAAGGCACAAGGGAATACATCAAAGGCCACAATGGAGTATTAGAACAAACAGGCCTGCACCAGCATGCACAGCTAGTAGCAGACAACTAGTAGCAGACAACAATGCTGAACGGCGCACCCAGGACAAGCTAGATGCCAGCTGAAGGCAGGGGCCAGGAAGGCCCAGGACACCCCCAAGGGAGGGGCCGGCACACGCTGACCCACGAATGAAGTGGAACCAGGCAGAAAGAAAATGAGAGCGAGACGGAGGACGGGCCAAGCCGTCCACCAGAACATAAAAAACAGGGAAGCCAGTCCCCCCCCCCCGGAACACCAGACAGAGGACCAAGTCGGATAGAAGGGCAAAACCGCTACAACGCGATGCCGCAGACAGCAGGCCAGACTAGGCTAGCCACACAGCGACCCAGGAGAAGGACGGACCGGGGTGCAACGCAAGCCACTCCAAAACAATTAGCAAGAATTTTGCACATGCGATATACCGTGACGCCACGGAGAGCAGAAGTCCGAAGGGCGACCACACCTCCCCAGCACATGATAGAGCTATATAATAGCTACCAGTACCCCACATAGGGCATGTTACATCCCAAGAACATGGGAATCCTCTTAGGAAAAAGTTTTAGCAGCAGAGGACAAACAGAAAGACCTGCGGAGAAAACCGCAGACGGCTTGCCAAACAGCCAATAAAGAATACACAGAAGGCTTTATCTCAGGACCTACACAGCTTATAACAGCCAAACCACAAGTCAAAACAGGGCCGAACCAGCAGCCAACAGCACCAAAGTCCTAACAAAAGGACCCGAAGGCACATGAACCACACAGAACACACAACCGGGGCGACGCGCTACAAGGCCCCAGGAAAACAACGGAAGAACACCTCCCAAAACACAGACCGACTCACAGGTCACTGAGGAGGAGGAGGTGGAGGAGGAGGACGAAGCCCCGCAAGAAGCCTCTGAATGGCAGAGTCCACAGGGGTGTGGAACAAAAGAGTGCCATCAAAAAGAAGGTCCACCAACCGTTCCCTCGCGTTCTCCGGTAACACACTATCCCATAGCCAGGCACGTCAACGAAGGGCCACCGATGCACCAAGCACGTCTGAAACGTCCAGAGCTGAGCGAAGAATAAAGGCGGCCAGCTCCCGACCATCCAACACATGGTGCCAGAGATCAACACAGGCACCCTCCTGAGGAGCGGCAGACATAAGGGACTCCGCTGAGTCCCACAAGCAAGAAGTGGCCCTTGTCAAGACACAAAGAGTGTTAAGGGCCCGCAAAACCGCGCTGGTGGAGGCGAAGATATTGCGCCCCCAGGAATCTAACCAGCGTGCCTCCCGTGACAGGGGAGACAACACCGATGGTAGAGCGGGAAAGGCAGTCTGTAAAAGAGGACCCCTGGTAGAGGGGTGAAGGGAAAGACAGACCAGGTCATGTGGCGCAGGACGGTGGCGGTGCAGAAGTGGTGGCGGGCCGCCCTCAAGCCCCCAAAAGACGTGTAGAGCGAAGCCTCAAAGGGAAGAGGAAGCTCCCGACCCCCATAACCCTGATGGAGGACCTCCAAAAGATGATCAGTGGAGAAATGGGCAGCTGGATTGCCCATGCGCAAGATCCCCGCCGCCGTGGAAACAGCCCAAGCGAAGGCAGCACCGGCCTCCGTAGGGCCCTGTGGTAGGGAAAGCAGTTCCTCGGTGGGCGACGGCTGCAAGCTAAGGTGGCCGTCCCCCAGGCCAACCGGAGGAAGGAAAGGCCAAGACCGGAAAGGAGGAAGGGGGACCGAGGAATGGGGAACTGGAGGCCCTACCAGCGAAGACTGCGGGCGCCGCGGCGGCAATGAGGCCGTCCTTGGAAGACGCCAGGGAAAACTCCACGACACGGCGGCCCGTCTCCGGAGAAGATGAAACCAACAACTGCCGAACCTCTGGAGAAGAGGGGGCGTCCGAATATGACTCAACAACCCGGCGCCGTAGAGTCTGCAACCGGCGTCAGGTCAACGTCGACCGGCGTCGAAGGGGACGCCGGAACGACCTCCGCCACAATGCGCGGTGCAGGAGACCGGAGCTGGGCCGGGGCGGCTAAGGAATGGTGCGGAAAAGGCGTCGACTACCTCAGACAAGGCAGCCGCCTGCGTGGAGGGATGAGGGGGACTCGGGGACACGCCTGACCCCTAGCCGGTCCCTGCGGCGCCACCAGGGCCAGCAGCCACCGGCACCTGAGCGGCGTGGTATCGGACAAGGCTGCCGCCTGCCCTGAGGACCGAGGGGGACTCGAGGACACACCCAGAGTCCTGGCAACCTCCCGCGACACCAGAGGGACCCCCGCGGGGGTTTGCGGCGAGGCAGTGGCGCCCGGGTCCGAAGGAGGGAACCTCTAAGGGCTGCACCCAGACAGCCCCACATCCTCCGAACCTGGATCCGAACCGGTCGGTGCCAGGGCCAGAGCCGCCGGCGACACCGCAGAAGTTCCTGCACGCTGCAAGGGATCCGCAGATGTCCCAGGAAGAGAAGGAGGAGAAGGAAGAGCCAAAGAGGCCTGCAAGGCCGCCACATAGTCCTCCATCTGAGCGCAGGGGAACGGTGGATAGGATGGTGACGCGCTGGGCCGCACCTCCCGCGGAGAACCCATGCCCCCAACAGGCCGGGGACCGGGCCTTGGGGACAAACTGCCACACTTACCAACAGGTGAGCGACGCCCTTGCAGCCTGGGGGAAGGACGATCTCGGAGACTGAAGCGGCGGTTCTTGAATTCCGTCCGCAGGGGACTGACGCGGCGACTACGCCGACCTGGACACGCATCCCGAAAGGAGCTTCATCCGGCGCTCTCGCCGGGACTTCGGCTTCATTTGCTGACACGCCTCACAATCCGTGGAGTCGTGGTGCTCCCCCAAACACCACATGCAGATGGGGTGAGGATCCGTCGCAGACATCTGGCGCGCGCAAGACTAGCACGTCTTGAAGCCCGAAGGCATTCGCACACTGTTACCAAGAAAAATGCTGAAAAGCGGGAAAAAAAAGGCCCGAACACGATCCGGGTTCGCGTTGCACGCAGAAAAGAAGAAAACTGACGTCAGCGCCCCGGGGTGGGGCTTATGTGACCTCGCTGACGTCACGCCCACGAAGGACGTCGGGCGGAGTCGCGTGGTACAGCCCCCTGGCGCGCACAGATGCTGGGCAAGAAAGTTTTCCGGGGCCAGTCTCAAGCCTGGGGATAATTCTACGTTAAGGAATCTGCGGCTAGTAGTCTCTATCAGATATGAAGTACGCTGTGGGTCCTCAATTGGTTAACAGAGGCTAAAGTAGATCATTCTAGCGCTCTCTTTTTGGGCAATGTGGGCGGGCAGTTAGGCTTAACAGAAGATAGTGCTAAGCATTTGTTGTACTTCGTGTGAGAAAGTGCCTCTTTTGACATGGTTAGCACCAAACTTTTTGCCTGGAAAATGATGTGGTTCCGATTGGAAGAGCACAGGGTCCCCTGTACCAGAGATCCTTCCCTAAACCTGTTCCCATTATTGGTACAACTTAAGACAGTAAGTCCCTAGTAAAAGGTACTCCTGATACCTAGAGCGTTGGGACTGAAGAGAGTCTCCTTAGGGACCCCACACAAAGGCCATTCAAACTGCCACTGTAGCCTGCGTGCCTTGGTGCAAATAAAAATGACAAAGTAAACAGAGCACCCTGACTGTGTGCCATGTTAAAGCTTTAAAGTCACCCCTCTTGCAAGCCTTACAAACCCTAAGCCAGGGTACACTATATCTCTTATATGTGGATATATCTGCATGAGTAGCTCTGCCCCTACAACATTTAAGTTTATTTTTAATATTGTAAGTGCCAGGAAAGCCATGGAGAGTGTATGGGCTGGAACCTAAACACCTCTAATTCCCCTACACCATGACGGCTTTACTGAACTCAGGAGTGCTTGGCACCCAACTCGTCCTCTTAATGAACCCACACTGATGCCAGTGTTGGATTTAATAACACATGTACAAAGAGGGTGCCCCCTGAAAACGTACCAATCCTGGTGTGGTCTCAGACTTGCTTTAGGCAGCCTGTCACCACCAGACAGGTTTCTGGACCCCTGGGACGATAGCCATTCCTGTCAGAGGCCTGAAACAAAGCCTATCCTGGGTAGTGGTGTCACACCTCCTCTTCCAGGCAGGCACAGTGCTCTAGAGGGAACCTTCAAAAGCCTTGCCGCCTTTGTAATGCGACCCCAACCTCTGCCGCTAGCAGCAGATGGCAGCCCCTGGTTCAAACCCCCACTTTTGGCAGGAGTACCAAAACTAAGTGAGAATAGGAGGTGTGCCCCCCACCCCCACCAACTCCATTCCTGCTGGAGGCAAAGTGAAGCACATTTCTCAGTGCCCACCATCTTGAAGATGGTGGGATTTATCCAATCAGGAGGGTGGCATAATAGCAGATGTAGACACCCTAGGTAAGAGACCCATTGGTCTCTGCCGGTCACTCCTCTGTAACGCCCCTAAATCTAGTATTTAGGTAGCACCCCCAGACCCTGAAGGCGCATGCCGGATGACCCACAAAGACCGGACAACGAAGGGTCGCAACAGGAAGAAAGAAGGACCATTGACTGACTCGGTTCCAACCCTGCCAGCCTGTCTGCTGCCTTTTGCTCCTGCTACAAAAGTAGACTCGTCCAGCAGGCCCCGCAACGTCCAAAACCCAGAGAGGGCAGTATGCCTTCAATAAAGATCACAATGGCCCGTGGACAGCAGACCTGTCTAGAAGAAACTAACTTTAAAGAACAAGAACTCTGCCCTGAGGAATCCCAAAACCGCCTACCGGGCCCACATCTGCACCTGACGCCCACAGCCTGAGTCCAAGTGGCCCACCGGTCCAGCAAAGGGTCCCCAGCGATGCTGAGCAAGAGTCCATAATTGGACCCCTGCTGGACTCCACATAGACTCCCTACGATGACCACCACCGCCCACACAAACGCGACCTGCCCAGTAAGCTGTTCCCGAATCAAAAGACAAGCACCTGAAGACCCTAGGGAGCTCGACCAATGGTGTTCCTATGTCCCCTAGCATCAGAACTTACCTGGGCATATGTGGGTTTTCTCGTCCCACTTGCTGGCCAGCACCTGCAACCTTTCTCCAAAACTGATCTCCCCCATTGATTTGCATAGGGCACCTGACACTGTGGTGGCAGTCTGCAGCCGGCCGCCCCTGTGCCACGGAGGGTGTAAGTTTGGTGCTGCCTTCAGGTAAACATCCCTTATAACGAATCCGTCACCCGGCATGCAATTACGACTGCGTTGTAACAACGCATACCATTACCCCGCAAGTCGTAACAAAGACTTGGAGGGGGTGAAGGAGTTAGATTTGAAATCCAACACCTTCCCTACTGTCCGCACAGACTGGTGTTGGTATAGTAAATTATACTATTCCAACATCCAGCGCCCCCCCCTGCAAGTCGTCATTACGACTTGCGGGGTAATGGTATGAGTTGATACAACGCGGTCGTTGTAACGATCGCGTTGTAATTGCATGCGGAGTAAAGGCATGCGGAATAAGAAGGCATATTTCTGCCTTGACCCTCCACCGACCCACCCCGGAGATAATTTTAATACTTGGAGATTGACCCCTGACACCACTTTACTTAACCAATGGAGTCTGGGGCTGATCAAAGATGTGCTGTTTATGGGTAACATTGGGAGCCCGACTCTGAATTTGACCTCTGCACCCGGCCGTGCCTGTGCCGTTGGAGATGCAATCTTAGTACTAACTTGAAGCTTGCCTGGTGTGGACCTGAAACCTTAAAGACTGGATTTGTAAGTCGTATACTTACATGCAAAACTGCATTCTTGTTTTCCTCCCATAGGTTAACATTACTGAGCTGAAAAATTGCAGTGTCAACTTTTTAAAGTGAAAAGTGTTTTTACTGAAAAACGTACTCACCTTTTAACAAATTTTGGTCTTAAAATAAATCTAGAAAGAAGCTTATTTTTCTAAAATTGGTGTGGATCTCTTTTTTTGAGTTGCGTGGCATTGATTAGTTACTGTGTGTTTAACAAATGTCTCACAAACAGAGCGCTTTGTGTTTACACTAAGCCTTGTACACTTCTGGGGCAATCCCTGGACTCTTTATACTATATAACCAATTATTGGTATATCACAGAGCCAGTTACACAGACACAAATGAGACACTCAAAAGAATAAATCTGAGACCAATTTATAATAATACATATACATACATATACATACACATACATATATATATATATATATATAGTATTGTAATTGCATTTATATAGCGCTTACTACCCCTGACGAGGCGTCGAAGCGCTTTTTCGGCGAGTAACACGCTACTGCGGGACCCATAGAGGATTAGTGTTGAATTAGTATAGTGAAACATGCAAATAAATTTTAAGTGGTGGATAGGTTAGTCAGTTATTTGGATTCGGAAGGATAGCAGAAGGATAGAAGAGGGAAAAAAAAAGGTTTGTATTCATATAGCGCTTGTTACCCCTGATTGGGTGTTGAAGCACGCTACTCCGGAAACCCATAAAGGATTAGTGCTGAATTAGTATGGTGAAATATGTGAGTAATTTGAGTGGTGGATATTAGTTATTTGGAGTGAGAAGGGTAGCGGAGGGATAAAAGGGAAGAAGGGTTTGCATTCATGTAGCACCTGTTACCCCTGATGTGTGTTGAAGCGCTTTTCTGGTGAGTAGGACGCTACTCCGGTACCCATAAAGGATTAGTGTTGAAAATTAGTATAGTGAAGTATTAAGTAATTTGAGTGGTGGATAGGTTATTCAGTTATTTGGATAGAGAAGGGTAGGTTGCAGGATAGAGGAGGGAAAGAGGTTTGTATTTATATAGCGCTTGCTACCCCTTGATGGGGTTTTGAAGCGCTTTATTGGCGAGTAGCACGCTACTCTGAAACCCGTAAGGATTACTGTTGAATTAGTATGGCGAATGCAGGAGAGTAGGGTCTGCTATCCTATGGTCACCCCAAATTTTTGCTTTTTGCTTCACTGGTTTTTGACATACTGAGGCTGTGGGCCTGCTAATCAGACCCCCAGCCTGCTGTTCTCTCTACTAAATTGACACTATGCACTTTAGGTGCATAACCAATTGGAACTAGGTCACCCTGTGAGCCCCTGTACCAGTGTACACTAGGTACCCAGGGCATTGGTGTATCTAAGGACTACCAGGGGCTGAAGCATGTATTGTGCCACCCCTGGCCTGGCCTAACAATTTGACACAACTGGCTGATCACTCAGCTGGGGTAAGCTGGTGTATCCACCTCTTACTTAGGTGTAGTATACCTATACCTAACCTTAAATGGGACACATGTTAACCTATAAGTCACTCCTATGGCAGGCCTTAACAATCCTGAAGGCAGAGTGCTTGGTTCCATGTGAGATGGTGCTCTGGCATGAGCTGAGCCTGTCTGCAGTGGTCGGAACAACTTCCTTCTACCGTTTCCAGATATCTCCATACCATATACTCTTAAGTGCATTATGAACCTCGCAGTTAAATGCTATCTTTGGTTTGGCTTTATCAAAACATGTCGAGTAAGGTGTCATACGAATTGGAATACTAACCCCTCGCCAATTCTGGCGACGGGGTTAGCATTCCACCCTTCTAGAGAGACACGACATGTACAGATCCTGAAACCCGGGTAAAATCAGACATAGCCTCAGCTCCACAAAAAGGCCGCTGCCACCACAGACACAAGTCTGCCCTCCTGCTGCTGGGAGTCCTTCCAGCTTGGGAGACGTGGACAAAGGGTTTCCTGCCAGGGGAGGTGCGAGCACCACCCCAGACAGGATTTTGTGTATTGGTCAGGTAGGGCTTGAATAGAATCAGACATGCCTGAGGCTCACAAGGAGCCTCGGTGCATATGCCAGTTCAAACCGGTCCTGGGGCACACCAGCCCCAGACCTGGGGCGAGCTGGACAAAGGATTGGGGGTGTAACCACCCCCCTTCCTGGTCCCACCCTTAGGGAGGGACCTAGCAGGTAGTCCGGCCCCTAGAATCCGCTTAAAGGTAGGAGCTGTGTCCTAAGACTTCAGACATCCTGGAATCAACTTGAAACTAAGAAGAAGACGGGAACTTCGACGTTCTGCTGCACAGAAGACTGAAGGAAATCTCCCCTATGGTCAGGGAGTGACCATCTTGCTAACGCAAGCACCATCCAGCAAATCGACGTCTGCTTTGCCACCGCCTCCCGCCGGAGCCCGAGCCCAGAGACCGACAAGAACTGGACCTCCAGACCTCTCACAGCCCGATCCACAGTCCCTGCAAAGAAGGAACCCGTGGAGGCACCGAGACACGTAGAGCCAGCCATCTTGGAAGACACTCGACAAGCTGCAAGCGCGACAACAGAGGCTCCCTCCGAGTTGTGCTTTGGGTCCTGAGAAGCCCAACATCCGAGCAGCATCTGCACCAAAGGTGAGCTCTCCAGCATCTCCACGATCTGCGTGGGGCCCCTCTGCACTTTGCGACTCGACGCGCCTACCCGGTCCCTGGCCCGTTGGCTAGTGGCCATCTTGGCGAACCTTTCTGAAAACTACGACGCTGGTCTGGTTGCTCCAGACTGGCCCCTGCTTCCCTCCAAAGGAGCACCCCCTCTGACCTTGCTGGTCAGAGTTACAAGCTTTCTTCAATTCCTGCGACTCCTGCTTTTGCCAAGGCTTGTTTGCTTCTTTTGAGTCGCCGACACCGCGAGCCTGCGTGGGACAGCTCGTGAACCGACTCCTGGACGTCGTCGACCTTCAGGGACCACGTGGCTGCAGAGACAAGCTACACCTCTTCACCTGTTTGCACCTGACATCGCCTGGTACCTACCTGGTGCCACGCTGGTCACTGGCTAGTGACTGAACACTGTCCCCTCTGCTTACAGGTCTTCTACACTTCCGATCCACCCTTGGATCCACCGCATCTCTTCTGGACCGACCGCCTGCAGCATCTTTGTCGTCAGGCTCCATTGAACAGATAGACGAAACCCGACGCACTTCGAGACCTATGCACCCGCTTCCTGTGGGTGAGGTAAAGCTGGCACTCCGGTGCACAAGTGTGGATTACCATTTCTAATGTCTAGGTTTGAAGTCTTGATTTCGTAGTCCAACCAGAAGACCCTTCTAGCAGTAACTTTTGAACTTTTACGCACCCATTGAAAACCTATGGGAGCCCGCGTGTAACTTTCCTCACTGCACACGCGACCCGTGGACCTCCTGGTCACTAACTAAAGTTAGCTCCTTGTAGGCCCAGCGATTCTAGAGGCCCTAGGCCTTTTCCCTTTCCTATTCGTGGTACTTATACCACTATTTTAGTATATGGTTTGAGCGGCCACCAGGGCCTATCCATATAAAGTGCAACTTCTGTATATTGTGATACTTTCTTGTTTAACGATTTGTGCTCCTGTGCTCATATAGAGTCTAGGGGATACTTTGAGTAATAAATACATATATATTTTGAATATATATCTGTGTGGTGTCCTTTCATTGGTATAAAGGGGGGTTACATATGGTAAAACAGCTTGCTTTACATGCCTAAACGAGTTTAGCCTGAAAGACTGCTTAGCCTACGCTACCACTAGGGCAGCTGGTCCGAAAAGGTTGACTTACAACCACACCATAAGGGTTGCTTGGCATGGTACAAGGTGGTCACTTTTATTAGTGAACATCATATACCAGGCCAACTTCTCACAGCGAAACATGAAAGTAATTTGAATAGTGGATATTTTAGTTAGTTATTTGAATTGAGAAGAGTTGGGGATTGGTAGAAAGGGAAAAATGTTTGCATTTATATAGTGCTTGTAACCCTGATGGGGTGTTGAAACGCTTCATTGGCGAGTAGCACGCTACTCTAGATCCCATAAAGGATTAGTGGTGAATTAGTATAGTGGAATATGGAAATTGAGAAGTGAACATGTAAGTCTTATTTTGATTGAAAAGGATAGTGGAGGGACAGAAGAGAGATTTAATTTCTTTTTTTTTTTGAGGTCATAGCAGTAGGAGGATGCTTTTGGATGAGTAAAAAGGGGTTTTTGAGGGGAAGAGTCAGATGGGAGAGTTTATAAAGGTTTGTTTTGGGGGATCGGTATAATAAAAAAGAGGTGTCAGATGATGCAAGGAGAGGTAGAGTAGGAGAGAGTCTAGAAAGGGTTATTTTGGGAATCATTGTAGTGGTATGGGGTTTGGGATAAATGAGAGAGTGGATATAGAGGATATATTGTAGATGTATAGGGTGAGAGATAGGGTAGTGCATTGGAAAGAGTAGTAAAAAGAAGTTTGAGATTAGTCAGAAGGTTGGGCCAGAGGATATATTGAGAGAAGTATAGGCTGAGAAATAGGATAGTGCATTTGAAATGCTAAATTAGAAGAAATTGATAAATATATAGATCCATAAGTACACTGAAAGTATATAGATGCATAAAGGAGGTAAGTATATATAGATTAAAGATATTGATAGAGGTACAGGCTGAAAAATAGGGTAGTGAATTAGATATGCTTTTCAGGAGAAAAGTAACAGACCGATCCAAATACATGCAGGTACATAGATGCACAATGGAAGTACATATAGACCAAAGAATGCACAATGGAAGTACATATAGATCAAAGATGATTTTTATGTATTTACAACATAATTATTCTACATGTTTATACAAAGCAATACACAAAGATAGGTGCATACCTGTAGTGAAAATAAATGCTTATATACAGAGGAATATGCTGTAAATTTCTGTTTGCGTATGGTACTTATGTGGGGAAGAGCCAATTCTTGAGTAGTTTTCTGAAGATAAGGTGGTTGTCGGTGGATCTTATGTTGGGGGGTGTTAGACCTGTCAGCTCTTTGGGTGGTCCCTCCTCATCATTATTTATTTTGTCCCACTTTTGCCTCAAACCCTGTTGGTATTTTTCCTTTTTGGGAACCACCAGATTTTTTTAGTGTTGCTGCAGATTCAGGGAGCCATTTTATCTACCCCTGGAACTTCTGTCTGAGGGCCTGGAGCACAAAATGGTGGCCACCTGTGACATCACCAGCCCCCACTGGAACCTACTAGAACCTTCTGCAACATTCTGGAGCCCTGTGACAGTTGGAGGCGGTTTAGAATGTTGGGAAGCTAAGACAGAGAGTTGGCAGTTGGAGCTGGCAGTTGGCACCTGACTGGTGAAGAGTGAGCAGCAGAAACCTGAAGGAGGAAGGAGTGAGGCAGCAGGGGTGGAAACTTGTGCCTGGAGTGGGGTCCATAAACCCACCCTTGATACTAGTCCCTACTGACTGAGCCCAGCCTGGAGCCCTGTGTGGGAAGAAGCAAGAAAAACCATCTTAAGGACCTGGACAGCAGGAACAGGCCTTAGAATCCAAGAACAGCAAGATCCTGACCTGGATACTGGTTTCCCTGGAGTCCGACGTCGAGTAGCCTGGAGACCTGGAGCCCGAGGTGGAGAAGCGGCGCTGACTGGAAAAGCAGACGTCGTACCCGGAGCCGCCAGAGGTCGAGAGAGGGCGCCGACGGAGGTCGTAGAAGTACCAGAGGTCGAGGAGGAAGTCACCCGAGGTCGAGTGAGCGGCGTCGACGAGGGAGTGAAGTCCGCCCTCCGGAGTCGCCGGAGACCGAGGTGAAGCGTGCCGGAGGTCGGGAGTGGAGATCGCACTCCGGAGTCGCCGGAACCTGAGGAGAGGAGCACCGGAGGTCGGGAGTGGAGGTCGCACTCCGGAGTCGCCGGAAACCTGAGGAGAGGAGCACCGGATGTCGGGAGTGGAGATCGCACTCCGGAGCCGCCGGAAGTCGACATCGAGCCTAGACTGCCCGACGTCATCGAATTGGAGGTCGAGATCGAGCCGAGGCCGCCGACATCGAACCGGAACCGCCTACCGGCGTCGTCAAGAACTGACATTGTGCCGAGGCCGCCGTCATCGAACCGGAACCGCCTCACGGCGTCGACACGACTCCAGCGGCGTCGGAGCTTCAGAAAAAGGGCAGTAAGTGGAATAGAGGGCGCCTAAGGCCCTGTGGAATCCTAAGAGACTACTCTAGGGGTTAGAGAGGTGCTGGAACCAGCTTGATTGTGCCAGGGGTGAGCTGAGACTAATTCAGAGGGGTTGTGTAGAGTGAGAGAGCCAGGTCTCTAGTATTCCCCCCTTGATCTACCTCAGTTTAGGCCTCAGCCTTGTCCAAGCCAGGGAGTAGACACCCTTAAGCCATCCACCTAACCACAAGCTGTGCCTGGGCCAAATCAGCCCATAGTAATCTCAAATGTGATCTGATTCTATAAGTGTCACTGTCAGCTTTTAATTATTTATTGAGAGCACTGTATTTATTGTATTTAACTTATTTATTGCTTCACTGTATTTATTGTTCCACAGTATTTATTGTCGCACAATATTTATTGGTTTGCAGTATTTATTGCCTCAGAATATTTAATTGCCTGTATGTATTGCACTTATATTTATGCCTTAATTATTTATGATCACCCCTATTTATTGAATCATTAAGACAGTATTTATTTGACCTGCACTATTTAAAAAGCCTTGTATATTGTGATTGTGTTATTATTTATTTAATCAGCAACTAAGAGAAAAAGAAGATAAACAGAGATATTTTCATACTTTTTACGGTGTAGAGTCGTTTTTGGAACGGATGCACGCATGGTTATTGTATGGGTATGACGTATGCTTAGCACGGTGCCTGATTCCTGACCACTCGAGCCAAGCTACCACTGTGTATGTCTGGAGAGACCCCGTTACCACCATCCTTTCCGGTGTGGGAGTGGAGTATTTCCAACAGGGGGGTAAAGAGTTCCATAGTTTGGCTGCTTGAACAGAGAAGGATGTGCCACCCATGGTTTTTGTCTTGTATCTTGGGATTTTGAGGCGAGATGCCCCTTTAGAGTGTAGGTTCCTTTGTTGAATGTGTTTAGTGATTTTATTCCCGATGAAGAGCGATCCCATTCCATGTATTGCTTTGTGGGTGATACAAAGTAGCTTGAACGTGGATCTTCTGGCAACCAATGCAGGGCTTTCAAGGCAGATGAGATGTGGTCTCGTGGTTTGATATGCAAGAGTAGTCTGGCAGCCGAGTTCTGAATCCGTTGTAGGATTCATGGTCGTTAAAAGTGATCCGTGGTAGAGGCTATTGGTATAATTGAGTTTGGACAGAACGAGGAAGATGGTAGCGTGGACCTTGTGTGGAAATCCCAAATGAGGGAAAATTTGTTGCAGCGTTTTATAGTGACAAGAACTTGATCTTGCTAGTTAGTCCACTTGGGCATTCATCGACAGCTTGGAGCACATGGTCATTCCAAGGTTTCTTACTTCCTTCGATAATTTAGGGGGTGATCCCAGTTCATCAGGCCAGGCGGCAAGTGGGTCGTAATGTTTCCAATCGCCACACATGAGTAGTTCCGTTTTTGAAGCAAAAAATTTGATATGAGATATATATATATATATATATATATATATATATTCACTGAAAAAACCATAGGTTTCACACATGTTATAGTTAGCTGGACATTTTACTGATAAAAAACCAATGAAATTCCCCCGTTATAGTTACTGTAGGCAACTATAACTCACGCGACCGTAATCCTCTGCTGATGCTAATACTGTATTTAGACACTTATTTGCCCATGTCTTCTTCCATTAAATTTTAGCTATACATATATTACAAATATTTTTTTTTCATAAAGACACATATGTCATCAGCAGAGGATTACGGTCGCGTGAGTTATAGTTGCCTACAGTAACTATAACGGGGGAATTTCATTGGTTTTTTATCAGTAAAATGTCCAGCTAACTATAACGTGTGAAACCTATGGTTTTTTCAGTGAATTTGCAAGGTTTTTTAAATGCTAATTCCTAACTATAACGTGTGTGAAACCTATGGTTTTTTCAGTGAATTTGTACGGTTTTTTAAATGCTAAGTTACTTTACGCCATTTGTGGCGTGCACGCCCACTTAATGCAGTTCGTTCCGTGCGCGCACGGTGCGCTTCGCGCACCGTGCACGCACAGTGAGCACGCGGTGCGCTTCGCGCACCGCGTGCCCAAGTTACGCTAGATGGGCCATGAACGCACGATGCGCTTCGCGCACCGTGCGCACATGGAGGACATATGATGAGCATCGTTGTGACAGGTAAAATATATGTTTTGTTCATACGTAATAAGCCATGCACAAATGGTGCCCTTCGGGCCCAATTTGCACACGGGGTGGGGAGAATGTGGATTTTTTTATTTTTTTTATTATTATTTATTACCGTACGCGTACGGTAAGCGTAATCGGCGAAATTTTCGAAAAAATTAAAATTCCCTTTTTTCACTTGGGGGATCGTTGGGGACTCCCTCGACATGGCTAGGTGCTTGGGAGCTGTCTAAACAGCCCCTTTACATGGTTTTGCACTTTGTTTTTCAACCACCTGTCAGAGTGCGAGAGAGAAAATGGCGGCCGCCGCTTCCTGGTTTCGACCGATTCGAATGTTTACTAAGATCTAACGGCCAATCAGAATCGCGCACGTCACCGTACGCGTACGGTAAGCGCACCGTAAGCTGGCTCAGATATATATATTGATTTAAAGGCTATTTTCTCAGAATCTACTGAACAGATTTACACCAAACCTACAAAAGGCACTTCCTTGACCTGAGGACTACCTCTCTGCCAAATTTCATTAAATTCTGTTCAGCCGTTCGGGCTGTAGCTCTGTCTAAAGGTCCTATGGAAAAATGCATGGGAAAAACGCGTTTTGGGATCCCCCTTTTATCTCAGCCCCCGCTTGACGAATCCCCCCCGAGACTTTCAGGGTAGGAGCGGAGCGTAGCGCCCCACCTATTTTGAAAAATTCGCGAGGATTCGTCGACCGGCGCCAAAGTTATTCAAAATAGAATGTTGCGGATTTCCTATGGAAACAGGGTCCTAACTATAACTATCTACTGGCGACCGCCAGTAGATTATATATATATATATATATATATATTCACTTAAAAAACCATAGGTTTCACACATGTTATAGTTAGCTGGACATTTCACTCGTAAAAAACCAATGAAATTCCCCCGTTATAGTTACTGCAGGCAACTATAACTCACGCGACCGCAATCCTCTGCTGATGACGTCAGATATTACATCACTGTATTTAGACACTTATTTACCCATGTCTTCTTCCATTAATCTTTAGCTATAAATATATTACAAATATTTATTTTTCATAAAGACAGATATGTCATCAGTGATGTAATATCTGACGTCATCAACAGAGGATTGCGGTCGCGTGAGTTATAGTTGCCTGCAGTAACTATAACGGGGGAATTTCATTGTTTTTTTATGAGTGAAATGTCCAGCTAACTATAACATGTGTGAAACCTATGGTTTTTTAAGTGAATTTGCAAGGTTTTTTAAATGCTAATTCGTAACTATAACGTGTGTGAAACCTATGGTTTTTTCAGTGAATTTGTACGGTTTTTTAAATGCTAAGTTATGTATTTATTAATTATTTTTTTTTTCAGGTTTCACCGTGCGCGCACCGTGAATTGTTTTATTTTTTTTAAATCGCAAGGTGGGCGCACCCTGCGCGCACCGTGCGCGCGCAGTGGGCGCTCGGTGCACTTCGCGCACCGAGCACCCACGGTTCGCAGTTTGTGCCGTGCGCGCAGGGTGCGCGCACCTCGCGATCTAAAAAAAAAAAAAAAAAAAATGTTTTTTCCTCCCTTGGGGGTCCTTCTGTGACCCCCTGACCAAGGATAGGGGGTCAGGAACTATCCACTCTGCCCCCTTTTCACGTTCTCCACCTTTTTTTTCCACCCCCTCAGACTGCGAGAGACAAAATGGCGGCCGACACTTCCTGGTTTCGACCGATTCGAATGTTTACCGACATCTAACAACCAATCAGAATAGCGCTCGCGCACGGCAGGGTGCACGCACAGTGCGCGCACAGTGCGCGCGTATAGATATTGATATGCTTTTAAACGCTATTTTCTCAGGAAATACTGAACAGATTTACACCAGACCTGCAAAAGGCACTTCCTTGACCTTATGGCTACCTCTCTGCCAAATTTCACGTAATTCTGTTCAGCCGTTCGGGCTGTAGCTGTGTCTAAAGGTCCTATGGAAAATAACATGGGGAAAACGCGTTTTGGTACCCCCCTTTTTTCCTCGGCCCCCGCTTGACGAATCACCCCGAGACTTTCAGGGTAGGAGCTGAGCGGAGCGCCCCATTAGTTTTGAAAATTTCGCGAGGATTCGTCAACCGGCGCCAAAGTTATTCAAAATAGAATTTTGAGATTTCCTATGGAAACTAGGTTGTAACTATAACTATCTATCTTATATATAACTATCTATATCTATATATCTATATATCTATATATCTATATATCTATATATCTATATATATATATATATATATATTACATATATAAATAAACAAACAAAAACAAATAAACTTGGGATCTTAGTTTCTAGGGAAGTACAAATCCAGGTAAATGAACGTTTCAAACCTGTGCGCTTTTACGCACAATGCAATCCTATGAGAGGAAAAGTCAAAGATGCATACAAGGTAGGTACAGTCTGTTTCAGGGGTTCACCTTCTGGAATCAGAATAGTAGTGGGATAAGGTTTAAAAGTACTACCAGCGGTTCCTTGGGAACCGCCAAGGTTCTACCAGGGGCAGGGTGCTGGTGAGGCTGCTTGTTGGCGTGCTACGGTGAAGGGAGGGCCCACCTGAAAAGAGGCTGCACAGGGGGAGTTGTGGGTTAAGTTCAAGGTCCCCCAACGGGGGCTCAGGTTGCAAGGGGTCTTGGAGCACGGAGACACAGCCAGTTTGTCTGGACCCAGGCCAGAGGGCTCGGGAACAGGGTGGTTGGTCCGCTGGGACGGTGTGTAAAGATGCACCTCGCTGTCAGGGACAAACAGCTGGAAGAGGAGGAATCAAGGTAGCTGGGCCACTCTCAAAGTGAGCCACAGTGATGCGGATGTCCTTCAATGGCTGCTTGGTCCTGGTGCAGTGAGTCGGGACTGGTCACAGAACACAGTTGGAGAGCCTCTTAAGTACTTGGGCTGAATAGGATTTTACCAACCAATTTTTAAAATAAACAAGCATTGGCATAGCCAATAGGTCTCGCCTTTGGGACCTTATAAGTGTTTAGCCATGCAACAGTTGATGTTGTTGCACCATGGATATTGTGCTGCATAACTAAATACTTATAAGGTCCCAAAAGCGAGACCTATTGGCTATGCCAATGCTTGTAACATTGAATGAATGCATTTGACTATGAAAGCCTGTGCTTCTGCTGTCGAGAATCACCTTGGAGCAAGCAATGCAAATGCAGAGTTCTTATATTGCATGGGCGCTAGGTGGCGCCGGACCAAGATGGCCGCACTTACGTGAGGCTCTGGCCGCCCGACCCGCCGATTCAACAGTTAGGTGCTGAAGTACCCCTCGCCCATAACCAGGACAACGGGGATATGCGCCCAAAACTGAGTGGCGGACTCGCTGAAAGTTTGGAGCCATTCCGCACAACGGCCCCGTAGATATCCGGCTTGCTGTGTGGCCGGGGGAGATGCGCCCGCTGCTGCTGGAGGTGAGCGGCGGCTGCCGCACCTACGCTGGGACCGGTGTGGCCACGCGGCGCAAGGCCCGAGATCGCGGTGAGAGCGGCGCGACCCCCTGGACGGCACCGCCCGTGGGTGAGGGCCGGCAGGTGCCGATCGTGGCCTGCGCTGGGTTGCTGGGGCCCCTCCCTGACGTGAGGGCGGCTGCGGCCCTCCGGTGCGGAGCACGGAGAAGTGGAGCAGGCGGCTGATGCTTAAGAGGCCCGGACCGGCACCCGGACACTGCAGGACGTGGAGCCGCTCCGCTCGCGGCTTGCCCTGACGCGGCGGTGAGAGCGGCGCGGCTGGAGGGCTGCGGTGCGGAGGACGGCCCTGCTACCTTGCGGCGTGGGCCGAAGATCGCCGCTTGGCGGCCGGGCTCGATCTTGGTTGCCGGGGAGAATCCTACAGGGCGGACGCGAGAGGGCCTCCTACTGGGCTGAGTCCGCCTGACCAGAACCACGGAGGATTGAAGGCAAAGAGAGGTTCCCGACCCCCCCCCCCCCCCCCCGGGAGTGGGGACTGCAGCTGACCTAGGTGGGGCTTTATAACCCAAACCACAAAAAGCACAGTAGACTGAGGAAGCGGAGCTGGCGATTCGCACGGAGGAGTGGGCTGAGTGCGCTGCGGCCTGAACATTGCGGGCCTGAAGAGGCACAGAGCCGCAGTGTGGCCAGCTGAAGAGCCTTGTGGTGTGGACGGCCGTGGGGGGAGCACCATGGGGAAGGCAGAGGCGCGCCAATCCAAGCTGCAGTTTGAGGGTAAAAAGTCGGCTACGCGCTCCGCCACCGAGGATTCGAGTGCACCTGTTGTGGTGCCGCAGACCCCTTTGGATGCTTCCCCTAATGAGGAACTGAAGGTCATGCTCATGGCAATGCAGCAGAGCTTAAACGCCCTCTCAGGGAAAATGGACACCATGAATACTCGCTTTGACTTCCTGGTGCTGAAAGTAGATAAACATGAGGAGCAGCTTAAGGAGGCCAAGAGGATCTCCGACACAGAAGACACCACCTCGACCATGGGCAAGCAAATGTCACAAATGGACAAGCTGCCCAAGGTGATAGCGGCCAAAAACGAGGATTTGGAGGCGCGCAGCCGGAGGAATAACATCCGCCTGATAGGGATTCCGGAGACCACAGCCACGGGCGAATGGAGGACTATGTGGAGCGCCTGCTAACCTCCTCGCTTGGGGCGGATTCCTTCTCAGCACACTTGACAGTCGAGCGAGCGCACAGATCACTGGGCCTGCGACCTCCGGCTGGAGCGCCACCGAGACCCATAGTGGCAAGACTGCTCAATTACCGAGATCGTGACATCGCCTTGCGGAGAGCGCGGGACATACCGAACTTGCAGTATGAGGGGAACTCGTTCTCCATATACCCAGACTAGTTGTGGAGGATATACGGGACCCACATTTTGGGAATCTTCAACTACACTACGCGGGCATATCAGAGCCGGTCTTCCAATTCACTTATTATGGTGGAGACAACGACCACAATGATAACCACTATCTAGAAGACAATAACGAAGATTATCACAACGATCAACTCTCAGAGACAATAACAGTCGAGTACCCTGGGCCGCTCATATATTGAAAGACGGTCAATCTCCGTTCAATTTCTAGAACATCTGTTGGAGACATGTTTCTTCAAACACAAGCTGAGCTAACACTACAACCATTTCTCATTATATAGAGAGAATATTTCTATAATAACGCGAATACCGCACTTTTTGAACTCAAAGTGCGCTTTTGGAAAGACAATAATCGAAACATCTTTGGTACTACATCAATATATGAATGATACATAAATCTCTATTCAAACAAAGCCCTGAGGAAGTCACTTAACGTGACAAAACAAGTGTCGGCTGTCATCCATTTGGACCAAGACTTTGCGACTATGAGTCTCTACTTTATGAACTGTTGACTAGTGGACCAAGACTTTGAGACTATGAGCCTCTACTGTATGAACTGTTGACTAGAATCACATGTATTAGGGAACTTTGATCTTTGCTAACAATTGTGCCTTTCCCTCACAAGAAACACTTCTAAATTAAATTATCTTTTGATATATTTCACTGTGAGAACCTCAATTTGCTTTGCAGCCAGTGCGATATCGAAGATACATTATTCTCTGTCTTTATGGTTAATAACCAACACGAATAATAATTGTGACTGTGGAGTGCTGGGATACTTCTGTCTATACCCGGACTTTACATTGGCCGTCCAGGAAGCAAGGAAGAAATACGTCCAGGTGAAGCAGAAATTACGCAAGGCTAACATCGAATATGCCCTCCTCTATCCAGCCAAGCTGAGGATTCGTCATCGAGACCGCACGATCATCTGCGTCAACCCGCAACAGGCGGAGGAGTTCCTCAAATCGCTGCGACGGACCCCCCCCCCCGGCACACGACGGCGATGGCAGGAGATCTGGTTCCCAGTCGCCGAGAGACACAGAATGAGCGTGGAACGGTGTGGAATGGATAGTCCGAACCAAGACTTTCTGTGACATGGTAACACATTGCAACGCGGACTGCCGAGACGACTAGGTTATGCCCGGCGGTGGGGGCGAGTCCCGATCGACTTGGCCACGGCGGCCAAGTGCAGGAGGTCGTGCAGAAGGAACTGGGGATGTTGCTGCCGAGACTTCACGCAGTTGCGGACAGATGAGTACCTGGGCGTGGGAAGTACTGCTTTGATAAATAAATGGCGTGGGAATATCCTGTGCTGGGGAATCTGTTATGATCCGCCTTACATGGGCCTTATAGAAGTGCTTGAATAGAACGGGTATGAAGGGGACTATCGACAGGGTTGGGCGCCCTCCACCCTGACCCTCCTCCACCTCAGATCCGCTGAGGAGGGAACAGGGAGTCCCGCTGCTTGGCGGGAAGCGAGGGTTTCAGAGGCACGCCAGCGCCCCACAGCGGTTGGTCCCCACTGTTTAAAGACAGACAGCCTTAACAAACCTGTTTGGTTTTTCTTTCCCTTTGTGTTTTATAGCCTGATGTTACTGTTTAGACATGGGCCTGTACTATTGTTGGGGGACACGGCGGGAGGGCGACACGATGCCGGCGCATTTGGGGCACTGATGTGGGTGGAACAGTTGTGGGAGAGCCTTATGAACTAGAGAGAGCAGGTCCCTATTTGAACAGATCGCGATGCGCTTTGAGGGCATTGCAACAATCTTGGGTGATAGGGGACAACGCACTACGCGACACGCCACGAGAGGGAAATGCGGGGGATACCAGACACGCCCGTACGAACACGTCTATCACTGTATCGCACACATGGAGGGGACACGACCGCATACGGTGAAGCTTCTATCCTGGAATGTGCGGGGGTTGCGGGACCCTAGGAAGAAAAGACAGATTCTCTCTTACCTCGACAGACACGATGTCAGCATAGTGGCGCTGCAGGAGAGACACACTGACCCTAGATGTGACCCGACCTTCGGCAGCAGGTGGGCTTCCAGCAGGGTGTTTTCAGCATACTCCACATATGCTCGGGGCACGGCCATCCTGATCAAAAGGGGTACCCCCTTCCGCTGTGGAGGAACGCGGGGCGATGGAGGGGGCAGATTTTGCATGATGTGGGGCACTCTTGGAACGCACTCGATTGTAATCGTTAGCTACTATGTCCCCAACATTGATAACCCTGACACACTGCCTGCACTTTGGGGACAGATCCTGGACATAGGGGCCTCTCACGTGCTCTGGGCCGGGGACTTCAATACGGTCTGCGATCCTGCTAAAGACAGGTCTTCTCACCTGCCCCATCACTATACACGCAGCCAGGGGACATTGAGGGGATTGTTAGGGGGCGGCGGGCTGGTAGACATCTGGAGACACTGGCATTCAGAGAGGCGGGAGGGCACCTTCCACTCTTCAATACATGAGTCCTGGTCGAGACTAGATTATTGGCTTGGGTCCCGGGGGATCTGCCCGTGGGTGCGAGACGTGGAGCACCTGGCTCTCACGCTGTCTGACTATTCCCCGGTGTGCCTCTCCATGGATGTCCCCAGCTTGCGCGCTGATCCCAGGGGTTGGAGGCTGGCCCCTGAGGCGCTGCTGGATGAAGTATTTAAGACTGAGCTTGGGGAGGCCATAACAGAATTTTTTGAGCGAAATAGAGGTTCGGTTGAGCGGGTGAGGACGTTGTGGGAGGCGTTCAAGGTGACCATGCGAGGGGTGTGCATCTCCAAGAGTTTCGGGGTGTTGAGGGACATCCGTCGGCGCCTTCGACGGCTTGAGGAGGAGCTTAAGGAGCTAGAGGGGAGCGTCTGGCAGAAAGCGGGGAAAGGAGAGCCAAATTGAGAGAAGTGCTGACCGAGTACACAGAAACGGCGGACAGGGAGGCGGAATTCAGAGGGAAATACGCCCAGGCGCGACGCTACGGAGAAGGGGGCAGGCCTGGGAAAGCATTGGCTCAGGACATCAGAATGCCCCGGTACGCTAATTATATCCTTGAAGTTGAGGACGCGGGAGGTCAATCCCAAAAAGATAGTGACCGGATACTACAGACCTTTACTGAATTTTACGCTGAGCTGTACAGGTCAAAGGGGATCAATGCAGCGGACCTTCCATGTTTTTTTGGTGACATTACACTTGGGTACCTGGGAGACAGGCAGAGGGAGTTCCTATGTGAGCCTTTCTGAAATGACGAACTCCGGGAGGCGGTCTTTCAGCTGCAGTCTGGAAAGGCCCCGGGGCCGGACGGACTCCCGAGCGACTTTTATAAATTATACATATATCAGCTCGCCCCCGTTTTGCAGGAGGTATACGCAGAAGCACTGGAGGTGCAGTCTTTGCCTCCCACAATGAGAGAAGCCCTCATCATTTCCATTGAGAAGCCGGGAAAGCCGGCTGACAGGTGTGACTCATACCGACCCTTGTCCCTCATAAATGTGGATAGTAAAATCCTCACTAAGCTATTGGCTAACCGACTGAATCTTCTTATGGACAAGTTAATCTTGCCAGACCAGGCGGGTTTCATCCCCGGAAGGTCCACGTCGCACAACCTCCGCGCCCTCTTTTCGATTATTCAGCAGGTGGATCCGCAGATACCATTAGCGGCTATATTTTTGGATGCCAAGGCGTTCGACTCGGTGGAGTGGGAATACTTGCACGCGGTGCTCCGCTGTATGGGGTTCCCGGTGGGTTTTTCTGCCTGGATCCAACTGATCTACACTGCTCCGGTGGCCTGCGTGCAAATTAATGGTCAAACGTCTAAGGCTATACCACTGTCTCGGGGCACCAGACAGGGGTGCCCGCTATCGCCACTGCTATTCACGATATTTTGATATTTTTGATATTTGAGGGGTATTTCTAAAGCGCAACGTACGCTCCGGAGGGAGCATCTTGGCGCTGAGGATCCTGAAAGACCCAGACCATGAGAATTTATAAGGAAGCTTTAGAGTAATCATCCGAGAGATTAAAGATCCATGTCTTTAGGAGCTTTCTAAAGGGTTTTTCCTGGGTTTGTTGTCTGAGTGTTTTGGGCAGTTTGTTCCAAGCTTTGGCTGCAAGGAAACTGAGAGTCTTCTCACCCTTCGTTTTCAGATTGTATTTAGGGGGAAGGATGAGGTTGTCGTGGGTCGAACGAAGGTGACGGTTGGGCAAATAGTGGGGAAAGCGCTTGGTGAGATATTTAGGGCCTGTTTGGTTGTAGGCACGAAAGGCTATAATCAGGATTTTGAAAAGAATCCTCTTGTGAAGGGGGAGCCAGTGAAGTGAACGAAGCGCTGCAGAGATAGAGGATCGGCGGGGTAGGCCCAAGACAAGACGGGCAGCTGTATGCAGAACGCTCTGCAGTTTTTGGGTGGTGCTCTTTTTGACTCCT
Organism: Triturus cristatus; assembly: GCF_964204655.1. Taxonomy (NCBI): domain Eukaryota; kingdom Metazoa; phylum Chordata; class Amphibia; order Caudata; family Salamandridae; genus Triturus; species Triturus cristatus. The sequence goes on from NC_140589.1 coordinate 297,404,912, forward strand.
GCAAGCAGGCCGTTGCAGTAGTCCAGTCGTGAGATTACGAGTGCTACTGCTACTGTTTTTCTGGCATCGACGGGGAGGAAGTCGAAGAACTTTCTCAGGGATCTGATCGTTCCGAAGCATTTGCCTGCGACGGTTCTGGCATGCTGCTCAAAGGAGAGTTCGGAGTCAAAGATTACGCCGAGATTCCGGGCTGACGATACTGTCTGGGGGGGGGCAGCAGAATTATCCGGCCACCAAAGTGCTGGAGAGAAGGAGCTGTTGATACCAATCGGGAGGATCTCCGTTTTACTCGAGTTGCATTTCAAATGGTTGTTGTCCATCCATCGAAATACTTCGGTCAGGCAGTGTTTCAGGTTAAGTTCAGCTTCGGTGGATCGTTCGTCCAGTGGCACAATGAGTTGTGTGTCATCAGCATACGAAGTGACAGGTATGCCGAATGATTCTATCAAATTAAGAAGGGGAATAAGGTAAATGTTAAAAAGGAGGAGGCTAAGGATGGATCCTTGCGGGACGCCTGAGGGGACAAGTTTGTCTTTGGAGTGGAATGCGCCCAGAGCGACTGTTTGGGATCGGTCGGAGAGAAAAGACTTTAACCAAGATAGGGCGGAGTCAGAGATGCCAATGTCCCGGAGTCTACTGATAAGGATGGCGTGGGAGATGGTATCAAACGCCGCCGTTAAGTCGAGGAGGATTAGAATGGAGTTTTTTCTCTGATCTTGTAGGGATTTTATGGTGTCAGACAGTTCGATAAGAGCGGTTTCTGTCGAATGCTTGGGGCGGAAACCAGATTGTTGGGGATGAAGAAGGTTGTTTTCATCCAGGTAGCGTTTAAGTTCGTTGTGGACTAGGTGTTCCGTAATTTTTCCCAAAGCCGGGAGTAGCGAAATTGGGCGGAGGTTGGTTAGGTCAGTTGGGGATTTATTTGCCTTCTTCATAAGGGGTTTGACTATTCCTTTTTTCCAACGACTGGGTACTGAACCTGAGCTAAGCGAGGAGTTGATTAGGTTGTTGATGGTCGGGTTAACCTCGTCAATTAATTGGTGAAGTATCTTAGGGGGACAAGGATCGGACGGAGCGCCCGATTTGCAGGCCAGGATGGCTTTTCTCGACTGCTCAAAAGTGACAGAGGGGAAACTACTTAGTGTGCAGCCTTGGGGGACCAGTGGAAGGGGCACAAGGGGAGTGGTGGGGGGGGGGGAGGGGGGAAATTGATTTGGATAGAGGCAATTTTGTCCTCGAAGTAATCAGAAATTTGGTCACAGAATTTCTGGGAAGGGGGGGATTTCAGGTACGAGTGCCTTAGGCTGCGTAAAGGATTTAACTATAGCGAACAGCACCTTTTGTTTTTAGCCAGCGTTTTTGATGGCGTTGACGTAGTTTTTTTTAGCCAGTTTGATTTCCAACAGGTAATTTTTCCTTGTCGCGATATAGGAAATACGGTTAGTGGCCTCGTATGTCTTTCGCCAGTTTCTTTCTGCTTTTTTACATAGCCGATGCGCATTTGCAAGTTCTGGTGTGAACCAGGGGGCATTTGTTTTGGTTTTTTCCCGGGAGGTGCGAGGGCGTGGAGGCGGGAGTCTGGATTTAATTTCTTGAGTGATCCAGTTGTGAAAAAGATCGGCGTCGGTGTCGACAATGCCGGAAAGGGTGGGTGCTTGAGTTTGCATTGAGGGATTAAGAGTGATGTTATCCTGAACCTTTTTCCAATTGATATGATTATCAGGGCGAGAGACAGCTTTGTTACGGTTGGGTAAATTTTCGCTCAGAATGTGGAATGGAATTAGGGAGTGGTCAGACCAGATCTGAGACAAAGGGGATAGTGTGATCAAGGAGGTAGAGTTTGTGCAGACTCCATCCAGGGTGTGGCCTAGGGAGTGGGTTGGTAAGGTGACAAGTTGCTTAAAATTGAACATGTCGAGGGTATGTACGAAATTGATGGTTTGAGCATCTATTTTCGATTCTAGATGAAGGTTAAAATCACCAAGGAGGGTGAAGAATGGATATCTGAGTGAGAATTGTCCTAAGGAATCATACAGTGAGTCGAGGAACTCAGATGCGTTACCGGGTGGGCGGTATATCAGACCGCCTGTGAACGAAGTATGTTCGTTCAATTTAATAGAGAAGCCTAGTCCTTCTGTCTTTTTTAAAGGCTCTAGACTAAAGGTGTGGCAAGGGAGGGTGTCTTTAAGGATGATAGCGACACCTCCACCTCGGCCCTTAGCTCTATCTTCCCTGAGGAGCGAATATCCTAGGGGGAGGGCAACAGCAATATCAGGATTACTATCTGCTGTCAGCCATGTCTCAGTTATCATGAGGCAGTCTAGGTCGGACTCCAAGATAAGGTCGTGTATATCTTGGTTGTGCTTGCACATGGATCGTGCGTTGATCAGACCACCTTTGAGGGAGGGCAGGGGAGCCTGAGGTGTATTGGCCGATGGGATAGTTGAGAAGAGGCCAGTAGACCAGTGGCAGTGTTTGCAACTGACTGGGCCTGAAAGTGCGGCTGGGTCTAGTATACATGGACACTGTTTAGTGACCTGTAGTTGAAGGAGGTCGCTAGGTTGGTAGGAGATGTGGGAGGAAGGATGGGCAGAGTTTCCTGCGCCTGTCGCGGTCTTGGTGTGGACGGGCGCAGACGGGCTTGCCTTAGGCGCGCCTTAGGCGCGCCTTCGGCGCGTAAACGGCACTCCCGCTGCGCTCGTCCGCTGCGCTTCCTGCCTAGGCACATATAGGAAATGAGATGCAAGGGGCGTGGCCTCAAGGGGGCGTGACTAGCGAGCACACCTGCGATGGCGGCCGCTCAAACAACAAACAAACAATTACCACCGCAGCAGATCAGTCGGCTGCGTGGTATGAGGTCTGTCAGCGGATCAGGTAGGCTTTAGGAGTTCGTGATATCAACTGTTAAAAGCAAGTGACACAATGTGAACAATTTTAAAATAAGTAAAAAGTGTACCGCCAGAACCCGGCTTCCGCCTCAGGTCTGGGAATCTGGATTGTGAAGATGCTTGCGAAACGGCGCCTTATAACAGGGCAGGGGGCGTGGCCTCAAGGGGGCGTGGCTAGCGAGCACACCTGCGATGGCGGCCGCTCAAACAAACAAACAAACAATTACCACCGCAGCGATCAGTCGGCTGCGTGGTATGAGGTCTGTCAGCGGATCAGGTAGGCTTTAGGAGTTCGTGATATCAACTGTTAAAAGCAAGTGACACAATGTAAACAATTTTAAAATAAGTAAAAAGTGTACCGCCAGAGCCCGGCTTCCGCCTTAGGTCTGGGAATCTGGCGATGGCGATGGAGCCGCTGGCGGCTAAGGTGCGCCAGTACCATCAGGAGAAGGTCTTGAGATGTCTGCAGCGCCCCATCCTGATCTCGCTGTACGCGGACGATGTCACCTTGTATGTCAAGGACCCGAAGCACAACCTCAACCCGCTCTTACGGGAGTTTGTGAGGTTTGGGGGGGCTCTCTGGAATACAGATCAATTGGTCTAAATCTCAAATACTCCCTCTCACATCGGCTGCTGCCCCCTTTGTGGTTGACTACCGGTTGGAATGGTGCAACACTTCGGTCCGATACTTGGGCGTGACCGTTACCCTTGACAGGGAGGAATTGATTTGCGACAATTATGGGCGCGCCATTGACACGCTACGCGATACAGTAACGAGATGGATAGCAATGCCACTGTCTATTGCTGACTGGATTTCCCTAGTCAAGATGGTAGTACTGCCTAAGTTTTTGTATTTCTTTTTAAACAATCCCTACCATCCAGGGCGATACTACTTCGCTGCCTTGCGGACAGAGCTTCTGCGACTTGCTTGGGGTGGCAAGCAGCCGAGAATAAAATGGGAGACGCTGGCCAGGCCGTATGCGATGGGAGGGCTTGAGCTGCCCAACTTTGAACTATACTACATGTGCGTGCATGCGCACTATGCGCACTATTGGTTTAGAGGCCCGAAATACACTGCTCGTCTGGCCATGGAACATTGGCTGGCAGACCCCATTCCGATAGAGGGCGCAGTTTTGCAGCAGGCACCGCAGCGAGACAGGGCTCCCACAGCGGTGGACTACACGGTGCGCGCATGGCGATGGATTGCAAGACAAATGCAGGCTCCTATGATCTACTCCCCCGCTTGCCGCTTGTGTATCATCCCCAACGGACCCTCTTGCAGGAGGGCGTTTTCCAAAAATTCAAACGTTATATCAACACGGGAAATTTGGTACGCTGCAGCAGCTATGCGACGACCCACCGCCAACTGGTATGGAAACATTCCTCTATGCCCGTCTGCGAGCGGGAATACGTGCTTGCACCCTGGAATACCCGCAGGAGCCGCAGGTGCTTCCCCAGATGCACACACTGCTGAGGGCAGGGACTGCGTCCCACATGGTGTCTGTCCTTTATAGGTCCCTCTATGGGGAAATAAGCCCATCGCAGAGCGACGCCCGAGTTAAATGGTCGTGTGAACTGGGGCAGGAGATCTCAGATCGGGAGTGGCTCCATTGCTGCACGCAGACAGAGAAGGTGTCTGCTAGTAGCAGACTGCACATAACGCACTACAAGTATTTACAGCGCTACTACTATACTCCTGCCCGCCTGCATCGGTATGGCCTGAGAGGGGATGCCAGATGCGATAGATGCCGGGCCGATGGGGCTGATGTGCTACATTTGGCCTGGGGCTGTCCGGCCCTTCAGGACTATTGGGGACACATATTTGAAGCGGTCGGGAAAATGCTAGATACTTCGCTGCAGCCGACTCCGCTGATGGGCATATTAGGTTATACGGAACTGCTCCCGGTGGCACACAGGAGATTCGCTTCAATCTGTTTTCTCCTGGCTAAATGGAAGGTGGCTTGTAGATGGGGTAGGGGGAGGGCACCTAAGTTCAAGGACTGGCTAGAAACAATGATTTTTTGGCAGGATCAGCTAGCCCTATATTCTGACCTCCTTCCAACGGCTTCCCGGCCTCGAGACATATGGGGCCCACTGAAGTTACTTGCTGCACACCCCTTTGGTGTCCGACGCGGCTCCCCCTCACTCCCCACACAGTTAGACAACCGGGACACACCAGACTGGGAGTGCAAGGGTCTGGGGACCCCATGGGGCACGGGCGGTGGGCGGGTGGGCGGGTGGGCCGGCGGCTAAATCTGTTCCCCTGTGGGGGTCTGGTGCCGGTGGGAGCCTGTTGGGAATGGTGATGTCCGGGGAGGGTAGCATAACTCGCTGGATGCTGTGGTGTGCCTGTGGTTGAGGCGGGGTGAACGACTGTGCGAGGGGGGTGTCCCCTGCGGTGCCCACGCACTTGGGGCGGTGTTCCGATTTGTGTTGGAGCTCTCTGGGCCACCGCCCCGTCTGAAAATTCTCCATGCCGCTCTCCCTCTGGTGTTCGATGTTAGTGTATTCAATTTATTGTTTCTTTTGGATTGTGGGGGACTGCGCTCCCTTACTCCTCTGGCCAGCGGGCCCTATATTTGGTTCCTGACGCGGCCAGCCCTCTTGGGTTGTTGGCACCACGCTGTGTACAATGATGTTTTTATTCCTTTTCATATTGTAGCACGCTGCCGGCCACGGATGGTTGTGGGCATTATGCTGTATATGGACTTTGCATGTTCAATAAAGGTTTTTAAAAAAAAAAAAAGTTCTTATATTGCATGCCAACAAAAATGTGCAAAATCAGAAAAGAGGAATGGGTTGAATACAAGAGTGAAGGCATGAGGAATATAAAGCTATTCACAGAGAGTAATAGAAAATGGATAGTTTTAATGAGAGAGCATTAGAGGTAAGGAAGCATTTGGGGGTAGTATGACCAATGAATGGACATCGAGAAGGCAGTATAACACAATTCTGAAGTCTGCAATGAACTATCTTGAGAAAATGTATTCATATACCTAGGGGGAAAGATTGTTCCGCTTTTTGGCAAGTAGCACAGCATATGCATGACAAAAACAGTGAAAAATAGTTTCTGGAACCTCCGCGAGAATTAAATGTGAAAAAGACTAAGAATGTGGCTAGAATGATTAAGGTTAGGTACAGTGGTTTCGTTCTTGTTTCCTCAATGGCGTCATTTTGTTCTATCAAACAAGTCAAAATGGGTTTGGGTCTCAGGGATTAATTTTAATGACCACTCAGCACTACACTCCCCGAAAGTAACTAAACACAATACAAAAAGTAATGGAGGGTCAAAGGTATGAAATTCACAAGATACGACTATGTAATGGAGCTAGTGATATTGGTTCGCTAGACAGGGTACATCATTCATAGTTTTTGAAAAATACCCATCAGTAGCTCTTCCTGGGCGCCCTTTTCATCATGTGGGTTCCTTCTAACCATGAAGGATAGGAAAAGAGTTTAGTCATGAATGACAACATAGGAACCAGTGATGGTATAACTGGGTCACAGGGGGCTACTGAAAAGCAGTGCGAGTAAAAAAGTGAAATAGTGCAAAAGTGCAAAGTAGTGATATTAAAATTAGATGGCTCTGAGGAAAGTACTTATTTATTTGAGACCTCAAAGTCTCTAAAGCTTAAAAAGAGCGAAATTGGTAGTTTTAACTAATAGCTACCAACAGGTTGGTCGACATGTTTCAGCAGGAATTACGGATCACACTGGTATCCACTGCATTCTTCAGGACCTGTGTCGCTACTGCTAGTGTTGTGTAAAGAAAATATGAAAAAGGAAAAGGTATCACCTGGGTATTAGTGAAGGATCATTCTCCCGGCATATTGTGCAGGAGAGTACTGCCTCACCTCACCTGGCAAACAGCTCAGGTAATTGAAGCACCGCTCTGTCCGTCGGTACTTCCAGCGTCCCTCTGGCTGTAAGGGGAGGGCGCCCAGGAAGAGCTACTGATGGGTATTTTTCAAAAACTATGAATGATGTACCCTGTCTAGCGAACCAATATCACTAGCTCCATTACATAGTCGTATCTTGTGAATTTCATACCTTTGACCCTCCATTACTTTTTGTATTGTGTCATTTTGTTCTAATCAGTGTGGAGGCAGGTGGCCAGTAGTTTTGTTTCCCCCCCCCCCCCGAGTATTATCACTACAAAACAAATTGAAAATAACCACTGTTAACTGCAAGTATAACTGCCTCAATCATGGATAGAACATTTTTACTGGTTGCCAGGTCAATAAGAATGACTAGGTGCAAGGTTTTTCAGCACCGTCATTTGATTACAGTTACTAACAAACATTTAAATATATTTTTGAAAATATTCAGCGCCTACAGAAAAATTCGCTAAACTACAACTTGGGACGAGAACTGACGCTCTTCATTGTTTGCATTTAGCAAATCCACAATCACTTAGAAACCTTCAAGGTGTTTAAATAGCCTTGGGTGAAATGTTCAACACAAAAGGTGCAGATTTCTTTCAAGAAAGTCGCTTTTTGTAAATACAGCATGAACACAGCAACGCTGCAAATACATTCATGTTTACCTATATCAAAAAAAAAGCAAGCTGCATCATGGTAACAGGTAACAAGCAAAATCGTACACAAGCTGTAGAAATGCCATTTATATGAGTGTGATAGTAACTACCATCGCTGGTACTGAGATTTGGCAGCACTGGCAGGAACAGTGGGTGGCGAAAGCTGCAGTGGCCTCCTGACAAATATCTTGGGCCCTGCTAATTACGTTTCTTTTATTTATTTTATATGCAAATTAACAACTGCGTCCCTACAACACCTGTCATCTCTTGGTTCCAAAGTCAGTGAATAAGGCAACGTTCTGGCATATAGCTTGGAGGTCATCAAAAACTACAGATGACAAAGCTTTGAAAGAAACAAAAAGTATATACACGATACACAGTGACTCAGCAGTCAAGAAGAAACGCGAAGATCTCTTTAGCAAACAGTACCAGCCTTCTGACAAAATCACTTTTCAATAGATTGGGGTGAAGGTTTCCGTTACAACCGGTCATACGAGGAGGCTTGTTCATTCAGTGATCAGAGAACAATCTGAACAGTCTTTAGCAGTCCCTCTGGTGTGCAGCCAAGGAGCAGTCTAATGCGATGCGAAGCTCTGCCTGGCTTTTTCCACTGCAGTCGACAGGAACCCTTCATTGAGCATGTTGAAATATTCAGTTCATGTAATACAGACGCACGGTGAAAACGGGAGAGAATGTGCTAGAATAGCACTGCGCAACAAAAATTGAGATGGGGTAGGGATTCTTCCTCAGACAACAGTGATCTTTCGCCAGCTTTACAGCAAAACCCACTGCATGGCACATGAGAGAAAACAGTTGGCAAAAGCAATTATTAGGATTGAGGGAAGCGAGGAAGCAAAGAGAAATCAAGCGCACGTGCCATGCGCTGAAGGTTTAAAAAAAACAAGCTTGCAAGTGGTGCTTCGCGCTAAAAGTAAAAAATAAAATTAAAAAAAGAAGCATTGGCCGCGCGGCTCTGAAAGGGTGCCCGCGAGCGATGCACTTAATGAGCAATGACAAGACAGGAAAGCCAGATGGCACCTGTGCTCGCAACTGTGCGCGTAACCGCACACTCTAGCCCACACAAAATGCTGTGGTTGGCTTTTTGAAGCCCACTTACTAAAAGTCTCGTCAGAGCAGCGCATGCGCTGGCTCAGGCTACACCTAAAAACTGGGGTTGATATCGGGCGACAAACAGTTTAATGGCATTTCTGCAAAAAAGCTTTAAAGAACAAATGCCAATGTGGTCAATCGGGAAATCAGGGTGGAGCAGGAGTTATCAAATCCATTGTCATCGTGAAAAAGCTTTGTATCCTGTGATCTTTGACCAAAGGCAGCACATACAGCGAAAGGCATGACCAGTTACACCCTAAATTGGGCTCAAAAGTGAAAGATTTAACATGCAGAACACGGGTGCTGGGAATGAACTGAGCATTTACATTGAGTGCACAGAGGATACCAACCTTTAGGGCTCTATAGCTTACAAATCACTTCACTGAAATGTTGTCACTATCGGGAAATGCAGCATCACTGCACTTACTAGAACCCACTGGCAACCAAGTAATCTCACTTTTAAGGTCAGGGTACCACTACACCTTTAAACCATGCTATATTTAGAAATTAAAGTCATATAAAAATGGTTTGAACAGTTACAGAATCAAAGCCGGAGCAATACCTAATAATTCAAATTTCAAAGGAAAAACAATTCTGGGTGAAAGGTGATCCGTGATAGTATAGGATCCCGAATAGGTGCTGTTCCGAAATGGTCCCAGCATAATAATAACTGATGCAGTCTCATTTGCTTCTCCTATCAGGCTAGACAAGTTAATTGTAGGATGTTGTGGCTCCTTAAGGTTCATGAAAACTAGTTGTCTTCTGCTAAGGCTTCAGTGTTAAAAGGAAGGACTGGAGAAAAAGGCGAGGCCTCCCAAAGGGCAGTCTCTCCTATTTCCAGATAGCTTTCACCTCAACACAGAAGGAAATTACTCATTCATTCAGAGGTCATTTTTGAGTCATTGCATAATTCAGATATCCTGATTTGGGTGGGTGGAGGGAGGGGAATGTTGTCTATATGCAGATCTGAAAGCAGAGCAGCTCACAAGATCAAACCAGTAGATTATGCCCAGAAACTAGAAAAGGGCTATATTGGTTATTCGAGGAGTAGCCCTACGTATTTCTTAAGGGACACAAAAGCTTAAACAGGCCCAAAATTCTGCAATGAACCATTATTTGTGCTACATGATTTGTGCCTTTGCAAACAGCCCCTCATACTGCATGCGGTCTACATACACATCACAAGCCGGGAAATTCTTGAGCGGAAAGGACTGTTCCCAACTAAGGGAAACACATAGATTGTATCAGAAAAGTCAGTAGACACTTCTCAATCATACAAGTAAAAGCCCCATGCTGCAACGCTACGAGACAGCTGCCACCTACCGACCTAAATATGCACAGTCGACAATGCAAAAAACACATGGAAGGTCAGAACTACTAATAAAGAAATTAATCTGAGGAATTTTCATCCAGATACACAAGTTATAAAGCTTGTACAGGGATAACCAACAAAAACAAAATTACTGGTACAGCATTCTTTGAGATGCATTCTTGTCCTGTCTCATCTGACAATTTTCATCCAGGTGATAAGGGATAGAAGAACAACAGAATAAACTGGGTTTATTTTCATATGCATGCGTGCAGCTTCTCTTGTATGAATCAACCTGTACTAAAAACATGGAAAGCCAAGCATCAAAAATAAACGTGGTAAACATTTCAAGCGGCTAATCCAACTTCATAACTAAAAGTTTTGATTTTTAGTTAGCACGCCTTTCTACAGAGATGCATACATTTATAATACACATCTTTTCAAATCAAATAACCATGAAACATTTACTTTGGAGCGCATAGATGCGGTACAGTGGAAGGACGAACGTTTACCTGCAGAATTAGTGCCAGGTCTTGTATTATCCTTAGCATGAACTTCATCAGTCTAAAGTGATGAAAAAATACAAAATACAAACATTATAAATGTTTAGAAGCATTACATTTATCATAGGGTCATTAAACAGTTAATGCAGGAGTGTGCCCCTTTTTGACATGGTCACCCCCAATTCTTGCCTAGTTTTCAATACTATTTTGACTAGAAGTGCACTGGATTCCTGCCATCCAAGTCCCCAGATCTCTTTCCTAAAACTGTACAATTGTTCCCCTAATTGGCAATACATTGCGTAACGCAGTAAGTCCCTAGTAAATGGTACCCCAGTTACCTAGGGTATGGGTACCAAAGAGGGTCCTCTAAGGGCTTAAGCATGTATTGTGGCACCCTAAGGGACCCCACACCTAATGCATGCAGACTGCCATTGAAGGCTGCGTGTTTTGGTGCAGGCACAAGTGAAAACAACACGGCACACAGACCTGTGTGGCATGCCTACAGACACTGCATGCAGTCTATGTTAGACATCCTACAGCAGGCCTTACAGCCCTAAGGCAGGGTGCACTATACTGCATGTGTGGACATATCTGCATGAGCCGCCCTATGCTGGCCAGTTCAATTACTGCCAGTAAAAGTGACCAGGGAAGCCATTTGACGTATATGTGCTGGACACTGGTGAAAAAAAAGAGTTCCCCAGATACATGGCGGCTTCACAAACCAAAAAGGTTTGGTATCAAGCATTTTGTATAAATGAGCCCACACGGATTCCAGTGATGGATTTATTAAAACATGCGCCCAGAGGAACCATAAGAGGTGGCTCCTAAAAACCCACCAACTACTAGTGGGCTGGCTGACTGGTCCTGACCAGCCTGCCACCACAGACAGGTTTCTGACCCCCATGGGTGACAGCCAATGCTCTCAAGAGGTCAGGAACAATACCTGCTCCAACAGAGGGTGTTTACACCCCCTTCCAGCAGGATGACCTCTAAATTGGCATTCCAAAGCAGAAGGCTTGAAAGAGCCCACCTCAGAGGGAAGCCACCCCCCTGACCAGGGCCAATTTGGCACCTGGATCGGAGGGAAAATTAGTAGTCAGAGGCATGTGCACCCTCAGGTTAGTTCCACCACTAAGGTGGGCTACCTGATGTGGACACAAATTAAAGAGTACATTAGGAACTCTGGGACAGGGTAATGCCCACTTCCCACAGGAAGTGGTCATAGAGAGGGTGTAGTGAACCCAGAGTTAAGTAGCCCATTGGTTACTACCCTACTCTCCCCTAAAATTATTATTTAGGGGAGCCCCTGGCACCAGAAAATCAGATCCTGCTGACCTGAAAGAAGATGGATGCAGAAGACTCAAGAAGCAAGAACAGAAGACCAGCAATTGACTTGGCAGCACCCCTGCCAGCCTATCTGCTGTCCTAGACAACTGCACCAAAGACGAATCGTCTGACAGCAGCCTGTGCTTCCCATAGCCTGAGAGGACTTCCAGCCTTCAACTAAGACCCAAGAACTCCTGAGGAGTAGAGGAGCTGCTCCCCTGCATCCCGCAGGCACCCCAGAGAGCTGCGAGGACTCCAGACCGACAAAAACCAGACATCGGAAAGCACCCATGCCCTTTAGCCTTAGTTGAAGTGGGCCAATAGTGCCAGCGTGATCCCCAGATCCTCCAGACTCCAAGCCCACCTTGGGTTTCTCAGCTGTGGACTTGCCACTGCCACCCGTGTGAAGGACCCCTCAACCAGGAGTGTCTCCAGTGACAAAAACCTCAGGCCTCAGGACATTTCTGCAAACGGCTGCCCCGGCCTGAGGAAAAGAGGACCAAAGGTGTCCCCAAGTATCGCGAGACCTGAGCCCCCTTGTTGGTTCTGTCGGACTGGTCCCCCCAGTACAAACCCGCAGTCTCTGTGATCGGACCGATCCCCATTGACTTCAATGGGCACCAAATGCTGGATTGCACACATGAACCTGGCAGCCCCAGTGCTGCCCAAGGTGACCTGTTGATGATGCCTTGGACCCTGCCCCATACTCACCTTAAGTCCAGAAGATTGGTCTTGTAAGTCACTGTGAAGAACTTGCATACGGTATGTTTTTCCAATAAATCAAAGGAGGGATAAGTAGCAGATAAAATAGGTTCAGCACCTGAGCTCCTAAATGGACAATCTAGCACAAAAGAAGAGTGCAGTTCCTCATCGGCATCTCCCGCACCTGCTAAGAGTTGAGCCGCGCACCCAGGACCAATTATCTTTCCGCATATTTACTTCAATACCCTGCCCAGCCTCAGTCGATACCTACAGGTCGGCAGAGGAGGGCAGGTCCCGGGTAAATAACAGCGAGGTCCATGTGAGTACTTTGTATGTAATTTGCCATCTAGGCGGCTCTGTGCTTTGACTTTGTCCTACACATGAGCCCTACTTACTGGTAATTGCTTCTTTTATCAGTTTTCCCCACAGCTAGGTGCAGCAATCTGCCCTATCTAAAGGGAATCAATAAATCTACTATGTGGTAAATTACAAATGTATCCTGATCACTGTCCAGTATTATGCAAAAACAGACAGTAAAATACTCTGGGTGATGTCACACTGGTTGAACTAGTGGCATGGTTGCCCAACACAACTGCTGGAATTTATATGACTACCCTTAAGGCGTGTTCACTTACCTATGAACAAACTTTATATGCGTCATCTAGATTTTTAACTGCGCACGCTATATAGGAGGGATACTAGCGACCACTGGCATATGCTGTACCAACTGGCAGTATCTTGCCTCAAATGCATATATAGCGGTCATCATGTACATCGTGAGGGGAGCTCTTGCTACCTGAATCCATGGAGTCACTCAATTATGGCTGTCTCCCTGATCTTCTCAACAAGTCAGATCTCGATTGTCCTGCCCCACAGTAGGTGCAGTAGTACTTTTTATGATTAGAAACCTTAACTAAATCACCCCGGTTTCCAATGAGTTGTAGGGTAGGTATACTTCCCTGGTCATGATCTCTGTTAAAGAGTCCCCTCCGAGGGGCCTGTCGGCCATTGCAGCGTCGTCTCGGACGAGGAGCAGCTCAATGATGAAGCATGACACCCTTCAGGGTGTGTGAGGGTATTCAGATCTGATCACTTTGATCCCTCTGGTCTACCCTCCAGGGCTCTTCTAAAACCCCCCAGGAACAGCACCCTTCTTTTGTGCTGTATTTGCTTTTCCTCCATAGGATAACATTGCCGCCTCTGAAAATTGCACTGTCGAATTTGAAAACAATAAATAATTCTATCTCAAAACATACTTGCCTGATCATATTGATGCTGGTGCTCTGATCTATATAAATAAAGATATGTGTTTATATAAATATGTGTGGGTATCCTTATTGAGTCATGTGAATCATTAATTGTGTGTGTGTGCTGCAGATGTCTAACACCCCGCTCTGATAAGCTTAAGGCTGCTCAAAAGCACTATCCCCCCAAGAGAGCACCTTGGTATTTGTAGAGCAAACCGCTGTCCACTTCTAAGGGATGTCTGGACTCTATGAAGTATACCAAAAAGAGGTATACTGTGCGTAAAGAGTCAGCTTACTACAGTCATTTCTAGCACTATTTTAACACAAATGAAAAAAATACAGATCAATATACCCTTGAAAAAATATCACATCTTGCACTTCAGAAAAAAAGACTGTCACAGCATTCATAAGCGATCCTACATTCAAACTCCTCCTACCAGTACTGGATGGGCATGATCTTCAACTGTACCCTGGTGGCACTAAGCAATACCTTTGTTCCTGGCATATGCCCAGCAATTGTTGCTGCACCTGTGGTCAGAAACTGTCTCAGGGCTTGACCTACTGCCATGTCCAACTGCAATCCCCTTAACCTAATGTCTTCTGGACGCAGACTTAAGCTGTGGTCAACAGGTAATTGACACAAACCTTGGCCCTCACCAGCAGGCTGAAAATAGTCTAACAGTAGTTACCACTTCAGCATAGAAAGGCAGTAAAAGCACTGATCTACTGTAACAAGGAGAAAATTAGCAAATTGTGTATCTTACTGTTCTGATTGATAAGGGTCTATGTTATTTAATATAGAATTTCGGTGCCCATTAATCCACCTACTCAACTGTCTTGTATTGTTTAGAATCCAATCTGAGGTGAGCTAAGCAACAGGAAAAATCTCAATGGCTATGGGATCTCCAAACAGGATATTCATAATTAGATGATATTTTGGATTTAATATTTGTTCCTGCATGAGAAGTCAAATAAGGTCAGGCATTCGCCCCCAAAAAATAAATATTTAGACGGATAATAAATTGCCCAAAATATTAACTTGGTGCTCAATGAAACCAATCAAGTTGCAACATCATAGAGCCTAGCTGCAATATGCTAAGAAGAAACATATCAAACTTCTTAAGTATTCCAGAATTAGCATAGTTCAATTAGTGTACAAGTAACTACTAATTCTATGTCAGAGCAGTGGTGGCGCAAGGATTGAGCATTGCTTTCTATTCAATCAGCTCAGCAGCCTTAACAAAGTCACAAACCTACAATAAAAGCTACACTTCCCAAAAGCAGAAGAAATTAGCACAACCAAAAATAAACACAGCAAAGAGGCAGTGCACCAGGGTGCCTGCAGTCTAGTGGTGAGCCAGCACAGACAGGCGGTGCTGCAGAGAGGCGGACAGTATTTTTGAGACGCAAGGGTGCATTTCTGCGCTATGAAAATAGTACTTCATGCAGATTAACTATCTTAATTCTGCATAATCTATCAACAGGTACAAAACATTAGGAGAAGGTGGACCGGGAAAGAAGTACTTGCAGGTTGGCACATACAATGTGGACATAGCTAGACTTGACAGAGCATACACACGGTGCTAAGGAAGGACGTTTTTTTCTTGGGAAAGTCAGGAGACTGTTTTAACAGGGGCACAGCGAAAATGGTATGTGGTCACCGACTATCAAATTACAGTCAGTGACCCCATAGTCTGGTTTCAGAGGGCAATAGCGACTCAATCAGGTACCTTTTAGTTCCCCCCCAGTCATCAGGTCACCACTTTGATAAACAAAGCAAAAATATATAATGCACCTTCAGAGGACTCAAGATTGAGGAGTTCACAGGAAGAAACCCACAAGGTTGTCTAAAGAAATGTTGCAAAGCAGGATGACAACATAGATTTAACAAGCCATGCAGGATTCATATGTCCAAACACCTTTCACCCTATAAAAGTCTATACCGTTTTGAAAAACAGATTACATAAATGTCCCTCTAATTCAAGCATTGCCCTGAACAATGCACTTCAACATGTGCCACCAACTTCATCTATGTTTACTTGTGTTACACAACTTATACTTGTGATAACTTCTGATTTGTACTGGGTAAGTGAAGTTCCCGGGTCTTCTTTGCCAATGATAAACCCTTGTCGATTCACAAGGTAATTGCACAAGTCTCCTATACAACACTCTGCATTTCAATTACAGCCAACGGCACAAGTACGAGCACCGCAAATGAACCGACCTGTTCATTTAATGAAAGGCACATGTAGCTACTTACACGAATATGGGATTTCAATTTCTCCCAAAGCTTGTCGTTCTTGGGGTTGACAGGCACAACAACATGGTGGACAGTTTCAGGGACAGAATCTTCCCCTTTCAGATCCACCCATGTCGGGAAATGCATAATCTTCTCAGCCAACTTTTTCACGTCAAAGGAATGCAGTGTTGCAGAGCACACTATCACCTGAAACAGAACAGAGTTATAATGTAAACATTTTATCTGTGCATCAATAGTTCAGAGGCATTGCAGTGATTTAAATACAAACACTGCGAAGACGTAAAATATTTAACTTTTAAGACATAGCCAAGCAACAACATTCACAACTTTTCTACACTACCAAGTTTTTGATATGATCAATGGTGGCATCATAAAACATTTCAGCATCAAGGACATTTCAGGCTAACTAAACAAAAACACACCATGGACTAAGCCTGCCTGCTTTACTACGTCAATGATCATTTTGTGTGTTTTAGTGGGTTTGTAAAGATATTGATCCTGCAGACTAAAACAAAAATAAGAATAATAATGTGCAATAAACACAACTTTCAAAAGTTGCACAACCACAGATACGGCTCCAACAGCCTTGCACAGTTGTACCTAGGGCTTGTACATTAAATACTACTGCTGGTCCTGCAACACTCATTGTGCCACCCACTAAAGTAGCAGTTTAAAAGTTTCTCAGGCGTGCCACTGCAGCCTGTAGTGTAGTTTTAAACTGCCATTTCGACATGGGAAAATAAACCTTTTGCTAGTACTAAACTTTTCTTTTCTAATAAGTATACGTCTCCCCTAAAAGCCCATAGTATGAGGGTGCATTTGATTTTAAAAAGTAGGACATGTAGGTTTAAATCTTTAATGGCCTGGTAGTGAAAAACTACTAAATTTGTTTTCACTACTGTAAGGATTCTCTCTCTCTCATTGGATAACAGAGTAACCTTATTATGTTTAATAAGTGCTAAATTTTGATTGGGAGCAGGTAGAAATGTTATAATTAATGGTAAAGTTGGATTTGAAGTCACAATTCTGAAAATGCTACTTTTAGAAAGTTGGAATTTCCTGTCCTAACCATTTGTGTCTCTGCCACTGTCCTGGGTCACATGACTGTGAATGGCTTTAACATTAGGCTTTCTGTATTTCTCCCAGACAGTGAGACAATAGGGGACTAGATGTGGGCAGTATAGGCCATCCTACCAGGATGTCTGGGAGCAAACCTGTTCCCTGCCTCACTTGCACTACAAAGGGGTTTACCTCCGGCACACACACAAAGGAACCTGACACTAGTCTTTTACCACCATGACTTCTCGGATGGAGCCTTGACAGGGGAAGGGAAGCTTTTCCAGAACCAGACATGTGGATAGTGTAGAGGCTAGCACCAGGTATAAGTGTGGGGCCCTCAGAACACCTCTTCAGTACACTCCTGGACCTGTGGACATTACGGGAGGACTGTCCTGCTGTTTGGGGAATACCTCTCTCTGAAAAGGAAGACTGGACCTGCTTCCTTCGTCCCAGGCTAACCCGAGTGACTCCAAGTGTCAGTTGGCTAGCGTCCTGTTTGAGCTACAGGGACACAACAAGCTCCCGAGGCCTCCCTGCAACTGGACCTGCCTGAGCCCTGCTGGACTTTGCTGGTGAGAGTTCTTGATCCTCATGAGGTGCCTCCCAAGGTTCTGGACACTTGGCTGGCATCAGAGTGTACTCCACCCTGCCTAACTGTGGGTTCATCAGAACTGACGGAATTCTACGTAGGACCTTGCATCGCTGTCCCTCGCAGCTCCTGATTGGCAGCCTCATTAGAATCAACACAACTCAAAGCTGCACCCTGCATGACAAAATTCAGTCTAGTAGTACAGATGTTTTTTTTGTTTGTTTTTTTAATACGGTGTCTAGGTAATTTATAAAGTATGGAATAGGTCACCTACATTTCCAGATTCCTGCAGAGCAACCAATACACACTCAAACTGTGGAAACCAGGAAACTTTACCTTGATAATATTAGCCTTGCTCTTAGCCCTAGCTCTCCTTTAGGCATGTGCCACAGCTGTTCTTTAAAAGAGGCTAAAAAGCTTAAAAATAGAACGCTACAGACCCTGTTCTTCGTTTTGCTTTGCTTAATTAATTATTTAGGTAGCTGGATACAAAGAAGAAAAACTTTGTGCTTGCCCTTCCAAAAACAATTTCCATCATGGAACGGACCCCTACAAAAAGGCATATGGCAATGAAGACTAGATGGTAATTGAGAATATACATCTTGGAAAAGAAGAAAAACAAAAAAAATAACCTTCCTTCAAGAAATTTAAAGTGAAAATGTTAACCGAGACTCTAGGAGGCTGCATGGAGCCAAATCATTTGCCTCATATGCCCTTACAAAAGACCCATCTTTGTAGATGGATTCTGTAAGAAACTGGGTTACTGGTTGAGGTGGATGCAAGACCGACTCAAGCAACACCACAACCTTGTGAAGGTGAACCACAAAAGTCACTAAATTATCCCAGGCTTAACCCTTGGTTGCTTAGCACAAAAGCAGTGAGGCAATATGTATTCATGAAACACTCAAACAGCATTAATGTGAAAACAACACAAGAAAAAACCAAAACTAATCTAGAACAATAGTGTAAATTTCATTAAATAGGATACCAGAAAGACAAAAATCCAATCAGTAGAATCAGATATAAAATGTTATATTTTAAGTAAAAATAGCTCCAAGAAGCACAAAGCACCAACTGTGGTTATCTGGTCGCACCGGACTGGGACAAAGTGACAAGTTCAGTCCGACCAAGATAGACCGTAGGCCGGATATAGGGATCAAGCAAGTCCCACTGAAAGTTGCACCTTATGTCCGTGATGCGAGACTTTACGCTGCGCTGTGTCGGATCCGATGAGAGTATGCGATGTCCTGCATAGAGTTGCACTGCATTAGTTCCAACGAGGCCACTGATCAGGAGCTGCCATGCAGGGTGCAGCTTTGAGTTGTGTTGATTCTAATGAGGCTGCCAATCAGGAGCTGCGAGGGACAGCGATGCAAGGTCCTACGTAGAATTCCGTCAGTTCTGATGAACCCACAGTTAGGCAGGGTGGAGTACACTCTGATGCCAGCCAAGTGTCCAGAACCTTGGGAGGCACCTCATGAGGATCAAGAACTCTCACCAGCAAAGTCCAGCAGGGCTCAGGCAGGTCCAGTTGCAGGGAGGCCTCGGGAGCTTGTTGTGTCCCTGTAGCTCAAACAGGACGCTAGCCAACTGACACTTGGAGTCACTCGGGTTAGCCTGGGACGAAGGAAGCAGGTCCAGTCTTCCTTTTCAGAGAGAGGTATTCCCCAAACAGCAGGACAGTCCTCCCGTAATGTCCACAGGTCCAGGAGTGTACTGAAGAGGTGTTCTGAGGGCCCAACACTTATAACTGGTGCTAGCCTCTACACTATCCACATGTCTGGTTCTGGAAAAGCTTCCCTTCCCCTGTCAAGGCTCCATCCGAGAAGTCATGGTGGCAAAAGACTAGTGTCAGGTTCCTTTGTGTGTGTGCCGGAGGTAAACCCCTTTGTAGTGCAAGTGAGGCAGGGAACAGGTTTGCTCCCAGACATCCTGGTAGGATGGCCTATACTGCCCACATCTAGTCCCCTATTGTCTCACTGTCTGGGAGAAATACAGAAAGCCTAATGTTAAAGCCATTCACAGTCATGTGACCCAGGACAGTGGCAGAGACACAAATGGTTAGGACAGGAAATTCCAACTTTCTAAAAGTAGCATTTTCAGAATTGTGACTTCAAATCCAACTTTACCATTAATTACATTTCCACCTGCTCCTAATCAAAATTTAGCACTGATTAAACATAATAAGGTTACTCTGTGTTATCCAATGAGAGAGAGAATCCTTACAGTAGTGAAAACAAATTTAGTAGTTTTTCACTACCAGGCCATTAAAGATTTAAACCTACATGTCCTACTTTTTAAATCAAATGCACCCTCATACTATGGGCTTTTAGGGGAGACGTATACTTATTAGAAAAGAAAAGTTTAGAACTAGCAAAAGGTTTATTTTCCCATGTCGAAATGGCAGTTTAAAACTACACTACAGGCTGCAGTGGCAGGCCTGAGAAACTTTTAAACTGCTACTTTAGTGGGTGGCACAATGAGTGTTGCAGGACCAGTAGTAGTATTTAATGTACAAGCCATAGGTACATATAGTACTATATACTAGGGACTTATGAGCAAATTAGATGTGCCAATCAGGTGTAGGCCAATTTTACCATGTTTTAGGGAGAGAACATAAGCACGCTGTGCACTTTACCACTACTAACCAGGGCTAGAGTCCTAATGCCAACAAAAACTAATTCAGAAAATCAGGTGAAGGCAAAGGTTTGGGGATGACCCTGCAGAGAAGGCCAAGTCCAACAGATTCTTGCCAAGCAGAGCACACAAAAAAACTGCTATTAGACGTTTCGACCCTAATGGAGTCCATCTCTGTGTCTCATCAGGACAGAGCCTTAAGTCTGCAGCCAGAAGAAAGATGACCACTGTGAGAAATAAATGTATATTTAGGTTGAAGGATCCAAAATGGTCTTCAACAACTGAAGTATTGTCTACTACATCTATTAGATCATACCCAGTTATCTAATCTTAACATGATCCACAGATGTATCTACTTTCAGCCCTCTGCAGGGGATCACACTGGTAAGACAACTAATGCTTCTGAGAGATCGCCGGTGTAAGGCTAAATATTGTCACAACTTTTGATCCGGTCACTGGTTATTGAGATTATAATACATGGGAGCCTGCAATCCCGTTATAAAAAAGCCAGAATCTAATTTCTTTATTAGAACTGGTTTGTGTCGTCTCTAGTTGCCCAATTGTAATAAGTTATTATAGGTTATTATAGTTGAGTTCTGCTGTCAGAATGCCAGCTGCCAGTACCAAGCGTGAAAGGCAGTTTACAAAGTATAATTAAAGTTGCAGTTTAAAGAAGGAAAACAAAACTGTCTTTTTCTAGATATCTTTCTAAATCGAAAATGTTATGAGAACAAATATTTATGTAAATGTTTCTTTTTCTCCCCCACACTATACATTATTACACGAAAGATGGAATCTATACATGGTTCTACAAAATCTCAGCAACAGCATTTCTTTTTTAGGTCTCGCCTAGCGTTGCAGCGCATGCGCGGTCGCTCGCGAGATTTATTGTTATTGAGGAGTTTGAGAAAAGGGCTTTAAGCTCCGCCCCTTATTTCCATTGGCTGGCGTCACTGTTTATGGTAAACGGTGGCCTGCCATTGGAAATTAGGTGTTTGGGTTGCCTCCCTTCCACTTTTTGTGCAGGCCCACCCGGACTGGCTCGCCTGATTTGAGTCTGTCGCATAGCACTTTCTTATCTTTATGGGGCCATGTGTTTCTAATTAGAAACACATGGCCCCATAAAGACAAGAGATCGATGCTTGTTTTTTTATCCTCAGCACGCCATGCGCGGTTTCAGTTAGGCTGCACGCACCACTTGTTTCATTTGCTTTTGGCAAGGGCGTCCGGCGTGTTCATTTTTGCATTCCGCTTTCACTTAAAGTGAAAGTACAGTAACTTGACGTGATAGCGTGGAGTGCGAGGGCTTTACAGTTTAGAGGAATAGAAAAGGTTTGCTGCGCCATCTGCTTGCCTTCTGTGGGTAACAGTTGTGTACATACACAGAAGCTCTTAACATTGACATTTACTCGTGTACGTGTGCGCTGCTCTGGTTGCTTCAGACATGAAAAATTGGTTCCATTGAGGAAGCCATCTGTTAATGAGTCCGTGACTCGGAATTTGTTATGCGGAGCTATATTGTGGCTAGGTGTATATAGCGCATTGTAAATTTCCATTGAGTGCTTTATTCGTATCAACCCAATCAACCTCCAAACAATGTGCATTTTTATATATGAGAGGCAAAATCTAATAAGGAGGCAAGCAGCAGCGATATGTACAAAGTGCATATTAACCAACTTCACATTTAAAATTCCAGAATATACATTTCCATTAGCCTTTTAAATTAGAAAGAAATAGCGAGCAAGACATTCCGCACCTCGGGAAACACGAGAAAACAGAGCAAACGCGGCGTGTTCTTACTAGGCCGACAATGCATCACATACACTCACGGGGACGGGAGGGTTGGGTGGGGGGGTGTTTGCTTTCTAGCCTCTCGTTGTGTTTCAGGAGCAAGGGCTGTGAGAAAGTGGCTCTATATATACTGTTCCCAAATAGGTACAGTGTGTATAGAGTCCACAGTCCCCAGAGGTTTGGCAGAGGCTTAAGTTAGATATAACCTTACTCTCTAAAGTAGTAGCTTGGTCGAGAAGTAAAGCAGTACCAGAGGACAGTGTAAAGCATTTGTTGTACACACTCAGTCAGCAAATGGTCTCACACACTCAAGAACTGAACTCTAGGCCAATGGTTTGTATAAAAATATAGAGTTGTTTTATTTTAGAACCAACAATTGCTATTAAAATATACTTTCTCAGAATGAGATGCTTTAGTTAAATACTTTGCAATATGCAATTGACTTTTGTAGGTAATAGTTACAGTTTGTTGCAATAGGCCACACAATTTCAAACAATACTACATTGAGCTCAAAGGGAATTTTAAGTTATATGCAATTGATTACATTCAGGATTACTTTTCTAACTCCAGGACTGGATCCTAGATTCAGTCCTGGGACAGTTCTTGGAAACAAGTGAGTAAATACGTTTTAGTTACTGTTGTGATTTTTAAGCATTATTTTGCTATTTTAAAAGTTGACACTTAGAAACTTTTTCTGATCAAATTACCAATGTTATCCTATTGAAGGAAATTCACTTAGCAGGTAAGTTTTTTTTTTCTAGGTCAGTGTTGAATCCTGGATCCGGCACTAGTGTACCACCTGTAAGCAGTTGAGAAACTGCGTTTAAGTTATGCAGGCGATTTTTAAGCAATATTTATAAGTTTGCAAAATTGACACTTTGAAGAAATTTCACTTAAAAAAAATAGTCATAGTTTCCTATGGAAGAAAATTCAAGTTACGGGTAAAGTATGTTCTCGTTACTTTTGTAATCCAGTTCTGGGCTCCTAGGCTCAGTACTGGGACATCTATCTAAAACAGGTAAGTAATTACGTTTTCATAGTTGGTACTATTTTTAAAGAATATTTGTAGTTTGTAAAAATCAATGGTTTCCTAGGGAAGAAAATACAAGTTACTGGTAAGTGCGGTTAAAATTACATTTCAGGGTCAGTGCTGAGCTACAAGATGCAGCACTGAGGTCTCTCCTGATAACAGGTGAGTAAATCGGAATTCCACACTTAGAAGAATTTCCAAGTGAAACCAGTCAATGTTAGCCTATGGAAGGAAAGTGAGTTATCGCCTTTTTTAGGTAAGTACTCAACTGGCAGAGTTAAGGTTCTGGGCATAGACTCAGGGTCTCCCTGGGTCAGGTAGGTACAGTTGGTACACCCTCAGCGGCACAGGGGAAGCCTGGTGCAGAGGTAGTTAGGCCCAATGTTATCCAGTGAGAGGCAGGGGGCCTTCAGTTGGTGGCTGCTGGCGAGCAGGACACACGGTTGTGAGAGCTGGGCTCATGGTCACTTGCTCAGGGCAAATGGGGAAATAGATTAGGACATAGGTTGCACTTCCAGGGGCACTCGGGCGGCTGGGTGCAGGGTGCTTTTGAGCCGTCGGGCGCTCAATGTTATTCAATGGAGATCTTGGGAAGTGAACAAAGGCTGCAGGCTCGGGACGGCGGATCTTCAGAAACGACCAACACTTCGAGGGGTAAGTTGGGATCTTGGTGGATAGGTAGGCACCCAGGAGTTGGGCAAAGGGGGCCGTGGGGCGCCGGGTGCAGGGGTGTCTTTTGGCGTTGGAAAATCTTACCCCCTGCTTGTCGCGGTTGGAGGCGTCCCTGGTTCTGAGGCTGCAGGCGTCGTCTGGGTCATCGAGGAGGGTCCTTGGCCACTGGATTCCAGGTCAGAATTGCCGGGGGGACATCCTCTGGGTCTTTGTCCACTCGGGCACAGGCCAGGCTCGGCAAGTGCAGAGTGTGCTGGTTTCGCAGTTCCTGGCTGGCACCAGGGGTATTGCTGTTGAGCAGAACCACTGCTCAAACAGCTGGTAGAGTCTCAAGGTGGTCAGGTCCTCCGGGGTTTTTGAGGTTGTTGACCACTGAAGGCGCCGGAGTTCCACAGGAGCAGGTTCAAGGATCAACAGCCCGGTACGGCTGGGGCCAAGTCAGTTGGTGTCGTCCTCTTGTTAGCAGCTGCGCGTTGGGTCTTCGGGTTTCTTGATCTTCTTGCTTGTTTTCGAATCTGGATCTGAGGAAGGAAGGTTTAGGGTGCTTCTAAATACTAAATTTAGGGGCGTTATAAATAGGGTGAGGGCAGGGACCAATGGGTCCCTGTCCTGGGGTGAGTACACCCCCTATCCTGCTCCTTTCCGGTGGGAGGGGGGCAGGAGCCTAGCTGTGATTGGGCAGGGCTCCCCATCCTCAAGATGGCCGGAGCCCGGAGTTGTGCTTCACCTCGCCTCTCCCATCTGAGGGGTGAAGTTGGCACAGGCTGGCACACCCCCTTTCCTCACGCAGGGTTTCCCGCCAGTCTTCCCACAAGAGTGGGGGTCAGAACCAGTGGGGGCCAGTTGCTGAGTACAGCAAGTGGCCTGGAGAAGCTCACAAAGGCGGCAGGCCTTTGAAGCTTCCCCCTCCCCATCCTGGGGAGGAGACCTAGCACCTCGCCCAGGATGTGCATTGTTGCAGGCCCAGGAGAGCGGGGGCTCTTCACCCAGGGGTCCAGCAACATGTCTGCTGTGTGGCAGCCTAGGCAGCCTCTCAGACAAGAGGGACACCGCGCTCTGTTTTTGTAATATATTTACACAAGGACACATTCATTTGCTCCGAAACTAGGACTGAAGGGGGCAGGGGCATCAGACATAAGGGGGTCAGGGGAGCCTTATCATACCATACGGAGGATTTCCGCTGCTCCTGCACCCGCTCCCACCCTATGCACTGTGCTCTGACTTTAACACCATGCTCAGCACCAAGCACGAGGAGCGAGAAAACGTTAGGAGCTTGCTGGTTTGATTCCGCCGATGCCTCAGATCTAGGCGGCCCTCTGGGTAAAAGACGCTCACTCAATTTGTGGAGCTCAGATAACACAACATATCACACTATACAGAACACTGCCCTCCTGACACATTCTTGACACTTTCCTGACGCAATCTAATACGCTTTGCTTGCTTGGCTGGTCTGGACGCAATCCACTCGCCAGACCTGCTACTTGCTTTATACTTGCCTGCATGCAAACTAGCATTCCTGCCTCAATGCCCTGCAGCTCCAGCAGTCAAGCAGCAGGACCAGTAGGATCAGCAAGGCGGACTCAACATTGTGAGTGAGTGTGAACAAACGCAGCCGGAAGAAGAGGTGGCGGAGGCAACAACAGGCAGCAAACGGGACGTAAAACGCAGACCTCAGGTGCGTCACTTGGGTGCATCAAAGAGTTAGTCTCCGTGGCACAGGGTTGAGTCCCCTTGAGTGCGGTAGCGGACAAAATAGTGTCCACTGCGGCTTGTTCTTTCTTCCACTTTGCTCATCTCAGACACCAGCGCTGAGGATTCCAGTTTATAACAACAAGCAAGGTGAGAGCTTTAATTGTGTCACTAATACTAATGGATGCTGGTTCAAGAGGAGACTAAGAAAATGTGTCTACAACTGAAGCGTGCCTGCAAAAGTGTGTCAGCTTGATTTTATGTTATTCTCTCACAAAGAAGGAAGTAGGCTTCTGTGATTTTTTGTGTTATCTTAGGGTACCTCATGGGCAAGCTATGAATGGCTGCTTCTTCTCTCAGTACATGCTGTCTTGCCCTGTTAATGTCTTCCTGTCCCTGCTTGTGTTGTTTTCAGTGTTTACGCACTGGTCCGCCAACAGTGTGCCCTTGTGGTGCTCTCAGCTCTCTCGAACGCTGTTCCGGTTCTCCAGTGCGTCTGAACTAGGCCTTGTGATGGTAGTTCATGGTGTCCGGTCCAGGCCAAGGACTAGTGGGGGTGATTTGTCTGGTGTAAGTGCTGGGGCCGTCGTTGGTCGGATGTGCAAAGAACGAGCATTAGTTTGGGGGTGATCTGAAATGCTGGATGGACTCTAAGTGTTGTGCAAATCAAAGGCTGCAAACAAAGCTCCCCAGCTGTGCGATAAACAGAGAATATAAACTAAAACCGTACACACGCTAAAGCGCCACATTACCTTGAATACCTGCTTGTCTCACATTCTGAGCAGGAGCCTAACAGGGTCTCTAAGGTGAGAAAGAAGGGTGGGATGAAAGCTTCTCAGCGTTACCAATGTTCCGAAATGTATAACAACTGTATTTATCTTGTAAGTGCTTCCTTCACCTGCCCCACCTTCAGAGCACAGAGTCTGGGGCATGCCCTGCCACACCTGCCCCATAGGTGTGTAGTGTACAAGCTAACAGCAGCATCTTCGTACCAAATTCTGGAATTATGCAGGGGTATGTGGATGGGTGTGCAAAATTAAAAAAACTCACATGTTCGATTCTTGAAAAAACTTCAGTTTCATTAATTTTTCAAAACTTTATCAGCAGTAAGGGTAAAAACAAAAATAGCTTTGTAAAAACGGTCACAGGCGTAATTGTTTAAAACAAATGCTAATAATGTATTTCGCATAAAAGATAAAGTTTTGCACAATCCTAGATTTAGATATTCCTTTTTATGATGGGCAGATGATAAGCTTGGCGGGGGACAGCAGGGGGTAAAATACATTATCATTTACAACACCAATAACTCTAAATGAATCTAATGCAAGACATTTCCAATGCTTGTTTTAACTTGACTTGCTTAAAACAGATTCTAGTATCTTTTTTTGCAAAAGATTACTTCATTTTAGTGTGTTTAATTTCACAGTGCAGCTGTTGCTTCTATTCTACTTGTATGCAATAAACATGAAACAAGGCCACAAGGATTTAAGTGGTCTGGTCGAAGGATGCAGTTATGACAATGTATAATAAGGAATAAAGTACCCTCTTCTTTACATAAGGATATTTCAAGTCACTGAGGAGTTCATTGACCTTATGAAGTAACACGTCCTTTGGCCTCATCCTCACTACGGTCATGGAACTGCTCGGTGCCTTGCAATACCCTTATAATGTATGGTGAAAGTACTTATCCCATATAACCCAGATGGACCCATCTGGGCTGAGAAGGTGCTTGTCGTGCAAATGAGCTACAGAAGTAGGCTTTAGCTACAGGGATAAATTACAGAAGCATTCAAAGACATTTGAGGACCACATTTTATTGATTTTTACAGTGAGTAGGCTCTTCTTTATCATCGGTCATAAATTAGCATTTCGATCCATGGTGTGTGCTTTAGGCATGGTTTAATAGCAGCTGTAACCAAATTGAGAAGATACACTTTAGGTGTAAAATTAAGAGTAAATTGATCCAAAGAAAAGATAATATGATTAAAGATGGAGGTGTCACATATTCCACATAGTCCAAAAATACAGCTTATCTTTCAGCATCTCTTTTTACCTAAATCGTTCATGATAACACTTCATTTGCCAATGGTCATTATTATATTATTGCACTATTTTCCGTACCTGCAGTCTCTTTCCATCTGAAGTAATCTGTGGAATCTGACCATGGATCCTGTTAATGAAATCTGAATAACCTTGGGTAAGGAGGCCATCCTGTGTTAATAAAAAAAGCACTATAAGACACTATTAATTACTAGGTTTACTTTTTCATTATTTTCCGCTTTTTGTTATAAGCTATCAACATTGACTGTTAAATCATACACAAGGCACTGAAATACAAATAGATCCACTATGTTCAGAGATGTTAAACATTGTGAATGGGACCATGGCATACGTATCATCAATACAATCTAAGAATATTATGTGTAGAGCTAATGATGAACCAAAAACATGTAGATAAAATAAAAACACTTACTTTAGGACATTCATCTTAATTCAGGACTTCATAACCAACACTCTGGACGAATAAATGGGCTGGGGACAATAGTCTAGCAAAAGCAACTAATTGCTGTACCTTTTTTTTTCCTGTCTCTAAATTACATTGAATCCACATCTTGTGGGAAAAGAATAGTGGAATGTTTTGAGTACTCTCAAACACAAGTGACTGACAATGTATTAAAATCAAAAGTGCATTTCTGGTGCTCTTAGACCAGAGGGTAATATCAGGCTAAGAGTACCCGGTATACTTCACGTCAACTGCTAACCAGAAAGCAAAGCACTAATTAAGGAAGGTGCATTCAAATTCTGCTTAAATAACCTCTTGGAAGTAGTGGTGTGGAGGGTAACCCTTTTTAAAGGAGGGTAGATTAAGAAATATGCCACGTCACTACAAAAAGAGCCTCTATTCTTTTCATACTCAACAGGACACAAGAGTCAGGCTACAAAGGCCTATTTGGATCAGTACATATAAAGTCATGCACCACAAATCTTCCATATCCCTTCAGAAAAGATATGCAAAGAAGCTTAGGATATGTTTATGTGCTTATATAGCGCTCGATTGCCGTGGCGTCTTGGCGCTGGGGTGTGTGGACAGGAATAGTGCATCATGATTGATAGAGGCCTATACGGACGTAAACAGCCAGGTTTTCAGGCTCTTCCTGAAGAGCTGCAAGTTGAATTGAAGCTTCATGGATAGTGGCAGTTTGTTCCAAAGCTTTGCCGCACATTGTAATATCGCCCTGCCCCCCCCCCATCTTGCCCATCTGGTCTTAGCGATCTTAATGAGACCCAGGCTGGCAGATCTAAGAGCGCGTGGAGAGGTGTATGGTGGGAACAGTTTTTGAATGTCCTCAGCGCCACCGCCATATGTTGCCGTATGCACAAGGCTGAGCGATTTGAATTCTACACGCTGTTTGATGGGAAGCCAGTGGAGTGATTTAATTTCTGCAGAGGTTGACTGTCCTCTGGATATGCCCAGGAGTAGTCTCACTGCGGCATTCTGTAAGGACTGCAATTTTCTCAGTTGGAATTTGTCAATGCCCAAGAATAGGGCATTACAGTAGTCTAACTTGGATAAGAAGGTTGCTACCATCACCGTCTTTTGCAACTCTTGAGAAATGTATGGAAAACATTTTCTCAAAGTATTTAGAAGGGAAAAGCAGTATGAAGTGAGGCTGTTTACCTGGGCACCAAAGTAAAGTCTGTCATCAAAGATGATCCCTAAGTTCCTGACCTTATTCACCGGGCGGGGGTATTCTCCGGCCTCGATTGGCCACCAGGACCTGTTCCACAGGGGCTGGCCTGGACCAAATTCCATCACCTCTGTCTTGTCTGTATTTATTTTCAGGAAGCTGTGACTCATCCAGGTCATAATCTCAGTGAGACAGACATGGAATCTGGCTGCTGTGGTCTCAGGCTGATTGGTTACAGAAATGACAAGTTGTGAATCATCATCGTAAGAGACTAGGGCGAAGCCATGCCTCCTGATCAGATTAGCCAGTGGGGTGACGTAGAGGTTGAAAACTGTCGGAGAAAGGGCGGACCCCTGTGGGACACCGCATGGAAGATGGAAACTGTTCGATTTCAAGCCGTCCCATAACAGCCTCTGCTCTCTTGCCTTCAAGAAGGAGGACAGGAGGGCCAAGGAGGTCCCCTCTACCCCTACATCCCTCAGCCGCTGCACCAGAACTATGTGGTTCACGGTGTCAAACGCGGCCGATAGATCCAGGAGCACGAGGACTGCCCTCCCCCCCCCACCACCCTGCGGATCTCTTCGGTAGCAAGGATTAAGACTGATTCAGTGGAATGGCGTGAGCGGAAGCCATGCTGGGAGGTGTCCAGCAGATTGTTAACATCTAGGTAATCAGTCAACACTGTGTTCAGTTTTTCCAGAATTTTAGCCACAATTGGGAGGCCAGCAATGAGGCAATAGTTTTTTGGTTCATTGGGGTCCAGATTGGGTTTCTTAAGGAGGGGTGTGACCAATGCTTTTTTCCAAGTTTCTGGATAGCAGCCAAATTCCAGGACTGGGTTTATGAGAGGGGTGAGATTGTCGCAGATCTTGTGAGCAGTCTGATGCATGATAGTAGGGGGACAGGGGTCGGTAGGTGAGCCGGTTTTTATAGAAAGCAGGAGTTTTTGTTTCTCCTCGCTAGTTATTGGCTAGAAACGGGATAGTCTGCAGTGGGTAGGTACCATTGGTGCTTTTATGTCCTGAGGCCCTAAGTCATTATAGATTCCTTGCACCTTGTCTTGAAAATACCCGGCGAGTTTGTTACGCAAGGTTCAATCGGGCTTGAAGGCATTGTCCTGTTGCGGTTTGGACAGCAGGTTAACAGATTTAAACAGTTCCTTTGTGGAGTTGCTAGCCTCCTTTATTTTGGTTGTGAAAAAAGATGTTTTTTGCGGCAATAATTGCCTCCTTGTATTGTAGAATAGCGGAGTTGTATGTAGATTTCATTTGATTATTATGTCTTGCCTCCAGAGGCGCTCGGCTCTTCTACAGCTAAATTTTAAGCATTTGAGCTCTGAGGTGCACCAGGGTGACGCTATCTTAGCTCTCTTCACAGTCACTAGTTTTTTAGGTGCAACCTGATCGGCTGCTGACAATAGCCAGCGATTGAACTGCAGGGCTGCTGCGTTTTTGTCCTTTCCTAGCGTTGCAGGAAAGTGGTCGAGGGCCGACTCAAAAGTCACTGCCCTTGACTTTATTCCAGCACCCGATTTGTACCTTAGATGGCTTGACCTGTGTTAGAAATGTGGCTGTGTGACTTTGATGTTAAAATGAATGGCCGTGTGATCTGTCCACGGCAGGGCTAGCAAGTTAGTCAGAGTAATATCGGGGTTACTTGTAAAAATCCCGTCTAATGTGTGTCCTGCCTGGTGGGTGGGTTCCGTTATAAATTGGTTTAGGCTGAAAGCTTCGAGATTATCCAGCAGTCTAATTGTGTCCGTATTATTTTTGCATTCTAGATGGTAGTTAAAATCCCCAAGGATTGTGAGGAAGTGAGGGTCAGTGTATGACTCCAGAAGCATCAAGAGGGCTTGGGAGAAAGCCGCTTTGGTACCAGGTGGACGATAGATTAATATCCCCTGAAATGTCGAGATTATGGCTGAATGGGTGCTGGGTGTAGGGGGCCGCAAAGAGTGGGTGGAGGGTGACAATCTGCACCACACCTCATAAAATAGACTGCCCAGATGGCCACAACTGGAAGCTGCAGCCATTCAAGCCGAGGGGTCTCCAATTAGCACCTCCTTTAGTGGTCTGGCAAAAGGAACTTACTCCACCCTGGAAAGCTACAATAAGGTTCAGTGTGGTTTAAGGCAGAATTGCTCCCTTATGGTACCTACTGAACCAGATCCAGTTTGAATAGATAATATAGTACCATAGAGACGCATGTCCCAAGTCTGTGCTTTTCAGAGGAGCACGCCTAAATGAGTACAGTTCAACATTTCCCCTCTTAAACAGGTAGTAGGTGCTCCCATCAAAGGGAGGGGGGCAGGGGTAGGCAAAGACATAGAGACCTGTATGGACAATTATTACCAACCAGATGACTATGCCCAGTACCTAATCCTTCTCATCTAAAAGCCACAAAATATATCCCACTATTAAAGTTCAAGGTCTTGCTTACTAGTCCGATTCCGGTAAAATATGGTCAAGAACTCACATGGTAGTTTTCCCATAATTTACACAGATCCTTGATGTGGGTTTAGCTACCAAGAAACACTTGTTGAATCCAGGGCATTATTGCAGATACTAATGAATATATATGGCTAATGACCCTAAAAGCTAAGAAAGATTAACAGAATATTAGCATGGGGAGGAGGTTATTTCATTAGTTTACTGATTATCTCCTGCTGAAAAAAAAAAGTCTTTTAAGTGTACAACAAAAACGACTGCAATAACAAATTACCATACCCTAAACTTTTTAAAATGGATACCAAATGGTACTGTTAATTTGTGCGTAAACATTGTGCATTTGAAGAATACAAAATACAGTAAAACTTAAAAAGTAACCTTTTTTACTTACAGCTTCATCAAGGACTAGGAATCTGACTTGTGACAAGTTTAGCTTTCCAGTCGACACTAGATCATCCACTCTTCCTGGCGTCCCAACAACTATATCAACCTGAAAAGGGTACAAATGTATGGCAAAGAACATTCACTTGTGACAAATAATTTTCAGGTCAGCAATGGTCAATTTTCTCAAAAACATGGTCTACATATGATGTTCATTATACTACTATTATAAAAACTCAGACTGTAAACAAAAATTGTCTGTGTTGTGGAGCAGCAGAGACACTCTGAGGAACTCGGTTATTAATTTGGGATAGTGGAAGCCCTTGGTATAGGCTTCCATAGTGTAGGTCACTTTCCAGCAAAGGCTCCCATGGGGTGTATGTAGTACAGTGCAGTAAACTCCTGACTGGGCAACTGATTTTCACACACAGCATGGAGTTTGAATATGCTACCTACCAGTATGCATCTGTCTTGGCATGTAGGGCTGCTGACATTCATATCTGTGCATAGATCGCCGCCTAGTGTTGGGTCCGGATGTTTGCACGTTGTTGTCCTGGAAGAGTCTTCTAAGTATCCTGGGATAGGTGACTCCTCCCCTGGACTACAGTGCGCATGGGCATCCTCTCCATCCTCGGATTGTTTTTCGCCATTGTGGCAGTGATGGAGTAGATATAGAAAGTGATGACCATGCTTACAGTAATTCTGAGAGCTGCAGCTGCTACAGGCGCCGGGGAGGAGGGAGGGCGATATGAATGTCAGCAGCCCTACATGCCAAGAACAGATGCATACTGGTAAGTAGCATATTCAGTTCGAGGCATGTGGGCTGCTGAATTCATATCTGTGCATAGAATATATAGCAGTGCCCTCTTATTAGCGGCGGCTACCAGTGCCAGCTGCAGCGGTCTGAAAAAGAGTTTTGAGAACAGCCTGTCCTACAGCTGCCTGCTGTTTTGATTGCACATCTACACAATAGTGTTTGGTAAATGTATGTGTAGTGGACCAGGTGGCTGCTCTACATATGTCATGCAAAGGAATGTTTCCTAGGAAAGCCATTGAGGCCCCTAACTTACGTGTTGAGTGGGCTCGTGGGGGAATCGTTAAAGTACGTTTAGCCTTTTGATAGCAAATTTGGATACATTTAACGATCCATCTGGCTATTCCTGCTTTGGAGATAGCGTTACCTTTGTGGTGTGGGGCAAAGGCAACGAAAAGTCGTTGTGTTTTCCTAAAGGGTTTGGTCCTGTCGATATAATACATGAGGGCTTTTTTGACATCTAGTGTGTGGAGTGCCCTTTCTGCGACAGTTTGTGGGTTTTGGAAGAAAACGGGCAGTTCAATGGTTTGATTCATGTGGAACTGCGATACCACCTTTGGCATGAATTTGGGGTTGGTACGTAGTACGACCCTGTTGGCGTGAACCTGTATAAATGGCTCTTGAACGGTTAGTGCCTGGAGTTCACTAACTCTCCTCAAAGAAGTGATCGCTACTAGGAAAGCTACTTTCCAGGTAAGGAATTGAATCTCGCATGAGTGTAGAGGTTCAAAGGGTGGACCCATCAGGCGTGTGAGGACCAAGTTGAGGTTCCAAATCGGAGCCGGTGGGTGGCTTGGAGGAATGACTCGTTTGAGTCCTTCCAAGAATGCTTTGATGGCAGGCACTCTGAATAGAGAGAGGTGCTGCCTGGTCTGCAGATAGGCTGATATTGCGGTCAAATGGACACGTATAGAGGTGTACGCCAGATTGCATCGGTATAGGTGTAATAGGTAACAAATAATGTTTTGGATGGATGCGTCTAGCGGGTTAATGTCATTATTATTGCAATAAATGACGAACTTCTTCCATTTGGCTGCATAGCAAGCTCTGGTAGTGGGTCGCCTGGCCTCCTTAATGATGTCCATACAGTCAGGTGGCAGGTTGAGGTAGCCAAACTCTAGGACTTCAGGAGCCAGATTGCCAGGTTCAGCTGTTGCGGATCTGGGTGCTGAATCTCTCCATGGTTCTGCGTCAAATGCTCGGGTTTGATCCGTAGCCTTTGATGCGGCACCACGGAAAGTTCGAGAAAGGTGGTGTACCACGGCTGGCGTGCCCACGTTGGAACAACCAGGACGAGCGTCAGTGAGTGTTGACGCAGTTTGCGTGCCACCAGCGGTATCAGTGGTGCTGGGGGAAAAGCGTACGCAAATCTGCCGGACCAGTTCATCCATATCGCATTGCCCTGCGACTGCGGATGTGGGAACCTGGCGGCAAAGTTTTGGCATTTTGCGTTTTCGCTTGTCGCGAATAGGTCTATCTCTGGGTGACCCCACTGCTGGAAGTATGGTTGGAGTACTGATGGGTGTAACTCCCACTCGTGCATTTGGTGGCTGTGTCTGCTGAGCAGATCCGCCATCTGGTTGTCCTTGCCGGGGAGGTGTTCCGCCATGAGGAACATGTTCCTCTGAATGGCCCACATCCACATGCTCTGAGCCAGATGAGACAACTGTGGAGAGTGTGTTCCTCCCTGCTTCTGTATGTAGTACATGGCAGTCATGTTGTCCGTCCGGATCAACACGACTTTGTTGCACAAGTGTACTTTGAATGCTTTCATAGCGAGGAAGATTGCCATCAGCTCTAGGAAGTTGATGTGCATCTTCTTTTGTTGTTGTGTCCATAGTCCCTGCACTGTGTAATGGAGTACATGAGCTCCCCATCCATGGAGAGACGCGTCCGCCGTCAGTATTATCTGTGGGACAGGCTCTTGGAACGGTCGGCCCTTGCAAAGGTTTTGTGGATTCCACCAATGCAGAGAGTTGTATGCCCGACCGCTCACCAACACTAGGTCTTTCAACTGTCCTTGAGCCTGATTCCACTGACGTGCTAAGCACTCCTGAAGCGGGCGCATATGTAGTCTTGCGTGTGGGACTATGAAGATGCAGGAGGCCATCATGCCTATCAACTGCATGAACACTCGCGCGGGCAGGGAGTGTTGTGGTTTGAACTTGGAAATCAGCATTTGCATGCTGTTGATTCTCACTAAATTTAGCTGAGCTGTGGCTGCCAGAGTGTCTATAGTTGCACCTAGGTACTGTTGTACGTGTGCGGGCTGGAGATGGGATTTTGGGTAATTCAGTGAGAACCCCAGACTGTGAAGGAGGTGAATGGTGCGGGACATGTGGCTGGCACATTGCTGGGCTGACTTCGCTTGAACGAGCCAGTCGTCCAGGTAAGGGTAGACGTGTATGTGCTGCCTCCGTAGATGCGCCGCCACAGTAGCTAGGCACTTTGTAAACACCCTTGGTGCCGTTGTCACGCCGAAGGGAAGGACTCTGAATTGGTAGTGCTGTCCTTGAACAGTGAACCTGAGGTATTTTTTGTGTGATGGGTGAATGGGTATGTGGAAATACGCATCCTTGAGGTCCAGTGTGGCTAGAAAGTCTCCCTGCTTGAGCAGCGGGAGGACTTGCTGGAGAGTGAGCATGTGAAAATGCTCGGAAAGAATGTATCTGTTTAGGGGTCTCAGGTCTAATATAGGTCTGAGTGACCCGTCCTTTTTTGGTATTAAAAAGTACAGGGAGTACACCCCCGTACCTCGTGGACGGGTACGACCTCTATTGCGCCTTTTAGAAGCATGCTTTGCACCTCCTGCTGTAAGAGCGTTAAGTGCTCTGAGGACATAGGACGTTTTTTTGGAGGTATTGTGGGTGGAGTGGAGGTTAGTTCTAGACAGTAACCGTATTTGACAATATCTTTGACCCACCTGTCCGTGGTGATGGAGTTCCACGTGGACAGGAACCTTTGTAGCCTTCCCCCGACAGTTGTTATGTGGTCGGGAGGAAGGGAGAGGGCGTCACTGCTTGTTCTTGGGGGAGGACCTGGTGTTGCCGTAGCCGCGTCCTCTGCCCTTTGTACTGGAGCCACGATATCCACCCCGGGTGTTTTTATCGTAGGTGGTTTGTGTATTGCTTTTGTTGTATGTTTGCTGTGACCCCTGTCCTCTACCTGCTCCTCTATTTCCGGGGCGACGAAAGGAGCCGCTCCGAAAGGACTGAGTTTGGAGAGCCCCCATGGACTTTGCAGTGTCTGTGTCCTCCTTTATTTTCTCTAGGGTGGTGTCAACCTCCGGGCCGAATAAATAGTCGGGGTTGACAGGCTGGTTGAGTATGTTGTTTTGCACCTCAGGTTTGAATCCGGAGATTCGTAACCAGGCATGTCGTCGCAGCATGACGCTAGTGTTTATGGCCCTGGCAGCTGTGTCTGCGGCATCCAGCGCGCACTTGATGGATGCGTTTGTGAGGAGCTGTCCCTCCCTGATGAGGATATCTGCACCTTCTCTGAATTGGTCAGGGAGATGTTGGATTAGTTGCTCTAATGTGTCGTAGTGCGCTCTATCGTAGCGAGCGAGGAGTGCTTGAGTATTGGCAATGCGCCATATGTTGGCTGCCTGTGCGGCAATCCGTTTGCCAGAGGTCTCTAACACCTTGGACTCTTTGTCCGGGGGAGGAGCGTCACCTGTTTGTGAGTGTGCCCTCTTGCGAGCATTCGCAACGACAATGGAATCCAGAGGTAATTGGCCTCTGATGTAAGTAGGGTCCCCAGGCGCTGATCTGTATTTTTTGTCGATCCTGGGGTTTATCACTCTTGCCCTGGTGGGTTCCTTGAAGATGTCCTTTGCTGGTTTGAGGACACCCTTCAACATGGGTAGAGTTTTTATATTCCTTTCTGAGGATGCAAAAGTATCCATAAGAAAGTCGTCCTCGACAGTGTCCGAGTGAAGTTGCACCCCATGATTGGCCGCAGCACGTTCAATTAGAGCGTTGAACGCTGCCGTGTCCTCTGTGGGAGATGTTTTTGCTCCATAGAGTTGCGGGTCTTGTGCATCCATAGGTGCACCTGGGTCCACAGGGTCATCCCAAGTTTGATCAGGGTCTTGTTGGCCGTCAGGGTCCATGTCTCCGGGGTAGGGGACTTGGTCACCCATGTAGTCCCCCAACGCATCCGTGTCGGAGTGTGTGGGAGAGAAGGATTGTGGATCCTGGTAGGGTGAGTGGAAAGGTTCGTAAAGAACTGGTTCTGAAGCCACAGGCAGCTTTCTTTTGAGTGGAATCCTGAAGGAGTCCAAAGCCGGCTCCGAAGTTATTTTCCGTTTGTGGATAATCATCCTGCCGGTGTCGGCGTCGATTATATGCGATGGAGACGTCTCCGCAGAGTGTTCGGCAGGCGTGATTGTGGTATGGGTCACCCGTGTCCTGATTTGGAACATTTTCGTGGCCGTGGATGGTGGTAGGCCAAAAGTAATGTTGGCTGGTGTCGAAGAGGCTGCTGGAGCTGTAATTGGCTCGGAGCCCGACGTGTCCTGGAGGACCATTTTCTTTTTGGTGCTTTGCGCAGCAATGGGTCACGTCTGGAGCGCCCTCGAGTCTTTCGCACCGACCGGTTCTGTTGAGGCGGTCGTGGATTTTTTCGGCGCCGGTGGGTCATCGAGTCGAGGGGCGGGAGTGGCCGTCGACTTCTTCGATGATTGTGGCTTAGATGTCGCCGTGGAAGCGGTGTGAGACGCAGCAGGCTGTTTGACCTTTGGGGTCGGAGTCGATTGCGTCGGTGCCGGGAGCCGAGCAGGTTTGGTGGTACCGAAGGCCTTCTTCCTTATGTCGACTCCGACGTCGGCCGCTTCGAGTTCGGCACCGAAGTCTTGTTTGGTGCGCTCGGTGCCGATGTGTTTTGCTGGCGTCGAAGGTGTGGAGGGCCTCGATCCGACCAGCGCCACTTTCGGTTTCGGTTTCAAGTGAACCAATACTGCTTTCGGTTTTAAAGAAGGGAAACCAGCCATTTTTGGCATTAATGGCTGCCGCTGAATGTCCGAGGCCGGGCCCGAGGGCGGGGCCGAAGAACTGCGGGATAAGTCTTGGGTAAGGCCCGAAGGCGATCCCTCGACCGGAGCCATAGACTGTTGCACTGGGCTTTCTTCAGTCTGAACGGGTAGGCCTTGCTCGTCACCGGAGCTACTCTCTTCGGCCCCTAAGGCCTCATCGTAGTCTCCTACCTCGGTGTCGTCTTCATCTCTGCGAAAGAGTGTTTTGTCGACGTCTCCCGATCCGGAGTCATGTTCGGAAACGGGACTGGAGGGTAGGTTCTCCACTTCTTCGACATCTTCGGTCTCGGCGTTGAAGATGTCGGCCGGGGCCGGTGCCGCTTGCTGTGCCTCGAGTCTCGCCGCTCGTCGATTCCGTAGAGTCTTCTTGGATCGAAATCTGGCACAGGCCATGCATGTAGATTCGTCGTGATCCGGTGAGAGGCATTTGTTGCACACCGGATGGACGTCGACGTGGGGGTATTTCGCATTGCATACCGGACACCTCTTGAACGGTGTCCTCGATTCCATCGCTGATGTCGAATCGAAGGTCGGGTAAGATGCGAAAGTTTGTTCTAGAAGTTAGTAAACTAACAAAGATACTATCGATACCGATCGATAACAGTACCGACGCGAGCTAAAGGCCTTTTGGCCTGAAAACAGGTTTTCCTAACTTGAGTCAAGATAACACATCCGAACCCAATGGCGGAAAAAAACAATCTGAGGATGGAGAGGATGCCCATGCGCACTGTAGTCCAGGGGAGGAGTCACCTATCCCAGGATACTTCGAAGACTCTTCCAGGACAACAACGTGCAAACATCCGGACCCAACACTAGGCGGCGATCTATGCACAGATATGAATTCAGCAGCCCACATGCCTCGAACATTTAGGTTCTCCCCATTCCCATGCCCACGAATAGCCCAGTGGAGATCACTTCCAATCCCTCGGTTCAAGATCGGGACAGGAGACACCTTAGACATCTTAAAGGAACATAACGTAGAATTTTTCGTTCTTCTGTATCTTCCAGGCCCAGTGGAGTTCTGAGGAGCTACTGATGCATTCCTTGGCCAAATGTAGCGGAATTCCCACAAATCTTATAACTTTCCAGCGCTTTTTTTCTAATTTGACTGTAAACTTTCCTGGAAGCCTATGTTCAGAATGGCAGAAGTCAGACTCGTGGCTCCAAGTTATCTCCCAGATCCAGCAAATGGAAATGAGGCGTCACCCACACTTACTGATCGGCAATCAGATGTCATCCCTTCTGGGAACAGAGACGAATGTCAGTGTTCCCTTGAAAAAATAGTTCTTACACCCAATGCCCTACCTCACAATCACGTCTTAAGCAAGGCCTTTTGCTACGCTCTGTGGGATACTATCTTTTTGTTTCTCTCCACTCAGAAATAGCATGTTCTATGGTTGACCCCTTCAGTATGCCTGCCTTTAGGAGTTGGTTTATCGTTTCTAGGCAGAGCACCTTTCAACAACTCATCATGATGCCAACTACTGGTACTGGAGGGAAAGAAAGCCAGCAGAACTGGCTTACTACTTTGCAAGATTCACAAATAATGAATTTATGAGTTGCCTTTCCACTGTAGCTCTATATCCAACACCCATCTTACCATATTTTGATAAATAGTCAAAAAGAATGCTTAAGATTTAATCTTCTCCAGGCTAAATAAGAATTTTATACCCAGCGAGGCCCATCAATATATATTGACACAATGAGAACAGTATCTAGCATGCCCTAATTTTATAAATTGGGCCTATACACAAGTTAACCTCTAGGGTGCTGGGCAAATGTAGGGTGATTCAGCCAAAGTACACAATGCAGGTGCAGAACGTCTCTTACATGTTACTGCAGCTTTTTGAAACTTCAGAAAGACAGGCCACAATGGTGTACCTAGAGCCATACTTTTTTAGTCCTACATATTGGCGATGTAAACATTGCAGCCAACATGTGACATTTAACTTTCACTGGTGCATTTCCTGGACCCATTTATGTAGGCCTTCTTGTATCATTAAAAAAGATAATTGGGTGTAGTCAATTTTATCTCATTGTATAGGTATAGAACACACACACTGTGACAAAGTGCACCATAACCAAACCCAAAAAGTAGGGGGGACTACGCAAGAAGATGTCCTTTCTTGATCATTGGTGAGCACGCCCTGACCCCCCCCGCCCCGCATCCCCCCATACTCCCCGCACCAGCAAGTGGTTATTAAAAGTACAGGCAAGAATCAGTAGGACACTAAAAAAGGTCTCAAATATCAACACCCTGCCCCCACCGAAATGCATTTGAAACCCTACTTCACTTACACCTTGTTCCAGAACAGACAGTTGGTCTTTTGCAGCAACACCACCAATTATCAAAAGCTCCCTAAAAAGAAAAAAAACTTTCAGATCACAAAACATGAGTACCTGATCACTCCTATCTAAGTACACTAAACTCAAGTTCAGTTTGTACATTCATTAAACTTAAATCAGTTATTGTGGCTGCACAGTAGGATCGGTAAAATTAGGTTAGTTGATACTCAGTTACTCTTAGTGCTGGTTTTCCATTTTTTCCAACTTGTTAGAAACCGCCCTTTCTTATTAGCAAAAATGTTGCAATAATCTATGTGCTTATCTGCACAGATGGCGCACACCCAGTCAAACGCCAAACATCACATATCATTAATGTACATGCACAAGTTCTTTCCACTGAGTAAACTAATATGGACCACGGGCGGACTTGGTGGATAATTAAGATGAAGGGAGTGGATATTTTACTGCATTTCTGCACAGCAGACAGACGGGTAGATGAGCAGTGATGCAAGGCAAGAGCAACACTGCAAAGCATGCAATACTTCTACAAATACATACAACAAAAAGTATTATACAATAATCAAGGATTAAGGTATCGGGCAGAAAGTGACAGAAAATGATTGAAGAATTTAGAGCACAGAGTATATGACAACATGTACAATTGTCAGCCGAGTTAATATTCTACAAGCAGTGAGGATTTTGTTAGGATTCAACCAAATAATTGTCCACAGTTATGGAGGCATAATACAAAATGCAGAAAGGGTTGCCTAGATTATTCGTGAGGAGGTCGCTTTTGCAAACCAGCAACACAAAAGCTGAATAGGAAAACCTCATAAAATTAAATAGTACCTGAGTTTAGGATCAGTGACATGTTTTTTAAATTGTTTGACGTTGTTCAAAGTCTGCTCTGCCAGTTCTCTGGATGGTTCAATAATTAAAGCTTTGGGTGCATTTGGAAGATTCTTAGTCTGAGCAACTTGAGCACTCCCTAAAAACAAAAAGAATACACTAAAAATACTTCTCTTCCCCAATGAAAGAAAACAATTAACACTGAACAATTTCCACTGCACGTAGGTTCATCTCCCAAAGCATTTTTCGGTTCCCAGTTACCAGATTTCAACATAACTATACACACATGCACACACTTACTTTGCATTGTGGGACTCAGTATGCACCATATGCAATGTTAAAGAATAACAAGAGAATTTAGAATAACGTATATAAAATACTCTTACAAGATAAACTCAAAAATGAACAGTCCAGTGACATTAATCAAAACCATCCCTTAACGCACACCAGAAATACCGGTGTTCTAGCAATGACTGATAGATAACAGTTTGGTGTGGACCCCATAAATTCCAATGGTAAATCTGCATTTTAAAATGTTATAATGGGCTTACAAATCAACAATTATTTGCTTTGTTGACTATCATTTAGTTTAGCTGGTAGTACAGGGATGATAACCAGCCCATTTATTTTGCTTCCCTTCAGAGGGCAATTGAAGCACCTAGAACACAGAATTGAGTTGGCAAAACAAGGTGAGAACTTATTAACTATCATTTTGACATTTAGAAGTCAAAGATAGAAGTAAAAGATGGAATATGCTACTTACCAGTATGCATCTGTTCTTGGCAAGTAGAGCTGCAGAGTTGTACACTTAGCATAAAGCGCCATCTGGTGTTGGGCCCGGATGTTTGCAGTTTGTTTTTCTTCTTGGACAGTCTTTGGAAGTCACGAGTTTGGTGACTCCTCCTTCGGTCCGTACTGCGCATGGGCTTCGGCTCCATCCTCAGATTGTTTTTCGCCAACAGGGAAATGATGGAGCTTAGTAATAACAGTGAGAAACCCATGTGTGTTGTATCTAAATAAGATGTACTGGAACGGATACAGGTAGCCGGGGAGGCGGGTGGGCGTGTACAACTCTGCAGCTCTACATGCCAAGAACAGATGCATACTGGTAAGTAGCATATTCCGTTCGAGGCATATGAGCTGCAGATTGTACACTTAGCATAGATTATATAGCAGTACCCAACCTTAGCGGCGACCACCGGTATCCGTTGCAGTGGTTTGAAAAAGTGTCTTTAGTACAGCCTGGCCCACTCTAGCTTGCTGCTTGGAATGCACATCTACACAGTAATGTTTTGTGAAGGTGTGCGGTGTGACCATGTGGCTGCTTTGCAGATGTCATCTAAGGGTATATTCCCTAGAAAAGCCATAGAAGCCCCTAACTTTCTTGTAGAATGGGCTTTAGGCGGAACAGATAATGTTCTTTTTGCCTTTTGATAGCAAATTTGTATGCATTTTACAATCCACCTAGCTATCCCTGATTTAGAAATGGGGTTGCCTTTATGTGGTGGAGAGAAGGAAACGAACAATTGTTTAGTCTTCCTGAAGGGTTGCGTTCTTTGTATGTAGTATAGCAAAGCCCTTTTCACATCGAGTGTGTGTAAGGCCCTTTCTGCAACAGATTGAGGTTGCGAGAAGAAGACAGGTAATTCCACCGATTGATTGAGATGGAAGGGGGAAATGACCTTGGGCAGAAACTTCGGATTTGTGCGAAGTATGACCTTGC
This sequence comes from Triturus cristatus, assembly GCF_964204655.1. Lineage (NCBI taxonomy): Eukaryota > Metazoa > Chordata > Amphibia > Caudata > Salamandridae > Triturus > Triturus cristatus. The sequence continues at coordinate 297,447,485 of NC_140589.1, forward strand.
TGTGATGTATTTGTATGAAGGGTTCCTGTATAGTGAACGCTTGTATTTCACCAACCCTTCTAAGGGAAGTGATAGCTACGAGAAAAGCTGTTTTCCAGGTGAGAAACTGTAGCTCGCATTTATGCATTGGTTCGAAGGGCGGACCCATTAGTCGTGTAAGAACTAAATTTAGATTCCATACAGGGGAAGGTGGTGCCCTGGGAGGAATTACTCGTTTAAGGCCTTCCATGAAGGCTTTAATAGCGGGCACTCTGTAGAGTGATAAATGCTGTCTGTTTTGTAGATAAGCAGCGATCGCTGCTAGGTGTAGGCGTATGGATGAATATGCCAGGTTACACCTGTGAAGATGGAGCAGATAGCATATGATGTGCTGTATGGATGCATCTAAAGGGTTGATTGTATTGTTATGGCAGTAAATTACAAATCTTTTCCACTTTGCGGCATAGCATGCTCTAGTGGTAGGACGTCTGGCTTCCATGATGATGTTCATGCAATCAGGGGGAAGGTTAAGGTATCCGAATTCTAAGATTTCAGGAGCCAGATCGCCAGGTTGAGCTGAGCTGGGTCCGGGTGCCTGATTTCTCCATGGTTCTGGGTTAGGAGGCATGGGGATAGGTGCAGTTTTTGATGTGGTACCACTGACAGTTGTAGTAGCGTGGTGTACCACGGCTGCCTGGCCCACGTCGGAGCTACTAGAATGAGTGTGAGGGAGTGTTGTTGTAGCTTCCTTACCACTAATGGAATTAGTGGGAGAGGTGGAAAGGCGTATGCAAATCTGCCTGACCAGTTCATCCATATCGCATTGCCCTTGGACAATGGGTGTGGGTATCTGGCGGCGAAGCTTGGGCATTTTTTGTTTTCGTGGGTGGCGAAGAGGTCTATCTGAGGATGCCCCCACTGTTGGAAGAATGGCTGAAGAACTTGTGGATGCAGTTCCCATTGGTGTAGCTGTTGCGTTTGTCTGCTGAGCAGATCTGCCATGGTGTTTTGTACGCCTGGAACGTGCTGTGCCAGGAGAAAGATGTTTTGGGGAATTGCCCATCTCCATATGCTCTGGGCTAAGCGGGAGAGCTGGGGAGAGTGTGTCCCCCCCTGTTTTTGGATATAATACATTGCAGTCATGTTGTCTGTGCGAATGAGGACTGCTTTGCCCGAAATCTGTTTTTGGAAAGATTTTAGGGCTAGAAAGATCGCCAAGAGCTCCAGATGGTTGATGTGGAGCGATTTTTGCTGTGGCGTCCATAGACCTTGCATTGTGAGGTGTAGGAGGTGCGCTCCCCAGCCGGAGAGCGATGCGTCCGCTGTTAGAATCACCTGAGGAACCGGGTCCAGGAACGGCCGCCCTTTGGAAAGGTTTGTGGTGTTCCACCACTGCAGAGAGTGATGTGTGCGGCCGTCCACCAACACCAGATCCGTCAGCTGACCCTGGGCCTGGTTCCACTGTTGTGCTAGGCACTCTTGAAGTGGACGCATGTGGAGTCTTACATGGGGCACTATGAAGATGCAAGACGCCATCATTCCTATGAGCTTCATGAACACTCTTGCTGGAAGAGAGTGTTGGGGAAGGAATGTTTTGCGTAAGGCTTGAATGCTTGTGATTCTGGCTGAGTTTGGATAGGCAATACCTTTGGAGGTGTCTATAGTGGCCCCGAGATATTGCTTCGTGTGAGATGGTATGAGGTGGGACTTTTGGTAGTTCACCGTGAAGCCTAGCTGGTGAAGCAGTTGGATGGTGCTGTTTGTATGTTGCACACATTGGTGGTAGGACGCGGCTTTTATCAGCCAGTCGTCTAAGTAAGGGAAGACGTGAATGTGTTGACGTCTGAGGTGTGCTGCTACTACCGCTAGGCATTTGGTAAACACCCGTGGTGCGGTGGTGACCCCGAAGGGGAGAACCGTGAATTGGTAATGTTGCCCGTCCACCACGAACCTGAGGTATTTCCTGTGAGAGGGGTGTATTGGAATGTGAAAGTATGAGTCTTTCAGATCCAAGGTTGTGAGAAAGTCTCCCTGACAGAGGAGCGGGAGGACTTGTTGTAGGGTGACCATGTGGAAATGGTCTGAATGTATGTAGGCATTTAGAGGCCGGAGGTCCAGAATGGGCCTGAGGGTCCCGTCTTTCTTTGGTATTAAGAAATATAGGGAGTAAACCCCTAGATTTTGCTGATTGATGGGGACCTGCTCTATAGCGTGTTTTTGGAGGAGGGAGAGTACCTCCTGTTTGAGCAGTGTGGAATGTTCTTGAGACATTGGACGGTGCCTTGGTGGGATATTGGGTGGGGTAGATGTTAGCTCGAGACAGTACCCTGACCGAATGATTTGGGTCACCCATTTGTCCGATGTTATGGACTCCCATGCGTGGATAAAGTTTTGTAGTCTGCCCCCGACCGGAGTGGAATGGTCTGGGGGGAGCGGGGGGAAGTCATTGTGTGGGCGGGTGGCAGAACGGGTGGTGTTAGTTTTGCCCCTGCCCTTATTGTTGTTGCCTCTGTAACCACCCCTTTGGTTGCCCTTTGAAAAGGTATTTTGAGGAGGGGACTTGTAGGAGGTAGAGGTGCTATCGGTGGAGAAGCCTCTGCCTGTGCCACGAAAGGAGGAGCGTCGAAAGGAACGTTTAGAGGCTTGTGTTTGGAGTGCCCCCATAGACTTTGCTGTGTCTGTGTCCTTTTTCATCTTTTCCAACGCTTCGTCTACCTTTGGCCCAAAGAGAGTTTGTTGGTCAAAGGGGTGATTGAGTATGGACGCCTGGACTTCAGGCTTGAACCCTGAGATCCTGAGCCAGGCATGGCGACGAAGCAGGACACTGGTATTTATGGCTCTAGAAGCAGTGTCGGCTGCATCGAGGGCACACTTAATGGAGGTGTTTGTAATTAGTTTACCCTCCTGTATTAGCTCATGAGCCCTACGCTTGTGTTTCTCGGGAAGGTGCTGCATAAGAGCCTCAAGTTCGTCGTAGTGTGCTCTGTCATAGCGCGCAAGTAGCGCTTGTGTGTTTGCAATGCGCCACATGTTTGCAGCTTGAGAGGCGGTGCGTTTGCCAGACGCGTCTAGGAGTTTGGATTCCTTGTCTGGCGGTGGGGCTTCTCCTGAGGACTGGGAGTTAGCCCGCTTTCTAGCTGTAGAGACAACTAGGGAATCTAAGGGAGCAGGGCCCTTAATGTATGCAGGGTCTGTGGGTGCCGCCTTGTACTTTTTCTCTATTCTAGGGTTTAGTACCCTGGCCCTGACAGGGTCTTTGAACACCTCTGCGGCATGCTTGGTGACACCCTTAAGCATGGGTAAAATAGATGTGGATTTGTCCTGTATGTCAAATGTATCCAGTAAGAAGTCGTCTTCCACTGGTTCAGTGTGCATGTCCACCCCATGGTAGTGTGCTGCTCTCTGCACTAAATGATGAAACCCTAAGGAGTCCTCTGGAGGAGACGGCCTGGATGGGTATAGGTCGTCCTGAGGTATATCGGGTATATCAGGGTTATTGTAATCCTCCCATGGGTCTGGGGTCCCCGGTGGAGTGGGATCCATTGGGGCGTCCGCCGGGTAATTGTCCGGGTCCCCGTCGTCCGGATCTGGGGACGGGGTCAGAGAGTAATGAGGTAAAGGTGGCGGAGACCTGGGAGGGGGTGGAGGAGGTGGAGGAGGTGGAGGAGGTAGGGGAGGCGGTAGTGGGTAGGGCACTCTGAGGGGAGAAGTAGCAGAGTCCTTCCGTTTGGGCGGTGGAGGAGGAGCCGGAGTATCAAGGCGCCTTTTCTTGATAATTAAAGTCAATAGCCCAGTCTTTGGATCTTTGGACAGAGTCTTTTGTAAAGGGTCTGGTGTAAACAGAGCCAATGGTGCCGAATCGTCCGTCGGCACCGGTGATTTCGGAACCGAGGGCTTCGATGGTTTCTGTGCGCCATGCTTTTTTGGGGCCTCCGGTTTTTTCGGCGTCGAGGGAGTTTTCGGCGCCGGAGCGTCGGTGCCGACTGATTTGTGTTTGTGTTTGGTCGGCGCCGAGAGTCCAGGCTTCGGCACCGGTGGCTTCGGAGTCGAGCTGGATATTACTTTCTTCGGTGCCGGATGCTGTTTTTCGGCACCGGGCGTCGGCTGGCTCGATCCCGAGCTGCCGTGAGACTTTGGAGGCTTCGACACCGGGCCCGAAGGTGGGGTGATAGAAGCTTTGGTCTTGGTTTTGCCCAGGCCGGCAGGCGAGGGAGTAACCTGAGTCTCTTTGGTTTTGGGCGCGGGGGTGGGAGGGGGCACAGTACTCACGACCCGCTGCGCCGGTGTGATGTCCTCCACGTCGGAGTCGTCGGCCTCGGAAGCGCTGACGACGTCTTCCTCCTGCTGGGTGTGTATTTGCCCCGAAGCTCCGGCGCCGTCTCCAAAGATGTCCGGTGGAGCTGCAGACGATGAGTGCGCCATGGTGCGTCGATCGAAAAGACTTACAGGCGGGGCAGTCTCTGGCCTCGTGTTCTGGAGAGAGGCAAAGATTACACACCTGATGGAGGTCGGTGTGGGGAAATTTAGACCCACATTTTGGGCACTTTTTGAACGGAGTCCTTTCCATCGGCCGGGACCGGAGTCGAGGAGGGCCCGAAGGCCGGTGCCGATGTACGGGATGGAGAAAGTGCCGCTTCGAGAAATGAAGATGATGATGAAGAAACTCGAAGAAACGAGGATTTTCCGTCGAGGCTGGAACCGTAGAAGTTCGAAGCCGGAGCACGAAGTATCACATCCGAGCCCGATGGCGGAAAAAACAATCTGAGGATGGAGCCGAAGCCCATGCGCAGTACGGACCGAAGGAGGAGTCACCAAACTCGTGACTTCCAAAGACTGTCCAAGAAGAAAAACAAACTGCAAACATCCGGGCCCAACACCAGATGGCGATCTATGCTAAGTGTACAATCTGCAGCTCATATGCCTCGAACACTGTTATGAAATCTTGATTGATTGATGTACTTCTAGAGCGCAGCTATCACCCTACGGGCATCTTGGCGCTTGCATTGGGAACCCGTCCTGGTTTTTCCCTGTAAGATAACCCGTACTGGGCATCCCCAAGGTGAAAGCCAGGCATCCCGCCGCGGGGGGCCGTTGTGGAGATTAAGCAGGCTTGTTGCCCAGAGCTGCATAGTGTGAACTCGTGCTTAGAGTGGGCACCGAAGCGAGAATTATCGAGTCCGTGGACAATTGGGCTCTGGACCCTGCCGCGTCGGGAATCGAACCCAGGTCCCGGGTCTGATCTCTGCTTCAGGGTATGCCTCCTCTAGCCAGTGAGCTACACTTCACCTCAGCTAATCTTCTTAAACAGTCTACGTTTAAGTGTAAGACCAAAGGTGGGAAATTCTTTGCAGTCTTAGGAACAAAGGCTTGGAATAAACACCCTAAACAGTTTAGATGTATTGATTCTGAATCCCTGTTTAAGAAAAATCTAAACATTTTGATATTTTCATCTACTGACTCAATGTGCCAAGTACTTATTCGATAAAGACAGCATCCTTTCAATCCCCTGGTGTCTTGAAATCCTGTTCCTACCCGCACAGTGCCAAGATGCTCCTAAGGGAGCAAAAGTCGCGCTTTACAAATATAAAACTCATTCATGTTACTTTGTTTTACTAAGACACGGTCTTCCACCTTCTTGGGATAAAATTAAGTGAAAACATTCCTCTTCATGTGTTAAATCCAACCGTTAGGAGTAAGTCATGCCACCAATCCTTAAAAATATAGACTTTCACAACACAAGGTGTGCCAATACAAACAAGGTATTTTCTGAAAAAATATTTCCTCCATACCAAATTATAAACTTCAGATTTTAAGAAAACAAATTATGATGCATATGTCTACCAGAGTGCTGAGATTTAACGACATGGCCATCAGACGCCTTGCAGATTGCAACAAAACCGTCTTTTGGGGGGAACTTAAAATCTTCTTCTCCAAAATTGAATTTCAGTTCTGCATTCTAAAAGGAAAAAAATTTACGATTTAAAAATAAATAATTAATATACTAAGAAACGTATCCAGCATCACACTAAGCAAAAAAATTAATATGGATTGAGATAGTGTACAGTATATAAATTACAATTGCACATACTTTTATACATAAACCAGCAAACAAATATGAGAATGTTTTCACTTTCCAACTTAAACACTCATTTGACACATATATACAGGTCTCACTACTCTTTCAAAGAAGGTAAGGGTCTGATTTCTTGAAAGAGACCGAAATGTGCCATTTTTATATAAATCACTTATTCCAGCCAAGTCGAATCTATCAGCAATGTAGGTTTCCTTCTTTCAAATGCTTAAAAAGAATAGTATTAAACTCTGCGTAACCGAGTTAACATCTGTCTTCCTCGACTACATTCATTCTAGTTTCATGTCAGGATACGAAACAAAGTGCTTTATGAAACAACATGGACATTTCTAGGACCAAGGAAGAAATTCTAGCCAAATCACCTGGTCTTCTCTTAAAACTATCTTGCTGTAATAGATCTAATAATCAGCTAAGCCTAGGTTGCAATCTCGGTGAGCAGAAATCTAGCTTCATCTTACATAACGAAAATAAAACAGCACTCCATGCTAGCAGCCTAAAGCATGTCACTAGCTTTCCGAAGGCACATTCTCCGGTGTGTTCTGGAATGTAACTAATTTAGGGGTGGCAAACACTTTTTGTAAACACTGCACATTAGACATCAGCTCAAGATGTAAAGCTCAAGGAACCCAGTAAACACTAAGCAATATTTGAGACTGAAATGTTAAGGGTTTTTGTGACTTGGCCCGCTGCCTTCCCATAATTGTTAATTTTTTTTTTATCTCCTTACATATAAAAATTATAGAGTTCTGAGAAAAGGATTACATAAACAGTATCACGAGTACCTTTTGTTCCACAGACTGACTTCCTGTGGGCCATACTCACTATCTATTCTATGGAAGCATACAATCAATTATGCTAGTTGAAGTAACATGCAAAAAAATCTAGCATCACATATGTTTAAACAAATAAACAATGTAATTTGCATTAGCTACGTTGCCTACAAATAGCAGTTGAAGCTTTTCTGTGTCATACATAATGTTAAGATACAGTACCTTCAAAACACAAGATGGAAAAAATGCCTGGTTTTTCAAATGTGATGGAATGTCAAACGCTAGACCCAAGTCTTTCCCTGAAAAAAAAAAAACATACAAAATAATGTATTTGATCATGCCCAGGACATTAGAGAAAAAATTAATTCCACATTTCTCACCCTGCCCTGTGCAACCTTTAGCTCCCTCCATGAAGGAATGCACATTCTATTGCGCTCAAAGGGAAAAAATACTTCACAAACCTATTGTACAAAAATGATTTGGTAAACGGGCATACCTTTAGGATTTATTACCAACTCAGATATAACAATAAATAGGTTTGATAATCTTAAACATGGAATGGCAAGTTGCAACAACTTTATTCAGTAAGGCTACAGGCTTAGGATAGCCGAAAACTTTACAATGGCATAACTGGAGATAGATGGCATGCCGGCAAGATGACTGGCTGGTGAGGAGACAGGACTTGAGACCTCTAACTGTTTCATAATTAACCGGTCGTCCTGATCCTACTGATAAACCAATTATCCTGGGTGAGTGCCACAAGACATCATTAGTAACGTTATCTAGAAGGGCTTGATATGATCCGATTATACCTCCACCTACGACATGTGGATAAGTTTGCGGCACATGGAGACATTGGTGGCTGTCAGGCTAATACAACTTAATTGTCAATTTACTGCCCCTTTCTATTCCTCTATTTGAGGAGATCAGGTTTGTGTGTTTCTCGGTGATCTGGTCAACAGTTATACATTTTCTCAGATTGGCACTCACAACCACATATGCCACAAAAACAGCTAAGGCAATGACTTAACCACTGTACACTTTTCTTCCCAGCTACCGTGGCCTGAAACGCACCGTTGCAGAATCCGGTGCAGGAAAAATCCACCAGTTTAAATCTAAAATAAAAATGTGAATTTCCATGTACAATGCAAAATACAAGGGATAGGGAATTAAAGTGTGGAACATGGAAAGTAGAAGTATTTTAGGAGTTGGTGTTTCTGTACTAAGATTGCGTATGTGCTTCTCAATTAAGGCTCTGTACTAAGATTGCAAGATTGCGTATGTGCTTCTCAATTAAGGCTCTGATATAAAGGGTTTCAGAAGCATAAAGATGGTTTCGATTGATTGCAACCACTTGTTCTGCAAATAGTGCAGTTTACTTAATCCATATTTCAGACATTAGAGACTCCCGATTTCTGACTCTGAACATTCTTTTGGTCATTATTTAATATATATTAGGTGTTACTTTAAAAAGAAAAAAGTCTGAAATTTGAAATAATATTCTCCTTTGGTGAAGGTGGCCTTCGAAAAGGAGGACATACTATGAAAGGACATACTATGAAAGCTAAAAGGATAATGTTTCCACATATACTCAGTCAAATGAAACAAAATGGGAATATCTGAAAAATAAGATGTCCTACAAGACTGTATCCATGAAAATCTGTACTTAAAATTACAAATCTAAAAACTGAGAAATGTTAAAGTGAAAATGTAACTAGAACAAAACTATCCACCAAAAAGGTGAAAATCATCTATTACAACTTAACAAATGTAAATGACCTTGGGACAGAGGATCAGGTGTGTATCTAGGGTGCAGCGGGAAGTACGACATGGTCACCAAACAACCAAAAGTTGAAAAAAAGATGCATACATACACGCACCAACACTGGAAGCAGAAGAGGGGCAGCCAACAAAATAAAAGGCAAAAACAAAGGGGATGTTCTCTACAGAAGTCTGGTGCACAGCTAAATAGCCATAACAATAACAATTACTAACTGGCATTGCCGAGTCAGAACTTACCATTTTTTGAAAACTTGATAATGCCTTTCTCAATATCCAGATAGCATCCAACAGTATCATGCATAGTGAATTCCTGTAATGAGAAAATAAAAGTATTTTACTTAGACAAATAACACATTAACAAGCCGTTGGCAAAAGGTAACTGTTTGGAAAGACCATGCAGGTCATCTGAAGTAAATAATAATGATGGAGATAGCAATGGAAAGGAAATTACAAGCCTGTTAGACTTCTCGGTCTATTCAAAGATCAGAGAAGAGGAGTTTAACATGGATATTAGAGGACGTAGCAGAAATAAAATTGCTTTCTTTGCAACTGCAGTAAAGAAACAAGGTGGTCCTGATGTCCCTTCTTGGATGGACCAAGAAGGCTGTGACCCATAAAATTGATTAGGTCAGTCACTGAAATATTTACACAAAATAATTGTTATACAGGAGCTAGAATATTCTTCACCAGAGAGAAAGACACAAATACTTAATTTTTGAGAGAAAATTTCATTTATATTCTCTTATTTTATGAAATAGCAAAGTAGATAATACACATAAATGTCAAGATATATAAATAGACAGTTACTCTAAAAGACAGTGCAAAGAAAAAGTGCTAGTGTCCGAGGTGAATAAGAAATGGAAAAATTCAGAGAAAAGTAATTACAGATCATAGTTCCATACTTTTACACAGTGTACACTTGCTGAAGTAATGTTAAGAACAGTAAACAAGTGCACATGGACCTATCTTCAAAACAGTTTACTTTCATTCTTCCACGTCTGTAAAGATTATGCTAGTCTCCTCAAAATGCACAATCCAAGTTAGGGGAAGGACTAATCCAACATAATCCAAGCCATGGGACAAGGGGTGTCATAACATACCGCAGCACTCGTACATGCTTGCATCTACTGAGGTTCTTACCATACAATTTGCCTGGTGACTTCCGAGTAGGATTTCAAACTTTAAATTATTTCTCAGCAGCCTGAGAAAATGCAACTCCGAGTAGCTGGAAAATGAGGCCTCCTGTCAACTACTGTGTACCAAATATTCGCAAATAATTATTTTAAGTGGTAAGTACCAATGGGGAGGAGGGACGGTTGCATGTGAAAAACTATGAAAGATATAAATACTGGAGTACCCCAGTGTGCAGGTAACTTTATTTTCCCCAGTGTTGATCTTTCAAAGATTTACATGCTTCAATCCTGGTAGTGATCAGTATTAACCATTAGAAGTGGAGGTCAAAATAACTAACCACTAAACAAAAGCAATTCTCAAACACGTTAAAAGTCAGGAAACCGCCGTACGGGGGCGCCAAGGGTGTGGAGGCAGTTGAAGGCTGCGAGGAAGCTCCTGTCGGCATTGGATCTTGATAGGGCGGAGTATGCCGCCTTGCGCTTGAAACACGCCTTCTACACTGGGGGGGACAAATGTGGCAAGCTCCTAGCACACCGGCTCCGGGTCACGCAGCAGCGTGGCGTCGTGAAGGAACTGGTGGGCACGGACGGGGTGGTCGTCTCCGGGGACGCGGAGGTAGCGGAATCTTTCCGCGGCTTCTACGAAGCGCTGTATGCGGAGGAACCCTCCACGCCACAGGATGCCGAAGGCTATTTGGAGTCGGTGACCCTTCCGGTGCTGGATCCGGCTCAGGCGGACCACCTGGAGCGGGATATCCATGTTGAGGAGGTGATTTCCGCTATCGCGCGGCTGAAGCATGGTAAGGCCCCGGGCCCGGACGGGTACACGTCTTTGTTTTATAAGACTTTTTGCACGGCTGTGGCCCCTGTCCTTACTCGGCTATTTAATTCCTTTTCCGAACCGGGAGCCATCCCACCAGATCTCCTGAGGGCGACGGTCGCGGTAATTCCGAAACCTGGGAAGGACCGGGCCCTCCGCGGTTCGTATCGACCCATCTCGCTCTTAAATGTCGACCTCAAGTTGTATACAGGGATTCTAGCGTCCAGGCTGGGTCCACACCTCCCCGGATTGGTGGAGGCGGACCAGGCTGGCTTTGTACCCGGCAGACAGACGGTTGACAATACCAAGCGGGTGGCGCATGTTCTGGAGAAGGCCTCGCGGATCCCGGGGGAGCGGATGTTGCTGTCCGTCGACGCGGAGAAGGCCTTCGACAGAGTTCACTGGCCGTATCTCGAGCTGGTTCTCAAGAAATTGGGAATCGGGGATAAGTTCCGCACCATGGTATTCAACTGTTATAAGCATCCTTCAGCGTCGGTGCGGGTCAACGGGTGTAGCTCCGGTGGGTTTGCCATCGAACGCGGCACAAGGCAGGGCTGCCCCCTCTCGCCGCTCTTGTTTGCCCTCTACATGGAGCCGTTTGCTCAGAGGATTCGCGATAACCCGGATGCGGTTGGGGTCCGGATGGGCCAGTATGTCCACACTGTCAGTCTCTACGCGGACGATGTCCTGTTGACCTTGGACGACCCTAGGAGGTCGCTGCCTGCTTGCCTCCAGGAACTAGACGCCTTTGCCTGTGTGGCCGGCTTCAAAATGAATATGAGCAAGTCGGTGGCGTTAGACGTGTCCCTGGCTGCGGACACCAGGAGGGACCTTCAGCGACTCTTCCCCATGCAGTGGTCCTCCTCCACGGTGCCATATCTGGGGATTCTGCTGGCGCCCACATTACCGGAGATGGTCACGGCTAACTATGCCTCCCTCAGCAGGAAGATCAAGGAGGAGCTTGGTCGCTGGAGCAAGGGCCTACTGTCCTGGCTGGGGCGAATCGCGGCGGTTAAGATGACGGTGCTGCCCCAGATACTGTATCTTTTCCGGGCCCTCCCTCTCCAGCCCCCGGTGGGCTGGATACGACAAATGCAGGCTGACATCTCCCGCTTTGTCTGGCAGGGCCGCAAGCCACGAATGAAGAGGGTCCTCTCCACGCTTGCTCCGGAGGCGGGGGGCCTCGGTATTCCGGACCTCCGTAGGTACTTTCAGGCGGCACAGCTGCGATATTTGGTGGAGTGGAGCAGGTGGGAGTCCGACAAACACTGGCTCTTTCAAGAACAAGCTGTGGCGGGCCGCACTTTACAAGAGGTTCCATTCTTGCGCCGCGCGCACCGCCCCCCTAACCTTTACGCTTCTTTTATTACGCGGGTCCCCCTGCGGGTGTGGGACGCAGTCTGTGAGGCTCGGGGCCTCACCACCTTCCCTTCGCCGTTCACACCCATAGCGGGCAACCCGGACTTCTCCCCAGGGATGGAGCCGGGAGTTTTCTCCCATTGGGTGCAGGCGGGCTGCAGGGCGCTCTTCCAGATCTATGGCCCGGAGGGAGTGACTCCGTTTCAGCAACTCCGCCAGGAGTTCGGCCTGACGGATCTGGACAGATTGCGCTACATGCAGGTTCGGCATTGGGCCCTCCAGCCCCAGGTGCGTGACACCGCTGCTCGTCAAATTACACCGTATGAGAGGTGGCTGGCTACCCGGACCTCCGACGCTAAGCTAATTACCGATCTGTACAAGTACCTACAACCCCCGCCGTTTCACTATTACAACCCGGGGAGGGAGCGCTGGCACAGGGAATTGGGTAGGACACTCAGCCACAAGGAATGGGACAAAATTGCGTATCGGGCGCGGCACTCTGCATATCACACGGGCCTTACGGAGACCTTCACTAAGGTGTCCACTTATTGGTATTACACCCCGGAGCGACTGTATGAAATGCATAAACATACTGACAAGGGGTGCTGGCGGGGCTGCGGGCAGGAGGGTACCCTCTCACACATTCTTTGGGATTGCCCCGTGCTGACCGCTTACTGGAAGGAAGTTTTGGACGAGGTGGATAAGCACTTTGAGATAGAGCTGCCGCGCTTCCCGGCGTATGTTCTGCTGGGCCTCCCCAATGACCTAATGTACCCACTGAAGTCCCGCAGGGGTAGGCAGATCGCGATTGCGCTGGGGTCTGCGGTCCAGAACATCCTTATCCACTGGCGCACCAACACTGTCCCCTCCATCACGGGTTGGTTGCATAGGCTTTGGCATGTGCTGGGAATGGAGAAGTTGTCGCTCACGGTGGCGGGGGAAATAGACCAATTTGAAGAGCTGTGGCAACCCTTTCTAGCGCTGCTGTCCACCGAATTCCGGGAGCTCACCTGTCCGAGGTATCTTAGGCTTCTCAGGCTGACGCCGCCGGTTATCCCGGCGGACTAGATCACATGTGAGACAGAGGCCTCCGGGGGGGGGGGTGCGGGGCTTTTTGGTGAGGACTAATCTGACGCGGGACCATAGGACGGGGGGGGGGTGGGGTATTGTTTTTTCTTCCTTCCTTTCTTTACTGGGGGGATGGGGGGGGTGGATTGTGCTTTGTCGAGTTGCTGCTGGCTTTCATTGCTCAGATTTGGGGTGTTGGATATGCACGCAGGGATTCCACAGTCTGCATTTCTAGCCTTTCGTTTACTGTGCCCTTCCCCTGGCCCATCGAGCTATCCATCGCCAACCCTCTTGAGTTGCACCTTTTTTCTTTGATTGTATTAAGTGTACCCTAACCTCCTACCCCCTCCCCCATGGTTTGTTTTGTTTCAATAAAAACGTTTTAAACATAAAAGTCAGGAAAAAAAAACAACTTGGTTTACAAAATAAGAACTTTTAGATGTTCAAGATGCAACCTACTATAAAAAAAAAAAAAAGATAAAATAATATTTTACCTATTTAAAAAGTTGATGTAGAACCGCATGGCCAACTGCAAAATTGGCATTTCAAGATGAATCCAAACAATGCTTGGTAAAGGTATGAACACTGGACCAAGTTGCTGTTCTGCAAATGTCTGGCGAAGAGACTTTAGCAAACCTGGCTGCAGAAGTTGCCATTTTCCTTGTTGAATGCACTTTCACCTTTCTATTCAATGGACATTCAATGGTCTTCCCACCGTATTGTGACAATAGGTAATGGCTACAGAAACCGAGCGAGCTATACTGCTCCTGATGAGAGCATATCCTTTCCTGGGTGGGGCACACGCTATCAATAGTTGGTCAGACTTCCTAAAAGTCTTTATTCTTTCAATACTGAATTTCAGACATCTCTTGACGGAAGAGTTACTTAACTTCAGTAATGATATATCTGGTAGAGACACAGTCTAGCCGCAGATTCCTTAACTTAGAATATCCCCAGGAGTCAGACTGGATCCGGAAAATCTTTTCCCCCAGCAATACCTCCGCATGCTGGGTGGTGGAGCCGCTAGGCTCCGTCCCGACGTCGTCCACGGAAGTGACGTCAATGGAGCCATATAAGCCCCTCCCAGCGAGCTGACGTCAGTTTTCTAAAGGAAACTTTGCCGCGCCACAACACAGAGCCATGACAAAAACTGCGATAGCAAAGGAACAGTGAATGCTAAAAAAGAGAGCAAATCATTTAAAATGAGAGACCAAAGTAAGTTGAAAAAGCACCCAGCACCAGGAAGGACTGGAGGGAACTAACAGAGCCTGTGCTGCAAGCAGGGGCCTAAAAAAGCGCCAAGCTGCGCCTCATGTCATGGGGCTAACAGCTGCGACACAAAGGATATGACAAGACAGACACAGAATATCACCACACGAGGGAAGGTAAAAGAACTACAATATTGAAGGAACATTTTGCCAGACAAGTGATGAGAAGTGTACGACCACCAGAAGTGCACTGCACACACCCTCCGGTGATGGAGGGCCTGCAGTACCAAAAAGAACCCAACCCAACAGACTGCCATAGAAAGAAGGAGGAGGCACAGGTGGGGGCGGGGGGGGAGGAGGGGGTAAAAACTAAATAACTCCACGTGTGAAGAACACAGGTAGATCAACATGAGAAGGCAGTGAAAAGTATAGACCTAAGCGACCTAAAAAACGTGGATGGAGTGGAGAGCCAAATGGCTCGAAAGCCGAAGAACACCCCCAGCGCCAACGGAAGGTACAAGAACGTGCCACCAACCAACACTAGGATAGAGAAGAGGCCGAAAGCCCCCACGCAGAACTACACACCTTACCCCAGAGTGAGGTGCAAGAGCACACCCCCGGAAGACCAAGGCCACCAGAAAGAGGGAGGCTAGGTGAAAAGACACCATATGAAAAGGTCGTCGCAGAGTGCGGAGGATGGGCGGGCGTTAAGGAATCTGCGGCTAGACTGTCTCTACCAGATATATCGTTACCGAAGGTAAGCAACTCTTCCATCTGATAGATACATCTAGCCGCAGACTCCTTAACTTAGAATAGATACCAAAGCCATACCCCATAGGAGGAGGGTCTGCGAAACAACCACCAAGTTCAAGGAGAACATATTCGTCAACTTCTGACGAAAAACGGTGGCAACCGCAATGCCAGGACAACGGGCATCAGACCCATGACCCACCTTAAGGAGTATGAACAAGGGATGGTAAAGACACCAAATCCGACGAGGGACGGTGTAAGACCTCTCTCGCCCAGACACAGAATAAAGGAAAACAGAACTAGAAAGTTCCGTGCCAACGTAAGAAACAATGCAGTGATACCTTCAAGAAGGATCCAAGCATCGGTCCCTATAATCCAAGAGGAACAAAGTTCCAAGGGTCAAAACAACATGACAACGGTAGAGCATACCACCTGAACCCACACCACAGTGGGAACTACAAGAAACCGGGGACAGTTGGAAGACTGTCCACCCCAGAACAGGAGCCGCAGCATGAGGCCCGTGGGTGTAAGAAAAAAAAACACATTAATGTGTACTGCCTAGGACATGTGACAACGGTGGCAGGGCCAAGCCCAGAGCCTAGGGCCAACAGAGACAGAGAAGCCACCATTGAGCAAGCTCAGGAGGTAGGTATGCAGCCAAACGAATTAAAGGCACCACTGTGAGTGGATAACCTGCAAGGCTATGGACACAGAGGACACTATCCCGAAGGAAAGAGTAAGCAAGAATGTCTGACACTAAGATAAAGACTTAGCATGCTAGCACCCCAGTGGCATGTCGAATCCACGATATACCCACAAAGGGACAGGAATGTCGACACACGTAAGTGGAGTGACTAATCCTAATAGGGGAGTCATGCAAGCGGTACCACGGCACCGGTGTGCTGCATAACAGTTAAGAATGCAGAAAAAGGGGGGGGTGTGGCCAAGCCGAGCATCAAGATGGCCGCGTAGTCCGTCGGCTCTGCCGACCGAGCATCAAATCCGCAGATAATCCGTTCTATTTTGTCCAAACTGGGGCTTCTCTTCTCGGAACTGTTACCGGAAGGGCGCCGGAACCAATCGCTACCTCCCGCGACGGAATCGGAGGTGTAAAACGTTCACTGCAGGCCCTCCGCCATTGCCACAGCAAAACAGCCGCGCGGCCTGGTGACTGTGTGGGCCCTGGACAGCGCGTGATCATAGGGGCGCCTATCCCGCACCGAGAATATTGTGAATCTGCAGACGGCATCAAGCCGAATCCCAATTCGCCGCTGTCGTCTACTGCGAGCCGCGACTCATCGGGGCACGCCACAGATGCCCCGGTGTGGAGACGGACTGGGAGCGGAGTGAGCTCCAGAGCGACCTGCGGCCGCAGTGCCGGACGCAGACGCCCGTATCAGCCATAACAAAGGAGACTGGCGCCGGTGGAGAGATCGCGGTGAATTGACGGCCCGGCGCCGGCCAAAAGCAATCTCTGGGTCTGGACTGCTCGTTGCACCACTGGAGTGACGTCCCGCGGCTCCGTGCATCAGGAAAGCATTGTTGCAGCGCCAATGCACTGCCAATCCACCCACACAGCACAGCACTTGCCACGAGTGTCCACAATGAAGGCTGGCTGAGGCCTGGCACTGTTTATTGGAACTGGTGGCATATCTATTTACTGGGCTCGTCAGCCCCGACGCTAAAGCGACCCCTACAGTTGCTTAGTGCCACCGCATCGCAGCCCTGTTGGCCGCATGGTCGCTCTGGGGAAGTGAATTGACCGCTGCTAAATTGCTCCTGTGGTGTAGATCCTCCCACCCTGGTTGCGGATTCTGGTGCGCGGCTGAGGTGCAGTCGCTGCGCGGCCAAAGCCCGCACTCAGCGTTCCCAGGTACTGGAGGACTCCGAAGGTTGGCGACTTGAGACACGTGCCCCTGCTGTCAGGAGGCGGCCATAGGTGCTCTGACTACTACCGCCGTGTGTAACATTCGGTTCCAACAGCACGCCAGCTGCGTGTGCGAGATCTGCCACGATCATGGCGGGGGGCAGCAACTCCAAATCTGTGCTCCAGACCAAGCTGTCTAAATACGCCTGGGAGAGGGGCCCAGGTGCCAGCCCCAAAGAAGGACTCCCTACATCCGACAAATCGGAGTCCGGTGGGAAGAGAAAGGAGCCAACGCTTCAGAACATTCTGGAAGCCATCACTACTGTCCGCACGTCTTTGGAATCGAGCATCGACTCGGTTTCCACCGAGGTATCCCTCATCAGGGAGGATATGCGATCAATGAACTCGCGCCTAAAAGATGTCGAACTCAAGGCGACCTCCCTGGTTGAGGGCACGTCAGAGCTGCAGAGGAAGGTGGAGGACCTGCAACAGCACACCACGAAGCTCGAAGCCCAGTTGGATAACTATGAGGGACGCTCCAGGCGCAATAAGGTCCGCATTATTGGAGCCCCAGAACGTGCAGAGGGGCCTTCAGCAGATCTTTTCGTGGAAGAACTGATCACTACTTACCTCAAGCCGCGGGGTCTCTCCAACTTCTTGGTGGAGCAGGCGCACCGGGTCCCTGGGGGTCGGCTGAGGCCTGGAGCCCCCCGCGGCCGCTCCATGCCAGGATCTTCAACTTCCGCGACAGACACGCCATTCTGCAATGTGCCCGCTCTGCCCCACCGGTTGAATTCCAAAACAGCCGCATCTCCTTCTTCCCGGACTTCACCCTCAAAGTGCAGAGACAACGACAAAGCTACATGAAAGTTAAAAAGGCGGTCCGCGACAAAGACTTGAAATATGCAATGATGTTCCCAGCCAAGCTGCGAGTGGAATCGGATGAATCCTGGTTCTTCTCCTCCCCGGAGACCTGGGACTGGCTCGAGGGTTGGCGTACGGCGAGCCGCCACGACAATCATGGCCGTGGTGTGCGGAGGGACGGTGCCGCCAGAGCTTCTGGCGGTGGCTCACCACTGCAAGACTCACATACCGTGACAGGTGCCGAATGACTGGTCTGTATGTTTATCCCCTCGGGGTGATGGAATGGTTCGGATGGCCAGAGGGGTGCAAGTTTAGACTTTTCCCCGCCACAAGTGTCGAACTCTGTTATTCTGAGCTGCCCTGTCATATACGATTTGGTTGAATTGTTCTCCCAGTGTTTTCTTGTTCCCGATTCAGCACGTGGGCGTTGTGGGATAGACCGTGGGCCCTGGCTATTGCTCTAGTATAAACATGTTAGAAGTTCACGGTTACTATTGATATAGTGATCATATCTCAAACATATATGCTCGGTCTGGCTTACGACCCCGTAGGTTTTTGGACGGGTGGGCGATGGGCACTCTGCTAGTTTGGGGGGCGGGAGGTTTTGTTACCGCCAAGCAGGGAGGGGGGGTTGGGGACAGGTACGTTGGGTTTGTGGGGAGGGGGGGGGGGGGGTGGGGTTTGCATTGGAGTTTCGATTTTGGTATTGTTTTTAATTCAGATAGGTCATATCCAATGGGTTTTGTTTTTGTCATGTTTTGCACCGGTACACGCTATTGCTCACCTCTCCACTCTTATGCTCCATTCATCTGTTACTGTGGTAAAGGGCATCCAACTGGACTATTCCCAGCGATGCTTGACTATCCGACACCCATCAATTCCCATTAGACGGATGTGATGACACGAGGACTGACACTTAAATTTGTCCACTTGGAATGTTAACGGATTGGGTGACAAAATTAAGCAGGGTATTGTGTTGCAGTACATCAAGCGCAATGAGCTTGACCTGGTCCTATTGCAGGAGACACACCTGACTGGGAACTCCTGCGGTGCCCTGAACAGGAAAGGATACAAAATGGTGGTCCACTCCGGCTTTACCTCGGGCTCCAGAGGGGTGGGGGTTTTGCTTCAGTGGGGTTGTCCCTACATCATCCACAACACTTGGACTGACCCCCAGGGCAGATACGCGGCTGTTTCGGGCTCCTGGAAAGGACGGGTGGTTAATGTCGTCTCTGTTTATGCACCCCCCCGGTCTGCAACGCCCGACGCTACGTGATTTGGGGACCCTGCTGCTAGACCTGCCACTTGGGGTGTTGGGGGGGGGGGGGGGGGGAGGGGATTTCAATCTCACGATGGAGGGTTCTCTCGACGGCTTACCTCCCCGGGAGGGCCCATCAAGAGGGTCACACCTGTTAGAGTTTGCGAATGCTCTGGGGGTTGTGGATGTGTGGCGGTGGATCAACCCGTCGTATACCCGCTTCACATTCCAATCTGGGGTGCACGGTAGTCAGTCGAGGAGAGACTATGTATTTACCCATGCCCAAGACATTCAACTTTTAACGAGGTCCAGTTGCCTGGCCCGAGGGATTTCTGACCACTCTCCCATCCTGGCGACTCTGGGTTCTTATTGTGGGGGGCGCCCACACTCCATTTCCGTGCACCCGTAGGCATTAAAAATTTCCCACATTAGAGACGCTCTCCGCAAAGACACGGAATATTATTTTGCTGAAAATATCAGTTCAGTCGACTCTGCAGTGACACTGTGGGAGGCCTTTGGGGCGGTCATAAAGGGCAGGGCTTTATCACTCATGGTGGGCCATAGGGCGGTGAGAACCAAGAGAGTATTGTAACTGGAGGCCGAGGTCTTGCGATTAGAGGAGTCGGTGGCCCGGGATCCTGACCCCACCACACGCCATAGCCTGGCCCTTACGAGACAGGACTATCGACAGCTCCTCTTCAAAGACTTCGCGTTGCGCTCACTAGCCTCCCGACACAGGATCTATGAGCAGGGTGAACGGACAGATAAACTCTTGGCGAGGCTTGAATGACAGGAACAGGCTACTAGATGGGTCCACGCAATAGCAAATCCTGAGGGTACTCTTATTACCGACCCTCAACAAATAGCAGACATATCTGCCAGCTTCTATGAGGAGGTATACACTAGCTCCCCCCACATCTCAGGCCTCACTGTCTGCTGACCTCTTGGTTACGCTAGATGTCCCCACCATTTCCCTGCAAGACAGAGAGACCTTCGAGGCGGACATCACAGTAACAGAGGTTCAAAAGACCATCCAAGACGTTCGCTCCGGGAAGGCTATGGGCCCCAACGGGCTTCCCATTGAGCTCTTCAAGCCCATGTCAACTCTATTGGCACCTCACCTGTTAAATTTATACACTGAATACTTTGAATCGGGAGTCCTCCCCGCTGAGGTCCGCATTGCAGCGATTGTAGTCATCCACAAACCGAACAAGCCTGTTGAAGAGTGCAAATCGTATCGCCCCATATCTTTTGACGGTTGAGGCTAAAATCCTGGCCAAACTCCTCGCGAATCGCCTCCTCCACTATATCACTGACCTGGTCCACCCGGATCTATCTGGGTTTATGCCGGGAAGAAACACAGCCCGAAATTTGCATCGTGTGCATGGGGTCCTCGGCAGGCTCCACACCATAGAGGAAGACACAATTCTCTTGTCATTGGATGCCTCTATGGCTTTTGACACATTCGAGAGGGACTTTCTTTTCGCCGTTCTGGCTCGTCTGGGGTTTGGGCCCAAACTAATCCGTTGGATCAGACTATTGTACTCTCACCCTACGGCTCATGTTGTCATTCGTAATCATTGCTCTGCCACTTTTTCGCTCCATCGGGGCACGAGGCAAGGCTGCCCCTTGTCACCGCTACTCTTCACCCTTGTCTGGAACCGCTCGCGGTATGGGTTCGAGGTGACCCAGGGATACGGGGATTTAAGTGGATGCCATACCACGAGGAAAGTATCTCGCTGTATGCCGACGATATCCTTTTATACTTGGCTTCCCCGGTGCGGTCGCTGCGACGGGTGCTCCACATTTTCGGCGGCCACTCTGGATATCCAATAAATTGGTCTAAATCTCAGATATATGCGCTGTGGAGTCCTCCCCAGCGAGCCCTTGGGGCTTTAATATTCCGGTGGCCCCTCAGGGTACCTGGGCCTTTTTGTCACTCCCAACCCCGATCTCTTTTTCTTACACAATTTACTCTGGCCCCAACGTTTCAAATCCGACGCGGTACACTGGCGCTCTCTCCCTCACCCTTCTTGGACGCGCATCCCTGTTCAAAATGTTAGCAATTCCGCGTTTTCTTTATGCCTTACAGAATACCCCTATTCCGATCCCAGATTCTTACTTTTCCCAAATGGACGGGGTATTGAGGGCACTGCTGTGGGAGGGTCATACGCCGCGTGTCGCCATGAACAAGCTTACCATGGGCTGGTATGACAGGGGCATCGGTCTACCCGATCTCAGATTATATTATCAGGTGTCCCAGCTGAGTGTAGTCAATCGCTGGTTGGTTGAACCCCATGATGAGCCTAATTTCCGCGCGGATCATTGGCTCCTGGGACGGGACGGTTATAACAGAGCACTCTACACCAACCCCCGCAAACTTAACTTAACAGGCCCCACGGCGCGCACTGTTGAGATTTGGCATGACGTTACCAAAAGGTTGGGTTGGCATAAGCGCCTGACGAAAGCAAAACCCCTGTGGGAACCGGATATCTTAGGTCATCTAGTACTTGTCCAGGGTTTGAAAATGGGATTTAATCAGAATTTCCACTGTTAGAGACATCTGGGTTAAGGGGAGGCTAGCATCGTTTCAGGAACTCAAAGCAAAATATCAATTGGCGAGACGTTCAGGTACTTGCAGATTAAGCATGCTGTGACCTCCGCCCTGCCGAGCGAGGGCTCCCTCCCTGACTCGTCCCCTCTGGAAGACCGTCTGATGTTGGATCCCATGAACCGCAAGGCCTTCTCGCTTACCTACAATAAACTGGTCAACAACCGCGCTGACCCGATGATGAAACTGAGGGAGAGATGGGAGGGTGATCTGGGAGTCATGGAGGACGACAGGTGGTGAGACGCTCTAGCTTCAACCCGAGAAATAGCCATTCCCATGCGGCTCCTCCAATTCAAGATCCTTCATCGGACATATTTTGATGCCAAACTTTTGTTCAAATTAGGAAGACGCACGATCCGCTCAGTCTCCGACACTGCAATCAGGAGGGTACTTTTCTTCATATCTTATGGGACTGCCCACATATCCAGGACTACTGGGTGGCAATTGTTCATCAACTTGAGAGGACGGGAGGCAAATCCCTGGGGTTATCTTCCCAACTATGCTTACTCAATATCTGGGAGGCGTCCGACCTCTCACATGCTGAACAGACATGGGCCTCTATGGGCTTCATCATCGCGAAAAGGTATATTGCACAACACTGAGGGGTTGCGACGGTCCCGCGCCTGGTCGACTGGGCAAAGGACATGGACACCACCATGGTTGCCGAAAAGTCGGTGTTCAAGGGACGAGGTTGCCCCAAGAAATGGGATCGGAAGTGGGGGAGGTGGAATAAGTACATAGGGGACATCTGCATTTCCCAGACAGTGGAGCTACACAGAGAACGAGAAACACTGATGGCCCAGTTGACGGCAGAAGTGCTGGCCTCGCCCCCTTAGGTGTGGCGTTCTTGTTCTCCCCAGTCCCAACTGCCTGTCGCTATTCGTTTATATTGTATGGGTATCCTGGTTTATTATTGTTGCTGGGGAAATGTATGAGCATATTGTTCTGCGTGGATCCCTATTCCACCACGGGTCGAATGGCATTATGATACTGTATGTATGTATTGGAGGGGGTATTTCTGACAGGGACCTGCCTTTGTATGCACCGGTCTTGGTTTGCGTTAAAATGCAATACAAAGTTAATTTAAAAAAAAAAAATGCAGAAAAAAAAACCAGGTCCCCGAGGGGGAAGAATCCTGGTCTCCTGTGAGACAGCGGACACATAGACCACAAGACTGCCCATAAAGGATAGAAAGAAGGCACAGGCAGAAGCCTGGCGCCAAAAGCCTACACCACCAAAGACCGACACCATCTACCATAATGGAGAACGTCGAGAAGAATACACACACAGTAATGCTACCTAAAGAAGCACCTGTGCCAGAATGGGAGTAAGAACTCACACCCTGAAAACATCTGGGGTGGGCACAGATCCAGTGGTATAAAGGCATAGACCAGAGCCACTCCTTGAGAACTAGGAATATGCACAGGAAGGGGCAAACCGGACCCCATGTCCCGCAAGAAGCAAGGAACCGGAGACCGTGCCAGGGAAGACCTGCCCCCTCCAGGGGTACATGTCCACCGATAGACAGGCAAGACGTGCACAGCGAGGTTGTAGGATCACGCCAGGGTGGCTAAAACCTCTACGGAGGCGGGGATGTATGACTGACCAACCGTAGATAACCAATGGTAACCCTTGGAGAGAAACCAATCCTATGGATCTCACCAGAGGAGACATCCTACAACAGTAGGAAGAGTCAGCTTGCGTCAAAAGTTCCTGGGCAAGGAAGAGTAGCAATACGATCGCCAACAAATACCCCCACGCTTAAAAGCTCCACCTGTGACATGGCAATTGAAGGTAATCTTTCACAACTGACAGGAAAAACTCCAAAGAGACCCTTCATAAATTCCTTGACCAGTCCAATAGACCAGAGACAGAGAGACACGCTATCCCTCGCTCTTTGAAATTTTGAGACTGCTGCCAAGTGGAATTTAAATTAATTGGGGGCTAGGCCTGCTCGTGCCAAGTAGAGCAAGTAAGGTAGAATCTGTTCCGAAGACGATGTAAAAGGGTGTAGATTTGTTTACTTGCACACCAGCAACAGAATAATATGCCCAGGATTTCGCTAAACTTTCTTTGCATTCTTGAGGAATGCTCAAGGAGCCGAAATCATTATCAGGAGGAGACAGACTGATAAATTTAGTGATGGCATCTTTGGATGAACAACTTGTTCATCGAGAGAAGCTTTGGTATAAAAACTTGAGAAGAGGTGGACATTCTGAAAAGGAGAAAAAGCTCTGAACCAAATCTGCACTGGCTATGCCAGTGCTACTAGCATTAAACGGCTTGGATCGTTTTTAGTACCTCAGGCCCTAGGTACCAGGGGAACAATTAACAAGGGACTTGGAGAGTGCTAAAGGTTTTGCCAATTGGGGGAAACGATTGTACAATTTTGTGAAAGAGCTCAGGCCCTGGGGGCCTGGTTAGCAGGAACCCAGTGCACTTCCAGTCAAAATAATATCAGTTACCAGGCAAAAAGTTGGGATGACCATATCAAAAAGTGCTACTTTCCTAAATAATCCCCGCCAAATGAAAGAGGATGAAACTAACCTTTCCCTAGAGTCTTCATCTACTAAGTTGATGAACCTGGAAAGGCCATCTGCTTTGGCATGGTCAGTCCCGGGTCGGTGTGCCAAAGTAAAGTCCATTCCCTGTAGGGAGATGGCCCACCTTAGCAGTTTGGGGTCTCACCTTTCATTTGCATTAGCCATTTGAGAGGCCTTTGGTCAGTTTGAACAAGGAAGGAAGAGCTAAACAAGTATGGCCTAGCTTCTTCGGCGACCAAACCACAGCAAAGGCTTCCCTCTCAATGGCACTCCAACACTGCTCTCTGGGGAATAAGCTCCTGTAAATGAAAGCAACAATTTGGTCATGGCCCTCATCATAGGTTTGGGATAAGACTGCTCCTATCCCATTTTCAGAGGCATACGGCTGCACTATGAAATGCTTTGTATAATCTGAAGCTTTTAGAATGGGTGCTGAGCACATTGCTTCCCTCAGAATGTTGAAAGCCTTTTGACAGCTCACTGTCCAGTTCACTTTCTTTGTCATCTTTTTAGAGGTCAGTTCCTCGAGGGATGCCACAACAGTACCATACCCTCTTACAAACCTCCTCTAATACCCAGTTAAGCCAAGGAATGCCCCGACTTGAGTCTGGGTGGCTGGAGCTACCCAGTCCACAATTGTCTGGATCTTGGGTTCTAAGGATTAAACTTGGCCTCCACCTACAAGATGTCCCAAGTATAACATAAGTATTTGTAAAGCTCACATTCACCCAAGGGAATCTTGGCACTCAAAAACAGGTGTTCATTGTTGCCCAACTCAATGGTACTCATTTTTATCGACCTCGGAAGGATGAAAGGCTGAGTGGACCCACCGGGATTAGAACATGTGACCATGAGGTCGAACACTGGCCCCTACAGTGAGTGCATTAGTCCATTAAGCCACCAGACATGGCTATACATCAGAGCCCTGCCCTATCTGGCACTCGCTTGCCTTGATAGTTAGGCCTGCATTCTACAGAGCCTCAAGAACCTTTCCAATGTGGATCAGGTGATCCTGTCAAGTGGAGCTATAGACCACAATTTAATCAATATATCCTGCACGAAAATACTCTAACCCTGCAAGGACTTTGTTCACCAACCTTTGAAAGGTGGTAGGAGCATTCTTTAATCCAAATGTCATTACTGTAAATTGGTAATGTCCATTTCGGGTTGCGAATGCTTATTTTTCTTTGGCACCAGGGGTCAGACCAATCTGCCAGTATCCTGATGTTAACTCAAAGGTACTGAGAATCCTAGCAGCCCCCAACCTATCAATCAATACATCAGCCCAAAGAATTGGGTGTGCATCTGTTGTGGTCACTAAACTGAGGCCCCTATAACCCACACCAAACCTCAGGTCTGGTTTTCCACCATTGGATTTAGGTTTTGGGACTAAAACAACTGGGCTGGCCCAGGGGCTCTCACAGGGTTCAATGACTCCCAATTCCAGCATCTTGCGGACTTCAGCCTTGATGCTCTCCTTGACTTGGTCAATCTGTCTGTATATTTTATTTTTTCCAGGTAGGCTGTTCCAAGTGTTCACATCAAGGGTATTCCAGCTTGCCCGACTAGGGGTCAGGGAGAAGAGCTCAGAATGCTGGTGCAGGACTTGCCTATAGTCAACCTGCTGTTGGGCAGTGAGGGTGTCTGAAAAGACTAATCCTCCTACTGACCCATCTTTTTCACCCTGGGCTTTGCATTGTGCTCTTGTTTTTGCACACACCCATTCATGTATATCCAGCATGGCTGCATGGGTCTTTATTTTGACCTCAGCCCAAGCGGAGGACTACAGATCATTTCCTAGCAGACAGGCTACAAGGATCGCAGAGGATACCACCAACTTCTTTTGGCAAGTAGCCCCTCTCCATTCTAAGGACACCATTGCCATGAGATGGGATGGACCTTAGTTTGGCAGTCAGCACTGGGGACTGTGAATGTTTCATCAGTCAGACACTGTCCTCCAGATATCAGTTTTTCAGTCACCATAGTGACACTTGCGCCTGTATCCGTCAGTGCTTTAACTCCGATCCCATTTAGATGAGGCTGTTGTCTGGATTTTAACATGTTAATGGGCCAGACCGGCCGGGCAGCTACATCTACCCCAAACTTAAACTACAGTTGCTTCAGTGAGCTCTCAGACATGTTGAGGGCACACATGGGATCCCATCTGGAAAATTACCACTGCATGAGGAACTGCAGGTGCACTAGAGGTGTTCTTTTTGGGACATATAGCCTCTCCAGTTCGGTGCCCATTGGCTTTGCAGTTAAAGCCCCAAGCATTTTTGGGATCCCCGTTCTTATCCAGGTACCCATCCTTGGTCTGTGTATAGTCTCGGGGACCACCATCCTGAACATGTTTTTGGGAGCCTTTAGAGGACTCCATTTGTATATCTTTAGACTGTCACCATCTTTACCCAACAGCCTCTTTCTTTTGGTGACCCCTATCATGAGTTGTCTTGGTTACCCTAGTCTTGACCCAGTGGTCTATCTTTAAAAATTAGACCTAGGTCTACCAAGTACTGATGACATTTTTCAGGAACACAATTACTCAACAGATGTTCCTTCATAATAAGATTATAAAGCCTATTGTAGTTGTGTACCTCGTTACCTTTTAACCAGCCACCTAGTGTTTTGACTGAGTAGTCAACAAAATCTATCCAGGTCTGACCTGGAGTTTTGAGAGTTACCCTGACCTGATCCTGTACTCCACGGTGTACTCCACAGTGGTGAGTTCAAAGCCCTTAATCAGGGTATCCATCATGAGGTTATAGGACTCCGCACCCGTCCCATCCAGTGAGTGTTAGGAGCCTATGCCTGGACTTTCCTGAGAACAGCTCCCAGAGCAGAGAGCCCCAATACCTCTGGCTGAAGTTCCTCATTTTACAAGCCCTCTCAAAGGCTGTAAACCATTTGGTGATATCATCACCCTCTACATATTTAGAGAAAATCCTAGGGTCAAAAGTTTCATGTGACTCCCTATTTAAAATGATGTTGCCACCAGAAATGGGTCCTAAGCCCAACTCCGCTCTTTCCTTTTATATAGCTAAGAGGTTAGCCTCTAGGTCTCTCCACCTGGCTAATTTTTGAAGATCAGCATCTTCACGGTCTAATTCTTCTGGGATACCATTAGAAGTACTTTCAGTGGTATTGCTATCAGTAGGATTACCCCCACCCCATCATACCAACCCTACACCTTCCCTTGCACCCAACCCCCCCCCCCACCTTACTTGATGTCTTATCAGTTTCCGATGACATTTTGTGTGATTTTACCTTCTTTGAGGATTCTTCATCTGAGGTAATATCGTCATTTTTACGCTTTCTGGTAGGTGAAGCTGGACTCCAAGGTCTTTTTCTTCTGTGATGACAGAAGTAGTCTTACCTCTCTATCCTTCAACATTTGAGCAGAAAAAGGTCCTGCAACGCTTACTTTATTTAGGTTTGTGATGATGATATAAACAGTAGAGACATTCTTTAGAAGGATCCTCTATAGAAAGTCTTGGTTTCCCACAAGACTTACAAGATCCAAGCAATCATGTTTCAGACCCCCTCTAACATGGTGTATTAGTCAGGGAAAAAACACCAGGCGTTACCTCAAATCTGCTTGAAGAGCCAAATTTGAAAAATCTGAAGAGAAAAGTCAAAGATTGACTGAATCACTGCAGACTAAGGGGGGACAATTCCTCAAACAAAACTTGCGGTTAGAAATTTGAAATATGGTAGCCTGCAAGGGAAGAGTGGTTGAGGGACTGCTCTGATTGGCCGGGTTTAGTTTCTTTTAAAACAATTTGAATTAGTTAACAATGTCACTTCATTTTGCCTACTGTTCTTAATGCTCGCCATGTACAGGTTATAACTAAAACAATTGGACTCCACCATGACATCTATGAAAGATTCAATACTGGAGAATGCAGAAAATCATTCCTTTAAATCAGTTGCATCATAACTTCCCATATAGCAAAATAGGTCAAATACAAAATTTAACATGAAGCAGTAAAGCCTTTTAGTTAGACATTCCATTTACCTCCCCAAAACCTAAAAAAAACACTTAACCCCATATTATGAGCGTCAGTAATTCCTTGTTCCGGCTATAACAAGTTGATCCCCCACAAAGTGATATGGAGTGGGGAATAACATGCAAAAATGGGTGTTACCACACAGATTTTCATATGTAAACTTGTAATCTCAATCATATTTCAGGGGGGTCTAGTCCACTTGATTCTACCCGGTGCATGTGTGTCCAAACTTCTAGGTAGCATCATTTGAAACAGCTTTGGCTGTTATCAGCCAAAATGGAACGGAGACCAATGAACTGACCAGACATTATATTGACCTTTTCTTAATTAACTGAAGGAAAAGCAACTTACCTCCCCATAACTGTCAAATTGTTTGTTGTGAGATTTTTTTCCAGTTCCACCAAAGCCAAATCCAAATTTGTCAGTTCCTAAATTAGATAGGTTTATTATTCTCAATGTTTATACTCAACTATTCAGAAAAACAGATGGAAATGAATGGACACACAATCACAGTTAGAGTAACGCAGGGCAACATTATGGACTTGCCACTAAGGAGAGTAGATTCTGAGGGAAGTTGCGTGCAAAGACTGAGGAATCTAAAGGACTGCATTGAAAAAAAACTGTGCACATATTTAGTAGGAATTTAGTTTTGTCATTTTTCTGGTTTTCAGATGAAGGAAGACCAAAACATGAGCCATAGGGACCAATCTAAGCAATCCCTTCCCACCAACATGATCTAATTGCAGAGCATGGGCATACTGCCATTTCTATCCACCTTGTTTAGGTCTCGCCTATCAAACAGCACAAGCTGTTTGCAAAAAGACCCACATTCAGCCTAAAGTGAGATTAGAGCCTGACCGTTGCTTACCATTAGATGGCTATATTGTCACTCTCATCTACTTGTGTAGGAACATGCCCATTTTGAAATGGTCCCCCCTCTTTTTGCCTGGCATAAGATGCCATTTCAACAGAAGTGCACGGAGTTCCTGCTATCCAGGTCTCAGTGCCAGATATCTTTTCCTAAAACTGTACAATTGTTGCCCCAATAGGCAATACCTTTAGTACCCTCTGTATGTCCCTAGTAAATGGTATCCTTTGTACCTAGGGCAGGGAAGCTAAAGAGGGTCTCTAGGGGCTGCAGCATGTATTGTGCCACCCTAAGAGTCCCCTAAACACCAGCATGCAAACTGCCGTTGCAGGATGCGTGCAATGGTGCAGAGAAAAGTGAAGACATGACATGGTGAACCTCTAGTATGCCATGCCTAGACACTGAATGCGGTATAGGTAAGTCACCCCTACAGCAGGCCTTACAGCCCAAAGGCAGGGTGCACTATACTATGTGTGGATATATCCCATGAGCAGATATGCCCCTGAGATATCCAAGTCGATTCTTAGTTATTACAAGTGAACAGGGAAGCCATTTTGAGAATATTTGCTGGACACTGGTGTTTACGAGTTCCCCAGCTACATGATGGCTTCAATGCAACTAGAGAAGTTGGGTATCAAATATCTCATATTAATAAGCCCATATGGATTACAGTGATGGATTTATTAATACAAGCACCCAGAGGGTACCTTAGATGTGCCTGCTGAAAATCTACCAACTAATAGTGTACTGGATGACAGGTGCAGGCCAGCCTGTCACCACAGACAGGTTTCTGACCCCCTGCAGGTAAGACATGGCAGTAAGGCTTAGCCTCTCTGCTACTGCGTCCCATATTGTTAAAGTGAAGCTTACTGGATTAGATAGGTATGCATTCTGAGGAGTCTTACATTTTGTACACCAAATCACATACCACAAGGGTTTACCTACTACTGCCTTGTCCAAGGTCATCCATATCTTCTTAGATTCGGATTTAGACTATTCAGTTTGGCTGCTGCATAGCACATACAGCGGTTTGAGTTTGCTAGGCCCACCTCTAGGTATGGCTTGTTTGGGACACTAGACTAGGAACCTATCCAGAAAGATCACAACATTCCTTTCTGTAAAAGATTAAAGAAGTCTTTATCTACCAAAATGGGGCGAGCCCGAGTCATGTAAACAACTCCAGGAAGCACGTTCATTTTAATAGTTTTGCTACAAACCATCCATGATAACTGCCCACGTTCAATTTTAAAACCTTTGGTTGGACTAACTGTCTAAGACGAATACAGTATAAGGCATATGCATATGACCAGCTAGTGGTTTAGTCAGATGACTAGAAGTTTTCCCAAATGTATAAATGATGTATGTTGGGATGGGAATATTCCCTGCATGGTAAACATTTGTGTTCTCCTGTCCAAAGTGCCCGAATGCATATGAAACTGGTACCCTGACTTATCTTTTGGCCCTTGGTCCTATTCGCAGGGGCTTAAGCCTCTGCCTGGTAATGTAAGAGCTAGGGCAGGTACTGGGCCCTCAAGGGGGTGCACAAAGCATCTTTGCATTGAAGGTAGTGGACTATTGTCCATGACCTGGGTATTTTATTTCAGCATTTATAGTGTTTACAGCCCCTATGCGGCGTGCTAAAGCACTTGTCTACAGTAGTAGTATGCTAAACCATGTAGGGTGTGTGGTTTGGTTTGTGTGGTTTGAGGGATGTTGTTTTTGCCTTGATCCTATGTGGAAATTGTTTCCAAGTCGTGCGTGATGACCACAGAGCTGCGGTGATCATGTTATCAGACGCAGCATGTAGCAGTGTGTTGGAAGGTGTGTAAGCGACAGACGTGCAGGATACAGCTAGCTTTGAACAGCTTTGCAGGTGCCATTGATGGTATTTGGACTGGGTGGTCCAATCTGAGGGAGAAAAGTGGAGAGATCTGTTGGGATTTACATTTGTATTATTATCCCCTATCTGAGGGTCTATATGAGATGAATAGAAGGGGTCAGACTGTATAGATATTTGGGACCTGGTGCGAATGGATCATATAAAGGTCCTCCTCAATTGTCCAGTAACATGAAACAGATCTCTTCAGTTACTTCATGCCAGTTTATCTGGTGAGGTTTGGCTGGACAGTGCTAGTGATGGACATCTCTCATTGCAGATATGCTTTATGTGAATTTAATACGTATAATTTACAATTTGTTGATGACAGTGGTGTATTATGGTTTTAGTATTCTAGTGTGCCATAACTCTGCTATATAGAAGGACATAATTATATAATGCTGCAGTGAACCGTAAGTCAGCCCTTTCTTTGCTTACCTGCATAATGAAAGCAGTTTGCTGGTTGCGCTGTTCGCAATTCAAGGGTTAGAAGCGGAGGACTGCACTTGAGGGTGTGACTGTTTCTTGGCTCCGTTGCCTGGATGCTGGATGGGCAGTCATCCAGGAAGTAGCCAGGTTTTCAAGTGTCATTGGAAGTGTATATGGTCCTGAGTGCTCCTAATACTGCCTGGTCTGGAGTTCCAGAGCTTGGTGGCTTGTACTGAAAAGGCAGTGCTTTCTACGGATTTTTTGTGTGAAGGTGGCATGATTGATAAGTGATGCAAGTCTGGAGCACAGTGTTCTGTTTGGTTTGTATTGTTTGAATTAAATTTTTAGGTATAGTGGTCCTTTTCCTTGAGAGGCTCTATGAATACTGAAGAGTGCTTTGCACATGGCCCTTCTAGCTATAGGTAGCCAGTGGAGCAAGTACAAGACTGAAATCTGTTCTCTAAGATGAAGACGAGGAAGCAGCATTTTGGATGAGTTGTATTTTGCTTATAATAGATGCAGGTGTGCCAAGGAATAGGCTGTAGGCACAGTCAAGTTTGGAGATTGCGAGCGTGATGACAGCTTTCAGTTTGTTAGTATGCAAGGTATGAGAAGATGTGAAGTAGTGTTTTCATTGTTTAGAATACACTGTGACGTTGTTAGCAAGCGTTATCAAGGATAGGTCTGAATCCATGGTTACGCCTAGGTTTCCAACTTCTCTTGATGTTGTTGGAGGGGCTGTTTTGCCATTGTCTGCATGTCAATCTTGGTCTAGGAGGTATGGAGCTTAACATTTTTTTTTATAATCTGTGTGTTCATGGCAAAAAGTTAGCCATCAAGTTCTGAATTGTAGAGGTCTTCGAGGCAATCACTTTTTTGGGTGCCATCTGCATAATTTTAACAGGTGAGTTTGTATGAATTAATCAGATTTGGTAAGCGGTTAGGTAGATGTTGAATAATAGAGGGGCTATTTACCCTGAGGAAGGCCAGTGTTGTGTGTGAGGAGATGCAAAAAGGGGGTGGGTAGACTACACCTTGTGAGAAAAGAAGCAATCCATTTTAAAGCATTTTCATAGATTCCAATATCGTTACGTCCTTGCAGTAGCATGTGGTGGTAGAAGATGTCAAAGGGAGCTGATAAATCCAGATGTAATATGGCAGCTACTCAATTTTGGTCTACTGTGAGTTTTAGATCGCCTTCGATGGAGATGACTGATGACCATACCTTTGCCTAGTCTGAAACCAGACTGCTGGCCTGATAGTAAGCCATAATGTTCGGTAAAGTGAAAAGGATGTAGCCTAACGGCTAGGGCGACTGATCTCAAATCTGGGGAACCGGGTTCGAGTCTCGGCAATGACGCTCAACATCAGGTGATCCTGGGCAAATCGCTTAATCTCCTCGTGCCTAACAAAAATGAATGTTCCCTTGTATAACGCAACTGGTGCTCATGTAAAGCGCTCTGATACCCGATGCCTTCGTGTCAAGTTTGCGCTATATAAAACAAAAAAAAGGCGTATAGTTGAGTAAACACTGCTTTCTCAAAACTTTTTTTCCAAAGAATGGGTCCATCATGGTGTCACGTGGCTCATGAGTACACTGTTTTTTTCCCCACTAACTTAACATGAACGGGCTGCAGCTTGCCTGCGGCTTTTGCGCTTGTTACTACATGTCTTTATTTTTGCAATAATTTCGAAGACTGCTTTCACACGAGAATGCATCGCTGTGTTCTCTCTGCATGTTCCAGGGATTTTGCCTGAAAATTATGTGCAAGGTCAAACTAAAATGCCCCTTGTTATTTTGATCTGGCCAGGCGTTAGCCCTTAGACAAAACATACCGATGCAGCTGCCTTGGCAAACGCACTCTGGTCATATTAGAATACACTAATAGGTAGCACACACTTGGAGAGGGACCTTTCCAGGGAGAAGAGCGAGACAGCACCTATGATGTAGAACTAATCTCTATAGGCTAAGGTATGGAGTCTGATGACAAAGCCCAGAGATCTTCTATTATATAATAATACTGCTTCTTAGCATGAGGAGGGAGGTCTCCCTTCATGATATATGGACTAGCTGCTATTCTGACTGTATTTGTACTATGCATTTTCCTGCTTGTTGTGGCATGTATACTCCAAGTTAGGGCACGTTAGTTAAAATAAATATATTAAAACTACTCCGTGTGTCTGTCAGATCTTATTGTGGACAAAATATAAGAGTGGGAGCGAAAGGGTGTGTCTTGTTACCGCGATGCCCGAGAGATCTGGGAGTTTTGTGTTCTGGGGTGTCTAATCATTTGTTTCTCTGTGAGTGAGTAGGAGAGCAAGTGAAACACTATAGCTAGTCAGTGCTCGACTCATGGGTACTAAGGTGGTAGGAAGACCCAGTCCCTATACACCAAGGTCCCATAATCCTGCGCATAGTTCTGTGTTTGTGCAGAATCCCTGCAACAATGGTAAAGCAGTGGAGGCAGCGTACTGTGTTTTGTGAATCTGTATAGTTTGCCCAGCATGTTTTCTCTGTGTAAGCGAGAGTGCAGCATACAGGCAGCTCAGTTATAAAATTTTGCTCTTCCATAAAACCTAGAACCTTGTACCGATATCACATGTGCACGTCAAGGACGCAAGTATGCAGTGTGTTCAAATGCATGGTGGCAGGGTTCGGTCTCGTGCAAGTACTGGCACCAGTAGGATCTATTTCGGATGAACCTGGTTTAGCATGACGTAAGATGGAGGAAGAGGATTGCTTCCCCCAACAGTGGAAGCGTACTGCCTGCATTTCTGTAGCTGGATGGTAGAAACCCAAACACTGAAGTAGGGGGAAGGAAATGGGGCCAAAATTAGAACTTCCATGAGTTCCTCATTAGCATAGCACTGCTGATTAGTTCATTTTAAGCACTGCCATTTAGTAAATTGCAGGGTTGAGTGGTGGGACTGAAGATTCTGGTGTTCAAGTTAAGGAAATTCTTAGGCAGGGCCTGACGTTTTGCCCATTTTGGATTATTGCTTCAGGAAGGATATCGACAGCTAGGTGCAAAGATCACACTTCAGTGTGACCCTGTTTTGGATAAACGCTGCTTGACACCTGCCCTCATTCTACCTGCTGTGTGAACCATCACTTCGGACAAAGGCTGTGTCTGGAGACCAGACTGAAAATTACATCTGAAAACAAACCAACACAAACTGGTTGCGAAGCCTGAGAGAGTGGATCCACATCCCCAGTCTGGATAATGTACATAGAGGTGGGATCCAAACCACCCCAATTTGTTCCAGTTCTACATTTTTCTTGAGCAAGGAACGGAGTGCTCCACAGAGTACTTATAGAGCTGCTGTTGTGCAACCATGGTTGGTTCCTGGTAGGCAGCTAGACTTTACTAGATATGGGATATCACTTGAAGTTTGAACCTTATGCTGGAAGAGCTGTGAATTTAGCTGCTGAGAGGGGAAAAGTGTGTGCCTGGCCCTGCAGGAGTAGAGTCTGCACAGTAGATGCCCAGTTCCTGGTGTGCGCAACAACTAGAGAAAGCAGACTTTTCCAAAAGCATGAAGCCAAGAGTGACAGTGACATGAAGAGATTCCTCTGGTGGCTCTGTGCTATTTCCATATAAGCTGCATTTAAGACTGCACCTTTTGCATCACCGTCCAGCTAGTAGTCCTAATCAGCACGAAAGGTGGCTCTACGGCAGGATTCATTACTGCTTGCTCGCGTTCACCATTATTCATTCCGGT
The DNA here is from genome assembly GCF_964204655.1 of Triturus cristatus. Taxonomy (NCBI): domain Eukaryota; kingdom Metazoa; phylum Chordata; class Amphibia; order Caudata; family Salamandridae; genus Triturus; species Triturus cristatus. The sequence goes on from NC_140589.1 coordinate 297,482,494, forward strand.
TGTCATTTGATTAAGACGCTGTCCAGAGGACTTAAACAAAATCCCCTTTATATCAAGTTTGACGTTGATCGATGGCTGTCATAAATTAAGACGCTCACAGGAGGAGTCCTTCCTAATTCCCGATTGACGTTGACTTCGCTCTCGGCTGAGCTTCACAGCCAGCCCCTGATAATTACCTTCAAGAACTCGATTGGATGAGCGATTCTTTCCATACCGTGCCAACTTCAAGGCCCGCCTAGACTGTCCGTTAGGTTGCCATTGTGTAGCTTTAGTCCTGATGAAGACCCGCATGACTATCTAGGATCGCTTTTATAGGGTTGAAACGTCGAAATTACTGAGGCCCAGTTCAAGACCTTGTTTCATAACAAATTTAAGTCATCTTTGGAAACATTGTCATTGCCTTTCTTTATACTGGCCTGTTTTACTATGTACATATATTGTTTCTAATCACTGTGTATATATCACGCATCAATTGTGTCACATATGTCACTATGTCACTTTCACGAATTCACTTTAATGCTTACACTTTTGGCAGCCTTCCTTTGCTAAAAAGTAGTATATGGGTGCTAATATAAATGATGGAATTTATATATAAAAAATATCTTATCACCCGACATATCTGACTCTACGCTAGTTTGTGCGTTTGTTTGCTTTTCATGTGTTCTGTCTCAATATAATTTATTTTTTTGTCGATTGATATATTCAGTTTTCTGTTAAATGTTTTTGTAAAGCAAAGTAATTGTGTGGTTTTACCCGACAGAACAATTTTACTTTATATAACTAATCAGCATGAAGGCACAAATATCAGAGGGCACCAATGTTAGGAAATCAGCCCAGAGGCCGCAACTGCCACACCAAGAAGTTGATGTAGCCAGTCAAAAGGGTTGCAGCTGCTGAGACAGGGTGTTGCTGCACAGCCCGTCCAACTGATTACCTCTGCAATCGTTTTCCCTGAAAGAGGCTGCCAGTGTCTTACAACTAGGAATAGCTGCTGCCACAAGGGCAGGATCAACTCCACTACTGCCTATACTTTTAAAGAGGCCAGCGGGCCAGCAGGTGAAAAACACAGGGCCTTACCTGCTCTAGGAACTAGAGACTAAACACATTCAAATAAGTGTGCCACACACACTAAAGCTTTGTGAAAAGAAGGGAATTACAACTTGGATGTAGTTCTGTTTTTGGTTATGCTATTAAATGACTTCCTATCTACATAAAAGAGATGCACCAGGATGAACAGTAGTTTATTGTATCTGTTGGTCGATTGTTGAGTTCTGAACTTTTGTCCCCTCCACCCCACCAAACTAGCTGCATAAGAAACCTGTGACTGCTTAATATCCCCGAGTATTGTACTAGCACAGTTTGGAAAAGCATTAGTAGAATGTACCCCAGGACATCAAATGCCTTCAACTACCACCGTTGAGACCCAGTAGCCCCAATCTGACCTGTGGCACCCTAAATGGCAACCTATGAACAAACATGTATACACTACGATGATTTAATGAGCAAACTGGAGAAAATATTTTTACACATAAAAACAAAATGTTTCCATTAAGTTCTTAATTATGCTAAAAGTTATAACTATCATTGTATGCTGTGTTGTGCATTTTTAATTGGCCTGTCATTGGATCAACCGCTTTTACACATGTGTAAGGAATAGTATTAATCCATTAACATCTTTAACAGAGGCTAAAGAAAAAGCAGTACATTTGTAGATTTTAAGTGCTGATTTTTCATGCAATCATAACTCGGCTAGAAAATATCCGAGTCACAAGTCACATCCTTGATATTTGCAATACACAAGGTTCTTTAGACATGCTCTGCACTTTTTTTGTGTTTTCACATTTGCAAGTTTGTTGCACCATATTAGACAACTGGAAAATTACTATTCCAAAAGACCAAACATGAACAGAGTTCCAGACTGCCTCATCATTTAACTTTATTTTATTGGAAAATACTCACCCAGGTCCAAAGAAGCCTGCGCTGCTGACCACCCAACTCTGCACAAACCCTGATCATGGCAAGATACCTCATAGTAATATTTTCCTATAGAAGCAATGAATAATAGCGGAGATGATATACACAACAATAAATTAATGCATATTCTTTCAAAACAGTAAAAAAATCTCTTTATGGTGCTTTCTGGAATAAGCTACTCTTTACGGATGGATAGAAGTAATGCAGGAATAGCCATACACAACTACTGCACTATATTCCCATAAGGGAGGTAGAAAAGAAAAGCTATGAATCTGGGAAAGACACCCTCACTGGTGAACAACTGCTACAAAAGAAAAAGGGGCTCATCCAGAAAGGTGTCCGTCACAGATACATAACCTGGGATAGATCACAAAGCAGAACTTGACCAAATGGAGAAAAAGAAATTCTCTTGAAGACCAGAGATTGGTTTAACAGGATTTCACATTCACCAGCAGTAGATAAATCGCAGGGGAATTTCCTGCATTTGCTTTGACAGGGTCCATACATAATTTTAAGGATTTACAGCAATTCACCATCTTAGCAACGTATTACAAATATCTGAATCATTTCTAGGTAGCAAAACAAATCCAGAAGAGCCCATGTGTTGTTAAGGCAAACCAACAGATGACATAGCCACTTAATAAATGCAATGTGTAACCACCTTTGCTAAAGTTAAACAAAGTGGCATATTTTCTTAACAAGGAAGCTTATGCCAAACAAATACAGGGCACAATGTAAAACAGTTTATTTGATACTGGTTGGATAAATCTGGGATTCACGCTAAGGAAGTCAGGACCCAATGTTTGGATTGGCACGTGCCTCACAAAGGGTACATTGAAAAGCCATTAGAAGTGGAGAATTGTTTACAATCTGGAAAGAGGTCTATTCCAGTTGATCACTTGTAATGAAAAGTAATAATTTTCAAGATTCAAAGATATATTAAGCTTTATCAGCTAGGTGTGCCGTTTTAATTGTTTGTTCACAGTACAATTGCATAAAGAACAACCGACACGTGTTTCGCCCGTTAGGCCTGCTGGCCGAGGGCTTTTTCAAGGGAGAACAATCTCCATGTGATCAAGTAACAAGAAATGCTGTTAATCGATAGTTTCTGCCACGCACATGGGGCAGCAGAGACTACAATTAAAACAGCACACGGTTTTTATTTACGCATTTGTACTATGAACAAACAATTAAAACAGCACACCTACCTGATAAAGCTTAACAGATCTTTGAATCTTGGAAATTATTACTTTCCATTACAGGTGATCAACAGGCACAGATCTCATTTCAGATAGTACACAACGTAAAACAGTCGATTGGTGAAAATACTGAAAAATATAATCAGATACAATTTTACAGCTGTTTAACTTAGTACAGAATGCTGTTCCTTTTGTGAACTCTCAATGAGTAAGAAGAAATTAGTAGCCCACCTGATGACAAGATCATCCCAAACACACAGTCTAACTTCTAATCTTATTGCCTGATGCATTGCAGAACTAGGCAAGCTGAGGTGGTTGATTTAAATTGTTTACATCTGACTAATGTCAAAGCTTCACTTTCATATAACAGTAGGATTATTTAGCCTTTTAGTAAAGGAAAAATTGAGAAACTCTGTAAAGCTCTTTAGAATTTTTCAAACATGTCTAGGCTCTGAGCTTTAATTTTTATTCTATGCTCTACGCCTATGTTCAGATCAAGAATAAGTACTTCTAACTTGGATACCTAGATATTGGTCCAAGTCAACTGTTTTCTAATTTCCTATTGTTTAGCCATCATCTAAATTACAACTTTTTTCTAACCGCACCTAATTACTTATGTATTGTTTACATTGAATTCTAACTTATTTTCAACAAAGCCTTAATTTTCTTTGTAGAGTGATGTCTACCATAACAATACGTCATATGCAAAAAAACAACTAACATGATTTACCATTTTTTAAAGAAAAGTAGCAAGAAGGCATAGTTGTTTTAAATCATTAACAGGATTTTTTTTTAGGCAATTTCCTTTTAATTTTCAGACTAAAAGAGCATTATTAATGAAAGTCATTGTGGTGGCATGTGTCTGGCCCTCACCTTTACCCAGAGCATAGATCCGTCAACTGAAATGATTATCATTTGGAAGTACACTAAAATCAATAGATGGCCACTGGTGCCTCTAAGGATCTCTGAGCAATCTCCCAAAGAACCAGACGTGTAAAAGTTGATTTTCCATATACCATTAATTTAGCTAAATAAGCACAAATTTTACAAATGTTCTTGCATTATATCTGCCTACAGGATCCTTTCTACGTCCGGTTTTAAGGTTTGGCTATATAGTATCAACTCCCCTGGACAGACAAAGTATATTATAATTACATTACCAAACGACAACCCTACTTGCTTTATAGTAACATTAGATAGAATATAAGTTAAACCAGAGAACATACAAATTTTATTTCCTCTAAATTACTCCAGGCCTGTTTGTGGGGAAAACATCAAACTTACCTTTATTTACTCCTCTGGTTGCCCTGCACCCATGCCATTCTTTTATTTCGCGACTTTGACAACACAAACCATCAGCGCCGATTGCTGGAAATTAAATATAGATAAAATAAAATCGGCAAGTTAATTACACGTGCATATTTTACTTTAGATAATATTTTTGCGATACAAGTCTCAATGATTACCTTTCCTAATGAATGTGTATGCCTGCTAATGCAGAGATGAAGTTAGGGGATGTTGGTGGACAAAGGAATGGCTACATTCTTACCCTCTTCCATGCGTCGGACAGTGGGCGTGTGCACCTGGTCTTCTGATTTGCGCACGCGTGGAATTTGCCCGCACAGCGGGGGAATTTGCGCCGCATCGAAGCAGTGACAAAGGACACTGCTTTTAAATTTCAATGGAAGCACAATATTAAGAAAAAGCTATTTTCCTAAATTAAAACTAGAATGCTACTTTAACTTAATATTGGTCCAGGAATCAGCAAAGTAGCTTTTTTCCCCCACAAACTCAAAATTAGAGATAAAAAAATATTCTTCTATCACTTGATTATTCTTTGCATTGTAATTTTATTTAATTAGATCACACGCTATAGTTAATAATATACAAGAAGGAGGAAAAATAAAACACTAAGGTGATCTACATACTTCTATACACATCACCATAAACCGAGGAAAAGAAAACTATAAGAAAATAAGATGTCAAATCTATACCCTGGACAACTAACAAAACGTATCAGTACTTAATCTACCATCATCAAAAGTGTCAGCAGTGCTCATGAAATCGCTTCATTTAAGCATAATTGAGACATGCATATTAAATGATCAATGATGAGGAAAAATGATCAGTTTCACTGGTTTCAGTTAGAAGGCGAAACATCCTGACTCTAAGAGCAACATTGAGCACTAGAGCATTATTCATAAGCATCCAAGTTTAGGCATCTTAGTCCTGGTCCTGCTCTAGAATTGCATCTCCCTATAAATAGAACATGCATTTATACAACTCCTTTCAAGTCACCACAAAGAACTGGGCATTTTGCCCAAACTGCACTAGGTAGACAATGCCAGCTGACGTGGTTTAAGTGGCTTAAGCAGCAGATGTTGCTTGTCAGATGCTAAGGATTTGGTAAAATGTGGTATTGAAATATTGAATTGCTATATTTTAGAAAAACAGCCAATACAGTCAATTAATGCAGTGTTCCAGAGCCAATTAGCCAACAGACAAAGCATCCATTATACAGAAATGTACCCGACTAAGGCTTTTGCTTTTCAATTTTACAGTAGATCCACTCCTCAAAGGAGGGGAGGTTATAAAATGTTCATAGCACACAGAGGTTAAGGTATATACTGTGTGAGATTAAAAAACTCAAAGGTTAGGGCACAGTGCATATTCGGCCTGCTGCCACTCCATTGTATTCAAATGAGTTTCCAAACAAACCAATGTACAAATATTTGCTTTTGCTGGGTTACCAGCTACATCAAATTAGTGGCTAAACAGAAGGGGTGGTGGAAAAAGTATGGGATTTATAAATACCTTACATTCAACAGATACAAACTTACCAAAAGCAGAGCCTCTGTCATATGGATTCATCTGCCACTTATTCAGCACTGAAAAGAACAAATATAGTGTCAGGGACAACTGATGGCAGTAAGATTGCATAGAAGACATTTGCTGCATACCGAAATTAAAAACAAGAGAAATGACTGGCCAGAACACTTTAAAAAAGAGCGATCAGCTCTCGTGCTCATTCTCAGTCAATGACTTAGCTGCTTTCACGCATTAGATCTTTTTCCTAGGTTTTCATTTTTTTAAAACCCTCAAAAGTATGTTTAAAAGACAAAACTGCTACCAATCGCAAAACATTGAAGGAAAATGCAGCCAATTATCATTAAGCTACCTGTAGATCAGAATCATGATCGCTAAACACAAAAATTACTGGACAAACCAACTGGAACATTTTAACGATAACATAAGCCTTAAAGCCCAGAGTAGCAGCCCATACTGGCATTTAAAACCTGCTCCAGCTTTACACCCTAGAGGATGGTGGCCTTAATGCTATTAGAACATTCTGCCTCGGCGAGAGCCTATATTAATGGCTGGTATAGCAAGCTACTGTTGGCTACAAGTCTATTAGAACATTCCACCACAGTAGGGCTCAATCTTCTCATTAAAAACAAAAGTCCACAAGAAGACAGAGGTTTAAAAACCCCTAGCCTCTGAAGCTTATCAGGCTTGAATCACAGAACTGCTGTGAATGTTTGCCAATTAATGTCCACGTGCAGGGTAATGGCGGTAAGTGAAACATGCACAGAGCAAGCTGTGAACGTGGGCAGTCATCAAACCTCGATTTTCCTTGGCTTTGTCAAACTGCTTTTCTCTGGCAGAGCCAAGGGGGATGCAACAGCTAAGGAGAATTCCCCCTTCCTAATTCCGAGGCTCCAATGACACAGTGAGCGCTCTTCCACTACCTCAGACTCTCACTACCCAGCACAATCCCATATCATGGAGAGCCTGGGGAAAGGGAGAATCAGGGTGTGGATTAAAAAAATTGGAACAGTGACAGAAGCAGGCCTATACTCGTGGTGGCAGCACACAGCTGGTCCACTGTCTTCAATGTTAAGGTTCATTATTACTGCCCCCTGTGCCAATACCTCTGGTACTTTTTACAATGGCATTCAAATCCCAAATGTTAACATTAAAACCTCTGAAATTTTAAGTTATTTTTCATCACAAAAAGGTAGCTTTCTTTTAGAAAAAACAAATCTGGCGTGTGGGCTTCTGTACTTTGACTCATCAAAACCATAATTTACAAAATGTCCCAACATTTATATTTGTAATAAAAGATATGCAGCTTGGAAATTGTGGCATGAAACCTTTATATTTTTTAACATCAGTAAACGACTTGGAAACACGGACTGCGAGACATTACAGGTTTTCCTTCCATCTTCCAAGAATTAAATTTGGTGGTGTACTTTCCTGCCCAAATAATGAGGCAGGAGAGTCATAGGTTTGGGTATAGCCCACCGTCAGACAATGGTGAGGGGGTGGTGTTGGTCGAATGAGGTGAATGGGGGTAAGTGAGGGTGAATAGGGAAAAGGGGAGGTAAAGGGGGGGCATTGAGCAAGCAAGGGCTTGTCCTACTAACGCTCTGTAAACTTTGCCAAAGTACAACCCCTTCAACAAGAGACTCATTGGTAGCGATGGCAGCCTAATCACTGAACGTGCAACCCAGTGCTTTATTTTGATTAAATGTGCTTTAATCTACACACTTAAAGAATAGTATTTTGCAGCACATACAAAAGCACAATTCTTGTACAGCAGTGGCAGCTCGCAGAGGTAACGCTGTGGGGCGGTGAGGCGGAGTGGGGGGAAGTGGAGTCCGACATACGACAGCAAAGGTGAACGTAAATAAATATCTGCCGTCGCATGTCAGACTCCAATGCCCCCCCAACCAGCCCCGCCCGCCTCACCACCCCACAGCATTACCTCTGCGAGCCGCCACTGTTGTACAGGCACTTGGACAATTGTGCTTTGTATTCTGCCCCAAATCGCCCCTCTCGCAGGTGTTCCCTATCCTTTGCAGGTCTGGGTGGGGATCGCCCTGGGTTGAGTGCCTCACAGGCAAGTATCAAGGTTTAAGAGGATATTACTCTTAAGTTCCATTCTTAAGATTCGGCACCTTTAGCAAGTCCCAGATTTTAGTCTCACTATAGGGCAGGCCTCCGTTTCCAACGTTAGCGGAGGCCTGAAACATGAATCTCACTTCAATTCCGCTTCTGGGAGACATGCGATCTGAAGACGACAGCAGCAGAATGACAGTGGGAGCGGAGGTCTCACATCCTCACAGGCAGGTGTCAACTCTGGCAAGCGAGGTACGCTTATCTGGGTCGGCAGTGAATTAAAGCCAGGGGCTGCCAAGGTCAGAGGTCACAGCAATGCAAGGCAGCCACCGCAGGGATCACAGGTGCAATTGTACAGCAATCCTCAGGCGCAGTTGTTGAATGGCAGTACAGCAGTCTGCCTCAGCACAAACCTCTGGATGGCAGCAGGCTGTACCTTGGGCAAAAACGTTCTTGGTGGCAGCGTACCCCAACTTGGCCCAAAATGTCTTGACTGTGGCTCGTACCAACTTAGGCACAAGCTTCTGAAGGGCAGCAGAGTGATGTTCCTCACAGCAGGGTAGACTCCAACCTGTGTACCCTCAATAAAAGCAGAATGGCGCAAGCTTTCTGCACCTAGCTCATCAACACAACCCTGACAGTTATCAGGAAATAGACAGAAGGCAGAACTCACCTAAATGACCATTTTCGCCCCTAACAGACAATGCCGTCCCGTCCTTCACCCCACTATCCACCAAATGGAAGTTCTCAGGAAGACTAATGGGCAGCTCCTCTCAGGAGTAGGAGCTAATTTAATTTCTAAAGCAATCTTGCCTCCTCTTTTCCCTCTTCAGTGTCTGGTTTTTCTTCCTCCAGCTTCAGGGAGATCAGCAATACAGGTCCAATGTCTGGTACAATAAACTCACCTCCATCTTGCACATAGGGAAAAGCCAGGGGCTTCCAAAATGGAACCCACAAGGATCCATTACACCGGTTCACTCATACACAGAATGCATGTACACAGGCAAAACACACACACTCGTAGCATACACAAGGTTTGTTAGCACTAGGATCTGGATTAGCTCTTAGAAGGAAGGCTTTACATGAGTGGGTCAGCAGTACTCCACTACTGCGACAGAAAAAAGGTCTTCACAAACGCCGATTCACAAACCACAGCATGTTGCCACCAGCGCAGCACCCATACCTGCTAAACACATAACAGAGACAGTAGTCAGTTAAATGAGGGCACACTTGATGTGTCCCTGTGGGTCACAGGACAGGTGCAGAACTTCCACTAACATAAAAGGACAGGACTAGGCCTTCATGTCCTCACTAATTAGCATGAGTCTGGTGCCACAATCAAAAAGTAGGATACCAGATACTCACAGTCGGGCACTCAGTGCACGGGGGGACGAATAACCGTACACCATGCAAGAGACACTTCTACTCAAACACCAATGGTGGGAGTGCAATAGTCTCCACTGCACCTTCGTACCCTTATCAAGGATCTGATACCTTCATACACGACAGACCTCTGAATGCTTTAACTGTCCACAAGGCATGTGACCTCTGATACTAGTCCAAAATTCAATTTAATCAAGAGAACAGCTTGAGACTGTAAATGACCATGGTCTTATGAAGTCAAGATTCACTTAGCATCATAGAGTGTGGCAGTGAAAAACTGAAGCTCTATCTGGATGGCTAACTCTGTTACAATGGCCTGGCATTACCTGATGTCCAGGGTATGGGATAGGCGGACGTCGTGGTCTGACATGGCTGTCGACCTCATGTTCCTTCCATAATATTCTGTGGCCCTCTGACTTTCAGTTCGTACAGCAGCCCAGAGTTTCCAGACAACTTGGTGTGATCCGATGTCTTTATCAGAGACAAAGGCCGTAGTAACCCCATTATTCCAGTGACATTACTAGTGAGATTAAGTTGTCCCCATGATGGCATGCCAGCTTAGTTCTATTTTGGCTCTCTAATGGCATGGTCCTTTTGAAGAAGGTCATCTTAGTGCTTTATTCGCTTTGAACCTTACTCCCTCAGTTTTGTTATGGGAATTTTCCCCCATGTCCCTACTGTCTGAGAATATAAATAACTTTTCTTGGCATCGAGGGGCTCTATCAAAATGTGAAGAGTCCGCTCTCCACATCATTGGTTAACCTCAATGCCAACTGCTTCTTGACATTGAGAGCGGAGAAAACTGGAGGTGAAAAACATGGTTCCACAACAAGAAACAATGTCGTACACAAACAGCAAGATTATGATTATATCAGACAAGAAAAAAACAGTTTGTGATAACCATTTTTTTTTTTAATGTAAAAAAGTAAGAGGAAGTCTAGAGCATGCATTCATGGATACTATGACAGTGGAAAAATCAAATGAGGAATTTACTGTCACTGTGCTGCTTTTGAGGTCTGTGGGATGCCTGGGAACCTTAAAGTGACAGTGCACTGCTTGTGAGAAGTGCGCCTCTTGAAAAGGTTTATTTTCATTTTCTCTTTTATAAGAGAGGGAAATGATTTGAATAGCAGTGTGGAGGAGAAAAGCCCCCAAAGCACATAGGCTTCCAGACAAACTAGATGCATGTAATGGGTCATGCTGGGCACAGGAAAAAGGTTATATTGTCCCATTTCTACAATAATAACAAATATTTATTGATAGAATGTTATGGATCAGATACGACACTCTGGTAACCTAAAAATAGACTCATAGGGCCAAATGCACCATGTCCCCTATGGGGATAAGCAACAAAGAAAAGAAGATTCCCTGTACCTAAACAAGGCTGATGGATTAGCAGGGCTATGATGTTCAGGGGAGAGTTGGAGACATCAGAGCAAAGGGCACTGAAGCAAGCACAAACATACCCTCTATAATAGAGAAAGATCAGCAGGTGTCACCATGGACATGGTGTACGAAAGTGCACCTTTTAGACATGGACACCCCCACAAGGTAGGGTGCACTATACTACACATTATCTGCATGAGCAGATCTGCCGGTGATATCCAAAGGATATTAAAAGTGAACAGGAAAGCCATTTTAAGAACATGTGCTGGACACTGGTGCTACAAGTTTCCCAGCTACAAGATGACTTCGCTCAAAGTAGGAATGTTCAGTATCAAACATCTCTTATTAATAAACCCATACTGATCCCAGTGATGGATTTATTAATGCATGCACCCAGAGGGCCCCTTAGAGGTGCCAACTGAAAATCTACAGACTACTAGTATGCTGGCTGACTGGTGAAGACCAGCCTGCTACCACAGACATATTACCGACCCTCTCCCCCCTTGCAGGTGAGAGCCCATGCTCTGAGGGTAGAAACAATGCCTGCTCCAGCCAGAGATGTCATCACCTCCACAAATCAGGATGGCTAAGTGATCAGCATATCAAGGCAGGAGGCTTCAAAGGCCTCTGCCGCCTTGGATATGCAACCCAATGCTTCCCTAGACAGGGGAAAAGCCACCCCCTGCACCGGGCCCATTTGGCACCAAGACAGGCGGGAAAATTAGCTACTCAGGAGGCCTTCCCGGCTCTCAGGCTAATACCACCCTTAAGGTAGGCTATCTGAAGTGGACAGGACTTCTAGAATTCCACTATCTTAGTTTTGGCAGAATTAGGCTTTCTGGGTCAGGGTAATGTCCACCTCCCACAGGAAGTGGTCATATAGATGGGGTAGACACCCTAAAAGCAAGTAGAACATTGGCTACTACCGAAAACACCCCTAAATTAAGTATTGGGGGGGGGCCCTGACACTACAAACTCAGATTGGACGGATCAAGAAGAGGACCTCGAGAGATGGACAGATCAGGAAGAGGACCTCGAGAGATGGTCAGATCAAGAAGAGGACCTCGAGAGACGCAAGAAAGTGTGAGAACAGAAAACTGATGTGGACTTTTGGCGCCAAACTTTGCTTGCCGCACTAGGTCTCGACAATCGCAACCCACTGACTCGCCCTGCAGCAGAACTCCAGCCAAGAACCCGGTACCTGGTATGCAGCCAGCACTTTGCGCTTTGCCCGCATATCTCCCTTGGAGTAGAGGAGCTTCTCCCCTGCATTCCGCAGGGACCAAAACACAAGGTACGGTCTACCGAGTTGCCGCTCCCCGGCCAGCACAGCACAGCAACTACCCAGGAAGATGACCCCTGTGCTCCTGAAGGTCAGATCTGTTCCCCCACCCCCACCAAATGAGAGAGCACCAGGACCAATACCCGGGGTACCGGGCTCCTTGCAGCAAGCCATGAGGTTCCAATCCGGACTCAAAAGACACAGACCGAGCAGCCGTCTAGGGAGGTCAGCACTGCAAAGGCCCACTTCAAGAGGGGCCCATCTGTCCTGATTTTGCACCCTCAACCGACGAGACCGACGACCGCAAGGCTCTAGGACACACAGAGCCCAGCCAACCTCTTTGCTTTGCACCCAAGCAACCCCTCAGCCCGGGTACAAACGAACCAACTGTGCTGCCTTGCCCCCCAGACCTTTGTGACCCAAGACCGCCATTTGGAGCTCCCACACTAGTTCCCAAAGTCCCCCTCTGTAGCCAGTTTCTTAGTTCTCCCCTTCTCTTTACTGACATAACACGCACAGCTACCAACGCGACCAGCACCTCTACACCCGATTGCCCCAGGTCAGGTAACGAGAATCTGCTGGTAGTACTTTGGACCTTGCCCTCCCCTGTGACCCTAAGAACCAAAGGAGACCCCCACCCACCCAGAAGCCGACCGTAAATACCTGTATGCTATGTCTTTTCTCACATAGTTTAATGCTCCTTTATGCACAATGCTTTCCTAACTGTTTTACTTACCTACAAAATTCAATATTTTAAAAAAGTACTTCCTTGCAATCGAAGTTATTGGTATCAAAATGTATATAAAATACAACTTATTTTTCAAAATTGGTCTCCGATTTATTCTTGAGTGTATCATTTATTGCCTGTGTAGGTCAACAAATTCTTAGCCCTACCCTCTGATACGTCTAACTGTTCACCCACACTACCACAAAAGAGAGCATTTGGGGTATCATTTGCGCCTCTGTAAACCAACTGGAGTTAGCCTGGACTCTTCACATGGTGTTCCTCATTTTGGTCCACTATATATAGAGCCAGCTTCCTACACATGGCATAGTGCCATGACACAAAACAATTTTTCTTGACTTTCGTTTTAAGCTGGTAAATCCTGATGAGACACAAGGAAAGAGTCTAAAAAAGTAAATCAGAAGGCATCAGTAAACATACTGATTACAGGAATGGTCTTGCGCCCTTGATTTACCTGTAGTCCCTTGCAAACCTTGGCCGCATTGACCAGGTCTGGCAGAAGACTCGATTAAAAGCATCCCATTCGGGTTCCATCAACGGAAGCCACAATCTGCACATCAAAAGTAGTTTGATTTCATGTGATAAAATATACCAGATAATTCAAACACCTAATTTCACAAGTTTCTTAAAACATGCCAAGTGTTAATAATGCATGAACACATCAAGAACAGTACCTGTTGCGCCTGTCTTTACTGTGGTTTTTCCTTTTTTTCCTTCTTGCTGATCCTTAAGAGTTTCATAAACAATCTGAATGACTGGTATACTGAATGCCTGAATCAAAAACAAGTAAGAGATGTAAAATTAGTTTACCACTTTAATAATCAATAAGGGTATTTTGCAGAGAGTAAAAAAAATATTTAGAGACAATGCAGGCTTAAAATAAAATATAACTTTTAAGTTCTTAGTCCTTTGGAAATTATCACTTATCAATTAACAGTGACAAATCAAGGAACCCAGATTTTGACTACAGATGAAGAGTTCACCTTAGATATTCACAGTAAAGGCAGAGACAGACCAGTCCATTTAAAGTGATGAGAAACAATGCACTACTCCAGAAATCTACATTGAAAGACTTTATAGGTTGCTTCGAGTTTTACAGTAAACTTTAAAAACAAATATGAAGGATTTTCTCATTTTAAAACAAGCACATCATTTTAGTACTTCTTACATTACTTAATTCACTTTGTATACCATAGGCCAAATAAATGACCAGCAGAATTAGCAAAGAGCTGGGTAGGAGTAACCCTAACGAGACTTCCATGCAAAGGCGAGGGCTGAAGCAACAGGCAATGGAACCTCTGACTGGGGTATTTTGGTTAGGGAAAAATATTGATGTACAAAATACCACAATGTTGGATATAATTTTCCCCTGTTACATTCTTTCAGATCTGTTCTCTTCCTAAAAATAATGATCCAAAGGCCTCCTATTTCCTTTAAAGAAAAAGATGCCTACCAATGCCACCACCCTTCATGCTCAATACGTTTTAAACATGTTTACATTTGCCTCAATGGTATCTTCTCAATGAACTAACCGCAACCTTGTGCGCCAACGAAATACAGTGTTTCTTTTGAGAGTTGAGGGTAGGAAATTGTTTGAACTAAAAAACAAAACCTTGTTTCAAGGTTCAGTTTCGATGCATTGTCTTTGCATTGCTTATTTCTGTATAACTGAGTAACAGTTATAAAACAGATGCATGCATCCAAGAACTTTCAATAGAATACCCTCTGTAGGAAGATGAATCGCACACAGGCTCCGGTTTACAAAGGAGTTTTTCAGGCTTGAGACTGTTCTATACCAGTCTTATACAGGTAAAGGTGCAAGATCTATAGTGGACTTAATACAACCTTAAAACGGTTTTTCCTGGTTTAAAACCGTTTTTAAACTGTTGTCTCCGATTGCAATGACTTAAGCCAGACTTAAAGCTTTCCTCCTTCCAGTCTCTTGTTTGCCTCTGTGTGTTGTCAACCTTATGTGGAGTTCCGGTACGGTTGTGGGGGCCTTCGAGTTCCGGTACGTGTGTCGGGGCCTTCCGGTACGTGTGTCGGGGCCTGGGGTTCCAATCTTGGCAGCTGCAGTGAGCACTGTGGCTGAGATGGAACACAGGATCTTCTGTCTTGTGAATCTGGCCAAGCGCACTTTTCAGTAAGACTGACAGCCAAGGCAAAACCCTTCCTAAACCAGGCCGCCCAGTAAAACCTTTATAAAGCTCAACATGCACAACATTTACTTACGCCAGTTTTTCCACTCCCGGTTTCTGCTGCCTGCAAAAACAATGGGCACAAAACAATGTTTAATACACTTTTTCAGATGTGTGGTTAACCCAAAATGTTAAGCAGTTTACAAGTATCTTCTTGTTAGTTTATAATAGCACTCTAACAGCAGTCAACTGCACATTATTTTAATTTTACAGAACAGCGAATCTATTTCTACATCTCATTAAGTATTTCAAAACCTCCTCCTCAGCATAGGTTATATGATGATTCACAAAATGAGACAACCTCGGAGACGCACTGTACGCTTTTGACATTTTTTCTGTTTTGCGTGACATTTCCAAATGTTTCAGTGCTCTTTCGACTTATGGAAAGTTGCCAACAGGATTTAAATAAAGAGGATTATAAAAAAGGAACACTGATAACTGCTGGCAGGTGACTGTAAACATTACTACAAAAATAACGTGAAAATTGTAAGATGTCAAATGCCTGCCTGGGTGTTAAAAGATGCTTAAATAATGCAATGCAACACTTCCGAAGGCTCTTCAAACACTTTACAGTTTTTCTCATCACATGCTTCCAAAGTCATGTGCTCCCCCAGTAGCACTTTTCCAATTATCGGTTTTCATTTACCTTTGCTCAATCTGTCACTTTTCTAATGAGCCATATGCTCAGTTTTTATCTTTTCAAACCTTCGCTCTGAAGAACATAAAAATTGGCACTTGTGTGTATCCAAAACCAAAAGAAACCAAATCCAGAAGAAAGGAAACAAAGTCGGTGGAAATGAATCACTTCCAAGCTCATTTCTTGATACGACACCCGCTTGTTTGGAGTTCATTTGGAATGAAAAGGATCTTAGTAGAAAACAATACTCAATCATAACACGTTAAAGAGGATGGAAGGATGGATTGTGAATTTTACAAATAAAATCTGGATCAGAGGTTCAAATGCCACTATTGGTACCTCGTGCAATTATTGTATAAAGCGGTCACAAGAGGGGATACAGTAACCTATTTTTATATAGTGTTTGAAACTTGTGTGTTATCAATATTACTTGCCCAGTATACTCTAAAAAGCACAGGTTGCATTTGGGAACCAATCCTTTGATTTGGACCTCCTGCCCTGCTGTAAAGTGTTCCTTAATTTATACCATACTTTTTGAAGCATTTATTCGCCCAGTGCACGTTATAAATGTTGTTCACACATTTGCCACTGCCATTTATTTGACGCAGCACTTTTTTCTTTTATTTAATAGAGGAGATCATGGGAGGTTTGCCAGTCGTCATTTAAGTCCTTGCTGAAACATTAAATTGTATTTTTTGGTCACCTGAAGCAGTTTGAGAGTGCTTGTGACCCATGTTGTATTCTCATAACACAGGCCCTTTACTCAGACTTTGTGCTACCAGTCAGAGCGATTGTAGACCGTATTACCAATTACTCTGCAAAATCACAATTGAAGAAGACTGTGTATTCAGTTTCTAGTCAAAGGGCATGCTTTAGATGTACAGTGTATGTTGTATGATTTTGACAGCTTTACACTGTGCGCACCAGAACACGTTTAGTCACAGAAGCATTGGAGATATGTTTTTACATCCTAATAGTAAACGTCCTGACAAATATGCAGCATTATCATGTAAAATAATGTGGCTGCCATCTTGAGTCTGTCTCACGCTAGAGTGACAGATACATTTTCGCTACAGATACATTTTCGCTGTGGAAAGACAGTTGGAAATATAACTCCTTGAAACCTTCTACCAGTTCTTGGATATGTACAGAGAAAAATCGTGCCAATGGGTGAGTTTTAAAGCACCTTAGGCCAGTTAAAAAACATAACTGGGTGTGATTTAAGATTCAATTTAGGAAGAGCCAGGATGTACTCACTGCAATATTCCAAGCATTTGTTATTTATACTCAGCCCACAATACAAACCTAGTACAAGCTCCCAAATGTAAAATACATTCAGAGAGCTATTACGTGACGAGTGAATTATTTGCAGGTTTTCCTAAAGCAGTGCCACCACCGCACATGCGTATATTAATAATTTATATTAATCCTTGGGCACAAAAGTGATAACACTCCGTATCAAAGCAAAACATGCAGTTTGCTGTATTTTTGCTACAGGAATTGTGCATTAAAGAGCAAAAAGATTGTAGTGACAGGAAAGACTATGTATCGGCAGCTATTTAAGAAAACACCCAATGCCATTATTTGGTACAGTGAAATACCGAAACCCTAATGGGAGTTTAGCACTTCTTTTGTGTTGTATATCTGTTTGAGCTTCAAGTATCAGCAAATTGATTTGAGTTGACGGCCACAGATGCCCAAGCATGCATTTCATTAGGGGAGTGCTGAGGGTGTGGTCAGAACATGGTGGCTTTCTCTAAAACTCCAACTCCTCGCATCCCGTTCCTAGATTAAAATAAGCAACATTCACAAGTGAACAGAACCAAGATATCAAAGAAATGGAGACTTGAGACGTGCGGAATGATTAACAGCCACACATTACACATATAAAGAGCACCCACAACATCAATCTAGAGCAGTGCTTTACACCAGCACCTTACAGCGGATCCCTGGAGGGAAGATGGAGAAACCACTGAAATAGGAGGAGGTTCCTTGCTTTCATTACCCGCTAACCTGGGTTCTAGCGCAGCCAATCCTATTTTCTATGCAAAGGTAGAGATGCTGCTCCCATCAGAAGAGCATGCTGCAACCACATGCAGCAGAGCGAGGATTACCCGTCCCCTACTACAACAAGCGACACAGCAAAAATAGAATGCAAAGGATAACCAATAAAAAACGCATTTGGTTAGTAGCTCTCTGATCATTCCAACAGGACACTCATCTCTTAACAGATAACTAAAATATCCGATTTAAAATAAAAGCCTGCCTAAAACGTCCCAAAGCTAAACTTCCGTTCCCAGAATGGCTTAAAAAAAAAAAAAAAAAAAAAAAAAAACTTAAGACATTTCACTCAAGAAATTAACAGCTGTTTGCCACAATGCACAAAATACACAGATTCCTCCAGACTGAAATGGTTGGTATCAGAAAAATCTTTACAGAACTAACCCGCTGTCACATAGACACAGTCCAGAATAAGCAAACTAAAGGACAATGTGAGAATCCACTTTTGGTATGCAGACTGAAAAGGCACAAAACACAACTGGAAGGCTAAACAGAATGGTCTTACTAAAGGTTCAGCGGATACAGACTAATCATGCACCACATTTCTTGAGATGTACCCCTAAGATCCCAGGATATATTTTCCCAGAGACTTTGAAATAGGACAAGCTCACCATGTACAAAGTACAAATGTAAGAAAGCCAGTGCACCTAGACCGAACAAAAAAAAAAAAAAAAAAAATCTCTCTCAAGGCTTTACCACAGACACAGTTATATGAAGCAAGGACGTCTTGCCCCATATCGTTGTGGGCCTATCACGCTTCAAGGGTCCTCATAAAAGAATATTTATCCTTCTGGAACCTGCCGAATTGGAAACTTTCATGTCCAATATATCAGAAACAAAGATGAATACTGTTACCAACCAACGTTTATTGTACAGGCTGCTGTGAGTACATGTGTAGTACAGGAAGAATGCCTATAGGTTCCCTGCTCAGTTGTGTTCTTAATTCACATCTTTTAAAATTTAGTGGCTATCACAATGCACGAATTTCAGCAAGCAATAAAGAAACTCTGCTTCTCATAGGAGTCTTCTCACTGATGTTTCTTGAGATTACAGCACTACTAATTACCACAGATGTAGTTAGTCAATTCTATTACGAATCGGTTAGGATGTTGCTTATATTCATGATTCTTGAATGCCACAAGAAGTTTCCAGTGCAATGAGATGCAAGGTATTTTCCGTGGTCTTTACCAGAGCCTTCTCATCTGAATAGAGGTCGGGCATTTTGGAGAGAACAAGGAGTACGAGTTTTGTCCTGAATTCAAAGTAGAGAGAGAATTGAGCGAGGAAATGAAAACACCCAGAAATCCATCTTGCGGTCTTGGTGTGCTTGCTAATCCTTGTTAGGTCCTTGCGCACGACAAGTCGTTATCTCCATGGTGGCCTAAACCCTCATTCAACTACACAGTTTTTCCTGGCCAGTTACTCTTTTTCGCCCTCCACCTGCCAGGTTGCACTCTATCCTAAACCACAGTGACACTATCAAGATTCTCATAAATCAATCTGATTGAAAGACATTACATTTTTTCCCTAAAATTTGAAATGGCCTCAAACAGCCCGTGAAAAGAAGGAAAAATAATAGGCAACTTCAGAAAAAAAAGAAAAAAAAGAGATGTAATTTCCTTGCAAGAAACCAAAATTGGATGGAGTTTAGCTCTGTCTTTAAGAGGGCACTGGATTTACGAGGTTACATGTTCTGAAACCATTAAAAAAATTGAATTAACTCCCCGATACCCAAATATTCAGGGCTTTCTATGGTAGTGCCATAGTCAGATGCTGAATGCAGATAATTACCAGACTATACAATAATAGACATCTACACTATAAACATCTATGTTTCTAATTCAGACAACAATAAGTCTGGAATGCACTTAATCAAAAAACATTTGAACTTCCACAAAAAGGCCACTGATGTAAAGACCCTAAGACCAGACTCCATTTTGAGCAAGTAAAGACTGAATTTTCTCAATTGATCGTCAGCCGGTCTACCTTTGACCTAGAAACCGTCTATCCTTATCTTTGAAAGAACCTGTGAAAGTCTTAAATTATCCAGACAATTACATCGATAAGAAACCCAATGCAACATCAGTCTGAAACAAGTGCCTGGATAGCTATATTTCAAGGTAAAATAAAAAACAACAATGTAGTCTGAATTGATTGATTTTGATTGGTGGTCAAAAGTATGAAAGGCTCATTGTTAGAAATGGGATTTCCGGTTGGCTAAGGCTTGCGCCAAAGCCAGGCAGAAACCACAACTCTAGTCAGGGCAAGGGAGTTACACGCCAAGGATAACCCCTGCTCACCCCCTTGGTAGCTTGGCACGAGCAGTCAGGCGTATCCCGGAGGCCATGTGTAAAGCATTTGCGCACTCACACAGCCACAACATCCCAGGCACACTACAAAAGGAACTCCACACAAGGTTATATCAAAAATAGCCTTTGTATTCTCATAACACATTAGAATAGTAATCACACAATATACACTGTGCCATCTGGCACGGGGCAATATTTACAAGGGATTATTTACACAAGGCAGAATTAGCACAAATCACCAATGGTAAATGTAGAACATATACCAACTGTAACACAAATTATAACTGTAGAGCTCAACCAGAAACTATTGGCGCAATAATGACCTCAGCATTATCACAATAGAATCAGGTATAAAACCTATCCTGTATACATCACAGGAGCATAAACACATTATGCAATCCCTCACAAGTCTAACGCATTAGACCCTACCTCCTAAGTATAATTACACTAGAGGCGTACATCACACAGGGAAGTATAGTCTTCCTAACAAACCTAAACAGGTAATCTATGCAGAAATCATATCTAGAGGTATAACACAGGGTGCGTAAAACATACTACATGAATTACCTTTCCTAGCACCAAAATCACAGTAGGGCCTGGCACCCTACAAACCTAACAATCCCAACAGCCCCCCTGGCCAACTGGCCATCGCAAAGGAGGGGCTCAAATGCCCTGTGTCCCAACAGTCAGGGCGCGCTGCAAAGGTAGCGAAAGTCAAGGTGCACACCTCAGCGCAGACCTAAACGTTGCAGCTGCCCACTACTTGCTGGGAATATTGGTAAAGGCCTGGCACCACTTTGCCACTTCTGTCCCTCTCAAGGACTATCACACAACTGCGCAAAAACGTTGCAGCTGCCTGCGCTCTCGCAAGGCATCTGGGATCAGCAAAAACGCGGGCACCACTGTGCCTCTGGACTCAATGTGCCCCCCGAAGAAATGCGCCAAACGTTGCAGCTGTCCGCGCTGGTGCGACGCAGCTGTGGGAAATGGCCAAGGCAGGGGCACGGGCCATCGGGCCCTCTTAAAACAAATATTGCCCCCACGTTGGAGCACCCTAGGCTCTAAGAATAATGAGGCCAAACGTTGGAGCCACATAGGCTCTGAAAATCACTGTGCCCCATGTTGGAGCCACGTAGGGTCTGAAACAAACATAGCCCACGTTGGAGCGGCCCGCTGCACAAACGGGGCCGCTCTGACCGGGTGCCTCTGCCAGGCATCATTCACGTGAGCCCCACTCACCTGGGCTCTTTGCTGGCGAGGATCTCCGGCACCTGGGGAAGGCCTGCGGGGCTTCCCTCCTCTCACGGGAGCCCCGCTCGGCCTCCGCTACCTTCCCTCTTCACCCGGGCCCCCTCCTGGGACCCAGGGCTTTAACGGGGAGCCGGAACGGCTCCAGACGGTGAGCCTGCCTCCCTCTCTTCAAGATGAGGAGGGGGGCGGAAATGGAGCCCGCAAGGCTCCCTCAGTCTCGTGCTTCTCACGGGTCCCCTCCTGGGACCCGGGGCTCAACTCCACACAACTCGCGGAGGCGGGGTGGGCTCCCGTCCTCTCCGCATGCCACCATTCTAGTCCTGCCGCACTTCCGCCTCGCGCCCCGCCCACAGTCAGGCGGGCGCCGGGCTTCCCCATCCGGTGATCGGGCCGTGGCGGTGAAATGAGGGGTAGGCTCCCTCCAAAAGTAGAATATAGAGTGGGGTGGGCACCCACATAAAAATAACAATAAATATCAAGATAAGCTGGGTAGGCTCCCGCAATTAGGTACACAAAACGAGCGGGGCGGCACCCGCAAGATAAAGGCATCACAGGGGAATCCCTATGTAGGGGATTCCCCCCGCAAGGGCAGCAGCGCTGCGCAGCCCCACGTTCTCCATCAGCTGGGCAGTTCCCCGAAGGTAGCACTGCCAGGGCGCTGGAACCCAGGAAAAGAAACAGAGCTCTCACCAGGCGCTGGAAGATCAAAGCAAGCCTTGGCAAAAGCAAAAATAAAGCAATAGGTCCAAGAAGTCTATCAGGCATCCAGGGGCTGGGCAGGGCCCAGGGAGGCAAGCCTTCCCCTGAGCCCCAGCAGCAGCACGCCCATGGTAGTTTCTAGTCCAAGAACAAAAACACTTTCATGGGGTCACAGCCCCTCTTTTATACACAGAATCCTTTGTCTCCAAAGATGCAGGGAAGGGGCGAACCAGATGCCACTGGTTCCTGAGCACTTTGTTTTGCACAGCCCCTCTCCCTATTCACAGGACAGGCCAGGGACATCAGACGCACCACAGGGGGTGGAGCCAGCATTGTGTAGGGAAAGCCCTGCCCTATTCAGGTCCCAGGTGTACTCCTCCCTGCCATCAACATGCAGCTCTCTCCATTCACCACCGGGGCAGACCCATCCTGACTCCTGGAGACAGACACACCAGCCAATCGCAAGCCAGACAGTCACTGCACATTTATTACACAGACAGGCCAGCTTCTAGAAGTGGCACTTCTACACGAGACACCGTAACGCCGCACACATCATTGCGCAGCATTCACTCTCACGAGTTCGCACATACCAAACTCGACCCTGCACTCCTTTCACATCAGGACTTAACACGGTCACTCAAATCCCCCATGCATTCCTATGGGAGGGCAGGTCAGTCTCACTAAAACATACACAGAGCGCACGCGCTTTACACTGGACCACAGTGCTAAAGTGCTCAGAGGCCTAAAATCACCAACGCCAGGTTACAGAAAAAGGTTAGGAGAACGCAAAAAGTTTCGGGGTGAACCTGCCAGAAGGGCCAAGTCCAACACTCATCAAGTAGTCACTTAAACAGAGAGGTCCTTCTTCCCAGGTTATCACACACAAAATTGCACAAGATCCTGCCAGAGAGCCGTACGGCTGCAGCACACAGTCCTACGCTGAGACTACAGAGTAATGTTCGAGAGGAGATGAACCCAGCTGATGTGTAAACCGGTAGGTTGTCAGCTGAAACCTAAGAAACCCTAGATGCAAGTTAAGCAACTCCATGCCCTCCTAATATAGCGCATTGAAGTAGTGCTTAGGGTGTGAGGCTGCCACATGACATTTCAACCATGTTCAAAATTATTATTCTCGTTGCTTGTGGCATGCATTAGCGCACGTTTATTATTATTCTGTGTGGTTTTTTGACATGTGATAGGCAAAAGGGTGATACTGTTAAAATAAAACGCTTTCAAATATAAAGCATCTTTCGCTTAGTGCAGCACTAGTGTGCGATTATATAAAGCACGATACTGGGTTTGAATTAACACTGCATCCCTGACCCCTTTAAGATACTGTTAGTAACCCAGAAAGCATGGACACCACATCAACTTTGCATTGAGTGTGGTTGAGTGGGGCTACAACAACCTGTACTTTCAAGCTCTAGCACTGGTGCACTGAACTAAGCGCAGGCATCTGTGGGTGGTTAAGTCAAACCTTGTAGAACTAATTAAAGCCTTAGTTTACACAACACATCATCATCTTTGGCAGGGACTTTAATCTTCCAATGCATGGTATGATTGACAGATTCTCCTTGTAAATTCTGCCATCTATTACCTTTTAAGCATTTATATATTTAGTGTTTTATAGAGCGCAAACGTGACCCGTTAGGGTATCAGAGCGCTTTACAGGTATAACAAGTTGTATAAACATATGACAGACAAAAAGAACATAAGTAGGGATGAAAGGAAGTGAAACACTTGGGAATAAACAGGGTGTATACAATGTTCTGATCGAAATGTAGAGAAATCCAACAATTACATATGTGGAAGTACAGGGTAAGTACAAAGTGGATAGCAGTCGGTCCCTCCAAGGTGTAGCAGCAGCAAAAGTAAATTAAGGCCGCTGAAGGGTGTGTGCAATGCATGAGTTATGGGAGGAACTTGTCCATTAGGAAGGTTTTGGCTTCCTTTTAAAAAATTGACAGAGAGGTAATTCTTCTGATGAAGTGCGGCAGCGAGTTCCAGATTCTTGGTGCGGCCCCAGAGAAGGCACCATTGTACTTTTTTTCTTTCAAAAGCAGGGTGGCTGGAGCACAAGGTCTCTGGCAGACCAGGAGTTTCTGGCTACTCCGGAAACCATGATTTTCTGGGCAAGATATGCAGGGGATTTAGTGTGTAGCGTCTTGTGGGTGACACATGCCAGTTTGAGTTGGATTTTATTATATATCATACAAAGGGACTCAAACCGACAGACATGAACCTAGAATCTTTCAAAATCAGAGTGGCTGCTGCACTTTGCATTATTAGCAGCATTTTCAAAAGTGAGGAGGGTAGGTTTAAATGTAGTGAACTGGAATTATCCAGATGCGTTCCAAAGATCACTATGGCTGCAGAGTTTTTCTCTTCCTCTGTGAGAGGAGGCAAATGTTTTCTCAAGATTCAAATAGGACAAGGGCAGGACAAGGCCACAGAAGATAACAGGTAGGATAGAAACAAAGACCTATCAATCTTTACTCCAAGGCATCAAAACAGAGATTAGAATTTCCATTTATGACCAAAACCTCAGATTTTTCATCACCGAGCTACAGGCAATTACCTCTCTATCAAGTAAAGATGGAAAAGACACAAAACCTTGAAAGGCTTGGTGGGATATCACATTATCATCAAGGCAAAGAAAACTTTGAGTATTGGCTGCTTACACATAGCATGTAAAACCCATTTTAACTAAATTGGTCGGCAAGGGTGCTACATAAATGCTAAACAGATGTAGAAAGAGCAGAGGCCTGGGACACTACACAAGGGACAGGGGTTTTATTAGTAAAAGATGTCAATTTCACAGCTTCTCAGCGTTCCGTTAGAAAAGATTGTATTGAGCTGTCTGCCAGACCTGCTGCTGCACCACATCTTGAGAAGATGGAATGGTCAACCATATCAAACGCAGCAGAGAGGTCTAATAAACCCAACATGTTAACTTGGTCTTAGATCCAAAGATGGGTACTTCACAATGGAGATCAACGCTGATTCAGTGTTGGGAACTGGGTAAAAAGCTTGATTGAGACCAGTCTAGATAACATTAATTGTGCAAGTGATTCCAGGGACTGTTAGCAACTTTTCTTCAATTATTTTTGCACAGCTTGGAAACAAAGAGCTTGGACGATAATGTATAAACTCATTGGGATCAGATTAAGAGGTTTTTTTCTCAAAAGAGTGGACACCGTTGCTTCTTTTAAAGTGCCAAGAACTTGCCCCTGTACTAGAAAGGAATTTATTAAGTTTAAGAGGGGGCAGCAACAGTGTTGGCCAATGGCTTCAATATTTTATAAGTGCATGGATTTAAATTGGAGCAAAATTTCAGCAAAGCAATATAGGCACACAAACCCTCCTGAGATGAGGAGTCAAAAGTAGTCAATTGTGTTGGGTTTGTTTCAGCCTCCTGAACAACCGCTGGAAAGTGCCCTTTGTCGATTTCCTGACCCTATGTCAGAGATTCTATCTGAAAAACATGAATTTAATTGATCACATAATGATTGGGAAGGAATTAACCCAGGAGCAATCTTGGACATCACAAATAGTTCGGTCTGTAGTGCAAGACGTCATTCTGTATATTCAGTGATACATTCATTATTAGAGTAATTCTTTTGTCTGGCAAATAAAACTCAATTTTGTAGGCCAATAAAACTTTTCTAAATTCTGCTTTAGCTGAATCATCATGTATGTATGTATGTATGTATGTATTAAATTCTTATTGAGCGCAACTGCCACCCCAAGGGTATCCTGGCGCTGGACCATAGGTGAGTCATCAGATCAAATACACTACATTACTTTGGAAAGAGATAGGTCTTTAGCTCCCTTTTAAAGGAGGGGAATTCTTGCTTACTCCTAAGCAACAGAGGGAGAGTATTCCACAGCTTAGCTGCTGTAAAACCAAAGGCACGACCACCCATCCTCACTCTAACGAATTTAGGGTCTATAATCAAAAAAGCCGAGGAGGATCTTAAGGGTCTAGCAGCCTGGTACCACGAAAAGAGGTGTTGAAGTGGCAGCGGTCCCAGCCCATGCAGCGCTCTGAACACAACACAGGCAGCTTTAAAGAGAATACGCTGCTGAACAGGCAGCCAATGGAAGTCAGACAGAGCTTCTGAAGATGATGCAGAGCGAGGTCGGTCTAAAGCCAGTTTGGCCGCCATGTTTTGAACCCTCTGCAGCCTACCTACTAAAGACTTAGGTGCCCCCAGAAGTAGTGCGTTACAGTAGTCTAACCTACTGAGTATAGTACTGCGCACCACCTCTATTCGAGCCTGTGGGGGGAGCAATGGCAAGATTTTACGTAGGGCTCGAAGCAGGCCCATGCACGTAGCTATGGTCTTATTCACCGAGGCATTTAGTTGCAGCCCCGGCTCAAACACAATCCCCAGGTTACGGGCCGACTCCGCCGCTGTCACCGTACCTAAGATAGAGGCTGGCCAGAAACCTTCTGGTAACGTACGGGAGGGCTGATCCAATGAGCAATGAAGCACTTCAGTCTTTGCCCCATTGAATTGGAGTGAGTTGAGTCGGAGCCATTCTGCTGTTTCCGACATACACTGATGGAAAGTGTCCCTCGAAACCGCCTCCTTTCCCTCAAAAGAAAAAATCAGTTGTGTATCATCGGCATAATTGATAACCGAGATGCCGAAGGATTTTATCAAACTGATTAGGGGCTGGAGGTATAGGTTAAAGAGGATCGGGCTGATCGCAGACCCCTGTGGTACACCCTGCTTCACATGACGTGTGTCTGACCGAAAAGGTGGTAATGCCACTGCTTGCTGCCTATTTTCCAGGTAGGATTCAAGCCAGCCCAGCGCCAGACCACCCACGCCTGCCCCCTTGAGGCGATCCAACAGGACAGCGTGATCCACCGCGTCGAACGCCGCCGACATGTCCAGCAGCACCAAAAATGCTGCCTTACCCATATCGACACGCGTTCGCAGATCGTCAAGCACGGTGATCAGGGCGGTCTCGGTCCCATGCGCCGGCCTGAAACCAAACTGGGCAGCATCCAAACAAGCGTTGGATTCCAGAAAGTTTGATAAAGTTCTTGTAACCAACTTCTCTAGAATTTTTATAGGGAATGGAAGCAGCGATATGGGTCTGTAGCTGGCAGGGCAGAGCGGGTCCAGAGAGGCCTTTTTTAGCAACGGTGTCACAATTGCAAGCTTCCAGCTATCAGGAACCGTGGCTGAGGTCAAAGACTGACAGCAGATGGTATATAACGGAGGTAGCAACTCTATCTGAAAGGCCTTCCATATACTATGTGGCAGGGGGTCCAGTGGGGAACCCGACGACACACCATTAGCCACTATACAGAATTCCTCCAAGGAAGGGGTGGGAAAACAGGATAATAATTGTTGTTCACCCTTAACCTCCTCGACACCAGAAGGGTGAGGAGGTTTCCGTGGGGAGGACTCCATCAGGGCCACGTGGCTCGGAGTCGAGAGGCCACTCAAGATGAGTCTGATTTTTTCCTCAAATGCAGAGGCCAAAGAGTCACACAGCTCCTGAGATGGTGTGGTAACTGGGGCTGCAGAAGCCGGATTTGCCAAGTTGTCAACCAGCTTAAAGAGGGTCTGCGATTTATTAGTGGCTTTAGTCAGAGACTCTTCCAGGAACTTCGCCTTAGCCAACTTTAGATGGTCTTTATATTCCCACAGGGCCTGTCTGTATTGTGCACGATCTGAGTCTGCGTACCCTCTCCTCCAAGCACGCTCCGCCTGTTTACAGCGGAGTTTCTGTTGGCTGAGATCACTGGTGAACCAAGCATTGGTTCTCCGAGGCTTGTTCTTCACCCTTTTTAAAGGGATCAGTACATCCAGTGATGTTACAATCTGTTTACACAGGGTAGTATAGCTTTTATCCACCGTTTCCTGCACCTCAAAGGTTGTAGGCAACAGAGAAGGTAAATTTGACCCCCTTAGTAGACGGGACCACTGTCTAGTAAATTTATACCCAGCCGAACTATCACTGCGCTGCACTCCAGCCACAGAAATAGACATGAGGATCAGAGCATGATCAGTCCAGCATTGATCCAGGACTTCATTAATGGCGACCAATTTTTTATCAGCAAAGACCAGGTCCAAAATGTTCCCCTTCACATGTGTGGGACATTGCACAAGCTGTTCCAACTGTATGTTGTTGCATGCTTGGCAAATTTCCCTATAGGCCAGATCTTGTGGGCCTAATGGCCGTAAATTAAAATCACCCAGCACTATAAAGTTGGAGTGTGAGTTGGATAAATTGTACACAAGGTCAATAAATTGCTGAAAAAAAGGGGCTATACCGGAGGGAGGTCTGTAACACAAAAGACCAGAAAAAACTGTGCCACCCTGAGCCAATAAGGAGAATCACAGGAGTTCAAAGCCCACCACCTGTTTAACTGTAAACTGTGAGAGGGCAAGTGTGTCTTTACAAATAAACCCCACTCCGCCACCTCTACCCGTAGTTCGAGGGATATGTCTGATGAAATATCCTGGGGGACATGCCCAGGCCAACTCTGCTCCACTATCTGATGTAGTCCAGGTCTCTGTCAGGAATAAGATATCCAGATTAGCTGACTCAATCAACAAAAAGATTTCGTCATAGTGCTTTACAAGGGAGCGGACATTAAGAAGGCCACAGGAAATGGGGGGCGAGGACAGTGACCACACGGCAGAATCTTTATGTGAGGCCGAGTGGTGGTTCAGAGCACACAGTTCTTCCCGAGAATACACTAAGTGTGTCCTCAATGGGTCTCTGGAGCCAGGAGCTACCGGGACGCGAACGGGCGGAAACGGGCTTACCTCTGGCGCACCTCCGGCGCGCCCACGGTGCGCCCGCTGCGCGCGAACACTGCGCGCCCGCGTCTCCATTGATTTTATAGTATTACGCCGCGCGGGTACCGCCTCGTAGGCGTCTGACCCACCCAATATGGCGCCTACAATGTCCCAGGCCTCACTCACCCACTCCAAGATGGCGGCCAAGCGCCGCTGAACCGGAGCCCCCGCTAGCTAAATCCCGACTAATGCGGGTGATAGAAACGTTTTAAATGCAGGTAAGCCTGACTGTCTCCCCCCGCAGCAAAGCAGCGTAGCAGCAGATTAAAAGAATCTCTATTCCCATAGAGTTGAAAATGGTTTGTTAAAATACCGCAATGCGCGCGATGACAAGGTCTGCCTTACCGTGTAAAGAAGCAGTTTATATAGCTCTCCAATGCGCGGGTACCGCCTCGTAGGCGTCTGACCCACCCAATATGGCGCTTACAATGTCCCAGGCCTCACTCACCCACTCCAAGATGGCGGCCAAGCGCCGCTGAACCGGAGCCCCCGCTAGCTAAATCCCGACAAATGCGGGTGATAGATTTCCTCTTCAAGCTCTGTTCCATTTAGAGAGTTTCGTCTTTGCTAATATTCACTCACGGAAAACCAGGATGCAGGTTTATAACTTTTAAAACACTGTTAAGTGAACAAAGGTGCACAAGTGTTGGCTGCCTTCATTATCCATTTGTAAAAAGAGGTACATGGAGCCTCAACAATATTTTGATGAAGAAAAATAGAATCTTACAGGGTCCGTGTTAAGGGCATACATGGCTAAACACAGACTGTATGGCCAAACATGGTACCGGCTAGAGCAGGGGTACTCACAAACTTTCTCTTGGGGGCCAAATTTACAGTGTGGTTTGTGGCCGAGGGCCGCACCTTGGGGGCGGGGTCATTGGGGGAGGGGGCAGGGCTAGAGCAACAACAAAAAACTGTGACCATGAGGTGGAACACAGGTCCCAGCAGCGGACGCCTTCGTCCACTGAGCCACCAGACCTGGCATACACATATCCCTCTATCTCTCGTCCTCCGTCTCCCTCCCTCGTCCTCCGTCTCCCTCCCTCGTCCTCCGTCTCCCTCCCTCGTCCTCCGTCTCCCTCCCTCTCCCTCCCTCGTCCTCCGTCTCCCTCCCTCTCCCTCCCTCTCCGTC
Source organism: Triturus cristatus (assembly GCF_964204655.1). Lineage (NCBI taxonomy): Eukaryota > Metazoa > Chordata > Amphibia > Caudata > Salamandridae > Triturus > Triturus cristatus. Next base: position 297,512,482 of record NC_140589.1, read on the forward strand.
TCCCTCCCTCCCTCTCCGTCTCCCTCCCTCCCTCTCCGTCTCCGTCTCCGTCTCCCTCCCTCTCCGTCTCCCTCCCTCCCTCCCCCTCTCCGTCTCCCTCCCTCTCACTCCATCTCCGTCTCCCTCCCGCTCACTCCCTCTCCCTCCCTCCGTCTCCCTCCCTCGTCCTCCCTCGTCCTCCCTCGTCCTCCCTCGTCCTCCCTCGTCCTCCCTCGTCCTCCCTCGTCCTCCCTCGTCCTCCCTCGTCCTCCCTCGTCCTCCCTCGTCCTCCCTCGTCCTCCCTCTCCCTCCCTCTCCCTCCCTCGTCCTCCCTCGTCCTCCCTCGTCCTCCCTCTCCCTCTCCCTCCCTCTCCCTCCCTCTCCCTCTCCCTCCCTCTCCCTCTCCCTCCCTCTCCCTCCCCCTCCCTCTCCCTCTCCCTCTCCCTCCCTCTCCGTCTCCCTCCCTCCCCCTCTCCGTCTCCCTCCCTCTCCCTCTCCCTCCCTCTCCGTCTCCCTCTCCCTCCCTCTCCGTCTCCCTCTCCCTCCCTCTCCGTCTCCCTCCCTCCCCCTCTCCGTCTCCCTCCCTCCCTCCCTCCGTCTCCCTCCCTCCCTCCCCCTCTCCGTCTCCCTCCCCCTCTCCGTCTCCCTCCCTCCCTCCCCCTCTCCGTCTCCCTCCCTCCCTCCCCCTCTCCGTCTCCCTCCCTCCCTCCCTCCCCCTCTCCGTCTCCCTCCCTCTCACTCCCTCTCCGTCTCCCTCCCTCTCACTCCCTCTCCGTCTCCCTCCCTCTCACTCCCTCTCCGTCTCCCTCCCTCTCACTCCCTCTCCGTCTCCCTCCCTCTCACTCCCTCTCCCTCTCCCTCCCTCTCACTCCCTCTCCCTCTCCCTCCCTCTCACTCCCTCTCCGTCTCCCTCCCTCTCACTCCCTCTCACTCCCTCTCAGTCTCCCTCCCTCTCCCTCCCTCTCCCTCTCCCTCCCTCTCCGTCTCCCTCCCTCTCCGTCTCCCTCCCTCTCCGTCTCCCTCCCTCTCCCTCCCTCTCCCTCTCCCTCCCACTCCCTCTCACTCCCTCTCCGTCTCCCTCCCTCTCCGTCTCCCTCCCTCTCCGTCTCCCTCCCTCTCACTCCCTCTCACTCCCTCTCCGTCTCCCTCCCTCTCCGTCTCCCTCCCTCCCTCTCCGTCTCCCTCTCCGTCTCCCTCCCTCTCCGTCTCCCTCCCTCCCTCTCCGTCTCCCTCCCTCCCTCTCCCTCCCTCTCCGTCTCCCTCCCTCCCTCTCCGTCTCCCTCCCTCTCACTCACTCCCTCTCCGTCTCCCTCCCTCCCTCTCCGTCTCCCTCCCTCTCACTCACTCCCTCTCCGTCTCCCTCCCTCTCCGTCTCCCTCCCTCCCTCTCCGTCTCCCTCCCTCTCCCTCCCTCTCCGTCTCCCTCTCCCTCCCTCCCCGTCTCCCCGTCTGCCTCCCCGTCTCCCCGTCTGCCTCCCCGTCTCCCCGTCTGCCTCCCGCTCCCCGTCTGCCTCCCTCTCCCCGTCTGCCTCCCTCTCCCCGTCTGCCTCCCTCTCCCCGTCTGCCTCCCTCTCCCCGTCTGCCTCCCTCTCCCCGTCTGCCTCCCTCTCCCCGTCTGCCTCCCTCTCCCCGTCTGCCTCCCTCTCCCCGTCTGCCTCCCTCTCCCCGTCTGCCTCCCTCTCCCCGTCTGCCTCCCTCTCCCCGTCTGCCTCCCTCTCCCCGTCTGCCTCCCTCTCCCCGTCTGCCTCCCTCTCCCCGTCTGCCTCCCTCTCCCCGTCTGCCTCCCTCTCCCCGTCTGCCTCCCTCTCCCCGTCTGCCTCCCTCTCCCCGTCTGCCTCCCTCTCCCCGTCTGCCTCCCTCTCCCCGTCTGCCTCCCTCTCCCCGTCTCCCTCCCTCTCCCCGTCTCCCTCCCTCTCCCCGTCTCCCTCCCTCTCCCCGTCTCCCTCCCTCTCCCCGTCTCCCTCCCTCTCCCCGTCTCCCTCCCTCTCCCCGTCTCCCTCTCTCTCCCCGTCTTCCTCCCTCTCCCCGTCTCCCCCCGTCTCCCTCCCTCTCCCCGTCTCCCTCCCTCCACTCATTCTGAAATTAGTGAGTGCTTTTGCATGAAAAGGTAAGGCCATGACTACAGGGCCCGGAAGGGACCCGTTTCAGTGCCCATTGCTTATATTCTTTCAAAACATAGGCAGTATTGTATAAAAAGACCACATTCGTAACCACACAATCATACACATTTTGTTTTCCAATTCACCCATCAAGCAGGTATTTCAGTACCTCCAGGCAAGGTGCACTTTCCCACACAGGGAAAACTATGTTGTTCAAAGAGAGAGGAGTAAACAAAAGTATCACTTCACTGGTAAACACTGTAAAGTGGCACTAATGTGTTTAGGTGTAAATAAATCAATCTGGACATCTTGCAACCACTCTGTGTTGCTTTAATTCGTTATTTATTTTTCACATTTAGAATGTTTTATTTCTCTCCACCCGGAGGCTGCACTTGTGTCAGAGAAAGAACACGTTTCCAGCAAAAATGTTATTCTTTTTTGGATCCAGTTCACAGGGGAGCAAATAAACGCAAGGAGGAAAGAGAGGGTAATACCCGTTTCTTGAAGTCTCGGTTTTCACTAACTGAGGAGCGAGACAGAATGAGAGGGAAGACTGAGGCTTAGATGCCGTCACCGTGGTGTGCGCGCACAGTTTAATTTATGGGGACTTGGGGAGGCTGAAGAGGATTGCTTCCAGGCGCAGCTGTCTCCCTCGCTTAGAGTGAGGGGGCCCCTGGAGCGTGGGGGCCCCCGTACCGCGGTGGCTGCGTTATGCCCCTGGCAGCTGAGGCAGCTTCCCTTCCAGGGCACACACACAGCCCCACCCGAGTACTTCACAGGTCTTTAAGAGACCATTTGCATGATAAGAAGGCTTTGTTGTATTTCACCTCTTAGCGCCCCAGCTGCTCCACGTGTTTGCTGACACTGTTAAACAAACACCGGTACGATGTCTGCAAGGTCTGCGGGCCGCCAAGTAAGGCTTGCCGGGCCGCTGGCGGCCCGCGGGCCATACTATGATTACCCCTGGGCTAGAGACTTTAATGTGTATGACTTCATGCATGCAAGGAGGTCGCTAGCTCAGAAAACTCTACGTCCTTTGCCACTGCCCTGAGAGTCAAGCTCGCAGTGATAATCTTGTAAATTATCAACAGATGCGAGCAACTGGTGATAACAGACTCCACCCTCTGTTCCAGAGGGAAGAAAATAAATAGGATGGGTGTTGCGATGTAACTAGAGTTACAAAAACGTATGTTGAGTTTATGGATAATCTGAAATTAAGCACAAATGTGAATACAATACACGTCATGGTTATTTAACCGCCCAAAAACTACTATATCCAGATTTTTAATTTTTTTATTAAGAGCAGCCACATTAATAAAGGCAACTCATTTTTCTTACTTTAGTGTCCTTTTTGACTATTAGTTGGTCACTACTTGTGAAACAAAAAAAGCTACTACTGGGCAGGGCTATTCAAAGTATTTTTAACTTAGCCAAGCGCTTAGGACACACATCAGTCCCTGCCATGGTCAAACTGTATAATGCCAACTGCATCTTGATTGCTACTTATGGATCCAGTGTTTGGGGATAGGCTTCTGTACAACCACCTCAGATAGAGGAGAACAGATTTATGAGAAGGTTGTTATCCCCGCCCAATAATGGTGCTTCAGAGCTGGTATGTGAAAAATTGGGCATGCACTACATCATTGATACAAAACAGTTGGGCCCCTTGCTGTTAAAGCTTAACATTTGGACCAATCCGCAATCATATTTCAATCGACTTATCATGGGAGACTGCCTTGGGCTGGATTGTGCACTGTTAATATCCTGGCTAAAAAATGTAAAATTGAATTTTAAGGCCCTTGGAGGACCTGAGCTATTTGATCAACCTACAAGGATTACTGAACAGGCTGTCAAAAATCTGAAAAACATTACCAGACCTGCAGGTCTAAAGACTTGAATAACCTACTCAACCTAACTGTAACGCACTTGATTCAAACACTAGTCTCTAATTGTGTGAACATAGGCAAAAAAAAGTATTCACAGACACCTTTTTCTTAACTTCCACATATGAGACTACATTCAAATAGTTCAGGATGTGTACTGTACCAAAAAAACAAAAAAAAACTGATTAGCCTAAACATTCGCTCCATTTATAATGACAATCTAGCCCACATATATGGTACACATGACCCCTGACTTACCAGAGCTCACTGATAAAATTGTCATCAGGACGGGGAATGGAAATGTTTCGTAGTTCATATTTAAAAACTCGTTTAATAAATATAGTAAATATATCAGTAAAAGTAAGATGCAGCAGCACAGTCATTTGCAGACCTTTTACAATGAAATGGCCAAAACCTTTCCCACTAACATGCAGTTTTACTGATACAAACATGTATGTGTGGAATTCTGGTTTCAGCAAATATTTACCACTTCACATCACCAAATAATGTAGTCTTATTTGTTTTTATCATGTTAAAATCCATCTGTGCTTTTCTAACAAAAGAAATACATTTTAACATTTGCAATGTTCATTTACAAGCTATTACAAGCATTGAAATTCATAGCCTGACATGTGGCCTCTAACTTTAAACACAGAGCAAACCCAAGATTAAAAAAAGGATTTAAAAGGCATCTTTATTGCACATTCACTTTGTAAATGAGCAGAACCCCTCTTCTTTGCCAGCTCGCCAGACAGGACCAGTAGATTTAAACATAGCTTGACCTGATAAAACTCTTACTCGCTATGGCGAGTAGATTTCTCGAGGCCTGCTAAGGTTGACGTGGCCTGGACCAAGAACGCATTTGTCCTTTAGAAGTATTCTGGGAGAGAACCTGGAGCCTTGTCAAAATGTACAGACACACAAAGCTGATACAAACCACCAAGTTAGTTGAATCTTAGCTAGATAACACATAATAAAGATATCGTAGCTAGTTATTGACGAGGTTCAGGATAGATCTCAATCATTATTTATTGAAAATACCGCAGGCATGGTCAAAGGCTTCAGACATTGGCCCATGTTAGTGTGACAATGTTTCGACAGGATATTTTGCGTTCAAGTTCTGCCCTATGTATAGTATCTTAAGGAAACATTTTATCTGTCCAATCTTGAGAATTATGAATTTTAAACAGGTCAGACTGGCACTTTTGTGCCCGCAACATTTACTGTTGTTGTGTGTTTATCCAAAGGCCCATTGTGGTTTTCAAGCCTAATCATGCACGTTGTTGGCCACTTTGGTTTTGCACACGTTACTAAATACCATGCTTGTCTTTGTTCCACATTATACTCTCACACGGAACCAGCACGTTTTAGTATTTTATTCTTTTCTTGGGATTTAGTCTGAACAGTCTAGACAAGGTCAAACAATGCCCCTTGTTATTCTCTCATGTCAGACACTAGCACCTAGACATAAGGGAATGCTGCTGTTTTTGAATACGCATATCTTGTCATATAACGGAGGACAGGGATTCTGGAAATACACGCCCACAGAACAAAGGTCCTACGACGAGAGTGCAATGTGCAATGTCAGCTAGTATATAGAACATCCACCTATGCATACTTAGGTGCGGGGTCAGCTCGCTGAACTTTGCCACGGACGGAGGAATACTTTGGAGTTGGTCTTTATCCTGTTGCTGGACCGGAGGGGAAGTCGCACTGCCTGCAGAGAGGCCGCTGCGGAACTCGAGAGACCGGGACTGCGAGGACCAGGGTGCCCTCTGACAACCTTACTCGGCACACCTGGTGTCTCTTCCCGGTCCCGCCCCTATTGACTACATCAATCCTCGCGGCCCCCGCTTCGCGGGAGCCGCTCGCTGAACTTTGCCACGGACGGAGGAATACTTTGGAGTTGGTCTTTATCCTGTTGCTGGACCGGAGGGGAAGTCGCACTGCCTGCAGAGAGGCCGCTGCGGAACTCGAGAGACCGGGACTGCGAGGACCAGGGTGCCCTCTGACAACCTTACTCGGCACACCTGGTGTCTCTTCCCGGTCCCGCCCCTATTGACTACATCAATCCTCGCGGCCCCCGCTTCGCGGGAGCCGCTCGCTGAACTTTGCCACGGACGGAGGAATACTTTGGAGTTGGTCTTTATCCTGTTGCTGGACCGGAGGGGAAGTCGCACTGCCTGCAGAGAGGCCGCTGCGGAACTCGAGAGACCGGGACTGCGAGGACCAGGGTGCCCTCTGACAACCTTATTCGGCACACCTGGTGTCTCTTCCCGGTCCCGCCCCTTTATTGACCCCTCCCCCCAGTATAAGCCTACTCCCCGAACGCGCCAGCGGCACGCGCCCGGAGCGAAGACCGGGCAAAGAGCGGGCCGTTTGAGGCCGTTCGAGGACGGACGAGGGAGGGCGCGGGGCACCCCAGCCTGTCCGCAATCCATCACACACCAGGCGCTGCCGGTGACATTATGACCACGAGAGAAACTAGGAGCAAGAGTGCCATGGCGACGGGAAGGCCAACAGGTACTTTGGATACGTACTTTGCTAAAGCTGGGTCCCTTCTCGTGGATGAGATCTCCATTCTTGAAAGACGTATCTCCCAAGAAATAGACTGGGTGAGGAGATCCTCCCTGGGACCCATCGCGCACGTTGCCACCCCCGCCAAGTCACCAAATCTTACAACACTTCCGGCAGGGGGTGAAGTTGGGCTGCATGCTCTTCCAGACCTATCTGAAACTAACTGCTCCATCACCTCCTTTATTGATTGTGAAAATTCCGAGCATGCAGAGCTTAGCATCCTACCTCTCCCAAACTGTAAGGGCCCCTTAGTACACACCATTGCTGAGGTAGCTGTCATTGAGCAGACTATAAGCAATACCAAGGCCCAGACTCAGCCCACACAGCGGGAGAAGGAGGGAGCAATCCCGAAAATGGATAAAAGGGCCCACAAAACTAGGGGGGGTAATCCTAAAGCTACTAAAGTCAACCCTAGAGCTAGGGGAACTAAACAGGACATAGTTAGCAAAGGCCCGGTCTCATCCCGTATACACGAAGCCATCCACCAACATACCCCGGAAAAAAATCCTCCTAGCCAACAAAACGCTGCTGGGATGTATGATAGTATGTTCTCTGATCTACGCACTCTACTGAGGGAACTGCTTAATCCCCTAGAAGACCGTCTGGCCAACATTGAAATCTGCCTAATAGATTTGCGTAGGGGATTACTAGGTTTAGTATCAGACCAAAGAGCAGGTATGCACGCAGTAGGTGGGCACTCCATAGGGGCTCCCAATTTATCTAACTTACCTTCAAATTCCATCATCTCGTCCCCTGTACCCCTGACAGCCACCTCATTGGAAAATGTGCAGCCGGCTCCTTTCCCAAAACCCGCCTCTGTATTACCCCGCAACCACCAACCCGTCACAGGATCCACCAGTAGGCTGAACTCATCTGGTACGGGCTCTGGTCCTAATCAGGTAAAATCATCAAATGACGCAAGGAACCCTACAGATAGGCAAGACAGTCTACAAGATCGGCGCAAAGTGGTAAATCTGCCTCCTGAGGCTGCTGCCTATTCTGTTGTCCTGAAGGGAGTACCCCCGTTTGAGGGAACCGTGGTGGAACCATATGATTCTTTACACAACAAGGTCACTAGTTGGCTTAACACTCACAGGCCATTACCACCTAATACTAGGGGAGAAATTCTCATGGCTAGAAGAGTCCCTTGGATCGGCCACACCGATAAGAAATGTGTTGGTGACTGTATAATTGTAAATTTCAGGAACCCCAAAATTGTGTCCTATATTTGCAATTGGACCGGGAACAAAGGGTCTACATCTATTGAAGTGGTCCACCTGTCATATTTTTATCCTAATACTTTTAAGCCAATTTTGAACATTGACAATGGTTGGACCCGGGTTGGACCGGCCGCTGATGGCCGTAGAGTCAGGCCCACCCGTAATGCTTCATGCACAAACTTTGGTAACCTTTTCCATCCCAGTAGATACAGCTGTCTTGAACAGATAGATTGACTCTCTAAGGGTCAGGGGCATGGCGCATGCGAAATAGATATCGCCACTCAAGAATATGGTGCCCCCCAATGGGTGAACTTGACATCTACTAACCCCCACGGTCAAGAAACTGAATCATCTAAAATTAAAATTGTCCTGGGTGGCACTAACAACAAGCTAAAATTGTCAGTCCCATCGCATCATAAAGCAGACCCGATGGAATTATCTACTGAAGAAACATTCCTGCCCAGTCCTACGGCTGCACCATTGGATGCTGCCCCGCTCAAAAGTGCTGGAAGTGTCCCTGACCCGCTTGACATCCCCTTAAAGGTTCTTTCTTGGAATGTCGCTGGCATTGTCAATAAACTTGACACGAGCGACTGGGAGTCGCTGATAGCTACCAGCGACATTTGCCTCCTTCAAGAGACATGGGCAAGGGAACCACTATCCAGAGTGGGGTATGCTGTGTTTGAAATAAACGCGATTTGGTCAGGCAGAGGGAGGCCCTCCGGAGGGTTGGCGATCTGGGTGGCTAGTCACATTGGGTGTAATGCGGAGAGCTTACCGACGCGTTCGCAGGACATACAGTGTGTTCTACTCAGGTGGCCTAACGCTTCGAGTTTAGCAATAATCAATGTATACTCCCGTCCCACCAAGCTGGCCATGGAATCTCCCACACTTGACGATCTTACTTGCTTTTTGGCCACCCTCCCTAATGACTTTAAGATAGTCTTGGGAGGCGACCTGAATTGCCATTTTGAGCCCTTAGAAGGCCTTAAGGAAGGAGCCCTCGTTGCGGAAGACGACCTCTGGGGCGTACCGCGTTGTCAATCGCCATATGTCAAAATCTGGTCGCCCCTAGTAGTACAAATCCTGTCCTTAACGCTAAATTTTTCCCTAAGGGCATGTAATGGCCGCAGTACCTCAGATACTCCCTCCGCATGTACTTTTAACAGGGTGAACCAAGAATCCAGGTTAGATTACATTTTTGTAGATATTAGTCTCTGGCCCATGGTTCAGGATTTTAGAATAATACCAAGAACGGACAGTGATCATAATGCACTTGTGATGTATATGGCGCACCCTAAAGGTGCTGATCGATCACTCGCCGCTAAGCCCAACAAAGATCCCGGGAACTTGATAATTAGTTCCAATAGACGTAGGATCAAATGGGGGAAACTGGCGAGCTCCGAAGAGTCCCTGAGCAAGATTTTTCGGTTAGCACTCCCGAAGTTAATAGAAACGGACAACCTAATTTCACAGCCAAGAAACTTGGAATTCAATAAGAAATTAGCCCACATACACGAGGAATTGGTGGCCCTTTTGGGTGAGGTCTTTTACCCAGTGTTACCCCCAAGGAAAAATACAACTCGAACTCCAACATGGTATAATACATCTTGTAAAAGGGCTAAGTCCGAACTCCTGAAGTGTGTTAAAAAAGGATCGGATAAGAGCAAACTTGCTGAGCTTAGACGAATCTACAAGAAAACTATGGCAGCGGCACGAGCCGAATGGGATTGGAATAAATGGCAGGATTTAACATCAGCACTGGAAGCAAAAGATCTGAGGAAATTTTGGTCCCTGGTGAATACTGGTATGCCGGACCCCAAAGCTGCAATTGAGCCAAATATTGCAGCATCCGTCTGGGAGGCCCACTTTGGTCAATTATACCAGGAACCACCTCAAATTGATGGTGGGAGGGACACGATCTCTACTGTTGCTCCTGCCCCAGTACCAGCCCTGGAATTTACTCTCTCCGAGGTGGTCAATGTTATTCTAACCCTCTCGAGGGGGAAGGCCCCTGGTCTTGACAGGTTGCCTGGCGATCTTTTTCGCTCATACGCAGACATATGGGGTCCTTATCTCCTTACACTCTTTAACGCTATTCTGGGTGGGATGGAGATTCCCTGTACTTGGCTGGGGGCTGAGATAGTGCCCATTTTCAAAAAGGGTTCGCCTCTGCTCCCAGTCAACTACAGGCCAATAAGCCTCATAGATGTCCCCCAGAAAATTTACTCGCGCCTACTCCTAAACCACCTTATGGAGTGGATGGAGGAAAATAAAATTCTCAGCCCCTTACAAGCCGGCTTCCGGAAAAACACGTCCACCATGGACCAGATCTTCCGCCTCGTACTCCTATATTGGAAAACAGTGATCATTGAGAGGGGAAGGCTGTACATGGTGTTCGTGGACCTGAAGTCAGCTTTTGACCTGGTCCCCAGGAAGAAACTATGGGAGACATTAACGGGGCTGGGAGTTCCACCCCATCTACTAAATGCCATTATTAGGCTCCATGAAAACAACTTTGCACAGGTCAGGTATGGAAGGACGGGTGCGCTGACATCTAAATTCCCAGTTCATAGAGGGGTCAGACAGGGTTGTGTCCTTGCCCCGACCCTGTTCTGCCTCTATGTTAACAATGTAATTGCATATCTTGACAAGGTCCATGATAATGACGCCCCGTCTCTGGCCGGCAGGAGGGTACCGGCCATTATGTTCGCGGACGATACCCTCCTGCTGTCCAAATCCCCGATGGGGATTCAACGGATTTTAGATGGTTTTGGCCTTTTCTGTAGCCAACACGGCCTGGAAATAAACACAGGGAAGACCAAATTTATGATATTTAACCCTTCAGCCAATACTAGACCAAACCCATCCCTGAGTTCAGTTACACTGGAGAGAGTAAAAACCTTTCAGTACCTAGGGGTAACGCTGCATGAGAACCTATCATGGGAACCTCACGTAGCAATCAGTCGTATGAAACTTGCACAACTGTCCGGGGGAATTCTGAAGGTAGCAAATTCCTCCACCTACAAACCAATTAGCCCGGCAGTTGTAATGTACAAGTCACAAGCCAAAGCAGCCGCATCGTACGGTGGAGAACTCTGGGGATACATGGCGGGCACAGGAATCATTAATGCAGAAAACAATTTTTTAAGGCGTCTCCTGGCCCTCCCCCGAGGCACACCCCTTCTTCCCATATGGGATTACCCTCTATAAAAGAGGACCTGGAACTTATGCCATTAAGGTTCTGGCATAGGCTCTGGTCCACTGTTGAGCTTCTACACTATAGGCAAGAGCTTGTACATGTTATGAATCTGAATTCCTGCGACAAAATTACCTGGCTAGCCTCGATAAAGAAAGAACTCTATAGGCTGGGACTCCCCGAATTATGAGATGCGCCCGAGCAAGGCTGCCTCGGGGTCTCCCGCAAACGCCTTGTGGGTATATATAGGGAGCAACGCTATGCCTCCCTGGTCTCGGCATCTAACAAAGGGTCCCTGACTGATCGATTTTTGACTGTCAAGGACCAGTATCAGTTTGAGGGATTTATGGACATTATTTTTCCCATCCTATCCAGAAAATTGTTCATACAATGGAGGTTAGGGACTCTCCCTATTAAAATCTTTACCCACAACTGGTCAGTAAAGAATGATAAAATTTGTCCAGGCTGCCGCAACCATGATGAGGAAGAAACCCACATTTTGTTCTTTTGCCCAGCTTACAACAGACCTAGAAGATACTGGCTAGTCCCGCTATGCAGAAATCTGGGCATTAGGAGTCATCAGCAGGTGTACAGAATACTGAAAACGAACACTGATCCGCACATAGTGTTTGCAGTTGCAAAATTTTTAACGGCTATGTGGCACATAAGGTCTAATATAAATAAGAACTGTGTTGTTTAATGAATTCCATTGTTTAGATGTCCGTAACATTTGTACATTGATTTTACTGCTTTTATCATGCTTGTATTTTTAGTGACTGTTTTAAATTTATTGTGTGATTCTATCTTTTATGGCCTAATCGGCCGAAATAAAGACATTTTGGATTGGATATATATATAACCAATTTGTTTTAGTAGTACATGATGGGTTAGGCAGATCTGTCAGATAACATGACGGAGATTTTAATTTTATTAACCATGCTGATAACATTTGTTTTCTAATTGTGGTGCAATTATTGCATCTTAGAGCACAATAGTTTGAACGAACATTGCAAACTTCCTTCATGTCTCTTATCTTTTTAACAACAGATTTTATTGATTTTTCCATAGTACCAGATGGGCCGAGCCCAGCAAGCAAAGTAGATTTGAAATATATACTGTAAAATCCCTAGGAACTGTAGATTACCCCCCCCCCTGAGGTCTGCGGAACAGCAGACCAATGAAAACACCCCGCCCACCACCCCCAAAACGCACACCATACATACTTAAAATACATTATATGGACATGGCAATGCATGTCCGTGCACGTGTAGAACCATCACTTTACACTGGCAAATCATTCACCACCAGCCATTTAATAGGGTCTCGGGCAGGGTCTCTTTCTTATCTTATTGTGGACAAGTACAAGTGAGAGAGCGAAAGTGTGTGTCCTGTTAACGAGATGCCTGAGAGGAACAAGAGTGTTATGTTCTGGGGTGCCAAATCACTTTCTCTCTGGAAGGTTAGGAGGGCAAGTGAGGCACTATAGCTAGCTGGACTCAGGCTCATAGATCCGGATGTAGAATGGTGACTCAGTCCTCTACATACGGATGTTGTATGGTCCCAAGCATAGTTCCGTTCCTGAAACATAATCCCTAAAACACTATATATGAATACCTATTACTCTGCAGCCAGTTTCCTAGCAGGAGCAGTTAGAGAAAAAAAGAGAATTAGGCAACACAAGAGTATGTATTTTTTGATCCGATTTTGTGCATCTGAGTATTCATTTCCTATTTTGCATCTTATACTGTTACTTTTAATTGTACACTGGATTTTATAATGGCTGCATTTATGTTTTATTGGTGTTTGTAATGTTTCGTGCAAGTAATTTTTTCTTTTATTGCTAAAATCAATTATTTTTTTAATCCTGCTTTTATGGTCTGTTTGTACAGAATAAAGCTTGTGGATGTTGACCAAACAAATGGCCCATGTTTTAGCGTCACTTGTACCAATTCTGTATTTTTGATGGTGCTCACAAGACAGCTTGTTCCTGAAATACCTTCTTTAAAATTCATTGCTGCCTCACCTCCTATTTTATTGTCTGCTTTGTTCTGAAAGAATAAATTATAGCCATTAGGAACAGTTAGTAAGGAGTCTCGGATATATTTCTCAAAAAGCCACGTTTTAGAGAGAAGCAAGGCCTTGAGATTAACAATAATTGGCATCTCATACAATTCAATTTCATTTTAACCCTTGAGCGGGTGTTTAGAAAAGCTATGTTAATCTTAGGCAATGAACAGTATTAGTCAAAATGTCTGGAAATAATTTGCAGTTTGATGCATTATCTGCTAAATACCAGCCACTTTCAGGGTTATAACTGAGTCTTTAGACATTTAAATGATGAAATCTTGAAGGTTTCAGTTGTTCAGACCAGTATTTTAGCAAACCAGCAGAATGGCTAACCCTTCGTCCTGTCAGGGAATGGATGGTTGCAGACAGGCTTGCCTTTAGCATGCCACTGGCACAAACTGCTGCACAGACACAGCTGCTTGCTTAGTATAGCAAGTTGATTCAATGCGCATGCTCAGAGCAGCCATTCAAAAGCTGGAAAGAGATGCCTCCTAACATGAATATATTTAATATGACCAACTGACACACTGGTTATCGGTTATACTCTGTGCCCCAGTACAGCTCAACAACCGAAAGTCACAGATTAAAACAATTTAGATAATTAAGGAACGCTTAAAAAGGACAAAGGGCATAACATAAAATCTAACTGAAGTGCTGTTAAACAGCTTCTAAAACATGAAATGCCATCTGTCTTTCCACAAGAGAAAATGTTGACTATATAGCCAATGCCTGCAAACACAAAACAATTCCTATCTTAGCTCAATGTACACTTTTACCCTTACAAAAAAAGTACTGGACACCAGCTATATTTTTTTAAATCGTGCTAATTCCATCTAACAAGTGTAGAAACTGTGGTCATGAGATGGTAATTTTGAACATTAGTTCTTTGAATGTAAATATCTTGACTAATTATGAGATGGCATAATCAGTCATATAAAAGGACCCAAGATAAATATTGATTTAGGATTTGACATAACACTAGGCATTTTCACATCCCCTTCTGGACCATCACTTCCAGAACCAGCCCTCAGGGTTATATACATCTCATGTTGATCATAGCAACGCAATAATCCTCATGAAGTGGAACTATCCAAACATATTGCAATCCACACATGGTGGGCCTGGCTCATCTACCAATGACGACATCACAATACACTACAGTCTCTTTCCCATTAGAAACTGGAGATGTCCTGCTACCATTATGAGACCCCTTAGAGTAGGCTTCTCTAACGAGTAGCATGTGATCTACTGGAAGCTCTCTGGCTCCCTATAAGAAGTTCTCCTGAGCGAGGTCCATGCAACTAAATTAGATTGGTTGAATATATGCATAGTAGAACTGAGAAACAATTATTCAAGATGAAAATGTGTATTTTAAGAACCAATAAGCTGATGTTTGGAGAAAAAGTGATAGTGTTTCCAAAATAATTTTTAAAGCCGATATGCGAGTGATAAATCATGCAGCACTGGGGAGACTTATAACTAATATTGTAACCTTGGTGTAGGGGGCATTGGAGCTAGGGCTGTTATGCATTACCCACGGAGGTATTACACATTGGCAAAGCCTTTTTTCACATTACCACTGGAAACCGCGCCTGATGCACTGAGTTGATCACTGCTAGTAATTCTGCATATGGTGGCCAGTAATGTAACGTATGATGTGGTCACTACTGCAACAGTATTAAGATTAGTAGCTCTGGATGACTTTCGGTAAATATAAGTAGCTTTTACTACAGAAAATTTGGAGACCTCTGCCTTAGAGAAATACTCAAAGAAGGTGACCCTCCTCAATTTTACCTGCCTCAAAGCATTAGCACCACTATCCAGGGAATGACATTGTCCGCACACTGACCACTTTACAAAACACATCACATCAATATTGTTGTGCCATTACTATTGCATATTGTCAAGTCTTGTCGGTTGATCTTCCAGTCTTTACTTTTCTCACATTATCTTGGTTAACTTCTCTTCACAGATGCCGAATATGTTTATTTAATCTCTAGATTCATTCATAAATAGTTTGTTTCTTGGGGGGCGTGGCCGGGAGCGTCAAGATGGCGGTCGCACTTTAGGAGTGCTCTGGACCCCTCCGTCATCCGCACCTCATCCGTGCGATCAGGATATCCCTTAACCCCAGACCTGCTTACTTGACTGCCTAGGGCTCTGGAACCCTGTTTGGGCGCAACATTGGGAGCTTCTGGGCACCACAATCCGCCGCTGTACCGGGAGCCGGCCTTGGAGCCCACACAAGATGGCGGCCATGTGGTGGCGAGCCCCTGACCTGTCCTGGGCCTTGGACCGGCCTTGAGTCCCGGAGCTGCCGCTGTGAGGCGAGAGCGGGATCTGAACAGCCTTGAGCGCCGCGGGGATCCTGGGTCTGCCCAGCGTCCCGACGTTGACTGCTGCGTGGTGCGGGCGCCACGACCTGCTGTGCACAGAAGGTCGGCCTTGCGGCTGTTCGGAGGGGGCGGCCTGCAGCAGGGAGCATCCACTCCGCTTTGTGCCTTGACTCCCGGAATTGTCTTCGAGGCCGGGACTGCCTGCTGTGGTTGCTGACGGCAGATCTCCCGGAGCTGCCCGCGCTGTCCTGATCGGCCCTGCAGTGCCGGGCGCTCCACGCTCTTCCGGCACTGGTGAGTGCTTGACTGCATAGAGGGCTGGGGGTGGCCTGACGGGACCTAGTCTACCGTTGCACCGGGGGGCCAGCCTTGCGATGATGCTGCGATGGTGGCTCTGCGGTGGTGAACACTGGTGCGCTCCTGCTTTGCCCTGAGCCAGCGCCTGCCTGCTGTGTCGTACTGCAAGGGCTCTGTGGGCCTTGAGCGCTGCGAAGTCCCGAGTGAGGGGCTGTATCAGACATCCCCTGCGGCGCTCCTGGATTCTCACTTGCCTCCACTTTGGGATCTGACTGTGGCCTCTGAGAGGGGTCCTGACAGCACGGAGAGGACCTCGGAACGGCGACTACCAAGCCGGGTAGCGGTGCTC
The DNA here is from genome assembly GCF_964204655.1 of Triturus cristatus. Taxonomy (NCBI): domain Eukaryota; kingdom Metazoa; phylum Chordata; class Amphibia; order Caudata; family Salamandridae; genus Triturus; species Triturus cristatus. The sequence goes on from NC_140589.1 coordinate 297,528,487, forward strand.
GGCCCTCCTGGGCCCCCTCCCATCCATCCTCCTGGGCCCCCTCCCATCCATCCTCCGGGCCCCGCTTGGTGTTGGGGCGCTCTTTGTGCATCCTGGTAGGGGGGCCCTTCGGGTGCACGTGTCTGGCAGCGGGCGCCTCTTCCCTCACCTTTCCTCCTCAGGAGTTGCCCGCCAGCATCTGCCCCGGTCCGGGCCCACGCTGCTTCCCCGGCTTGGTGAATTCCTCGCGGCCTAGTGGCTCGTGAATTCCTCAGAGGCCGACCACTCGACTTCACCGGTGAGCGTGGTGAGGGCCCGGGAGGTTCGGCTGCACTATTGAGCAGCGGGCTGGGGGGTGGTACCGGCACCCCCTCCTCTGGCCCTCCGGGGCAACCCTGTGTCCTGCGTGTCTTCTTCCGAACTCCCCGGTGAGGCATTGGGGTGTTTTGTTGGCACCGCGTCCTGGATAAGAGGGCCCCCTAATCCTCAGGGATCGGACCCCGCAACGCTGTCGGAAACAACTGGGCGCAGCATCTGGCGGGTGCATGCTCTGGAGTTCCCAACCTGCACGCCGGTGGTGCTTCCCGCCGGCTACGACCTTCTCCACTACCTTGGCGATATACAGGAGGTACAGGGACGCCGTGCCCCACGACTGATTGCCTGGCATTCCACGGACTTTGGGTCGGGCTGGTCCGCACACGGGGCCCCATCCTGGGTTGCTGATCTGTTGGGCCTCCATCTACTCCATTGGGAGGCTTCGCCCAGCATCCACCAGTGTCCCTACCGACGCCCCTGTTGCCATCTCTGGCCTTGCGGACTGGGCCATGGAAATCTTGGCTCAGCCTGGACCTGGCCCCCCCCCCTGCTGTATGCCTTTTCACGCGACCCCTATAGCTCCACCTGATGGCCTTTAGGGCTGGTGAGGGTTCCTAGCCCTCGTGTGGGGTATCCGCGGTCCCGGTCCACCCTGCCTGGTCCCCGAACTCTCGGCGGAGGTAGGACTACCCGTCATCCATGGGGAGGGACAGGGGCCTCAAGCACACACAGGCCCCCACACAGACGAAGATGGACCGGTTCACCACCTTCGACCAGGACCCCCCCTAGGCAGGCGGCGGCGGGGGCCCACCCCCCCCCCCCCCCACACCAGGACAGGGATCTGAACACCATTCTTCAGGCAATTAGTGCCTCACAGGCGTCCGTCGAGGGGAAAATTGGGGAAATCAAGGTGAACGTATCCCTCCTCCGGCAAGATCTCCGCAACGCCACCGCGCGACTCACGGAGGCCGAATCCCGTATATCCACAGCGGAAGACGACATCTCACAACTGAAGGAGCAGGTAGCTCACCTCCGCACCCACACCAAGGAACTCCACCGGCATGCCGAAGATAATGAAAATCGCGCACGTCGAAATAAGATTCCCCGAAGGGGTCGAGTCGAATCAGGTGGCCACCTTCGTCGAGGCCTGGTTTACATCGTGGATGCCTAAGGATGCTCTCTCTACTTGGTTCGTGGTTGAGAGAGCCCACCGTTACCTCGCACCTAAGCCGCCCCCTGAAGCTCCACCTCGCCCCATCATATTGAAAGTCCTCAACTTTAAAGACCGGGATGCCATTCTGCGGGCGGCTCGGGCCCATGGTCCCCTCAAGTTCCAAAATCATACTGTTATGGTATTCCCAGACTACACCAGGGAGGTGCAAGAAATCTGTCGTTCTTATATGGACGTTAAAAAGAAACTGCGCGCCCTGGGCCTACAGTACCAGCTTCAGTTCCCTGCACACCTCAGAGTCATCTTTCAAAGCAAAGCTCAGTTTTTCGATACGCCCCAGGTGGCATGGACATGGCTGACGGAAGAACGTCCCCTCCGCCAGAGGCAGGACCCGTCTCCGGGCCCCGCAGGCTCCCAACCCGTGGGGCCGCGGTCGCTGGGGCACCGGTGGCACACACACTCCCACAGGGGGCGCCGGTCTGGGCAGTGTCATCCAGGTCCTCGAGCATGACAGCCCATGGACTCCGAGACTCTTCCAGCCAATCGGGCTCTCTGCCCCACATCAGGCACCGATCTGTTGATGAACTACCTCGAATATCCTCATCGTCGACCTGGCAGGGCTCCCCAAGATCGACTCAGACCTTTCCCGTACTCCTACCCTCTGAGGTTCTACTGAGCTAGGTCTGCTGCCTCTCAGTCACTAGGTGCGATTCTCTACTGGTGAGGATCTTGAACGTTGGTAGAATTTCACGCTCACCTACCTGGTTCCATTGGCCGATCCACTGTATATCGGTCCATATGAGGGGTCCTCCACGCAACCAACCTGTGCGTTCTAGTTTGGTTACTGTTACAAGGGGGATTTGGGGGGGGTTGTCAGATACTTCTGTTCTTGAAGTGTAGGGAGGGGGGGAGAGTTTGGCACTATTTTTTCCCGTTGCTGTTTTTATTGTTTTGGTATTCCAGCTACCACGGATCAACTTGCGCCGACCCACCAGTGGCCAGGTACTATCTCATTGCACGTGCTCACCCATACGGAGGCAGGCTCCCACGTCCCTGTAGGGTTGCACGACCAAGATCCACGTTTCACCCACCAGTTCGGGCTGGACTGTTCCCATGAGGCACAGGGTCAGACTGATTTGCATATGGCCATGTCTGAACTGGGGTGGTGGAGTGAGCTAAAGAATGATGATGGATTAAACCCAGATCAGTTGACTGGGGGTGAGTGTTTGATTTGCTCAAGCGCTCCGTCCATCATACCCTTTGGTATCACAATTGTTCCAAGGGCATCCCTTCACGTTTTATCGTGGAATGTCAATGGTATCTTGGACCGGCTTAAACGTACGGCAGTCCTGCGCTGCGCGCAACGCCTTAGCGTAGACGTCCTCTTACTTCCAGAAACGCACCTAATTGTTGCCCCTTCCTGGCACGCTACGGGTACGACAGAGTGTGGAACTCAGGCTTCTCTAGGGGTTACCGCGGGGTGGCTATCCTCCTGAAACACACCTTGCCATTTCTACTCACACAGGTCTTTCACGACCCTCATGGCTGATCGGTGACCCTTTGCGGCTCGCTGGCCGGTTCCCCCTCAATCTTATGCCCATCTACTCCCCCTCCCCCGATGCTTGCCTTTACCCTTAAACACACTGCAGCCCTCCTGAATGCTTTGCCTCTGGGCCCCACTGTTATTGGGGGCGACTTTAATGGGCCTCGTTCCCGGCCATCGACACGACGCCCCTCCCTCCACCACTAGACTGGCGCAGGCGAAACAGCTACGGAGCTGGTCCGAGTCTCTGGGCCTCTGATGCTTGGTGCACCTGGCACCCCCGCACCACCCAATTCACCCACACCTCCGCATAGATGCGATTTTTGTCCCCTAAATTGAATGCTCTGGGATTTTAGATGTCCGTATCCTTCCTAGGGGGATTTCTGACCACTCCCCGGTGCTTCTTAGTACAGGGGCTCTCCCCTCCCTCGGCCACCAAACATGGAGAATGAATGCATGGTTCCTCCAAGACAGAAATTCAAAAAGGTGGTGGGGACGGAGCTCAAGCAATACTTTCTCGCCAATGAAGGTTCAGTGGCTTCTCCGGGTACCTTATGGGAGGCAGGGAAGGCTACCATTTGGGGTGTTGCAAAGGGTCAGCTTAGGAGTCGGAGACGGGCGCAGCTGCAGGAAATTACCTCACGGGAGACGCAGGCGCAGGCCCTCCGCCTTGAGCAGATCCTTTCCCTGCCCACAACGCGGTCCAAGTCAGACAACTCACTCACCTTCGGGCCGAGATCAAGCAGCTATCCCTAGATGCCGCTAAGCTCCTCTGGAGATCATAGGTGGAAAGAGTATATGGCTGGGGAGACCAAAACGGTACGATCCTGCATAGATTGGCCACATTTACCCAGGGCCAACCGCATCATCCCAGAGGTGGTGGACGAAGAGGGAGCGGTGCACAGCACCCCACTGGCGATGGCCCGCGTCTTCGCCCGCTATTACCGACGGCTCTATGCAGCGCGGACCCCTGGAAAATCACTCTCGGCCTTCCTCGAGCAAGGAAACGTGCGTCTCCCTCGGCTGAGTCCAGTCGCTCAGAAGGGTCTGGACCGCCCCATTTCTCAGGAGGAAATCGACACAGCAATCTCCCTCATCTCGTCAGGCAAAACCCCGGGCCCAGATCGCCTTCCTCAAGAATACTATACGCTGTATCGCGAGACTCTTGTACCCTGCCTGGCCAATCTATTTGAGGAAGCACTGGAGAAAGGTTCCTTCCCATCCGAGACTGACATCGCCACCATTGTGGTCCTACCGAAATCCCAGCCGCCCTCCCGTCACTGCGCGGACTAACGTCCCATTTCCCTTATTAACACGGAGATCAAGTTGTATGCCGCCATACTAGCTCAACGACTGAAGCCATATCTGTTCCTGCTGGTTCATCCAGATCAATGTGGCTTTATGCCCACGCGTGGGACCAGACACTGTCTTCGGAGGCTACAGCTGGCCCTAGCCCACCGGCACCTCCTCACTCCATACCTAGCACTCCTCCTTATAGATTTTGAAAAAGCCTTTGACTCGGTGGACTGGGCATACCTACTGGACGTGTTGGCCGAGATGGGGTTTGGACCCCACTTTAGGGCTCTGGTCCATGTCCTTTACGCTCAACCGCGAGCACGCGTGTTGGTCAATGGGGTGTTATCGGAGGCCTTCCCTATTATCAGAGGAACAAGGCAGGTCTGCCCTCTTTCACCCCTGCTCTTCGCCCTGGCAATGGAGCCTCTGGCCTCTCTGGTGCAGGCTGAGGATCGCATCCACGGCTGGGAATGGCCCAATACAGAAGCAGACAAGATTGCGCTATATGCAGACGATGTCCTGGTCTTTCTGGCTGAGCCAGCCGTATCGGGCGATGGTGTTTTCCGATCTTGCAGTCCTTTGGCCAAGCATCTGGTCTCCGGCTGAACCCAGGGAAGTTGGCACAGGTCCCACTACACCTATCCAGGGACTGCTACGATTGGCAATCCACCATACCGCTTCGGCATCAATCATTCAAATACTTGGGGATTTGGATAACCCTTCTTCCCGAACCGGGTTGGTATCTCAATGTTGCCCCATTGGTAAAGAAGGCTAAGGAAGACCTTCAAAAATGGAAGACACTGCCTCTGAATTCCCTGGGGAGGGTCGCCCTGTTCAAAATGAAGATCCTCCCCAGATTTTTTTACGTCCTTCAGAACGCCCCCTTCTGCTTCCCCAGAACCTGGTTCAGGGAACTGGACAGTCTCGCCACTAAATTTCTTTGGAGTGGGGAGGAGAGCGCGCTTGGCCTTGACCACCTGCCAGATCCCCTCCTTTGATGGGGGTATGGGGATGACACATCTGTATCTCTACTTTTTGGCTGTGTGTCTCCTAATAATCCACAATTGGTTCAACGGGGGTTGGTCCGACCCGGCCTATCGGCTCGAGCTGAGCGAATTAGGTCTACCCAAAATCCAATCAATGATGTACGGGGGGCCATTCCATCTCAGTTGCCTGATGCGACACGTTCAGTGCTGTTAGCATGGCGGGCCTCTTTATGCCACACTCGCTGGACGCATAGACTGACCCAATGCACACCCCTCTGGCAGGGAACTTGGCTCCACGAGGTTAGTGGGCTGCTGGGGTTTAAAATTGTGGGACCTTATTGGAATCGCGCAACTTGGGGATGTCTGGGCCAACGGCCACATGCATTCATTTCAGGAACTCCAGGCCAGCTACTCCCTTCACCCATCCCAATTCTATAAATAGCTGCGGCATGCCCTCCATACACATCACAGAAGAGGCTAGGCTCCCGGAGTGCAGCCCTCCCGAGGCACAAACTATGTTGGGTGACCTGGGCAAAGGGGGTATCTCCAGCATTTACCGCACTCTAGTCAATAACACTCCCACTTCGCTGGACAAGTTACGGAACCAATGGGTGGATTGGGTAGGCCCACTTGACGAGGCAGACTGGCGTGACGCCCTTATGGCGCCGAAGATTACCGCTTCGCCAAGCTTCGGCTGATCCAGCTATACTATCTGCACGCTGCCTACCTCACGCCCTTGCGCCTCCACCGAGCGGGTCTGTGCCCGGATGCGTCCTGTGCTAGGTGCGGCCACGCCCCAGCTTACTTTTTCCACGTGGTCTGGTCATGCCCCCACCTGGCGCGATTCTGGGGAACTATTGAGGAAGAGCTTACGGAGGTTCTGGGATGGGCGGTTCCCCATGACCCGCATCACACTCTACTGGGGATCACAGATGGGCTGGATGGGTCCAGAAACGAAAAGATATTCTTCAACACAGCCATGATTGTAGCTAAACGCGACATAGCGGCAGCATGGAAATGCCCTGACCCACCCGACCCTAGGAAGTGGCGTAGGGGGGTGGACTGGTGTGCGACCCAAGAAAAAACCCTATATGCGGCAAGAGGATGTACCTAGAAGTTCCATAGGATGTGGGGGAAATGGCTGGGTACTGTGGAATGACCGATATACTTTGTTCAACTCCTGTGCTTGTGTACGCCTTATGGGGCATGGAATCATGGGATGTCATGCTTCTGTAAATGTCTATGATGTACTGTGTTCCGTGCTTTAGCTGCTCTTTTTTTTTGTAATTTTTTCTCAAAATAATAAAATTGTTTATCAAAAAAATAGTTTGTTTCTTACAATAACCTATTAAAATCTAATATTTCTATTGTATACAGAGCCAGAAAACTGCTAGTTTCTGAATCGTGTTCCCCTGCTAGTTTCAGAATCACGTTCCCTTGCCCTATAACTCAATTTGTAGGACAAAAAATAGATGACCAGTTATTAACACCAGTAGGATCACAGCATAATTGCTATGAAAAAAAAACTCCGATATGTTTTGCCTTTTGGTTTTAATAAAGCACAGAGCCTATGGGGTTTGTAGGATGCTCAACATAGTACAGATCCCACTAAAAGCGCTCTCATCAAGAAAAGGGGCGTAGAAGAGGTCGCTCACAAATTAGTACAAAAATTGCCTCGAGTGCTGCATATGATTCACAGGCCATGTAATTAGGAATTACAAAAAGTTTCCATTGTGAAGATATTCCAGTCAACTACAGGAGAACCTGGGTGCTCAGATGTAGAGGTACCTTTTTCCTTTCTAGTATATTACTATTTTTTTGCACTGGCTATCAAAGTGAATTCAAAATACAATGCAAAGTTGCTATATAAACTTAAAAAAGTAAACATACAGCTTTTCCCTAATGATTAATCAGAAACGAAACACATTTATTAGTTAAAAAAGAAAAACAGACATGCTAAAATATTTAAATTCAGTGCAGGTAAATCAAGAAAACTACAACAAATTTCCTCTGGGTTAGTTAGCAGTGTTGCATTTTGTTACTCAGGTGCTTAAATGCTAGACTGTTGCGGAGAGTAAACATATTTGCATGTTAGCAAGAGATGTCCATCACGGATTTGGAAGTATTTAGCAAAAAGCATACAGTAGGTTTAAAAATCCTGTATCAAAAATAAGCTTTTTTCTAGGCAAAACATGGTTATGGTATTAATCTGTGATTGTCTTCTGAAACGGGTCAAGGAACTAAACTTCCAATATGCATTTTTATAACAGGAGTTAATGAGGGATTAAAATCTCCACGAATAAAAGGTTAGATCAAAACGAGATTGATGGCTTAAATTGTCAAAACTCTGTACACACAGTTCCATTGTTTGTTAAACACAAAATCAGAAATAGTCATTTATCTCTTTCTCTATGCAGACTTTCAGAACTCAAATCAAAAGATATGCAGATATTAACAGTTTTGTTAGACATACCATTAGCACATCACCACCTCCTAAGATCAGTGGAATTGACTCCGCCTGGATGTCTGTGGGGAGACTACAAAGAATGATATCAAGAATAATACAAATGAAAAAGCAATATTTACATAAATGAGATTTTGCAGAATGCACAAATGAAGATTCCCTGACAAGTGTCTGGTTTTAAGAATAAAATCTGCCATGCAGATTGATTTTCTCCACAAAATCATTAATAGTATTGTTGAAAAATGTCAAATACATTTCACCTCAGCAAAGCACCATCAAAGAAACCGCATCAATTGTCATGGAAATTAATCTAGATGTACGTTCCCCAAAGAATTACTGCAATCAAATCATACAAAAGACAACCTTTCATTCATAAAAGTTATTTTTCGGTACAAGCTCAATATAATGAACTAACAGATTTTTTAGAGTAAAAGCTATGCATGTTGTACTTGATTTCTCATAGTTTTTTTACTCTTCGTTCCAGTGCAATAGAGTAAAATATCTATTTGGTTTCAATCTTCATTAAAGGTTTTTCATTAAAGACACTATTGACAAAGCACCTTGAGGCACGTCTTCGATACCATGTGGCAAATACTAAACTTCCATCATTCAATAGGCCTCCCACTGTACCTACACCAAAAGCTAAAAATTCCAAATTTGCCTTTAATGTGAGCAGTGGGAAGGGGAGAGAGAGAGATTGAGCATAGTTATAATGGACACTACTACGGGACAACCTATCTCTACAGAGAGGGTAAGTTTTTTTAATTATTACCAAGAAATCAACTGTTCTCCCATCTCAGTGGATAAGCTGCAATCCCTACAAATGTAGCCGGAACATCGGAAATACAATTAAAAGGACAGACAGAACGCAAAGGTGATAACATGTGAAGGGACCAAGACATCATAGACTGCGTATTCAGCAATAGTCTTTGGCAGCATTATTACCGATTTGACAGTGGTGCACAAAAAAGAATGTTATGCTGTTTGCAGCCATATTAGCCTAGGCATGCAGGTCAGGATCAAGTCAGGGATGTAGGATTTCCTTGTATGGCCTCAACTACTTAATAGGAAAGTCAAATTTAATATTACTGTAAAATTAGGTTTTCTTTTTATGTCTTGCCTACCAGATAGTGAAAGTTGTCTAGTTGTGAAAGACCTACTGTGGACTTCCCTAGAACTTACAGTGGGCTTACAGCCCTCCCATCGCTTACTACTGGTTGGATCTATTGTCACTTATTTGCTTTCTTCCAATTCAGTGGTTTTCCTTAATCTTGTGGTTGTCCCTCCTCTGGGGCACATCCTCTTAACCATCCTTTTGACTGAATTAATTGCATCATCCTTCTGCTCACATTTAGAGAACTACGTTATATTTGGGCAAAGCACTCCATAACAGAGCATGTGTTTTACAGCCCACTTTTGCTTCGCTTCCAGCCAAATATCCACCCTCCATGTTGATCTTTTACTCATGAACTCCTCACTCTCGTATACTTACCCTGCACACTTCCTCTATGCTGCTTTCACCATCCTCCTCCACTGGACTTTTTTTTTATCCCCGCCCACTCCTTTATGCTTCTCTCACTTATCCTGACCCCACTCACTCCTTCATTGCCTCTCCTCCACCCTACCCTCAGCAGTCCGAGTTCTTTAAAAGATACTTTTGTTTTTGTCAAAGCCTTCACCTTAAAAAAACGTTTTTGTGCCAGCCTTCTTGGATTGGTAAATCAAAATTTTTTTAATTTTTTTTATAGAAGGATGCAACCATTGGCCGTGTCAACAATTAAATCATGTTCTTTTTTCCCCTTTTGTCCAATCCTGCACAACATTGGCAAAAACATGTTTTTGTAGATGCTGTGCAGCATCGGCAAACAGCACTGGCAAAACCAATAGGTCCAAAAGGTGATACCCATTAGCAATGCCAATGCTCACTGATTCAATGTCAGCGACTGTTACAAATATATGTCATTATAAAAAAAACAAAGGTTACAGGGATTTTATACACAAAACCGTAGAAATTTAGCAGTTCTACTTACTTCAAGAAACAACAACAGGTGCCCCAAGGTAACTATAACCATGCACAGTTCACATCAACATTTTTATTGGAAATGTTACTGTTCTCAGTGATGTCGTAGAAGATGTCATGACTGATGTGGGATAATTAGCAGTGCATGGCAAGGGAGCAAGTTAAAGTTACCTTAAGGCACGAGTTAAAGTTTCTTGAGATAAGTATAACTATAACTACTGAATTTCTATGGTATTGCGTGTGTAAAATCTGAACCCAACTAGAAGGTCCCTGTAACCTTTGTAACACATTTTTCGGACCCCCATCTATTTCTCAGCCTCGCTTGTCGAATTACCACAACACTTTTCAGACAGCAGCTTAAGTGAGTGGCAAACTACTTTTAAAAATGTCGTGAAGATTTCTCAAACTGCGCCAAAGTTATTAGCAAAACAAGAAATGCTTTTTTCGAAACTAGGTCATAAATATAACTACATACTAGCATCCGCCAGTAAGGGGGGGGGGGGGGGGGGTTTGGGGGAACAAACAAACACGCTTTTTCTCTAAATTTCTACAAAATCCTTCTAATTCTCACAACCAAATCATTAGCTACAGTGCAATTTATACAAAAGTTCACCAGTAGGCCTTTTCAACCCTGGGATATTTTCTTAAGAAAGAACCTTAAAATCACAGACTACACATTATATCTTCTGGAAGATAAGGCTTCTTATCAAACTGTCCCATGGTAGGTTCCACCCAGATCTAAAAGTGAATCAAGTGGGCATCTCCTTATAACGGCCTCCCTCGATATTCACGACTTAATGATCGCCAATTGCAGATCTTTATAGGTTTTATCAAACTACTTAATTGCCATGTTACCATGCAACTAAACAAACATCTACCAAATCCAACAAACTTTTCTATCATGAGCAGTCTGTCTTTCATAGCTGGTACAGCACAGTGACTTCTGGAATGCTATCACAATGCTGCAAAGTGGTGATTACTGTTATGTCCACTTTCTAACATGTCAGCAGCCTATAACCAGGAGACTAATTCCTAGTCTGTCCTCTTGAATGGTTGTCTAAGGAATGATTTTGTGTGTTCGTTCTCAATATGTTCCAATCATTCTCCCCAGAATTATGAGGACTCAAGGATAAATTTTGCCTCTCTCGCTTTTAGCATCTACATTGAACTGCAAGCAAACCTCTTGGAATGCAGCAGAGGTATATACCTGGATGCTCATGACACAAAACTTTATCTAGCGGAGCACCACATCCATGGTGTCATCTACTCAGAAGCTGGCTGGAAAAAAATCAAGAATGAGTTATTCTCCAATTCTCATAAACGTCACCCGTTTAACACTTTCGTATTAACAATGAATTCCATATGTGCTGCAGCCATGATTATCTGTTTCACAAAACCCAAGCTTGCCCCCTCATTCCAAATCAGTGTAGTTACACAAATCACACCAAGCCTTTAAATAAATTGAAAGATCAAACTCTTTACATCCATAACTGGCTTTCATTATGAAGTACAGTCTGTTATAATCTGCCAACTAGTCTGGAAGCCTCTACGACTGGCATCCTTGGCTGCTCTCAATCTCACTTGAAGGCCATGAGTCTAATTACCGGACTCAAGAAACCTGAAGATACAAAACTTTACAAGACCATCACTGGTTTCACAGCCATCAAGCTCACCTGCATCCCTTTTAAAGCAATAACATTATAAAAACCAAGTTACTTCCTATGGACTATGCTCCTTTAGACTAGATACAAAATGTTCTCTATTTCACAATGCTTCATCTAGGAAATGTAAGCCCCTTCCCAGACATTCTGAGCACCAGGTCCCAACGTTTTGTGCTTTTTGCCAGCCCGTTCCCAGACATTCTGAGCACCAGGTCCCAACGTTTTGTGCTTTTTGCCTCTCCCCACATTCAGCCAACATCTAACCTGATCGCATTCAGAGGTCTGCTAAAATCTCATCTATCCTACAAGCTTAGACTATTCCTTCAAGCTAACACTCACAGAAGGTTAACCTAGTAACAAGTTCTCCGGAACAGAGAAACACCTGGTTTTCTTAAGTTTTGGATTTGCTCATTGATGGTTATCCCAGAATTACAGATCCACTTCCTCTTACTATCAACAACGTTGTTCAGTTTCTCTCTTTCTTGTTCATCTCATTATTTGTAAGGGGCTCTGTTACCCTTGGGTGAGGCACAGCTGTTGGAATGATCCAGGATTTTCATTCTTATTATTAACTATAAAAATGTTACATTAGCAGGACTGAATTGCAGAAAATAGCCATATTGATAACTACTATTATATGCGGAGTTCAATGGTGTTACTTACAGCCAGTCCATCTCCTCGACAGCCTGTGCTATTTCAGGCATCACACCCAGCTCTGTTAAAGAAAGAAAACAAAAGTAGAGGTTAAAAATGTACACCCACATTAAGTTTACATTCCTGATTTAAGTGACATACATTTTCTGCAGCACTTTCCATAAAAGACCTTCAAATGTACCGGTAACCTTATACAAAATATATTCTCACTAGCATCTCATCCTCTTTGGAATTTAAGTCAGTAAGTATTTTTGATGACCATTATAAGGTGAACATGCATTCCACTCATTGCTTGCTGACAAATACACCAAAGCTTTTTTTTTTTTAAAAACAAACAGACTTATCATCGAGTGACCACATGGTTTGAAATACAGCCACGCGCTCACTCCAGTGATTTAACACATAAATGACCTCCCTGAATTTCACCCACTGGAAGGCCACCTCCTTATAGGGGACCCGGGCGCTCACAAAATACGGCAGTTCTACCAAACACTGACTACACATACCATCACAACCCTCCATAGAACTAGGAAGATGACATCCCTGAACTGACCGATGACGACTGGGCAGAAGCTTTTGCCAGTCTTAGGGGCGCTGTGGTGTCCTCTAGATACCGTTTAATTCAATTCAAATTTGTACATAAGGTACACTATATACGCTTCGCCTTTGGAAGATGGGAGTTATAGCTTCGCCTCTGTGCCTGCACTGTGACAGGGAGGAGGGGTCATATTGTCACACGGTGTGGAGCTGACCTGCAATACAGCGCTTCTAGTGCAAGGTTCAGACTTGCCTTAAGGAGGTACTGTCATGGGACCTCCCGCTGGATCCTCGACTGTTTCTTCTTCATAGCACTGAAGACATGGGGGGGGGGGAGGGGGCTGGTGCAAGCAATGCTTGCTTTTCTTAGCGCTCACAATTGCAAAGCTCAGCTTTGGAAGGGAACTTCCCCGCCGACAATGGGGAAATGGCGTGGGGCACCTGACACTTGTATGGAGGCAGAAATAGCAGTCTTCCAAGCACGTGGATGCCCACAAAAGCACAGGAAAATTTGGTCCAGATGGGCTTCCTACCGGGGTATAGATCTTTCCCCCCCCCCCCTTCCATCGCAAACTCCTTAAGTATCTGCTTCTATTGGTTGTTAATGGTCATTTCATACAATATTATGTCTGCCTTTTAGTCTTACTGTGTACATGTCGTCAATTTCTGCCAATGCTGGAGGGGTGGTATAGATGGCGTGAAGTTTTGGTTTTTACATTTGTTCTGTTCGCGAAGTGTATCTTACAGGTATCCCAAATTGTGTAACATGCTATCATCCTGTATGCAATTGCTATATGTCAGATACTCACTGGCAAGGTACCTTGAGAATTCAAAAAAACATGTTTACAAAACACTCCTAAGCACCCATGCGCACTACACTCAAACATGAAGCCCTCAGATACAAGCGTACAGACAAAAAAATTATAGTATATGGTTTGTATTTCATTTTAAAGTATTCCTGAGAATTATAGCCGGCCTTGAGAATCTGGGCAAGCAACAGATAAGATACAGAGCGATTCAACTGGAATTCATTAAAAAACAAAAAAACTAAAATCATTGCGTAGCAAGGAGAATCATTTTGTGTATACAATTAATGTAGGACAACAAAGGCATTCTAACCCTAAAATTGATCCCTAAAATTGATCTAATTAAACCGATTGGTATATACACATTTGATACAGGTTTTAATTTTAATATACAAACTACTACAAACAAACACAACAACAGATGTGCACTGTGCCCCATAGAGAAAAGAAAAACACAGACATGAACAATTATAGTTCTACTAGGAAGAGGCATGGAATGCCAATTGTGATATGGATTCATGTATCGCATGGGGGCACTTTTGCCCAATCTAATATTGAATCAGCTGTATATTCTTGCCAAACTTGGCTCAGGAACATGAAGATCATTTAATAGCAGTTTGTCCGTTTTAACCGATGAACTTGAATATTGCCATTATCAATTTTTGAACCAGGAGTCTAATGAATATTAAGACACTAAAGTCCTGATGAAATTCCCATGTTTATTTGGACAAAAAGCATTGGCTGGATGTTTGTTTAATGGATTTTTTACACGTCATGTGAGAATGAAATAAAGAAAGAATACTTTTTAAACAAAACCGAAGATTTGTGGACTGTTCTATTTCTGGATGCACCATTCCACTTTTTTCAGAATTTGGTTCTGCTTGGCAGCTTTATCAAACAATGGTTGGTACTAGAAATGAAGCGCACCTGGCTTTAAACTTTGTGTGAGGTGAGGTTAACAGGTTGGTGTTTGATTTGTCTGCAAATAATAGTCCCTTATATACATTTTAGCCGATTTGAGTATGTTATTAATAGCACACAGTAACAATCAGTATAATGGCAATTCAATTAGGCCAGTAAGAATTTGTATGCTAACACGTCTACAACGTTTCAAACTCTTTTGTATCAGAGTCCTCATCAGAACAATTAGATGGCTGAGACGCCCAAGTAAGGATCAATTAATTTTCAAACCAGAAAAGTTTTAGTGGGACACCACAGTTCCTACTCATCTGAATTAGGCAAAACAATAGGGGCACACTTCAAGCTGATGGTGCCATCTCATACCGAGACAACCAGGCCAGTGCTAAAACATAACGTTAGTCGTCAAAGTACAACACACAAGTTCAAGTCTATAACAGCTTGGCAATATGCTCAAGAGACCTATGGAACCGATAGCTAAGTCCAAGCGTCCTTGTTATGTTGACACTTGCCATGTTTCATTTGTCTTTAGATGATGCTACTTAAACAATGGGTAGGGTACACATACACAAACCATGTTTGAAATATTGTCAGTGTAGCTGGTTCTTTTCTCTCTAGATGTTGCCACTTAAAAATATCACAGAATGTTCATATGGCAAGGTCAATAGAGTGCTTCATCTAGCACGATAGATTAAGAACGGTGAAGACGTTAGCCAACGAGGACCCTTGATATACACAATATGACGAATTGATATTTGCAATGTTTGTCAATTATCCATAATATGTTTTATTGCACATAAGCCAAGTGGAACAGTTTGAAGATGAATCCACTGTGCAGTGATACTCTGTACTTGCAGTTTGTTTCCACATGCAACCAGTCTTAAGTCATGGGTAAGGAATGGCACTTTGCGGCAGTGGTATTCGCTGGGTGGATTGGGTGGATGGGGGTGTCCTAGGTGGTTATCGTTTAGTTTATGTTTTTGTGTGTAGTGTAGGTCCTATTTCCCTTATAGGCTCTGCGCATTGGAATAATATACACTATAGTTTTTGCATAGGACCAAGGTCAGCATGCTCCTATCGAGTATATTAAACTTAATTACTTGTGTGTGCCAGCTAACTCAGAGGTCACAAGAAACTTCTCGAATGAACAAGAAGAGATTACTTTCTGACAACAGCATAAACAACTTTGTTTCCCTTAGAATCGGAACGCGTTTCAGAATCGTGGAAACAATAGATAACAGTTTCACTCAGTCAATAGTGCATGCTTAGTTTCTTCAGAGTTACACAGAAACAGATCGAGGCGTTTCAATAAAAGGGTTTATTGAACAGTCTTGTTTCTCGTGTAAGAGATATGAGCTGTTACAATCATTAGACAGTAAGCAAAATATAATACGCACAGCGCAAGCAGAAAGAAGAAAATACTGCAATAGCATGGTCTTTTAGCTATGACATATATTCATATATACATACATAAATAACAGGCTAAAAAGGGAATACTCGTCTGATGCTTCTAAATAGTTCTACCCCAGTGTACCTAACCTAAGTGTAGTACAAGGTAAGAGTAGGTGAGGTTTTGTATAGTATGGTAGATACTAAGTTTGCATGCCAAGAGTCCCTCTAGGTTCATGTCAACTCCATACCTTTAGAATGAGAGAGGTGGGAATCTCTTTCCGGTTCTCGAACTCTAACACCCCGCGAAGGGAGTCAGGGAGTCTGCGAGCAGGGATGACAGCATCTGGTCAGTGCGTCAGGCCGGGATAAGGTCTCTTCCGAACTGGTCGTGGCGAGCCGTGCCGTGGTTTGCCATGGTAAGGGAAGGTATATTTATACCTGGAAGGTGCTTAGGAATGCTAGCATTGACGTAAAGTCGTGCAGAGGAAGACGTCACGGATGAACCCCTAAGGAATAGTAGTTCATACATAATAGAGGAGTTCTTGGAGAAATCAATAATCCTAGCTAGGGAAAGTCCTGATGGCTTAGAGGTCTGGTTTCTAAGAACTTGATGTGAAGTGGGATGAACTGATGTAGGTGACCATGCCTGTATTTGGCTAGCATAGCAAATTACTAAATAAGGACGGGGATTCTATGTCCAAATAAGGGCAATGCGAATTGTTCCTATATAAGGACATGATTTAGGGAAACCTATGTACGGGCATCAAATCGAAAAACAACACCCACTCCATTGACGAATGATCGATATTACTAAATGCTAAACATGCTAAACACATAAAAGTGAGTATCGCAAGTTCACTAAAAACATTTGTAAAAGCATACTAAAAGAAGTCTTAGTTAAAAAACTTTGCTAGACATAAAATGCACATATGAAAGCAAATGTTTCATACTAAGCATATATTTACAGTGAATGCTAAGTCAATGAACCAAAACATATATACATATGTAATGAAATGGTCTAGTTTTACAGAAAGGAAAAAAGTTCAGAGCCATTTCATGTCATGGTTACATAAATGCGAAGAAAGGTGACAATGTGTCCCTGGAAGTGTTTCAAAGAAGTCTGTTCTCTATGAATAGTTCTACTGTAAGCTGAGTTTTTAGCCATAAAAAGAAAAAAAAGTCAATATTCACAAAAGGCTGATCATAGGAAAGTTCCAAATTTAGTCTTATTATTAAATTTAAGATCTTCAAGTCAGGTAGGTTTCTTCAGATTTATTCAACAGGCAAAGCAGAAGCAGCACCAACGTTTCTCGACCGTCTTCCTCCCAGCTCCACGGAAAACAATCCCCCACACCTACATTCGAATCGTCACCCCAACGAATGTGTGATCCGCGTCGCGAGCAAGCACGAGATCACAACACATCCCCTTCCCACAAAAAAAAACAAAACCCAAACATGAAAATACAACACACCCCAACGACAATAGGAACAAAATAATCCCTCCTAGATTTGGAAAAAAGAAAATAGAAAGAAAAACCCCTCCCACAACAATAAACAGTATACTAATTCACTGCACAATTTGCTACACAAGTTCTATATCATTCTAAAACAAAATCATTGAATCTTGCTGGAATGCGCCTATCCCTAGGACCTCTAATAATGACATTGTCCCCAGGCACTTGAGGTTTGCGATCCAGACATGGTGAAGCACCCAGGGATTTATCAGTAAACTTCACTAGTCTGGACATACTCCAAGTAGAACCTGAATCTACCTTCACCACATTCTTCTTCATGGCAACAATAGTGAAAGGACCCAAAAAGGCAGTTCTACCCTTCATAGTGTGACTGGGATTCTTAACTAGGACCTTGTCACCCAGTTGCCATTTCTTCTCTCTTACACACATTTTCGAATCATAATTCAATTTATACTTCTGTTGATAACCAGAAATGCTGGCTCGTTTGGTCTCAACCGTGCTACAACTATCTAAACTAACTGGCAACCATGTAGGATTTAGTTTGGAAACGGCTTTTCTACCTCTCAGTGCTTCAAACGGTGAGATATGAGTAATAATGTTGGGAGCAGTACGATGTGCCCACCAAGTGTCTCTCAATACACTGCTGAAGGAAACCTTACTCTCCAAAGCACGCTGAGCACAACTATTGACCACTCTATTCATCCTCTCAGTCAATCCATTACTCTGCGGTGAGTACAGCGCAGTTTTCTGATGAACAATGTTGTGATCCTTCAAAAACTCACACATTTCATGAGAGACAAATTGCATACCATTGTCCGTTATCAAAATTTTGGGCACTCCTTCCAAAGTAAAAACATCTTTGAGAAATTCAATTACAACCCTCGTGCACACAGAAGAAACACATTTAGTGACTACCCATTTCGAGGTGTAGTCTACCAATAGAATGACAAAACGTTCCTTAGAGGGTAAAAGTTCAAATGGACCTGCGATATCCAAACCAAGTTTGGTCCAAACAATCTCAGGAATTTCCACCGGAGATAGTGGGGCAACATTGGTGACACGGGACTTATCATTAGCAGCACACAACATGCAATTTTTAACAGCTCCCTCAGTCATGTGATCCATATTAGGCCACCAATATCTTTCTCTCACTCTAGCTTTGGTAAGACTCCTTCCCAGATGTCCTTCATGGGCAATGTTAATTAACCTGTTCCTAAATTCACAAGGAGGAATCACTCTGTCACCTCTCATGACATTCCCCTCATAGAATGACAACTCCTCCCTTACTGGCCAATAAGATTTCATCTCTTGATCCAACACCTTATAATCATGCCACCCTACTCTTATCCACATCTTAAGAGAAGAAAGGACCTTATCCCTACCTACTTCATCTGACCATTCTTTACCAGACAAGGTTGGCTCAGACATCCAGCAAACATTTCTAGATTCAATTTCATTCTGATCTTTGGTATCATCCAAATCATTGTCAAGAGGCAACCGCGAGAGACAATCAGCAGACTTATTCATGTTCCCAGGTAAATATTGCACCCGAAAATTAAACTCCAGGAGACCTTCGCTCTAACGCTTCAACCTGGGTGTCAACTGTTCACTGCGTTGACATGAAAATATCTGGACTAGTGGACGGTGATTTGATTTAACCAGAAAAGGTATGCCCCAAAGAAAAAACTTAAAAATGATGCACGGCCCAAAACACACTCAGAGCTTCTCTCTATACACGAGTAATTCACTTCTGCTTCTCTTAGAGCTCTAGATGCAAAAGCAATCGTCTTCTCTTCCCCGTCCACAACCCGCGAAAGAACCGCCCCCAAACATTTAAGGCTAGCATCAGTGGTAAGAATAGTCTTTCGGTGAACATCAAAATGCCCCAACGTGGGTAACTTTCCAATCTCCTTTTTTATCACACAAAATGCCTCTTCACATCCTTGCGACCAATCAAAATGTGACCCCTTTTTAAGTAACATTTTAATGGGCTCAGACACACTAGCAAACCCTTTCACAAATTTGGAATAGAACTCAGCTAAACCCAAGAACGATCTGACTTGATCCTTGTCTTTGGGAGAGGGAGCATTCATAATACTTTCCGCAAGTTCCAATCTGGGTTGGATACCTTCTCCAGAAATTACATGACCCAAATACGTAACAGAACTCAACCCCAACCGACATTTCTGTTTTTTCCAGAGTGAGACCCTTATCCTTTAGTCTCAGTAACACACACGACAGAGTGGAATTATGCTCTTGCTCGTCCCTCCCATAAACTAAGATATCATCTTGGAAAAACATGATATTTGGTATCCCTTCTAAAACAAGCTTCATTACCCTCTGAAAACATGCTGCAGCGGATGCCAAACCAAAAGGCATTCTTAGGAACCGATAAGCTCCCAGTGGTGTAACAAAAGACGTAAGATGTTTAGAGTCTTTGTGGAGAGGAATCTGGTGATACGCAGAGGATAAATCTAGCACACTGAAAACTCGTGCACCTTTGAGCATGCTAAGAGATTCTGAGATATTGGGACGAGGCTGACGATCCACCCATATGCATTCATTAAGTCCTCTCAAGTCTACACACATCCTGACACTGGTCCCACCATCCTTGGGGGCCAAAACAATCGGGGCCAACCATTCAGAACCTTCAATCTCTTCAATAACACCCAGATCTAGAAGTCTTTTGAGTTCTAGTTCTAGTGGTGCTAACATCATAGTCGGCACCCTCCTGACCTTATGTACACAAGGTACAGCTCTATCTTTCAAGATTATTTTGTGCTCAAAACCCTTGAGGCAACCAAGGGAATCAGTAAAAACTTCAGGAAATTTGTCAAAGTAATTGGTAACATAACTACTTCCACCAACATTACTTGATCTTTAGGATCAATAGCGCTAGCATTAAGCATAATGCCTAAATCACGCTGTTGTCTCCAACCTAGGAGATTATCTCCTCTCTCAGCTATGTAAACTTTACCTAATGTTTGTCTGTCCTTGAATTGGATGTTGGCTACTACATACCCCAACACATTTATTTTGCTACCACCATAACTTACTGGATTTATATCTGGTGGTAGCAGTGACATGTTATCAAGACCAACAACTTCATCCCATTGCCTATTCCCCACCATTGTAAAAGGCGATCCAGAATCAGCTAAAACTACAAAGTTAAACCCATCAACCAAGATGTCACATTCTGGCATAACCACTTTTCCATTATCAATATCATTTCCATCATTCTCAATGTTGAGAATAATTGTTCGTACAGTTTCAGTACTCTTTTCCGGATACTTTGATCTGATGGAAAACCTGCAAACTCTGGCATAATGTCCTTTAATGCCACACTTATTGCAAATAGAGTCTTTGGCAAAACAATGAGGATAATTCGAGTAGTGCGTAAGACTGCCACATCTGAAACATTTTGGTTTAGAAACTTCTCCACAGGATTTATCACCATTGCTGTTGTACATGGTAGAACGACCATCATGATCTGTATTGCCAGTTGACACTCTAGAGGGATAGCGTGACCGCACATCCTTGTCAGAAACCTTTTGTTTGTCAGTGGAGGCAACTTTGGCAACACTATCACTACTCTCGAGTAAGCTTATCACTTAAAACATGAACATTCTCCTCGATTTCCTTCTTTTCCTCTCGATCTTTTTTCATCTCTTCAACCCAGGTAGAAGTATTTTCTAAACCTTCTACAATGGCAATTGCTTCTGATAACGACGGATTTTTAGACAAAAGTTTTCCTTGGACTCTTGTGCTGTTGGTGCATCTCACCAGTTGATCTCTAATGAGAGAGTCCGTGAGTTTGCCAAATTCACAGGTACGAGCTAGGGTCTTGAGAGCAGCAATATAACTCTTAACCCGTTCTACAGGACCTTGTACTCTGGTGAAAAATGTATGGCGCTCTAAAACAACGTTAATCCGAGGGCCAAAATATTCCTCAAGCATAGTCATGGACATCTCAAACACATCAGCTGGTTCACCATCCCTACCACCCACAGGTAAGGTATCCATGCTGTCAAACATTTCTTCCTTCCACACCCAGATTATGTAGGAGAATGGCTTGCTTTCTTACAGCTGAAAACTTTTCTCCACCAATGGCCACAATATAAGAGTCAAATAAGTTCCTCCACCTTTTCCAAGGAAGAATCGGGTCACCTTCTTCAGACAGAAAAGGTGATGGTTGAGACATGCTGGAAGTATTGGCCATGATGAAAAGGATTAAAATTCAGTATATTTCATAGAAGTAGAAAGATGACCAGTGGAAATAATGTGAGCAACGTTGTAAGAAAAGTACAATGCTTGATGGACTTTGGTTAAAAATCAGCAATTTTACTCTTTAATTCTACTGAAATCTTACTTTTACTCTTTAATTCTATTGAAGCGTTAGCAGAGTAGGTTTGAATAAAATTTTCCTCACCAAATAATTATTTCTAATCTCACCATGTGGTTTGTGACGCTCGTTATAGAAATCCACGTAGCGCCGATAATTGTATCCTCAGTTATGTCAATTATCGTGCAGCTTGATATCTCTTCCTACCGGCTTCATAAATTCCAATATGGTTGCACGTTGCGTGGGTTCAACGTGAAGACGTGCGTTTCAGTGACCAAGCGAACGACGATGACGTAGGCTGATAACGTAGATGAGGGCGTGTGCTTTTAGAGTGGAGCGCGAGACGGGGCGCGAGACTAAGCTCGAGAGACAGCTGTTAAATGTGAGTGTGTCCACACAGCTTAAAAGTCACTGTTAAAGTATAGAATGTAAAATTACATCGACTCACAGGATGTTTGGCTGGTTCAATGATTCACAGATGAATAATAGGTTTCTTTCGTTGAAAATCGTTCGTTCTTCAGTTCCGTTCCGTTCCGATCGTTGCTTGATCGTTTAAGAGGGGAGTTGGTGAGAAGGTACCTGTCCCCAATCAGGTAAATACAACTCGTCGCCAGTGTTAAATTTAAGATCTTCAAGTCAGGTAGGTTTCTTCAGATTTATTGAACAGGCAAAGTAGAAGCAGCACCAACGTTTCTCGACCGTCTTCCTCCCAGCTCCACGGAAAACAATCCCCCACACCTAAATTCGAATCGTCACCCCAACGTAAGTGTGATCCGCGTCGCGAGCAAGCACGAGATCACAACACTTATGATTAGAGAAAAAAAAGAAAATTTGAAGGCCGAATTCATAGATTACATGGCACACGTGAGCCAAATCAAAAGCTATTTGTAGATGCTGGTGAAAATATGAAATCCTCCAATCCAGTAGACAATAATGTGTCTACTATGGTCGGTGATAGGTCGATTACCTCGTTTAGAAGACTAACAGCACATAGATGTGATGCAGTGTTCGTTGCCGATGTTACCAGTGTGCCTGTTGATCCAATCCGTACTTCAGCAGTAGCATGTTGAGTGTGAGATCTCAATGAATGTCGTCATCAGGATCGGAATCCTCTGGGGACAACACAGAGCATGGGCCGTTATCGGGTCCAGCAGAGTATCGATATCAGTTGGCATGACTGATGGGAGTGTTAGACAAATGTCTAGCACGCATTCTTCACCGCACAGCAGGCAGCGTAGAACAGGTAAGATGCAATCTTGCCAAATTGGTCTGAACAACATAAACCATGTGGTATTTAGTTCTCATAGACGAGGTAAACCCAATAGTTGCACTATGTGCTCACGACACTTCCTTTCCAGGAGAGCATTCTCCACGGTGCTGGGAGTGACACTGGTGGATTGGCTTGCATTAGCGTAGCAGTAAAAATAAAAACAGGAGTCCTGCAACGAGTGCTAGAATTAGCGGCAGACCACCAAACACAGAGTGCATGAAGTTTGGAATGATTGAGGACTGCTTGAAAAGGTAACAGTCCCAAACATATCGTCTTAAATACATGCACAATACCGCTCGTATCAGACATGTTTAAGATACGTCCCAACATTTCTGTAAAATGTGTAGGGCAGTTTGTCCTCAACAGAGCCTGTATCTCAGCCAAAGTCCTTGCGACTTGTAGATCATAGGTTTCTTTGGCCGAGGTCAAAGGCACCGCTTGTTGTAAAAGAATGGCTTTTATTCTGCTTAAAGTATCAATTCGTATAGAAGAGATGTTCAGTGAAGGCCTGTGAGAAAGTGCCATCTTTCTTGCATGGTATGCCCCCACTTTTTGCTGAATTGCTGAATGTACTTTGACTGAGTGTGCCCTGGACTCCTGCCAATCAGGTGCCCAGGGCCTATGTTCCTTCCCTAAAACAAACAAAACCCAAATTAGCAAACCCTGGCCACATGTCAGCCCCTGGTAAATGGTACCCAAGGTACCCAGGCCCTCGTGACCAGGGAAGGCCTCTAAGGGCTGCAGCACTCATTGTGCCACCCTTAGAGGCCATGTACCCTTACACACACACTGCCTTTGCAGGCCGAGTGTTTGGGTGCAAGACCAAAACAAATTCGACATGACACATATCCCTGTGTGCCATGCCCATCACCTACACTGCCATGGCATACATCAGCCACCCCTCTAGCTGGGTGCCTTATGCCAATGGTGTGGGCACAGGAGCAGGAGCCCTGTGCCCCTACAGTACCCAGGTCCATTCCTGAGCACTAAGTGCAGTGCTGCCATTTAAGAGTACATGGTGCTGAGAGATCGTCAAACACTAGCTCCACAGCACCATAATGGCAACACTGAAGACTGAGAAGTTTGGTATCAAACTTCTCAGCACATTAAACCCACACTGATGCCAGTGTGGGATTTAATGTACCAAGCACCCCAGAGGGCATCTTAGAGATGTCCCCTTAAACCTAACCTACAATCCACGTCTGCTCTGAGGCTGCCACACAGCAGACATGTTGCTGGGCCCCTGGGTAGGAGAGCCCCTGCTCTCCTGGGCCTGCCACAATGCACATCCTGGGCGAGGTGCTAAATCTCCTCCCTCAGGATGGGCAGGGGGAAGCTTCAAAGGCATGCCGCCTCTGTGAGCTTCCCCAGGCCACTGCAACCCCCCACTCTGGTGGGAAAGCTTGGGCCGGAAACCCCAAATAAGGACAGGGGATGTGCCAGCCTGCCAACCCCACCCCTCAGGTGGGGGAGGCGAGGTGAAGCACATCTCCAGGCTCTCGCCATCTTGAAGATGGGGAGCCCTACCCTATCAGGACTAGGCTACTGCCCCCCTCCCACAGGAGAGAGGCAGGATAGGGGGTGTACCCACCCCAGGACAGGGACCCATTGGTCCCTGCCCTTCACCTACCTGTAACGCCCATAAATCTAATATTTAGGGGCACCCTGAACCTTCCTTCCCCAGATTCCAAACTACAAAGAAGAGCAAGAAGAAAGAAGATCTGCCATGCAGCTGCTAAGAAGAGGAAGACACCAACTGCTTTGGCCCCAGCCCTACCGGCCTGTCGACCCTCGAACCTGCTCCTGCTCCAACCCGGCATCTCTTGTGGCCAGCAACCTCACAAACCCCGGAGGACCTGGCTACCTTTTGGCTCTAAGCCCCTGGGACTCCCATGAGTAGAGGATCTACTCAAAACCTACCTCTAATCCCTGGCAGCAGCCCGGAACCGCGAACCCAGCACACTCTGCACCAGCCAAGACTGGCCAGTGCCGGAGTGAACAAAGACCCCGAGGACGACCCCGCGGCGACTGTGACCCCGAGTCCGGCACCCAAGGACCTCCCTCGACACTCCTGAAGAAGCCTGCAGCCTCAGAACAAGGTGCCCCCCCCAACCGCGATCAACAGAGGGTAAGATTTCCCGACACCAAAAGGCACCCCTGTACGCGGCGCCCCGCGGCCCCCTGGGCACAATCCCGAGGTATCTACCTATTCTCCAACTACCCAACTTACCTCTCCAAGTGGTGGAGGCACCTGAAGAATCCTCGTCCCCGAGCTTGCAGTCTTTTTCTAAACTGGAGATTTCCCATTGAAATTAACTGAGCGCCCGAAGGCTCAAAAGCACCCTGCACCCAGCTTCCCGAGTGGCCCTGGCAGTGAAACCTCTACACCCTGCCAGTCAGCAGCCACCAACCAAGGCCCCCCCTATCCCTCACAGGATAACATTGGGCCTAACTCTCTCTGCACCCGGCCGCCCTAGAGTCGCTGAGGGTGAACCAACTGTACCTACCTGACCCTGGGGGACCCCTGAGTCTATGCCCAGAACCTCAACTCTGCCAGTCGAGTACTTACCCTTAAACCGATAACTCTATTTTCCTCATAGGGTAACATTGACTGGCTTTTTCCTGAAATTTCTTCTAAGTGTGGACTTTTCAAATCTTAAAATATTCACCAAAAATCATCCGAGTAACGAAAATGAAATTACTCACCTGCTCTTAGGTGAGCTCCCAGTGCTGGATCTTGGTGCCCAGCACTGACTCTGAAAAATACTTACAACTGTACTTACCCGTAACCCAATTTTCTTCCATAGGAAATCATTGACTGTTTTTCTGTGAAATTTCTTCTAAGTGTCAATTTCTGCAATCTTTAAATATTCTTTAAAAATCGTATAATATCTGAAAACGTAATTACTTACCTGTTTTGGATAAAGGTCCCAGTACTCAGTCAAGGCACCCAGTACTGGATTACAAAAGTAACGAGAACATACTGTACCTGCAACTTGAATTTTCTTCCATAGGGAATCATTGACTGTTTTCTTTGAAATATTTTCTAAGTGTCAACTTGCTAAATATTGTTTAAAAATCATTACAGTAATTAAGTTGACTTTTATCACTTGATTCTAAGTACTGACCCAGGACTGAATCTAGGATCCAGTCCTGGAATTCCAAAAGTAATCCTAAAAGTAATCTATTGCAAATAACTTGAAATTTCCATTGAGCTCAATGCATTGTTGTGTTTAAAATAGAGTTGCCTATTGCAACCACTTGTAACTGTTTACAAAACTCAATTGCATATTGCAAAAGTATTTATATAAAGTATCTCATTCTGAGAAAGTAGATTTTAAATCCAATTGTTGGTTCTAAAATAAAACAAGCATATATTTTTTATATATAAACCATTGGCCTAGAGTTCAGTTATTGAGTATGTGAGACCATTTGCTGACTGAGTGTGTACAACAAATGCTTTACACTGTCCTCTGATACTGCCTTACTGCTCGACCAAGCTACCACTTTAGAGAGTAAGGTTATATCTAACTTTAGCCTCTGTCAAACCCTTGGGGACTGTGGACTCTGTACACCCTGTACCTATTAAGGAACAGTATATACAGAGCCACTTTCTCACAAGGCCATAAAGGCGACTCCCTGACTGTGTCTATTTGGGGGGAACAAGAGTTGCATACAGTAAGTGACCCTGGAAGTAACTGTTACTAGACATGGGATACCTGGCAACATACCACAACAGCTCTGATTATTCAACATGCGGTAACTCCCATTTGAAAGTTGTCCAAACGTTGGGTTAATCACAGCGGCCGGTGAACCTTGCAGGTGGCAGGACAAATTTGCAGTGCAACCGCTACAGGCCCGTGTAAACTAATATCCCGATATACGAGTCAACCGCTTAGTGCATTTTCACAGTGTGTACCGCTAATAAAACACTTCACGCCCCCCACTCCAACATGTGTGTGTGTGTGTGTGTATGGTAAATCCCAGGATGTCCTGATGTATTCTTTACCCAACCTTTCATATTTGCCTACTGGCATGTGTTTGAGGCAATACTGAAAATGGAAAGTTGTAACAGTTATTTTGCCAGATCTGATCCATTCTGTAGCTGTTTTTTCTGCTACCGTAAATGGCAATTTTTCCACTTTTTCAATGCTCAGCATTATATACTTTGCTCCCCTTTGTGCCAGTTTGATCTGTTTATCAGTGAGATTGCAATCAGAAAAGGTTACGAATTCTCAGGAACTGGACTAGGTTTGTAGGCGATGGTAGATAATGGTAGGCTTGGGTGGGGTAGAGGTGGTTCTGCATCCTCCCCACAAAACCACGTGGCAAAAAACCAATGGGTTGACTTTTTTAAACCACAGTATGCTTCTGTCCCTTCCGCAGAAGAGCAATCACTTCCTCCTACTGTTTATTTCCAAACACAAGTGTTTTCAATTAAAGAGGTCAACCTAGCTTTGGACAGTATAACAGCGGGGCGCGCACCTGGAATGGATGGTATTCCTGCGGATGTGTTTTTAACAGATAGATTATCTTGGTGCCAATACCTCCAGTGGCTAGCAAATTCAGTGGCTATGGGCGCACCTGTCCCTCCCTCATGGACAGGTGCAGAAATAATCCCGGTCTATAAAAAGGGTGACAAATCACTCCCAAGTAATTATAGACCTATTAGTCTCATAGACTCAGTACAAAAACTAATAGGTCGATTGGTACAAAATAAACTCCAGTCATGGGTTGAGGATAATAACATTTTGTCACCATACCAAGCCGGATTTAGACCTTGCACCAGTTCTATTGATCAGGTTTTTTACTTTTTAGCTCTCTACTGGAGGAATGTGAAGTTGTCCAAAGGGACTCTTTATGCAGTTTTCATTGACCTGCGATCAGCATTCGACCTGGTTCCTCGCCACAAACTTTGGGAGGTTCTTGCCCAGGCTGGCATGGCCCCGGAATTACTAACCTTACTCGTCCGCTTACATCAGAACAATTTTGCGCAAATTAGATGGGGCAGCCAGGGGGAGGTGACGGACCCATTTCCTGTTGAACGGGGTGTTCGACAGGGATGTGTCCTGGCACCGACATTGTTTTCTTTATACATTAATGGGATTGTCGATTACCTTGCCAAATCCCCTACTGACGCCCCAATCTTAGCAGGATCCAAAGTGCCTGTTCTCATGTTCGCGGACGATACGTTGTTGGTTTCACGAACCCCAAGCGGATTACAGAAAGCTTTAAATGTATTCGCTGAATTTTGCAAGGATCGGGGCTTAGAGATAAACACCTCTAAAACCAAATTTATGTGTCTAAACCAACGGAAAAGCTCTAAAGGGGTAATTAAATACAATGGTATTCCATTGGAGCAGGTCGAGGCTTTTACATATCTTGGAATATCGCTACAACATAATATGAAATGGTCTAATCATATAGATATGACTGTCCTAAAATTCCACCAGCTTGCAGGTGCAATTTTATCCAAACACAGATCTTCATTGACTAAGCCAATTAGGCCTGCCTTAGAAATCTATAATATGAAAGTTATTAGTGCATCGCTGTATGGCTCAGAGTTATGGGGGTTTGCAAATCTAAGTAGCTTACAGCTGGCTGAAAATAAATTTCTGCGCAGCCTAACAGGCGTTCCCCAAAGTACCCCTACGATCCCACTAAAATATGACTTAGGGAGGAAAAAAATTGAGGATTTGGCACGATTACGTCCACTTCTCTACTGGCGGCGGATCATGACAACGCCGGAACTTGAACATTACGCTAGTGCCCTGAAGGACATAATCAGGGCTGATTGTTTTCATTCGATTACTTGGCTTAAAGAAATTAAGAACCTGCTCATAAAACTGGAGCTAGGGTCTTTATGGAATGATGCAAACAGCGCAAGTATCCCATCAAAGTCAATCCTTAAGAAATTGTATTGGGATATGACCCTAACTTCTGCCTCTTATACTGGCCTAGGCTCAAATTTGACTGGCCGTTTTTTTGACATAAAATCCTTACCATCTTATGAGGCATATTGGGATATTATAGAGAGCCCAATGGACAGGAAATTGTATTTCCAGTTCAGAGTAGGGTCCCTCCCTGTAAAAGCTTTTACCCATAAATGGTCAATCCCAATGGACGATAAATGCCATCATTGTTCAGACTTGATTGAGGATGCCGGCCATTTGTTGTTTGTGTGTCCGCTCTATATTGCCCCCCGCCGTAGATGGATAAAACCAGTATGCCTAAATTTGGGAACACGTAGCTATAAGGAAGCTCTAAGAATTTTTGAATCTGATTGCACCCCCTGCTTGGTAATTGCCGTTGCTAAATTTTTGGGGTGGGCTTGGATATTGCGCCTTCGTACTTTGAAATCCACTGAAGCTGATCAATGAGTGTTTTGCCACCAAGTAATGTCTATTGATCATATTTAATGTTTGATCATTATGATCTTTTACTTTCGATGATGTTTTTATTTGATGTAATTCGCCAGCATAATGATTTAATGTATTTTTAAACTATTTTACCTTAGTATTTATGGAACTGTTAGGATGTATTTGCTTTTATGACATGCTGTCGAATAAAGCTTTTGAAATTTGATTTGATAGGCTTGCCATTTAAGCACGTTAGGCAGTAGTGTGGCCTGGGGTCTAATGCAGCCACCGTTTTCAGAAGCTATTGTGACTGGTCTATCGCATGTGAAGTTTCTCTTGGAATGTCGCCGGTCCTCCGGGATGTCGGCTGAATGGCCGTGTAAGCGACAACTGTACCGCCCTGCTGGTCAGTGGGGTCATCCCATGGCTATGTGGTTTCACGGCGCTGTGACCTGTCCATTTCCTACTTATCAATAAAGGTTTTTGAAAGAAAAAAAAAATTAATACCATCAATTGCTCGTATTCTGCATGCGGCGTCTGCTTGGGTAACCTTCCATATTTCATTTTAAGCAGCATAGATGCCGGCATATATGAAACGTTTTTGACGCGGTTTTCTTGGACCTAGCAAGAATTCCCTAAGGTTTGTGTCTTCTTTAAGTAAAGATAAGTGTTGTTTCACATCCTCTAGTGTAGATGTCTGCAGCCAATCAAGGCATAGTTTTCCTACACTGTATGTTGTTACTACCCCTGGATGCTGTCTTTGAACATATCGTGGGTCTGGCCTATTGATTGTTAAACCTCGTATCTTCTTCAGGAATCTTTCTTGATAGGTGTTTGCGTCTGTGGCCCAGAGCAACCATTTTTCCCATTCGGAATCTGATCGGTTTTGTACAATAGTATGTACGTCACCCACCCCCTGTGTAGTGCTATTACTTGCAGGTATAGGTATGGACGGTGTGTTCATGTCTATGATCTTGGCTAACCCAAGGCAAGACGTTTGTTGGACAGTGTCATTCAAAAACATTATCTGCTGTGGGATGATGCAGGCTCTAAACAAAACTTCTAACCCCTGTACTTGCCAATCTTTGGTACCCCAGACAGATTTTGTGTTGATTGTGTTTTTCCAAAACTCAAAACCCTGTCTAGACAGTTGGGCAACAAAGGCTGCAGAATAAATCTGTTCGGTATTTGTTAATATATTTTTCGTGCCCGTTTTGTTCACATTTTTAAAGTAAAACTTTTCTGGATTGGAGGTATTGTACCCTGAAAAATATGGAAACTTCATTGCAAACGTTTTGGAGCTACCCCTTGGTGGTGTAGGACAATGTTCCCATTAGTTATACATAAATACATTTCTAGGTGTTGTAGATCTATGCAAGAAATGATGACCATAGTGGTTGTAACAAAAATGCTGTTCATAGTCAGTTGAACCCTCCAAGTATTCGTGGTTAGAGAATGCAGCAGATCTTTCTAGATCAGACATCAATTTATTAACAGTCTCAAAGTCCCAATCATCAGAATAGAATAATGATATCTTAAATAAGTGTAGAATCTTCTAACGTTCCGACTTCCACGTCACAGGGGGGGGCTCAAGTTAAGGTCGGGGACTCCGCACTCAGCGGAGCACGCTGCCGGGGGTCCCAGGCCAGGTCAGGGAGCGCAGGGGTCACAGCGCTAATACCTGGTCGATCCCCGGTGGCTCTTCAATCTGCTTTGCATACGGCTTCAGGGGTCAGTCTTGACACGCAGTCTCAGTGCTTGGCATATAAATTTGAGAGTTCAATCTGGACACGCAGTCTCAGTGCTTGGCATATAAGTTTGAGAGTTCAATCTGGACACGCAGTCTCAGTGCTTGGCATACAAGTCTCTGTTCTCAGATGTTAGATAAAGTCTTGTTGGCGCAGATGTATCTGGCGCCCTTAAAGGGTTCTGTTACAGGGGGGTAGGGATGGAGAGGGCGACTAGATCCTTCCTAGTCAGGCTGGCAGAGAGTCTCTGGGTCCTCCTACTGCTGGGCAAGATCAGTGGGTTTCACAGGGTCACTCACTCACTTAAGAGGCAGCACCTAAATCCTGTCACTCTCAGAGGCATAAGTCCCTGGCTAGGCCCTACCGCCTACACTCCTGGTGGATTCTTCCAGCTCTGCTTCACCCCAATGGCCAACTCACCACAAAAGTTTCCCTCCCTCTCTTAAGTAGCCCTAGGTCAGGTGACCTCTAGCAAAGGCGGCAAAAGAAAAACCACACCTCCCTTCTAGAAGGTTCCAGCACATTCCAGGAGCTTCCCCACTCTACCTATGGGACAAAAAGGCGGGCTGGAGTCGCAACATTGTTGTGGGGTTCCAGCCAGCTCCTGGCAGCTAGCGTGCTACTAGAACAGGCCACTCTGCAGTAGCAGGGGCCTGTGGCAGCCATCTTGGGTGAAGGGAGCACCTGCACCTTAACACTACAAAAACGAAAAAATTCAGGGAAAAAAGGGCCCAAGTCCAACAATGGACACAAATCTTTTCTCCTTTTTACCAGCAAGGGGCGGCAGAAGTACCATTCTTGATCCGTGGATTGCTCGGACAGGTACTGGTTGTCTGTAAGAAGGCCCAAATTCCTTCTTGTCCACGATCTTTTCTCTGACTAGATCCCCAAGCTTTGGGATCCAGACAGGCCTTGCTGGGACAGCTGGGTTTTCCCCAGTGGTGGTTGGCTACAGGAACACGTTGCTTTGTTTCGATCTTAGTTCATTTAAATCCTGTAAAACAGCCAAACGATCTTTGATATCAAATGGGTTTTTTTCCACCACTGTGCCTTTACATTCAAGATCAGGAACCCACATTCTTGTCCCAAATAGGACCTTATATGGAGTGACCCCCCTAGAGGACTACTTGGCAAATTGTTTAATGAGCGTTGGACCCCATAAAGATGTTTGACCCACACATCACCCGAACCTAATACTCTAGCTGTTATAGACCGCTTTTATGTCCCGGTTTTTCCTTTCCACAACAGAATTTCCCTCAGGATGGAATGGAGAGGAGTACCGCAACGCAACGCCCAAACTGACCATGGCTTCTTTGTAAGCCCTAGAGCTAAACGCAGGGCCCTGGTCAGAGTGTAGACTCACAAATCTTTTATAACAGTTTGAGCGTCAGCCGAGCACGGATGCCACATCCACAGGAACTTTGACTTAGTGTTTGTGGGATTGGATTTGTCCAAGAGGATGCATGCACATAGATAGTCTAATGCTGTCTAACAATTGTGTCTGTACTGGGCAGGCTACTTCGCAGCCTGGTGTCTGGTGGCGTTCTGCCCTGCGATCTCTATTGCAGTCTATGCAGTTATTGATGAAGCTATGATTAAATGTATTCATTCCAGGCCACCAGTACATCTCTTTTAATATTAAATTTGTTTTAGAGATCCCCTGATGTGACAGACCCTCTCCCAGATTTGCTTCATAAATCAAAGCTGCTCTATGTTCCATGTTTGGAATTACCCTATCACCCACTCCAGGGATTCGAGCAAATGGAACGTTGTTCGCATCAATTATATACGAGTGGAAATTTTTTGGGTAACGCTGCACCACTGCCTTTGCTTGAAGCACTGACAGCCAACAATATCTCACTGTCTATTTTCGTTTTTAGGTCCTGACATAAATAGTTATTGCGAAAAGGTTGTAATAGATCTGATCTGTGAAAGCCGAGTAAATCCAGACATCACTCTTTCAGTTTCCTTTCTATCTATCCAACACCATCAAGATCCTGGCATACTTCTGCCTCAAGGAATTCCACTTAACATCCAGGTCAAACAGTGAAAGGCTGAGAGCATGTGCAAGAGTCTCTACCATTGCTTTTAGATCTGTGAAACCAGCTCACCCACCCCAGAAGCATTGCAAACTATGCCTAACACGGCTTTCCATGAGAGATGAGAAAGAAAGGTCAGTTCCAGGAAGGGGAGGGGGAAGTGTAACACTAATGGGTGGCTATGCAAAGTTTGCTTCCAACAGCTGCTTAATGAGGTGGAGAACAGGAGGTAATCAAATGCATACGCACTGCCCCTCTGGATGTTAGTAACGTATTCAAATAAAATATACAATGTATACAAGAAAAGCCTGAATAAAAATTTTAAAAAATAAATACATTTAAACCATAAAAATAAAAAAAATGAAAAGTGCCATTGCGATTTTCAGAGCACTGTGCTATGAATGACAACCTAGCAAATTAATGGAAGATTAGGGCAGGGTCAGTTTGGGTGGATACATCAGTTGGGCAACTGAAAATATGGAGGTGTAGGACTGCTTTAGATCAACCAGAGAAAACAATATATATTTAATGTGTTTTAATATTATACAGAAAAAGTCAGATGAGAGACAGAAGTGAATGTTGTAAACGAAACAGATTTGGTAAACGGACTCCCAGGCCCAGATTTCCAGAAAATAAAAAAATACAAGCTCTATGGGTTTTACTCAGGAAGGGCTCAATTTTACGTTCACTGGAAGCGGCAGTAATGGCAATTTACTCTGGTCTTCTACTGCCTCTCAAAAGCTCAGTCTTTTTTCATCCGGTTCTAGATCTCAAGGCAGTGAACCACTTTATCACTTCCATCACACTGAAGATGGTGACACTACAGGTTATACCCACTCATCATACCAAGATGGTACTTTTCATCCACTAATCTCCAGGACGCATATGGTCACATTCCAATTCTTCCATCCTAATAACTCCTCTGAACAGGAGAGTTCAGAATGAAATGTCAATAAAAATGAACTCATGATGGGACTAATGATGGCAGTAATGCATAAAGCCAATTGCTCGGAATAACAGTAAAAATACTTCAGAAGAAAACAATGCCATATGTTCTTCTCAAAAGCCATTTTGATGTGATGGCTACCAGATAACAAGCATTGAAAATGCAATAGGTCTCGCCTTTGATTAAGTTGAAGCCATTTGCTTTGCTAATGGTATTGTATAGCAAAGCAAATGGCTTTAACTTAATAAAAGGCGAGACCTATTGCATTTTTAATGCTTGTTTATTTCTGTTTCGGATCAAAGAGTGGGATTCAGTATAGTATTCAAACAGGTCTTCAGAATATTCATTTTTGTAAACAAACTTTATTAGGGTTTTGCAGCTCATACATCGTAAGTACTGTATCGCATTATACATATTAGTATGTCAACAGTATAACACTGATGTATTTGCATACCTGGTCTCCAGAGGCAACAAACATTTCCCTCACTCCTCTCACAACCCCCAACAAAATCATACATTTGTTCGCGAAGAATGGTATGTCTGTGTATGCTAAAAAGAAGTGCGAGACAGTGGGTGCTCAACCCTGAGCCTTGTATGTCAGCATTTGCAAGTATCAAGGGGCCTCCGGAGCTTCAATGAGAGCCCAATGCATCTTAACATGGAGCTAGGTTCGGTGATCCCCCCCGGCGAGGCTATCAGATTCCAGGGCAGTAAAACTGTCTACCTGTGTATCCCATGGCTGGTCTTCTATTAGCGTGCCAATCCCGCATCTGGCTTCCCTCAGGAGCATTCTCCCCTTGCAGCTCGCCCACTTCTCCATTTTCCTTCTGCATGCAGTTACTAGGGGTCCTCCTGGTGACTTCCAGTTCCTTGTCATTTTGCGTTTGGCCAAGATGTACGTTAAGTCTTGAAATTTGCTTGTCACTGTAGTTCTAGATGTGTGTGGAATCCACCCTAGCAGACAGTGGCCTGAGGAACAGGGAACCTCCCTCTCGATGACAGCCGCAATCGTAGTTGTGACCTCCTCCCAAAAAGTGTGCACTGATGGGTACGACCGGAACATGTGCAGGATATTAGCTCCCTCTCTCCGCATTTAGAACAAGCTGCCTCCTCTATGTGGGAACATCTGCCAATTCTCTCTGTATTAAGATACGATCTATGAAGCACATCATTAATTAATTTGAAGTGTGCATTCCTGGATATTTTCGGTGTTCTTTCTAGAATAATGTCCCAGTCCCTGACACGGATAGGGATCTGCAAATCCTTCTTCCACTGTGTTCGCAGGTGCTTAAGCGGTCGTTGGGAATCGAGAAAGCGGGCTATTATTTCAATGTACCTTTTTGAAATGCCAAACTCGGAGCAGCGCAGTAAAATATTCTCATATCTGTGAGTCCGTCGAAATTAAAAATCCGATTGTGTCACATGTCAAGCGGTGGGGGCAGGAGCACCTTGCTATCGGATTTCATTTTGACGGAAGAACAGACACAGGAATATGTTACTGCACTGCTACATTTTGGGAAAGACTGCGAGTTTGGCATTTCAAAAAGGTACATTGAAATAATAGCACATAATTGGAGGATAAAACTTCACATTTTAATTTAGGAACCTTTCCACTTTATTTAGACCAGTGGTCCGTGATTGAACTGCAGCACAGCAGTTAACTACAGCCGCTTGGAAGTGCGTTTATTTATGGACTAATATTTTCAGAAAGCGCGGCCCTTCATGGGATGGACAGAAGATGTGCACGCGGGGACTGCCTTTACTGGTGGAGAAAGAAAAAAGTCCCCAGTGTATCACGCCGCCAGTAAAGCATCCAATCCCCGCGTGCACATCTTCTGTCTCGTTTGGCTCCCCACGTGCACGCTGGAATCGTATCGATTTCAAAAGGCCTCTGCATGGCTGAGCAGCGCATGCGCTGTTTTCGCCAGGCCGAGACCTAAAAGGCCTAAATGGAGAGAAACATCAATGAAACCTTTCCCATAGGCTCAAACTGGGCTGCCTGAAAAGCTGCAAGCAAATGATACAGATCCCATTTAGGCATTGGAGAAACGCATGGTCGATGGCTTCAAAGGGGGTGTCAGTGACAAAAATGTAATCACAAAGGGGCTCCACAGTGTGTGGAGGAGGGAACAAGAGGCGTGGGGTTCTAGGAGCTAGCGGCCTCCATTGCTAAATGTTTACCACAGAAAGCTGCTCCTAGTGAAACGTGACCCTACTACAGTTAGAACCTACTACAGTTAGAACCTACTACAGTTATAAAACCATTGTGAGTGAGGGCATCTCACAAAAAGTGACGGACTGGTCTCACACACCACCTGGTGTCATGCTTCATCATCGGCCAGTCCTCGCCCTCTAAAACCTTAGTTTGATAGAGGGCGGGTATACACCTGGAGACAGGGATGCACTTCTAAACTAGAGAGTGGGGGTCCGTGAAAAGGAATGTGGGGTTAAAAATCATTATAGTTACCAGAAATTCAGTTTTAATGTGGCTAATAACTATATGATACTAAAAACATAGGACGGCGATTGTGGCGTTTAGTGTCCCCTACCCTTTTCGTGAATGGTCAACATGTTTCTGCCATGTAGGTGCAAATCGGTCCAGGGCATTCATCAGGACCTAAGTGTAAACAGGGGGGCTCCGTTCTTACCAACTGGTGGCAAGAAAGTACCACTGTGCGGGTGTGGCAAAGGCCGCACTCCGCTTCCTAAATGGCTTCCAAACGTCAAGCCCTAGTTGAAAAAACTACTTGCCACATGGGGGGGGGGGGGAAACTCCTGTTCATTTGTCTCAAGAAAGAATCCCTCGTTCGTCCTAGGCTGCTGCTCCCGGTCCTCCCGGATGTGTGACAAAAATGTGCCAAGAAGCCACTCCCTCATCCCTATTGACATTTGCTTCAGATTATTGAGGAGAAGATAATTCTTGCAGCAGTGGCAGATTGAGGAAGGTGAGCCACTTAAAGCTCGAGCCATGCTGAAGCAAGAAGCCTGGCTCAGCTAGAGGTCCTGGTGAACCTCAAGCCCAGTAGCGAGCTGAGGTTTCATGTCGCTTCTGCCTCCCTCTACCCAGTATGTGGTGTTGCGGCCAGATGTGCCGACAGTGGAACTCGAGACCCAGGTTTGAGTCTCAGCGTCGGCTCAACATCCTGTGATAATGGGCAAATCACCTTATCTCCCCATGCCTATAAACAATGCATGTAACCTTGGGTAATGTAACTGGTTCTCACGTAAAGGGCTCCAATACCTTTGGGTCGAGTTTGCGCTGGATTTAAAAAACTGCAGAAGAATGCACTAAGATGTAAAAACAAAGCCTTAACATAAGGAAAGACAAATAGATACCCATTTACTGGTTGATTTGTACAGAGTAAAATCAGAAAACTCAGATAAATCGTGCTTCCCTGCTAAATTTTTGTGATCTTAGGCAAATATTTGATTTCCCCAAAACTCTTTTTTTCTCCATTGTACCCTATGAAAGCACTTTTGAATATGTGAGTTCGGATTACCAGTTGTACAAACCATCACTTTTGAAAAATTGTTCAGTGCAGTGATATAATGTGCCCTAATAATTTTAAAGCGTGCACATGTTAAAGAAATACGAAAAGACTATCATATTTTAAGTGGTTTGTTGTATGATTTACATCACACTTTTTCAGGGGTCAGCTCATGCACAGGCTCCAAGATCCAAGCCCGATCCTTGGCTCAGCCCTCCCTGTTACTTTGTTGACCTGCCCAGTCCGTTAAGCCGCTAAGCCAGCAACAGGGGAACTTCAATCCCCCAGTGTACCCGGCGCCGACGCCAGTGACTATGCCCGGAGGCGCATAAGAAGCGCTCGGGGCTCCTGCAGCGCAGGCATGCCCGGGCCGCGCCAGAGCCAAGGGCTGGCCATTCTGCGCCCGTCAGCAAGGCCACCCCCCTTGGTTTTGGTCCAGCCTGGTGTCTTGGGGGTAAGACTTTACATTCTACAGACAGTTCCCATTTGTTTTAGTCCACAAAGACAGTACTCAGCAATTATTTGACAATTTTACTTCATTAATCATACTATTGCCAGGACAATAAAAGGAATTATAATTGGAGGATTTATCAGCCCCTCACCAATTATATTGACTAAATGAGATTTGATTTTCTATAAAGACTGGGATAGCGGTTGATTTTAGTTACTATTCAAGTTTTTGGAAGAGTGGAAAACACCAACCTTGATGTGATATAAAGCATACAAGGCATATTGTTGTTCCTATCTTGAATTAATGTGACCTGTTTTTAACATTGTGTTAACATTTTTATTTCCTTTTATGGTGATCTCTTCAGGTGTTTTAGCTGGATTATACTGTGTTTCATTCGCGATTGTGATTATAATAGAATAGACCTTTATATCGTACTCGCACCGGCACTTTACTATTCGAATATTATCTCCTTAAAGCTCTATATTGCATTTGCACCTTATTATTTGATTATTATCTTAGAGTCCTATATTGCACTTGCATTGGCATTTATTATTCGAATACTATTACCCTAGAACCCTATATTGCACTTGCATTGGCACTTTAGTAAATTAGTCCAAGGCCCTATACAGAACTTATACTTGATTATTAAAATATAATTGCTCTAGGACCTTAAGATACTGACTAAAACTCCTGTAACTAATACCCCCTATGCAACCATTGACTCTTTCCTGGTACGTGCAGTTTGTGCAATAACTGATGATATAGACAGAACGTGAGCGCCGTCTCTCTATTAGGCTAGGTAGAACTGTAGGAGGGTCTTCAGTAGATGATACCGGGTTAGTTATGGAAGGTGGAAGCATTCTGTGAAATCTAACCCCTACTCATGGACAAGGAGCCCCAGAAGTTCCAGTAATTGTGCTGGATCATGAGCCTATAGTACAAGCTGCGCCAAATGATAACCTATTCCAAAGAGAAAGAAAGGAGGCAGGAAACTAACGATGGGCGCCAGTAAGAATGTTAAGGGTCCCGCTGGGAGAGCTAGTACAAGACTAACCACTGCAGCATATAAAAGTACAACTGAGCAAAATTTGCTTACAGATGTACAAATGGCACAAATTACAGATACCATCTAAGGCAAAATAGAGGAACTTTTAATGATGATTAATGATAAACTTAAATTATCCACAGAAGTTTCTAAGATTAGTGGTATGTTAAAGGATATAAGCATTATTAATAAGAAAGATAGATATAATTAGGGAAGCTGCAATTGGTTCATTATAACAAATAACAGACAATTTAAAAAGGGGATCGAGTAATGACAAAAATAAGGGATGTACAAAAGGGTATAAATGATCCATCAACCTCAAAGGAAATAATTGGGAAACCAACATTAGTAAATAACATCAGCAAAACACAACAGGTAGAGGTAAATCACCTGGAGCAAGACCGGGTGTACAGATCTGGTCTGGACAAACCAAACACTATAAACCCCTTAATGGAAGAGAATAGGCCCAATAATATTATTAATAGAGCAGATGTATCTATAAATCTTCCACCTGAATTCTGCCCCTATGTGGCAGTGTTAGTTAATATACCTCCATTGCAGCCAGGACAAAAGGAGTTCCACAATAGCCTAAAAGAACACAGTAGTGCATTCGTTAAATAAGAACGGTGGATTTCCAGCGGAAGGAGCTGATCAAATATTGCTAACGCAGTGAGTGAGCTGGACTGGCCCCCTACATAAGACCTATAAGGGGGATTGTATTATTATTATTAATGGTAAGAATACAAGATGGGCAAGAATTACTCTAGATAGAGTAGGCTCGTCTAGGCAGTACGACCAGAGTATATCCCTATTACCCCTTGGGTTTTTAGGTCTCGCATGCGCTGCTCTGGGGAGACATTTAGTAAGTGGACTTTAAAAAGCCAACCACAGCTTTTTGTGTGGCATAGAGCATGTGGTTACGTGCACAATTACGAGCAGAGACAATATCTGGCTTTCGTCTCTCATCATGGTACGTGCACATGGCACACCACTCGCCAGTGACGCTGCAGCTGCTTTCACTTTTGCAGTCGCGTGCGCACCTCTCGTGTGTTTTTAAAAAGTTCTCTTTTAGCGTGCGCACACAACTCTCGGGCTTGTTTTTTTAACTTTCACTTTTGCCACCGCTACACTGCATTCCTCACTTTCGTCACTACCGTCTCTCTTTTCACACAAATTCTCTCCGCTCTCTTCGTCTAACTCTTATCAGGTTTCAAACTTTGCTCTCCCCCATAGTTTTATTTCCTTCTGTTTTTCCTCTCTCCTTTGAGCGCTCTGCATGTGCTAGCACCCCTGCTGTGTATTTTCTACCCCCCTCCATTTCTGTTTAATTTCTTTCCCTGCTGCGTCTATCGCTTTCTTTCTTCCACCCTTGCTTTTCCTTCCTCCACGCTTCCGAATTTTCTCTCCTTTCCCCAATCACTGCAGCCTCCTTCAAACCCAACGCTCTTTTATTTTGCGTCTGTTTTAAAATCTTTTAATTAACTATTTATATGGCTTGCGGGCAGCATGTTTCCCAGATCTCTTTACCACTCACGCCACTACAAAATATATGCTGTGTGCCTGTCCTTAGTTTATTTTAATAAATAAAGCACAGCGCACTGTCATTTGACATATTTCCATTCCAAAAAGAGGCTCTTATGTATGTAGTACGCAAACATTTAGAGGCTGGATCAACCAAATGGCGTTATGAAGGGTCCTTAATTGACACCGGTGTAGGACAGTACGCACATGGGCAAATTAGCATTAGACGTGGAATTTAGCATGTAATTAAAAAAAAATACACAAAGCATCCATGTGGAAATATAAATACTTCTAAGTTGGGACATTTTTATTTTATGCACTCATTGCAAAACCCTTTCTTTTGCTCACCTCACTCCTCCTCCTCCTCACACCGCCCCCCCCAGCAAAATAATACACCCCCCAACCGTCTCTTGCAATCTACATGTTGTAAACACCTCCTCAGGCGCTTCCACACACCTACATTCAAATGATACTTTGACTCTTTAAGCAGACCAGTGCCGCCACTGTAACACGAGGCAGGCACAGCACAGATCGGAAGTAAACTTAAATTATTGTCATTTGCTGATCACACACAACCTGTCAAAGTTTCCCACATC
This sequence comes from Triturus cristatus, assembly GCF_964204655.1. NCBI lineage: Eukaryota > Metazoa > Chordata > Amphibia > Caudata > Salamandridae > Triturus > Triturus cristatus. The sequence continues at coordinate 297,569,509 of NC_140589.1, forward strand.
TCTCTACCACTCACTCAGCTACAAAATATATGCTGCACGAGGCGTAACTGAAAAATAAATAGCCTCAATTTCAAATGGGCAGGTACAGGACAATGCAATTGTCAGACTATCCTTTCAGCTAACGCCGCAGCGCCGGTTTGCTTCATGCCCTTGAATTACTAATCTTGCCAATATTTACAATACTTGTAACGTCTGCGGATTCTCTCTCCTAAACACCATGGTCACCTTTATCTGACCCCTTCTTTCATATGCATACACTCCCTGTCTCCACACCCTTCCACAAGTTAGCTCCGCCCCTACGCTCACCTCTGACTCTCCTGTCTCCCACCACCCCGTCACAACACTTATCAATGTGTTTCTCAGTGTACTACTCAAAGCTGTAGCGAATCGCTTCACACACGGACATAAGGAAGGCCTCTGCAGGGGGCTTAATTTAAGACGGTGTCCAGCTACATCCAGTTCAAAAGTGTCAACTAAATAATACAAAATATTAAATGTTAGGGACGATTACCTTTCACTCTATCAGAAATGTTTAATTCACCCTCTTTATAACACACTGCACGGCCTGTTTGTAACCTTATTTCATCACAACTTATCTTTGCTTTTGAAAAAAATGGACTACGCTTCTTCTTTCCCCTCACCTACTCCAGGTGTCTATCTTTCTCTTTTTAAAGCTCATTTACTCTCCCTCTCTCCCCTGCACCCCTCCTATGTGCTTCTGTCAAAAACTCTAAATCTAGCCCCTTCACACATCACTAATTCTATCTTCATCTATCAAAATCAAAAACAAAATAACTCTCTCCAACGTACTCTCAAATACTACCTAAATAAATCTCACACTCTATCTCTAACTAACTAGGTCTCTCACTAACTATCTCCATCTAACTCACTCACTAACTCACTCTCCTACTAAATCAATAACTTGCAATAACTATATATACATAAGTAACTAAGTCTCGCAACCTGTAAAAATTACCCAGTGCCAGTTGTCACAGTATCTTGTATCAGCGCCACCACAGCAACAATCAGCGCCACCACAGCATCACTGGGGGCCACCACAGCATCACTCGGGCCACCCCAGCATCACTCGGGCCACCACAGCATCACTCGGGCCACCACAGCCACAGCAGAACTCAGCGCCGCCACAGCAGCACTACCACAGCAGCACTCAGGGACACAACAATATCAGTCAGCACCACCACAGCATCACTCGGGGCAAGCACAGCATCGCTCTGCAGCGCCACAGCATAGCTCTGCAGCATCACTCAGCATCACCACAACATCACATCACTCAGGGGCGCCAGAGCGCCACATCACTTGGGGGCGCCACATCACTTGGGGGCGCCACATCACTTGGGGGCGCCACATCACTCGGGGGCGCCACATCACTCGGGGGCGCCACATCACTCGGGGGCGCCACATCACTCGGGGGCGCCACATCACTCGGGGGCGCCACATCACTCGGGGGCGCCACATCACTCGGGGGCGCCACATCACTCGGGGGCGCCACAATATCAATCAGCGCCACCACACCACCATCAATCAATCAGCGCCGCCACCACACCATCACTCTGCGCCGCCACCACACCATCACTCTGCGCCGCCACCACACCATCACTCTGCGCCGCCACCACACCATCACTCTGCGCCGCCACCACACCATCACTCTGCGCCGCCACCACACCATCACTCTGCGCCGCCACCACACCATCACTCTGCGCCGCCACCACACCATCACTCTGCGCCGCCACCACACCATCACTCTGCGCCGCCACCACACCATCACTCTGCGCCGCCACCACACCATCACTCTGCGCCGCCACCACACCATCACTCTGCGCCACCACACCATCACTCTGCGCCACCACACCATCACTCTGCGCCACCACACCATCACTCTGCGCCACCACACCATCACTCTGCGCCACCACACCATCACTCTGCGCCACCACACCATCACTCTGCGCCACCACACCATCACTCTGCGCCACCACACCATCACTCTGCGCCACCACACCATCACTCTGCGCCACCACACCATCACTCTGCGCCACCACACCATCACTCTGCGCCACCACACCATCACTCTGCGCCACCACACCATCACTCAGTACTTACACTTTTTAATTACAACTTCTCAGGATGCTGCACAGCAGCCACACTTCTCTACAGCATAGCTTAGAAACATTGGCAAAGTCAATAGCTCTACCTAAACACTTACAAGGCCACCAATGCATAGTCAATAGGTCTCGCCTTTCGGACATTATAAAAGTGTTTAGTTATCCAGCACAATACCCTTGATTAAACAACATACAGTGTTGCATGGCTAAACACATAAGGTCCCAAAAGCGAGAACTATTGACTATGCCAATGCTTGTTTTATAGGCATTTAAGGCCGACCCTAATGAGTTTAGATGGAGGACACAGCAAACCTGAGTCACTCTTTGATATGACCACTCACCACTTATACGCATTACCGATCTCAAATTAATTCTAGGCCCTGAGCAATCTTCAAGATATAGACTGACAAAAGGGTTGCTACCCATCCAGTAGTGATACTAACCTTACTGGAAAAGGGATAGCAAAGAGTCGTAGAACTCAACAAGCTATAGATGCCTTTTCTGATAAGGCTTTATCTGACATCATAACTGCTGATTTTTGTGATAGTAACAGTTGCCGGGCTCTTCAAGTAGAAGTTACTTCCCCTGAAGGGGATTCATTGGTCACTATAAAACGAAGAAAGTATTCCTAAAAGATTAAATGAGAAATAGGGATGCAGGTAGTTACCTGGAGACCCTGACTGCTCCTCTAGAGAGCAGTATACATAATGGGTATAAAATAGCAAAGTGGAATATTGCAAGCTTTACGAGTAAGTGAGACACGTTAGGATGGCAAGATTTTATTAATAGGTTAGACGTGATTTGCCTGCAAGAAACTTGGTGCCTCGACCCAATATATATAGATGGATTCTCGTCTTATTGGATAGAGGCTGTACCATCAAGCGCTGGAAGAGCAAAGGGGGGGCTATTGACCCTTATTTCGAACAACCTACCAGTAATTGTTTAAAAAGTTGCTACAATTGGGGCACACTCACAGATTATATGGCTGCACTGTAAAGAAGGAGGGATGTGATAGTGATCAATTATTATAATGTGTTTGACACTAACAGAAGTAATATTTTAATCGAGCTGGATAAAGGGCTAGATACCTTTATAAACACCATTAGCAATAATGTGGTACTTATATGGGTTGGAGATTTTAACATCCAAACATGCACCCTGGTGGCATCATGAATGACGAAGGGGATAATTGTACACATTTTAAACACAATGTATATGGGGAAATGTTAAACACAGTGATTGTTAAATACGATCTTGAAATATTACAGTGTACTAGTGATATTAACGGGGACGTGATACCAACATTTATTGGGAGGAACGCTAATTCGATTATTGATCATGTTTTAATCTCATCTAACACCACCTATATGTGTGATACCCCAGGGGTGGCTCAATTATCATTAAGTGATCATAATTGTATTGTTATGTCATTCCAAATGTGGGGCGAAAAAGGCCAATGCATCAAGGTACAGTAGGAAACATTGCCCCTCATAGACCCATTGGGACCCGTATTAGATGGAATGGTGTGGAACCCCAAAAAGTTATAAATGAAATGGTTTTAAAATAAAATGAAGCGATTACTTATTGTTTAAAAGAAGATGTAGAACCTGGGGAGCTGATTGTAAATTTTACAAAGATTAATACCATCATTGACAGGATTTTAAAGGTTCCCAATAGGGAGGGAAGAAAAAAAAAGGAAGGCGTGGTTTGATCAGACGTGCACTGAAGCATTAAAAACAATTGAAAGAAGCCCTACAATGCAAGAAGAGAGACAATGCATTAATCAAAAACCTGAGATATAATTATACACTTGCCCTTGACACTAAGAAAAGGGAGCTACAAGAGATAGCATGGGACAAACTCTCTATGGCCGCAAATACGAAGCTATTTTGGGATACTGTAAATATGCCGTTTTTGAAAGAGGATTCACTCCCGGAATTATTATCCCATGTTACAAGCGAAGCTTGGGTAACTCATTTTAGGGGCATTTTTTAATCCAACAGGTGTTGATACATCTACAACACCCAACTCAAAACAGAACGAGTGGCATGTCATCCCATTAAATATTACAGTGGAAGAAGTCCAGGAAGGACTGAGGGACAGTACAGGAGGGAAAGCCCCGGGCCCTGACGGAGTACCTGTTGACATATATAAAGCTGAGCCTGATTTATGGGTGCCAATTCTCACAATGGTTTTTAACTTAGGAGCGACAGAGTGTACACCCCCATTATGGCGTCAGTCGATTATTGTCACCATTTACAAAAAAGAAAAAAAAACATCCCATATCACTTTTAGATTCATCTGTCAAAGAAACGAGTAAAGTTTTATTATTGCGGAAGGAATGGGTAATTGACAACGATATACTTTCTCCAGCACAATACGGTTTTAGAAGAGGTTTAGGGACTATAGAACAATGTATTAATCTAGAGTTGTTAATAGGCAAATACACATGTGCTAAAGAAGGGAGAATATACTTATGCTTTGCTGATCTAAGTAGTGCCTTTGATTTAGTTGATCATACCATTGAATGGCCTACTATACTTAACTTGGGGGCACCTAAAGGCATGATTTATTTCCTTGCAAGGCTTTACGAAATGTTATCTTGTAAAGTGAGATATGGACAACAGGGCGAGTGCACTCCAATTTTTAAAGTAAAACGTGGCATCCCCAAGGTTGTGTCCTTGCTCCCTTACTTTTATCACTTTTTATTAATGAGATTGATAAAGTGCTGCACATGGAGAAAGCAGATGTGCCGTTAATATCTAGCAATCCCATATCGATTTAATTTTATGCAGACGACGCGGTACTACTGTCTAGGAACCCAGTTGGCCTACAACGATTCATGGACAAATCTAGCATGTTCATAGGGGAAAGAAAACTGCCAATTAATTAAACGAAAACTTGTACCATGATATGTGGCACCAAAACAACGAAATGTAAAATCTTTTATATTGATAATATCCCAGTTCAAACTGTTAAAACGTTTTGCTATTTAGGGGTAACCTATACCAGCAACAAGAAATGGAACCAGGAACTATCTAATGTTCGCTCCAAGATGGCCAAGAATGCACATGGGGTTTTTTGATTTGCTTCTAAATTAGGTAACTACCCCATAAAGGAAATGCTGACAATATACAAGGCAAGATGTGTTACTACAGCCTCATATGGTGCGGGGATATCATTGCAACCAGGCCCTACAACAAAAAGAAAATGCTTTTTTAAAACGTCTCTTGAATCTACCTCCCTCAGCTTCTACTGAATTAATACATCGGGAGGTGGATCAGACATACCTAGCAGATTTTATTTCCATGCGAGCCACTGCTGGTATGGTTATCGATATGGGCTAAAGATGAGACCGTTTTTACTAGATCTATTATTAAAGATTGTTTACTCCTCGAGAAAAAAAAAAAATCACATATCCCATGGTTAAAATATAATATGGATACATACAGTAAGTTATTTAATATCAGATTTCTGGGGACTGGCGGAGGAACATGGCGGCCGCCGATTAAACGGCAGCGGACATGCTCCCTCGGGTTTTGTACAGGGAGCTGAAACCGAAGCCCCAATGAGTTAAAGAATATTTCAGTACCTTTTTCCCCCATTTTTGTGCTTTCTCATCTGCAGTGGCTCGCGGGGAGCCCCGTTTTTTTTCTCCCGCTCAGGACGGCTTGGTGATTCCAGCTGCCCTCGAGGTCTACGGCGCTCGCATCTATGGTGGAGGCCTAAGTGGGAGCCTGGCTGGGGGAGATAACTTCATGCATACTAAATCTTGGGCATCTGGTCAAAGGAGTGTACCCTTAAATCTAGAGGGGGAGCCCTTAAATTATATGGAGTATAATGAGATTAAAGAGAGTATTTCCCCCCTAAAATCAATAGATACGCCCTGCGAATCAGAGCTGCTCACCTAGCACTAAACACAGTAATCACCCAGTCAAGCTTACCCGTGAGGGTCTCTCCCCCCCCATTTCTGAAGTTAGAGCACTCAGTAAACAACGTAAGCAGGGTGGGAATATATCTGATACTGGCACTCCTGCATGAACGAGAGGACTTAAGAGCAAGGGGAAATGCAGAGATAAGAGTGTATCTGCTGCAAAAACTAAAATCACCCCCTCTTTAAAAACTTATCAAGTCAGGTCTTCGTCCTCGACCACACAAAAATCGAAGGTCATGATTATGTCTGCATCACCCGCCACGCCTGTAGTTTCAGCGAGTTTAAAGGAGATACCATTGATTTTTAAAGGCAGTGAGCCTTTAGTTAACACTACGCAGACAAGTTTCTTGGTAACTGAATCCCAGGCCCTTCCTACCACTAGTACGGTGCCAGATATTGAAACTGTATCCGAATCTGCGGTTCATCCGTTGATTAATCTTACTAACATATATTCTGTCCTGGAACTAAAAGATTAACCAGGGCAAGTTCAAGAGCAGGAGCGGGGAAATGTCCAGCAACGAGGAGAAGAAGGTGCTTATCAGGATGATTTCGATGTTTTGAAGACTTCTGGACCACAGAAACATATGATAATGGGTTATACGGCTCCTAGTACACATTTGTTAACAGATTTACTTCTGGCAATGAAGGAAGAAATGACCAGTAGATTTATTATGTCAGAGACGAACCAGGCGGAGTTGACCAGTAGGTTCTCCGTGTCTGAAGCAAATCAGGCTGCAATCCGCTCATCATGCGAGGTATTGGCGCAGAAGCTGGAGGAAGTCACATTGAGGATAGAAGCTATTGAGCCTGAAATTCCCCAACTAAAAGAAACGATTAAAGCGACCTCTGCTGATTTGGCAAAATTATCAACTCAAAATAAGGAGCTGAAAGACGATCTTGAGTGATTGGAAAATCACTCTAGGAAAAATAATTTGAAGTTTCTGAATGTTCCGGAAGCTTTAGAGGGGGAGGACTTGAAGCGGTTTCTAATTTCCCTACTAAAAAGCTCTGTCTGCAAAAAAATTCCAAATATCGATCTAGCATATGAGATTCAAAGAGCCCATAGGGATCCCTTTAAGAGGATTCCAGGGAGACAGAAAACCCGGAAAATTCTTGTAAATTTTCTGTCGTACTCAGTTAAGGAACTGATATCTTCAGCCGCACTTAAGGAAGTGTTGATATCATCTCCATTCTCGGATATGCCTTCCTTTTCCATTAGATCAGATATTTCACACACTACAGCTACAAGACAGTGGGAGTTGGGGAAGAGGTTAGCAGAGTTAAATAGTTTGGGGGCAAGATCCCAATTGAGGTTTCCGCCATATTGCGTGTGATGTGGAATAATCATATGCATATAATACGTGCCACTGAAGAGGTGGATGCCTTGATTGCTAGGATTCAACATGAAAAGGAGGAAGGGATATAGGGGTAGGATTAAAGGTTGAGAAGGGCTCTGTTTGATGCACCCAAAACTTAAGGATTAAATATATTAATTTATAACCCGAGGGAGTGGTGACCGAATGTGCTTAGCCTATTGGAAGGGAGGGTTCCTCAGGAGGTAAGGGTCTCGGGGGGGGGGGAGGGGGAGGAGGGGGGGGGGGGGTCACTGGGTGTGAAGCAGTGGGTTAAAAAATAATTTAAAAAAAAGATTCCTCATCTCATCTGTACTTTAAAAAATGCCGTACAATTCAAAGGAGGGGTGTACTAGTTGATGGCAGGTAATACCAAAGGGGACAGTAAAATCTGTGTTATGTCTTGGAATTTGAATGGATTAAGATGCCCACACAGGCAAAAAGGTTGATATTTAAGTATTTAGAACTCTCTCATGTTCAGGTCTGCCTTTTACAAGAGACGCACTTGACTCCGATTGAATCAAAAGCAATTTTTGAAAAAATTCCCTGGGTAGATTCTTTCTGTTACTCACAACAATCGATTAACAGCAGGGGGGTTGCAATTTTGGTGAAGAAAGGGACACCCTGCGTGATTAAATCAGTACAGACAGATCAAACAGGGAGATGGATTGTGGCCCAGATGGACTTCAGGGGACCGATCTTGACTTGTTACTCTTATTATGGCCCAAATGTTGAGGATTCCTCATACTTAAGTAAAATACAGGATAAATTGATGAGGGCAACTCCTTCCTTAATGATAGGAAGTGATTTTGATGTCCATCTGGAACCACTTAAAGATCGGTCTAATGTGAGTCGTATAATAGGGACTCAGTTCTCGGACTATGAAAAATATGAACTTAGTAGACCTTTGGAGGGCCAAGAAGGGAGTTCTCCCAGGATTTACTTTTTTTCGAAGAAGAAAAAAAATTACCACTCATCCAGGATAGTCTTTATTCTAGTCAGCAGGGAAGTATTAGACAATCTATGTGATGTATCTGTTCTATCTAGCCACCTTTCTGATCATGCCCCTCTTATGTTTTCATATACCAAGGAAGGCAATAGGCCCCAAACTAGAGGTACATTGAACAGATCAATGTTGTCAGACTCCGGTATTGTTCAGTCAGTTAGATCCTCCACGGTAGAATTTTTTTCATTTAATCTGTGTTCCAAACATAATCTATGGATGTGGGACGCCTACAAAGCTAGCCTGAGAGGAATGCTGCATGCTCTAATAAGCTCTAAAAATAGAGTCAAGGCTTAGGAATTGCATTCCATTGAGAGTAAGATAATGGAATTAGAAACGGAAAGGAATAGACTTACTCAGGAGAATTTAGAAAAACTGATACAAATTCATAAAAACTTGGAGGATGCCAGGCAGCAGCTTAGGAACTTGCTGGACCAGAAATATAAGGCACAATGGTTAGTAAAGAACATGGAACATTTCGATTATGGGGAAAAAGCAGGCGCCCTATTAGCCTGGAAGGCTAGGTCTGATCGTTTAAAGAATAATATTCATGAATTAATTATAAACAGCAATGGAGATAAATCCAGTAAGGCGGAGAACCTACAAAAATGTCTCATCTCTTTTTTCAGATCTACATAAAGAAGACTTGGATCCTTCTCAAAAGAAAGTACTCTCCTGGATAAGAGACAAATCTTTACCTACTTTAACTGAAACCAGTCGGGTCTCTATTGCTGCCCCTATAATCATAGAAGAAATTAGGGACCAAATAAAGAGGTCTAAAAATAATAAAGCCTCTGGCTTGGATACTCTCCCGAATGAGGTTTATAAACTCCTCTTGGATGAACTGACTCCGGTACTCCATACTTTATTTAACACAGTATACAGTTCTACAAGTGTGGTACCCAGATCCTGGAAGGAGGCCACTATCGTCCTGATTTTAAAGCCAGAGAAGGATCCATTAAAGGCTGATTCATACCGTCCAATCTCCCTGCTGAATGCCGATTATAAGATCTTTATGAGCATTCTGGCAGGGAGATTGGCGAAGCTGGCTCCGAGCCTGATCAACGCCAACCAGAAGGGTATTATGGTAGGGAGGTTTATTCAGGAAGAGACCCAACTTTTGATTGGGAATATTGATCTGGCTACGGTGAGAGCAGACCCTTTAGCGGTAGTGGCCTTAGACGCGGCTAAGGCCTTTGACAGGGTCTGTTGGAGGAATATATGGGGGGGGGGGGGTTCTTGAGGGACTGGGAATGGGCCCTCTTTTTGTTCAGACTTTAAGGACCTGTTACCAGGGCGCCTCCGCATGGATTCTGCTGAATGGCTCCCTGACCCCTAGTTTTGACATCCAGAGAGGGACTAGACAAGGGTCCCCCCTATCTCCTCTATTGTTCAGTATTTATATTGAGCCTTGTGCCAAGCTATTAGATTAGATGATTCCATTTCTCCTTTTAAATCATTAAACTACCAGTGTAAAATAGCGTTGTACACTGATGACGTCATCATCTATACCAGCAACCCAGAAGCAATTATTCCACGGCTTGGAAATCTGCGGGAGGAGTTTGGCTTAATTTCTGGTTATCTAGCTAGTTCCACCAAAACTGAAGTGATGTGCTGGAACATCGATTATAGGGGAGGCCCCATCAGTAAAGAATTTAAGTACTTAGGTATAAAAATTGTCAAAGATCTGAATAAAATCCCACAGATTAATTTGGAAAAAAATCATAAAAGAAATAGATCATCTCTTCGCCAGATGGTGAAATCTCCCTTTGACGATCTATGGGAGGGTCAATATGGTGAAAATGACTATTCTCCCTAAACTGACATACCAGTGTAATGATATTCCCCTAACTTTTCCTAGTAAAAGTATTGCTAAAATCCAGGAGGAAATCGGGAGATTTATCTGGGGGCAAAAAAGTGCCAGGATGTCCTGGAAAAAGTTGAGGAGGAAGCTCTTAAAAGGTGGGTTGCCCTCCCGGACATCCGTTGGTATCTAATGGCTTTTCAATTTAAGGGTATTAGGATGCTGTTGTCTATACCGGAGGAAACATGGGGCATGGTTCTGGGTGAGATGGCAACGGTCGAGGGAGGATGTGGAGGTGAAGGGTTTCTATATAAGTTTGGGCCCCCAAAATATTTCAAACGTGTTTGTCTTAAGGTTCTTAAAGCCGCCCTAGAGATACGGTATAAAGTAAGATGTAGATGGGGTATTGGATATTTCTCTGATTTTGCCCCCATATGAGATTCCCCTGGGACCCCACTCTGCCTGAGAGATAGCTTAGCGATACCAATTAGGAGAGCTGGTGTTAACAAATGGTCTGATCTATTGGATGCGGATGGGATTTTTCCTTGGGAGGTCTTAAGAGCCAAGATAGGCCCTACACTCTCCAAGTTCAAGTATCTCCAACTTAAATCGTGGTACGAGGCAGAAGCGGGTGAAATATCTGGAAATTGGGAATTAGAGCGGATATTACAAGATACCCAGTTAAAAAAGAAAGAAATATCCATGTGGTATATAAGGCTCCTCGAAGCAGATGATGCAGATATTTCATCTCAATCATCGGTCTGGATCCAGTCACCGTTGGGTCATAATATTGAGGATTTCTTTGAACCATCTTTCAAATTACTTTATAAACATATCAAACCAGCCAGCCTAAAAAAGAACCATCTTTTCGTTCTCAATAGACTATTACACCCCGGCCAAAATAGGCAAGTTTGCTCCGTTCCCCACACCAAAAAGCCCCAGATGTAAAAGACCGAAAGCGGACGACCTCCACGTCTTTTTTGACTGTCCAGAGTTAAGATTAAACTGGAACGAAGTGAGGGATTCTCTATCGGGCATTTTTGGAACTAACATCGAAATCAATCTTCATTTAGTGTTCTTTGGGGGTAGCGACTCTACAAATGAGGTTTTATCCCAGAATCCATAGCGGATTGTTGTTATACCTTATACTGCTCGCTCGGAGGGAGATTTGTATAAAGTGGAAAGAACCTAGCCCCCCGAACAGAGAGAGCTGGCTTAAAGCATCATTTGGTATGGCACAAGACTTCTCGCTTAGCATTTGGCACCCTTTGTTAAAGTGGGGCCGGGACCTATGTCTGGTGACTTGATGACTTTTTGGGGGGAGAGGGTTTCCTTCCCTCCCCGAGTCCTATGATTACACCATGCCTCTACTACCCGGGGCAGGTCTGGTCGACCTAGAGCAAAGCAGTAAGTCGTGGAGCGCCCAGCTGTAAAGAATGACTGCTTGTTAAAATCTGCATATGTCTGTTGGTGAGATGAGGACTAATAAAAAAAAAAAATTTTTACACAAAAATATCAGATTTCTGATAACCCGGGTACAGTGGTTTCCTTAAACAAAAAGGAAATTAAGGATTCATTTTTGCTATACAAAAAAGAAACTCGTATGAGTACTATAGAGAAACAATCAGGTTTTAAATTTTATCAATCAATCGAATCGAAAAGAGGAATACAAGATTTGATTATAGTGAATAAATCCTCGCATTCATCTGTGTGCTGTCTAGATTGAGATTAGGCATATCATCACCTTGTCGCATTTCCAGTTATGAAAACATGCCCCTTGGATTCTACCCCTTGTGATAAATCTTCTAAACAAAGCACAGTTCATGTAATGCTTTTTTGTAAATTTTATTTGTATTTCAGATGTTTTTATCTGAAACCGCTTTTTATAAAAAAAACAATGTAAGATCGTATCATGCTGCTATGAATTTGCTCTTTGCACTGGATGATCCAGGAACTTGCTATCATGTAGCCTTATATATTTTAAAAGCAATTAATGTCAGGAAAGGTACGGTTACTATTAATTGACCAAGAAAAGATACATGTGAGACCACATAACGCTGATGGGACTAGTTATTTTTGAATGGTTATGGAACTTAGTATCATGCTGTGGTATTAATTTTACAAGATATGCCACCATTACTGTCTTCTATGGAATTTGTGATTTTAAATGTATATTTTAACTCATGTGAACGCTTTTATGGTTGTTCTAACAAACAGAATAAAGTATAATGAATTGAATTGACTTGCCCAGTTATAGTGGCAGATGTGTTCTTTCAGCAGTCTCGGATTAAAGACTTTATGAAGTGCTCAGTTTCCGAACTGTTCATTCAAATTCTATACCTTCTTGGTATGTCCTTGGTACTTTTAGGATCAGGACAATGAAAGTAGTAGAAAGAGTACGATGGACTACATTTTACACTAGGTATCCCTAATCACAGTCCTTGACCTCAACCTCCCAAAGCAAATTTTGGACATATTGCGTCACTGATCGCCCCTACTTGGATATTTTCAGGATCTACAACTCTGGTCAGGGCCATACTGTATCCTCCATTATGAGAAATGGAATAAAAAATGTAAAGAATATTATTACAAGGAATCAAGGTTTTTGCCTTCAGGGACGGATAATTAAAAAGACTCATTAGGATAGACTTGGTGTTATAGCAATTACTGTATGTAATTAAAGCACTCAAAGTTCCATTGAGAGTGTGCCCATTTTAGACCTTAAATATATGATTCATATTTGCTACTCTGTCTCGCTGAACAACACTTGCGGCTCAAATATATTACGAGGAGATTAGAGCACACTTTATGGATGGCTACGTTGCCATTTACCACATTAATAGCAATTAAAGAAAACACTTATTCAAAAGAAAACAACAAGGAACCCACCTTTTCAAAATGCAAAGACAGTAACGGTTCATCTAAAAGTATGACAATATGTAAGCAACTGTGGTAAAGAAGCACTATAACATGTATTCATGTAGAAGACCGGCAAGACATAAAACAGTCAAAAGTGTCATGTGTGTTTAAGGGGTTGTGTACATCACCAGATTTCAGCAACATGTCAAAATTTGCTCGATCATGTGCAAATAGCCTATCGTCATTTTGCCCTTTGTATTTTGGTACTTGCAGTTTTGTATTGTGCATTATAAATTAAAGATGATCACTCACGGATGACATGATACAACCTGAGAACTCTTCTAGTTCAAGAGAAGCATTAGAACTGGGATTAGAGGCATAATATTGCTTTTTAGAATAAAACGTGAGACCTCAATATTTGTGACCAGGGAAGGAGTTTGTACAAGGAATTATTTTCATTCTCTACTCTGAAATATGAAACGCCGTTAGGGGTCACTCAGCAGCCCCTACTTTAGACTTTGGCAGGTGAAATAAATCTGGTCATATAAAAAACAGATCCAGCTGAGTATATTAAGGGAAATACCTCTATTGTATGCTTTTTTAAAGATAAAAATAATCTAAACTGTTATTGGATATAGAAAACTGGGCAACGACGCATGCTGCAAAATAATGCAGATAAATTAAATACAATCTATGCCTTGGCTGGTGCAGCTATGGTGCCCCTCTATTTCTGCAAAAACAACAATTGATGGACAGAATGCAGAACAATGTCATACATTCACCCCAGTACAGAGATCTGGGCCTAAATCCATCGTTTTTTTGCTCACCAGGCCATTCCAGTTTGAACCCAGCCATATGCAAATCAGTCTTGACCCTGTGCCCCATGGGAACAGTCCAGCCCGAACTGCCAAGCCAGGTCCTCCCTGGACTGGAAACAAGCATCCTAGGACCGGTTTCGGGCTTTCAGCCCTCGTCAGCCAGGATAGCTTGATTCCAGTGGCATGGAGAGCAAGGGACTCACGTCTGAGCATACCCTTCCCACTCGGGGTGACAATTGCAAAAACAACAATTGATGGACAGAATGCAGAACAATGTCATACATTCACCCCAGTACAGAGATCTGGGCCTAAATCCATCGTTTTTTTGCTCACCATGCCATTCCAGTTTGAACCCAGCCATATGCAAATCAGTCTTGACCCTGTGCCCCATGGGAACAGTCCAGCCCGAACTGCCAAGCCAGGTCCTCCCTGGACTGGAAACAAGCATCCTAGGACCGGTTTCGGGCTTTCAGCCCTCGTCAGCCAGGATAGCTTGATTCCAGTGGCATGGAGAGCAAGGGACTCACGTCTGAGCATACCCTTCCCACTCGGGGTGACAATTGCAAAAACAACAATTGATGGACAGAATGCAGAACAATGTCATACATTCACCCCAGTACAGAGATCTGGGCCTAAATCCATCGTTTTTTTGCTCACCATGCCATTCCAGTTTGAACCCAGCCATATGCAAATCAGTCTTGACCCTGTGCCCCATGGGAACAGTCCAGCCCGAACTGCCAAGCCAGGTCCTCCCTGGACTGGAAACAAGCATCCTAGGACCGGTTTCGGGCTTTCAGCCCTCGTCAGCCAGGATAGCTTGATTCCAGTGGCATGGAGAGCAAGGGACTCACGTCTGAGCATACCCTTCCCACTCGGGGTGACAATTGCAAAAACAACAATTGATGGACAGAATGCAGAACAATGTCATACATTCACCCCAGTACAGAGATCTGGGCCTAAATCCATCGTTTTTTTGCTCACCATGCCATTCCAGTTTGAACCCAGCCATATGCAAATCAGTCTTGACCCTGTGCCCCATGGGAACAGTCCAGCCCGAACTGCCAAGCCAGGTCCTCCCTGGACTGGAAACAAGCATCCTAGGACCGGTTTCGGGCTTTCAGCCCTCGTCAGCCAGGATAGCTTGATTCCAGTGGCATGGAGAGCAAGGGACTCACGTCTGAGCATACCCTTCCCACTCGGGGTGACAATTGCAAAAACAACAATTGATGGACAGAATGCAGAACAATGTCATACATTCACCCCAGTACAGAGATCTGGGCCTAAATCCATCGTTTTTTTGCTCACCATGCCATTCCAGTTTGAACCCAGCCGTATGCAAATCAGTCTTGACCCTGTGCTGGGGTGGCATGGTGAGCAAAAGAATGATGGATTTAACCCAGATCTCTTGACTGGGGGTGAATGTTTTGATTTGTTCTGCATTCCGTCCATCAATTGTGTGTCTTTTCCTTGCTCGCCCTAAGTGCGCCAGGTATGCCCAGACGTGGGTCCTGGGCTCACTGTGCCACTGGAGTCAAGCTATCCTGGCTGATGACGGCTGATAGCCAGAAACCGGTCCTAAGATGCTTGATTCCGGTCCAGGGAAGACATGGCTTGGCAGTTCGGGCTGGACTGTTCCCATGAGGCACAGGGTCAAGACTGATTTGCATATGGCCATGTCTAAACTGGGGTGGTGTAGTGGGCAAAAGAACGATGGATTTAACCCAGATCTCTTGACTGGGGGAGAATGTTTGCATTGTCAGCATTCCGTCCATCATCTGTTTGTTGTAACGCTTTTCGCCCTAAGTGGGATGGGTATTCCCAGACGTGGGACCCGTGCTCACTACGCCACTGGAGTCAAGCTATCCTGGCTGATGACGACTGATAGCCAGAAACCGGTCCTAAGATGCTTGATTCCGGTCCAGGGAAGACATGGCTTGGCAGTTCGGGCTGGACTGTTCCCATGAGGCACAGGGTCAAGACTGATTTGCATATGGCCATGTCTAAACTGGGGTGGTGTAGTGGGCAAAAGAACGATGGATTTAACCCAGATCTCTTGACTGGGGGAGAATGTTTGCATTGTCAGCATTCCGTCCATCATCTGTTTGTTGTAACGCTTTTCGCCCTAAGTGGGATGGGTATTCCCAGACGTGGGACCCGTGCTCACTACGCCACTGGAGTCAAGCTATCCTGGCTGATGACGGCTGATAGCCAGAAACCGGTCCTAAGATGCTTGATTCCGGTTCAGGGAAGACATGGCTTGGCAGTTCGGGCTGGACTGTTCCCATGAGGCACAGGGTCAAGACTGATTTGCATATGGCCATGTCTAAACTGGGGTGGTGTAGTGGGCAAAAGAACGATGGATTTAACCCAGATCTCTTGACTGGGGGAGAATGTTTGCATTGTCAGCATTCCGTCCATCATCTGTTTGTTGTAACGCTTTTCGCCCTAAGTGGGATGGGTATTCCCAGACGTGGGACCCGTGCTCACTACGCCACTGGAGTCAAGCTATCCTGGCTGATGACGGCTGATAGCCAGAAACCGGTCCTAAGATGCTTGATTCCGGTCCAGGGAAGACATGGCTTGGCAGTTCGGGCTGGACTGTTCCCATGAGGCACAGGGTCAAGACTGATTTGCATATGGCCATGTCTAAACTGGGGTGGTGTAGTGGGCAAAAGAACGATGGATTTAACCCAGATCTCTTGACTGGGGGAGAATGTTTGCATTGTCAGCATTCCGTCCATCATCTGTTTGTTGTAACGCTTTTCGCCCTAAGTGGGATGGGTATTCCCAGACGTGGGACCCGTGCTCACTACGCCACTGGAGTCAAGCTATCCTGGCTGATGACGGCTGATAGCCAGAAACCGGTCCTAAGATGCTTGATTCCGGTCCAGGGAAGACATGGCTTGGCAGTTCGGGCTGGACTGTTCCCATGAGGCACAGGGTCAAGACTGATTTGCATATGGCCATGTCTAAACTGGGGTGGTGTAGTGGGCAAAAGAACGATGGATTTAACCCAGATCTCTTGACTGGGGGAGAATGTTTGCATTGTCAGCATTCCGTCCATCATCTGTTTGTTGTAACGCTTTTCGCCCTAAGTGGGATGGGTATTCCCAGACGTGGGACCCGTGCTCACTACGCCACTGGAGTCAAGCTATCCTGGCTGATGACGGCTGATAGCCAGAAACCGGTCCTAAGATGCTTGATTCCGGTCCAGGGAAGACATGGCTTGGCAGTTCGGGCTGGACTGTTCCCATGAGGCACAGGGTCAAGACTGATTTGCATATGGCCATGTCTAAACTGGGGTGGTGTAGTGGGCAAAAGAACGATGGATTTAACCCAGATCTCTTGACTGGGGGAGAATGTTTGCATTGTCAGCATTCCGTCCATCATCTGTTTGTTGTAACGCCCCTCTATTTCTGACAACAGAGACAAGAGGCATCAAGAAATATGTGGTGGATAGGCGCGTGGCCTTTGCTGAAGGCGGTATACAAGAGAGCAGGAAAAAAATTGTTGTCTGTGTCGGGGAACTGAGGATGTAATTAGTACTAAAGTAGCCACGCGTTAGGTGTGACTCCTGCAGATAGTCCTGGTGCTTTAGCCAAGCGCAAATTGCATTCGGGGACACGTCGTTTGACTTTCAACTTTGAACATTTTGGGTTAAAAATCCCAGCAGGCCAAGTACTGTTAATTGGACAGCCATCACTGATTGGAGGTGTCACACACTTGGCATCAATGCCCTTCTGACACCCTAAAAACTTGGACTTCTATGTTGAATGTGTTATACCGTCCAAATACTGTGGCTCTAATAGGAGAAAAATATAGTCCCTTTCGGCACTCTGACATTAACCACACACAACCTATTAATACATTGCACAATGACATATTGTAATATTTTTTGAGCCAAAGGCGTATTAAATGAGATTATGCATCGTCTAGCACCTGCTCTTAATGTATTAGTCTTATAAACGCGAATTTCGCTCGCATAACGAAGCACGCGGACTTCTACCAGGACGCGACTGTTACAAGCAAACGACGGCGATTACATGCCCCATGACATTAAGGGGCATGAGCAGTTCTTTTGTCAGTTTCGGTAGTAGCCGACTGCCAAAACAAATCTACAAGTGCACCGCGGTCAGATATCACGAATGAAACTAAGACACGTTTCACCAAGTTGGGTCTCCGGTTCTTACCTCCGTAGGCAGCCATGTTTTCGGTACCGCTCCTTCGCGAGAACGCTGGTTCGCAGACGAGACCGATTTGTAAAATGGATCGAGTTGCCTCTGCGCCACCTCACCGGCAGAAGTTATTCTCTGCCGCCATCTTGGAGAAGTAACGTAGCCGCTTCTTTCAAAGGTCTATTAACCTACAAAATCGACCAAAAGATACATTCATTATCATTTTAACAATACAATATTCAGGAGAACGGCAGTTTCATTTCTTCCCTGCCGTGCGTAGTAAATTACGATTTAAGTATATTTTTTTATTATTTATTTAAAATGATTACCCCTAACAAATAGCCAGTTATCGGTTTATTTTAACAACGGTTTTTGCCTCGGATTTCCAAAAAACGTTTGTTTGATAGTACTATCTGCTCAGTCGAATGGAATTTGTTGTTAAAGAAATATAAATACTCCTTTGCTAACATGGCCGACAAAGGAACTCCTAGGTCTGTCACAACGTTCCAACGAAGTAGAGTGCTACATGTTTAAAATGATGTCGAGAAAATTGAGGGAGCGGGGGACGCCATGTTGCTAGACTAATAACCATGAAATTGATGCACAAATACAGAGTACATTTAAATAACCTATCCATAAAGTTTGAATAACTAAAAAGAAAAAATTAGATTCTACATGTATGTCCAACGATGTCTTTCCTTTCTATTCTGTCTTTCAGCTCATACCAGCCATATTTCAAAATGTTGAAATAGTGACAATTTGAAAAACAAAACTGCATTTTCAATCTTCCATTGCAATAATTGTGAATATATATTTTTTGACGGGCAGGCACTTTTTACTAATAGTAAATAAGGGCAGCTACATTAGGGTTGCCACTTTTGTCAGAGAAAAATACCGCAGCAGTTTGTCTGTGTTTTTTCAGGGTCAGGAAGGGCCGGGAGATGATACTTATAAAACAGCCTACGTAAATTCCTCTGTATTCTCTTAAAACCAGGCAATTAAGTCTATCTTTACCTTTGTTTACACAGCCCTAAAATACACTTTATGTGTATAAAACTTGTTGTTGGTGCTCCTAGCTTATAATGGTGGTGACCAATGTTCCTTTTAATTGTTTTCCTCTGTGTGCAGTGTAGCGACGCGCTCTAGTGTTCAGAGCGCGCCCAGGGGCATGCCGGGAATAGGCGCGGCTTCGCGCCAGATAGCCGCGAGGCAGAGCGGCGGTTGGATGTGTCCCGGCGCTCGGGAGTAATAAAGTTAATTACACACGCTCCACTTGTCCATGGTGTGTTATATTGGCCAGAAGAGGATGGGATTGGCTCTACAGAGGAAGATTTAGGAGCAACTAGGACCCAGACACCCAGAACCTGGCAACACCCCGAGCGCGGCAGCGGAGCATCCTCACCACAGGCACATAGACAGAGCAGAGAAGTCCAGCGCAGTCCCCAGCACCACCTCAGGCCACAATTTCAATTATTTATTATGTTTTGGCACTCCGAAGAGGGCCACATAAACAAAATGCACAAAATACATTTACATATTCCATCATAAAAAAGAAAAGAAAACAATTACAACACTCTCCATTAAAAAGGACATACTACGACACAGTCCTCCTTATTTCATCAATAAATATCTAAAAAACCTTTAAAAAAGTTAAAAATATTGAAGCAAAACATTTCATTGGGAGGAGTATTTAAAGCCTTTAAAAAAGAATTTGCATCAAGAATTCCCAATTGTAAACAAATTGATCGTAGCCACTTTAAACGCAATGAACGCAATGCAGGACAAATAAACAATACGTGAGTACAATCCTGTGCAGACATATTACAAAAATTACATAAGGGGGAAGACCCATACCATTTAGCCAAGAGAGAATTAAGCGGCAATAGATCTTGCCTCAAGAGAAACCAAAATTTCCGAATGCCGTGTGGTAAATTCCAAAATACGTAAGGTTGAACAAGCTTCCTTGAATATGTATTCAACAGAAGGACGCTTCGCTTCTTAGCTGTCATGGATTCTTTGTCCAGCATGAAGCAAAGAGTCCAGGAAGCCTGTTTCAAAAGAGATTTTAGTTGGGAAGAAGAAATAGTAAAGATAGAACTCTCATCTAATTCAAGTAGTGCCACAGCCTTTCTGAAATTCCTAACGATTTGAGAGTGTTCTTTAAAACTTCCCAATAGTTCTCTCTTGAGAAGGGATCTCAGCGTCCCCATTTCTCCTCTAGCCAGGCTGGCAACCCAACGTACTAAAGCAGACAGGCCCTGTACCCAACTGCTACGTAGACCAAATTCAAGTCTAAGAGCAGCTGTAGAGCAAGCAGAATTCAGAGTGGTTAAGGACCTTAATAATTTTCCTTCAATCATATGTAGAAAGCCCAAGTGTTTTAAGTCAACCAATTCTATTCCATATAGGAGGGTTGAAGGAATTTTTGCCTTATAAACCTCGAGTAAAAAAGCAAAGTGTCTTCTCCCTGTGGCAGAATAAAGAGCACTCAAGCTTTTGCCTTGAGACAGGGCTTTACGAGAGTTGTTATCAATGTGCTGCCTCTCGCTCAGGTTTGCAGAAATTATTCTTCCTAAAAAGGTATATGATTCAACCACTTCCAATTTCTGACCACCTACTGACCAGCCATAATTCTCAGATTTAGATTTTTCCTCCCTGTAATGCACATAATTTTACTTTTTGTGGCATTTATCCTCAAGAAGTGGGACTCAGCAAAATCATGTAAAGCCTGCAGACGATTAGCTAAACCTTTAGGAGTTAGATCTAGGATTAAAATATCGTCAGCATATAGAAGGCAGGCTATAGGATAACCCCCCACTACCGGGGCTATGCCAACACAAGATGCAAGCGAAGTTGGAAGATCAGCAATATACAAGGAGAACAACAGGGGAGCCAGAAGACAACCTTGTTTTAAACCATTAGTGGAGGGAATAGCCCGCGAGAGGCCCCTTTCTCCACCCTGTAACACTCAACACCAAGTGTCCGAATGTAGAGATCGTACTAGGTCTAGTAGAAGAGAGGGCATACCTAATATAGCTAGCTTTCTCCACAGCAGAGGACGATCCACTTTGTCAAATGCTGTGGAGAAATCAATAAAAGCCGTATAGACTCCTCCGCCCCGAACTCTTACATATTTATCCAGAATAACCTGCAGGGCTGTAAGGTTATCCAAAGTACTATGCCCTTTGCGGAAACCCGTTTGTTCAAGGGGTAAAATCTGGTTCGCCTCTACCCAGTCAGTAATTAGTGCTAGAAGGCATTTGGAAAAAACTTTTCCAATAGCATCAAGAAGGGCTATCTGACGATAGTTCATTGGGTTATTCCTATCGCCCTTCTTGAACAGGGGAACCAAAATGCTCCCCTTCCAAGAGGATGGCACAATCTTACTGGAAAAGCAAGCTCTAAATAAAGGAAAAAGAATCTTACTCCATAAAACAGGGTCTAGCTTTAGTATCGATATTGGAAGTTCATCGGGCCCCATAGCTCCAGAGGAACGCATATCCTTAATGGCCATTTCAATGGTTTTCTCTGAAGGAGCTTCAATAGGAAGCTCAGCATCTCTAGGAGCTCCTAAGGAGCACTCACATTCAAATGCTACACCATTCCCAGCATAAAGGGCGGAGATAAATGACACCCATAACGATTCAGCAATAGGAATAGGATGAGGGCTAACTCTAACTCCACAACCCTCTCCAATGAGAGACCAACATTTTCTAACATTGCCATGAACAACCGCCTCCCGTAAACTTATCTAAAGAGAATCCTCTTTTTCCTTTTTAAGTTTCTTCTTGATGCGACTTCTCCTTCTTTTTAACAAATATATTTTGTTTTTTAATTCAGCAGATCTGCACAGAAATTGTTCCCGCACTAACCTGTTTATTGCCTTATTTAAAGGGATCAAAGAACTGGGGACGAAGCTCCTTTTTTCGGAGAAAGTGGATCTATTAGCAACACGAATAACCTCCTTCATGAGATTCTCAAAATGAGTCAGTTCAGAACCCTGCCAATCATTCAATTCTAAAATGGTTTTTCCTAGAATACACTTCAGGCCCTTCCTGGCTTTAAAATTCCCAAAACATCTTCCAGTATTCTTATGAAAATTAACTATATCACTATTAAGATACCATGAGTCAGAATTTGGAAAAAATAAAGACAAATTTATAGTAATCACATTGTGATCACTAAATAGTGTCGGTAAGACTACCAAGTCTTTTACTGAAGAAAAGATATCATAGTCAATAATTACATAATCCAAGATTGACTGGCTGAAGGGGGATCTATGAGTATAATTAGCAGGAAAATCAGAAGGGAGCCTACCATTCACTATTAACCCTTCAGTTGCAGAAAGTTCTTCCAATAACATCTTCCCTCTTTTATTAGTTTTAATTTTATTAGGGAAGAGAATCTGAGGAATAAGGAAGGCTTCTTCTTTACATTTATTTCTAAATAACTCTAAACTAGTGTTGGAAACCTTACAATTAAAATCACCAACTAACAGCACATGGGGGGGTGTATCTAGCTCTTTAAGCTGTTTAATGTATGAAAAGACTTGCTTCAATAAAATATTAAAACATTCATCTGGGGGAATATATACATTTATTATTACTAATGAAGTATTGGTACCCCTACTTGTTAACAAGCAGAGGGTCACTGCCTGAAAGAGGTTCTTTGGGTCAACATAATGGGTAAAATTCCATTTCAATTTATTTGACAAGAGGCACGCAAGACCACCTTTTGCATGCCCTTTCTTTGATGGTAATGCCCTTGCCTCGAGGACAAAATAATCTTTCCCAGCACATAATCTACTAGGACACCAGGTCTCTTGGAGGCAAATAATGCTAGCTTTCATGGAGAATAAATATTGTAGTTTCTCGGGACTGTTATGTATCCCGGCAGCATTCCAAGAGATAACTTTTAAATTGTTGCTAAAGATGTTGAAAAAGCTTAGGATTGTCTAAAGTTTTAGTAGACAAAACTCCAGGCAACCAATTCCACTGAAGATTATCTTTGTTTGGGGGAATATTCGGGGTAAGCGAAACTGGCTTTACCTGAGTCACCCGGCGTGTATTTTTCGAGACAGAAATCTTTAATTCATCATAAAAGGTAGAAAGACTATCTTGACCATTACCCTGCTGAGAGAGTCTATTAGGAGGGAAATAATTTCTCCCAAAGGAGAGAACAGGTAAAACATCAATTCCCCTACACTGAAAACTCTCTGCCTGTAGCAAAATAAGATTTAATATAAGTTTAGAATAGAACTTTACCCTAACAAAAGGAGCGGAAGCTGTTCCTAATATAGAAACTAAATCAATATCATTAGATTGAATTAATTTTAGGCTCTCAATATCCTTAAAATATTTGAGTAGCCAAGCTCTATTTAGGTGTAAGTCCGAATCAAATAAGGGTAGAAAATCTACTGTAAATGTATCTACAAAGACTTCAGGAATTTTTGAGGGCGAATGCTGATGCCGTACCTCTCCAACATCCGGCGCTGGAAAAGCGGGGGCAAAAGGATCAAGGGCTACAGACCGCGAGGGGACCAGCCCAGGCATTTCTACCTCGGGCAGAGGAGTTGCCCATCTCCCTACCTCCGGTGGGGGACCATTCCCAGGGCAATCAGAAATGGTTTCTGTGCCCGGGACTGAGGACTTTAAGATATCAAAAGAATGGGAAACCACCTCCCTGCCCACCGATTCTCCGGTCATTTGGACCTTAAAGTCTACAACCTGAGAATCCTCAACAATGATTTGTTTCTGCTTTTTCTTTCTGAATCTACGGATTGGTTTCCTCTTTTTTCCTAAATTCTTTCTTTGTTTTCTAATTTTTCCCTTTTCAACCCCCCCTACTCCCTTTGATTCAGGGATAAAAATTGGAAATAGTTCTTTTTCTGCTTTTGGAGCAGCAATCTCAACACTTTCTTCTTCAATTTCAAGGTCGCCAAGCTTTACGCAATTAGATACGGGTAAAATGGGAGCTACAAAGGGCTTATTTTTAGGGGTACCCACGAGTTTATTTTGAACTGAGTTTTCATTTTCATTTAAGAGCACACTACCCAACTCATGCCCCTGAAGACTTACTTTGGGAACTGCATCATGAACCTTTTCCGGTGCTTTTAACAATAAAGCTTTTAGTATCTGGGTAACTGATTCCAGAATGCAGTCGGAACTTCCCACAAATTTACTCAGTAGCTGTAGGATGGATGCCAGCAAATGTTCCAATGCAATCAAGGATTCAGAAATCGGTTTTTCCACTTTATCATAACCGAGCAAACCCTTATGACCAGTGTCAGATAAATTAAGCAGTGGACTCATGGAAAAATTAGATTGAGAAAAGACATCTGGCGATTTTAAGGAAGGGGTACTACTAAAAAGAAAGAGACCAGAGGAAGAAACACCAATCGGGGGTTTAATCACTTCAGGTAATTTCAAAGGACCGTCAGCTAAGTATCGACCACAAAGCTCCAGGTCTATACTTGACTACTGAGAATCTCCCTTACTGTCCGTCATTAATTGTGGACCTCTAATGGGATCAGTAAGTGGTAGCTCTGTAGAGATGACGGACACATTGATTTTCTGCCCAATTTTGGGATGAAAAGAAACATCCCCATTGTTTCCCGACCTATCAGGTGGCAATGGGAAGGGATCTTCGGAAGGCGGGATATCTGATTGAACTTTTTTCCCCCTACTAGGAACCGTCTTCTCCCAGAATTGAGGCAGCAGGGATTGACCGTTTAGTAACGAGTTACTGGAAGATCTGTTACTAGGGGAAGTGGGTTTTGACAACATACAGGCCTTATCCCCTAATACTCTCCCCGAACGTAGTTTTTTGGCCGACATCTTTATACAACAAAGTACTATAGCCCCAAATGAATGCAATAAATATATATTAAATTAAAAAAAGATGAAATATTTGAAGGAGAGTAACGAAGAGTTCCTGATCAAAAGGAGAAGGTGCACACCATAAATATGTAATGCAAGTAATGAATAATATTTAAAACACAAACAATAAATAAATAGGCCCAGTCCAGTCTCCTCGAGCCTCAGAGGGCCCGCCCTTTGCCCGGGCTTAGCCCGGCGCCGCCCGCGCGCGGTCCCGCGATGCGGGGGGCGCTGGTGTTTTTGAAGCGCCTTCTGGCGCGAAACGCTGGGTGTCCGCCTCCGCCTCCGGAAGGCACTGCAACGGAGCCTGGGAAGTGTAGTTCAGGTGCGTCTCTGCGCACAGCAGTCAGGACAGACCAGCCCCCTGAAAGCGCTGCAGGTAAGGAACACTCTGCCAACTGTAGCGAATGAATAGGCGAGCTGTCCAGTGTCCAAGTTTGTCCGCTCTAGGCTGCCCGCTACAGGGACGGGGTCCTTGGTCCTTGCCCAGCTGCACAAGTTGTATGTGTTCCCACTCTTGGTGTGGCCCTTTAGCTGGACCTTCCGCCAATCAGGCCCCCCCTCTTAGTGCCCTTGTTGGTGGACATAACCACAGCAGTGGCTACTGCCCTCCTGAAAGGGGGTGATGGTAAGGCAGAGGGGCAATGAAGCAGGCAACCTCGTTGGGCCACCTTTGCGACACTACCGGGCACTTCACTCTGCGGCTGCCGCTAGGTGAGGCCGCGCTCTCGCTTGGAGGCTTCACACTTGCCTGCCGAGTCCTGTCTCTAGCGTTCTGCCGCACCACTCTCCCGGACTCTCAGGCTCACAAGCAAGACCCCTGAAGTTGATGCTTCCAGCTGATAAGGCTGAAGAAGGTGTGACCCCCCCGGTGATTTTCTGTCGGGTCAGGTCAAAGCAGAGCTGGGTTCGGGTCCGGGCCACTGTAGTCCGTGAATCCCCGGATGATCTGGCTGGACCTCTAAACAGTCTAATCAGACTGCCACTGCTCCAAGCCCCCGGCCTCACCTCTCAATGCTGGTTCAGGTGGACGTGCTGTATTTGCCACTGCTTGGCTTCACTGCCTGGGTTCACTGTACCGCCTTTATCCACTGCTGCACAGCGTTTCTTTACTTCTCAACGTTTCTCCGCTGTCCCAGCTCCCCGGGGGCACTCACTCCTGCCGCACAGCTCGCCTGGAGGAGACACCAGTCAGCGCCACGGCTGCAGTCGCGGTTGAACCAGCGGCAAATCCTGGGACTTTCTGGACTGCCACAGCTCGGTTTTCGGCTCGTTTCCAGCCGATATACAAAGTTTCTTCAGCTCCTGCAGTTCGCGGATTGTGGCTCGCGCGGCTCCCGCAGCTCTTGCGGCTCTTCCTCCTCCTAGCGTCGGCAGCGTTGGACAGACAGCAAAATCTGGAAACTGGAGTCAGCACACTCCAGCGTTCTCTGGCACACCTCAGGCCACAGGTGAGCACTAGGAGCGCCAGCAGGCGAGGCCAGGGACTCCATAGAGGTGGGAACCACGCGGGAAGCCACGCAGACACCAGAGGCCTAGGCCAGAAGGGAAGGGTCCCAGGCATCACCATAGAAGAGGCAGGACAACCATAGGGGGCGACGCCCGGAAAGAGCCACCTTCCGTCGAACCAAGCCAAGACTCACAGAGTGCACGCAAAGCGACACGTGGGAGCAGGAGGGCGCGGCAGTCCAACGCGGAGCGACGGGGCGCACCAGAGGAGGTGACCTGCGGCCAGCAAGAAAAAGGAGAGCAACAGAACTGGCGGCCCCAGGGTCATCGCGCCAGGACGCTCCTTGGCTGGAGTATCTGTGCGCACAATAAATAGTCGTAACATAACATAACATAACATAACATCGCGAAGAGGGCAAGGAAGCCTTTCACCCACACAAGCCAGCAGATCAGGCGAGAGGCAGGCTCCAGGAAGCCCACCGGAGACAGACGACAGACATAGCTTGGTCCAAAGCGACAGGGGCAGTATGTGTGCGCAGGCGACGTCCCTCACCAACCTGGTCCCCTTCCTACCAAAGAGAGGTGAACCGGCGATGCCCTGGGAAGATTGGAAGCGTTATTTCTTGAACTATCTCGAGGCCTTAGAAGAAGAAGGTGAAGGGGAGTTCTCCAGTTCAAGAAAAAAGAAAATACTACTACACAACCTAGGCCCGGAGGGCATCAGGGTATACGACAGCCTAGTGAAGGCGACAAGATCTGCGGCCGACACAGAAGTGTTCCAACACGCGCTGGAAGATCTAGACTCTCATTACCGCCCAGTGGTGTGCACGGCCATAGATAGATGCAACTTCTTCCAAAGAAAACAAAGTAGTGGAGAGTCGATAGATGAGTACGTATCAGCTTTACAGAAGTTGGCGGTGACGTGTAGATTCGACACCCTGCATGACGAACTCATCAGAGACCAGATCATAATGCACACATCCAACACAGCCATACAGGAGAAGCTGTGGGTCAACGGCGATGCCCCGCTGAAGGAGGTGGTGGCGCTAGTGAAGAAGGCAGAACTATCTAAAAGGTGCGCAGAAGCGGATAGAAAAGAGAGTGGTGACAGAACACCGGTCTGTAGGATATCTGACAAAAACAGACCAGAAACTCCAAGGCAGCATGTACCGACCAACACAAAGTACCAGAGAAAATGCCCTCAGAAGGCCACGAGAACCCAAAGACCGCAAGGAGAGAGCAAACACACGTGCTACAGATGCGGTAGCCAAACACATGCCAGCAATGACAGAGCATGTCCCGCATTCACAGCCAAATGCTCCTACTGTGGAATAATGGGGCACTACGAGAAAGTGTGCGGGCGCAAGCTCAGCAGGACGGAGGTGAAGTACGTTGCCCAGGAAACAGAGGGTGAGGATGAAACCCAGGAAGATGGAAACGAAGAAGATGAAGTCCTGTGCATCGACGACCAGGTGTTGGGAGTAAATTGCACGCGATCCGAGAAACCAGCGTTACAGATGGAGATCGGTGGCATACAAGTGGACATGGTGGCGGATTCCGGCTCCCCATATACAATTATTCAAAGGACCATATGGGAAAACGAGTTCAGACCCAGAGTAGGGGAGGAGCTACTACCCACAGACATACACCCAGTCACGTTCACCGGAGAACCCATACCCATGGTGGGGTACCGAAGGCTACGATTCGAGTTCAAAGGATGAAGAGCGGAGGGAAAACTGTACGTGGCAGAGAAGGGACCTTCCGTACTAGGATGGATGGACCAAGGAAATTTAGGGATACAACTCAACCCCGGCGGGACCACGCAAGTACTGATGATTGACGAAAAACAAGCGCATGGAGAAAGCAAATAGAAGACAGAATACCCAGAAGTATTCAAGGGAACTATAGGACGGATGACGAAATTCACGCACAGAATACACCTCAAGGCCGGGGCAAAGCCAGTAAGCCACAAAGCTCGCAACATCCCCTTCAGAAGCAGAGAAGCGGTCCAAGAAGAATTGCGACGACTGGAGAGAAACGGAGTCATTGAAGCGACCGAGAGTGCGGAATGGCTCGCACCACTGGTGGTCACCCAGAAACCCAATGGGAAGGTACGCCTGTGTGTGGACTTGAGGGAACTCAACAAGAACATCTTGGTGGACAAGTTCCCGTTGCCCCGGATAAACAAGATGTTGGCGAAAACGAAAGGGGTCAAGTGGTTCTCAACAATAGACCTCACCTCTGCTTATCACCAAATCGCACTACATGCCACATGCAACCACCTGACCTCATTCATCACGCCTTTTGGCTGTTACAAGTTCCTCCGGATGCCGTTCGGCCTAGCATCAGCTGCCGCGGTATTCCAAAAACTCATGCATCGGCTGTTCCAGAAGATGGAAGGAGTTCAGTACTTCCAAGACGACATCCTCATCATGGGGAAATCAAAGGAAGATCACGACGAGAAATTTCACACAGTATTGGCGATATTAGTTCAAAATGGACTCACGGCGGAGTGGGAAAAGTGTAGATTTGGAGTGGGATTGGTGACATACCTGGGCCAGCGGGAGAGGCATAGAACCGAAGCGAGCGAACATGGCTGCCATCAAAGAAGCACCAACACCAACAAGGAAGGAAGATGTTCGGTCCTTCCTAGGCATGGCGGAGTTCTACAGTAAATTCGTCCCTCACTTCGCAACCAAAACGCACCACTTGAGGCAGCTTCTGAAAGAAAAGAACACCTTCAAGTGGACACACGAGGAGCAAGAAGAATTCGAGAAGATAAAACAGGACATCTGCACAGCAGTTCCCCTGGAGGGGTTCGACCAAGAAGCATTATTCATACTAACCACCGAAGCCAGCGACAAAGGCCTGGGGGCAGTGTTAATGCAAAAATCCCGGAGTGGAGACATCACCACTGTCAGTTTTGCCTCGTGATCCTTAGCAGCCAACGAAGAGAAATTCAGCGTAATAGAGAAAGAGATGCTGGCAACCGTCTGGGCAATGGAACGGTTCAGACAGTTTCTGTGGGGCTCGAAGTTTCTGCTCCGCACCGACCACAAACCACTGGTGAAAGTCCTGACCTCAAGCGGACATGCGCATGCAACCCCCCGCATCACGAAGATGACCCTGAGGCTGCTGGATTATGTGTACGACGTGGAGTACCTCCCGGGATCCAAGAACAAGGTAGCTGACTTTTTGAGCAGAGCAGCCGCAATGGAGCCAGCAGAAGACCAAGAATCCTCAGATTGGGAGGAATACATGGTAGCAATCACCCAAGACCATGAAGGAGCAGTCAGCGCACAAGAGTGGGAAGAAGCGTACGCAGCAGACGAGACCCTAGGAGCAGTGAAAAGTTACGTGACCCAAGGATGGCCTGACAAGAAACACCTCAACAGTGAGCTGAAGAAATACTGGGAAGTCCGGGAGGAACTATCCATTGGAGACAATCCAGTGTTCCTACTGAGAGGGGATAAAGTAGTCCCGCCGCAATCCCTGGTGAGCCATCTCCTAACAATTCTACACGAAGGACATCTTGGGGTCATGAAGACCAAGGCGAGAGCGAAGCAGGCGTATTGGTGGCCAGCGATGGATGGGCAACTGGTGAGACATGTCAGGATGTGCGAACAGTGCAGTAGAGCAGACAAAACACAAATATTACTACGCCCGCCACTGGGAAAATTCATGGGGCTGTCTAGCCCGTGGGAAATGCTGTCCGTGGACATACTGGGTCCAATCCTGAATGCAGAAGGGGTGTCCAAATACGCGATAGTATTAGTGGACAGGTACTCTAAATGGCCGGAGGTGGAAGTATGCGAAACCGCAGACACTGAGGCAGTATTAGCATTCCTCACGACCACATTCCTGAGGGAAGGAATCCCGAAAGTGATAACTTGTGACAACGGCCCACAATTCGTATCAGCGAGATGGAACGCATTCATGACCAGAAATGGGATAGAGGTCAAACACACGCCAATCTACCACCCAGCAGGGAATGGACTGGCAGAAAGATTTAATCAAGTGATTATGGGGTCGGTACAAGCGGCGATAAGTGCAGGACTCAACTGGGAAAAGGAGCTCCAACGTATGCTGTGGGCGTATCGCATCACCCCGACCAACACCGGGTACAGCCCGTTCAAGATCCTACGGGGGCGTGACCCTTTCACGAAGGACAACGTAGCGTGGAAACAACTCCTGGTGCAAAGCAGATGGTCGCCCGCAGTGGTAAGGCGCAACTTGGACAAGGCGCATAACAAACAACGCAACGTCAAGGAAGTAACCCTAGAGAAGGGAGAGTGGGTAAGAGTGAAACCAGCTACGATGAGGAGGAAAGGAGACAGTAAATTCAGCCCACCTTTGCAGGTGGTAGAACCCTACGCCAGGTCGGCTCTGTTGAGGGACGGGAAGATATGGTCGCAAGACAGGATGGCGAAGTGCAACAAAATCATAAAGTGGGAAGATCCGGAGGACAGAAGGGCACTGATTACGGAAGAAGGAAGTGAGCCGGAGATAGATGGAAGTCCAGAGAACAGAGAGCAAGGGCTTACCACTCCCAAGAGGGACCGGGAGGTTCAGAAAGCCCCAAGTGGAAGCAGAGAAGGAGAAACGACTAGACAAGGTTACCCCATGAACGGGGGGGCCAATGCAAAGGAAGGAGAGATGCGAGGAGAGTCGGGAGCAGATGGTGAACGCTTGACAGGGGGCCAAAGGCCGACTCAATTGCAAGAACAGAACTGTACGAGATCGGGTAGAGTAATCAGGATGCCGAGAAGGTTTGAGGACTTTGACACACAAAGCAAGTAAGACTGTAAAAGTTTAGGTCAGCTAGTGGCCTTGTGTTGAAGGGGCTAAAGGGGGGAGATATGTAGCGACGTGCTCTAGTGTTCAGAGCGCGCCCAGGGGCATGCCGGGAATAGGTGCGGCTTCGCGAGGCAGAGCGGCGGTTGGATGTATCCCGGCGCTCTGGAGTAATAAAGTTAATTACACACGCTCCACTTGTCCATGGTGTGTTTTATTGGCTAGAACACTACATGCAGCAGTGTAAGGTCTCTGTGCGCTGCAGCCAAGGCTATGTGTGCCAAGAACCCAGCTGCGCATGTGGGTGCAGCAACAAATATCTTGCAAATGTCACTCCAAACATTTGCTTATAAAGGTGAAAAAACAGTGAATTTCCACACACCCAGCACCACGTAAATCCATGTTTAAAAACTATCACTTAGACTTTATCATATTTTTGCACGTTTGCTGCAAAATGTTTTTATAAATCAATGTCATCGTATTACAATATTTCGGGATTAGTCAGCCACGGTCCGTGCAGGTAACAGCTGTGGGGCTGGGTGGGGGCAATTCCGACGGACGTTGTAGAGGGAAAATTAATTATTTAATTAATTTTCCCTCGGGATCATCCCTTGAAATCCCCCCCCCCCCCCCTTTCCCGGCCCCACCGCTGTTATCTGCACGGACCGCGGCTGGGATTAGTGTGCTTAAATTGTCAAAATTCATTAGATAGGGATCATAACAATGATGAACCACAAAACATAAGATTACTATCTCATTCACACACAGTATCAGCCACCGCCACTCTTTTAGTTGATAAATTGTACTGCTAATGGAGTTGTTGCTTGCCCTTTTTTTCCTTCTCCTTACATCTTACATGTCAACCCTAAAACATGTATTTTGTGTTATCATGAGCTCTCAATGTAGTTGAGTGACTCAAGTTTAAAGTTATATTTGCACTATATGCATACCACCTAGTAATCAGATAAAATATTATTATGATACAGCAGTACAGTCACATGGGTTGTCATCCAGATACGTTATGTGCCTGCAATATGTGTGCGGTAACTTGTTCTTCACCGGCGCATGTTCTTCTTGTGGCAGTTATCCAGAGAGAAGTTGTGTGTTTTGAAATATTATGTTCAGTTGTAGTAAACTGTGAATTGAGGCTGGCAGAACCTTTGACCTGACTTTATTGTTGTGCCCTAAGTGCAAAAAACTAAGTTTGCGGGCTAAGGGAGACTTGGGATGGACAAATCTCCCTGACTTTTCTATACATTCTCGTCGTGGTATCTGCAGCACCCTGAGCAATGTAAAGGTCTCACCAGATTCTGATGTAGCAGTCATGGTAGGTAGCCTGGGCTGTAGGCATGAAAGCGCCTGTCTTGTGTTATGATGTAATCTTACCTTTGTATTCTGTTTAGAATGTAAGGTTGACAGCACTTGATGTGAGTCAGTTGCTGCTGACTTCTCGAGGTGGTCGGACGCCAGGTTGTGCTTTCCAGTAAATCCTTACTTAAAAGTCTAATGGAACTCCTGTGGTCATTGTATGCTTCATCCCAACATTTTGGTGACGATCTTCTTCCAGCGGACTTTGGGAAGCACAGCCTGGTGATTTTCTTGGCACGGCGAGTGTCTTTCCTCGGTCTGCAAGTGGGAGATACAGCATCCTTCGACTGCTCCCCGGAGTGCTCTGTTGCCTCGTCTGGTGTGTTCTTTCTTTACGTAAAAAGGTACTTCGTTGGGTGCTGGCAAAGGGTCTGCGCGTTTGGCCAGATTCGCAGCCAGACTACAAGAATATCTGTATGATGTGGAATTTAATAATGGATAGAAAAATTCACAAGCGGACTGTTTGTGACGCAAGTCTTTGAACTGGGAAGACGTTGACAAGAATGCTGTGAAGAGGCTAGAGTCAGAGGAAGATGTGGCACTTCTGTGTGATGTGCTGGAATGTAATCTTGGTGGGTTTTCTAGGTTTCAGTGGGAGGAGGAAATGCGTTCTGACACCATCTTGAAGGAAGTAATTGCTATGATCAAGAAGGGGGCTCATAGAGAATATATGGTATCCGTAGCAGCTAGGCCTTATTGGAAGATTGTGGATTAATTGTCAGTGAGTGGTTTAGATGTGATTTTGAGAGATGATTGTTTTGTGCCTTCTGTTGGTTTGGGATTTCACATTTTTGGGAAAAAGCTCATGAAGGGCATTTAGGGCAGGGCATGACTATCATGAAAATCAAGGAAGAGTTTTGGTGGCCTGGGATGGATGACCAGATCAAAAGGTGGGCATATCGCACCACCATTCATAGTGTCACCCACAAATGTCCTTTTCAACTCATGAGAGGATGTCTGTCAGGTTCTAGATTGGTCCCTGCTTGGTTGAAAGATTGGATACTTTGTGGAGGTGAGTATGTGCATGGGAATATCTCTACCAAATTCAAGGTTGGAGATTGGGTCAAATTGAGATCTGGTAGGGTGAAAGGTGGATTGAGCAAATTTAAGGGACCTTTTCGTGTTCAGAGGGTAGGAAAGTATTTTGTGGTCATTGAAGGTGGTGAAAGGTGGAATTTGCTTAGAGTGGCTGTTGGACCTGTCAGCGTTAGGGCGGTATCCCCCTACATTTTTGCCCTTTTTGCCTCCCATGTCGACCCTACATTTTCGTTGGACTTAGGACTCTGGGCGCCTTACCACTGCTAAACAGTGCTGAGGTGCAGGTGCTCTCCCCTAAAAAACATGGTGACATTGGCATACCTGCCACAGGTCCCTGCTACCACAGTGAGGCCTACCCCTCCATAGGCTAACATTGGGAACCCCCTCTATGGGATAACTTCTGAATGGGACATAAGAAGTATGTCGTGTTTGGTATAGTTGGAATCGTAGCGGGGAACCCTCTCTAGTGATATATGGGGTTTGGGCACTACTGCTTTAGAAATCCCACTTTTAGAAAGTGGACATTTTCCTGCCCCACTCCCATCTGCATGCTGATAGCCTTCCTGGGCTGTGAGGAGGGAGTGGTGATTCACACCTTTACACATGAAAAGGCTGGGCCCGGCTGCCCCACAATAGGCTTTACGACCCTGCCTTTGTCACTGTAGACAGCCAGAAGCCAGGTCAGGGATGGCAGGGAGCACCCCAGAACCCCCTAGACCCATCTAGAAGCTTCTGACACCTTCTAGTGAATAGGCAACATGGTATAAAAGGAATGGTCCTAGCCACACATCTTTGTTGCACCACTGGACCAGGAAGAATCTCTGCTGGAGTGAAGACTGCTGCGCCAGGAGGATTGCTACACTGCTGAGGTTGACAGCTCCCAGGAACTGCTGCCCCAACTTGCTGAGCTGCCCTACTGCCTGCTGATCTTACCCTGCTAGGGAAGACTAAACCAACATCTCCAGGGTGTCTCCACAGCTTACTGACTGGCTCCCTAGTTATTGGGGGCTCACAAGGACACTATAGACTCCAAAGACTGTCCCTGTAGCACCGTGCATGTGGAACTGCATCTAATTTTGAATCTGCCTTGTTTGTAAAGGACTCTGTGTTTAGGATCAACCACCACACAGTGTGCGTGGGGCTGCACTCAACTGGGGGACGTCCATCGTCACGAAAATTGCCCTGAGGTCCTCGCCGTGGGCCCGAGTCAAACCATGATTAAAATTGCCCCCGAGATCACCGCCGCGGGCCCGAGTTGTCAGCTGAGATCCCGCTCATTGAGTGGGGGGAGTGCTTTGCTTTTCGAATGACCCCTACATTGAGGTGTATGTGTGCCCGTGACCAGAAGAGCACCGTGAACAACTGCAAGGCTGTCACCGCCGCTGGTCCGAGTTGCCGGCAAGTTCACCCGACAAAGAAAAGCTACGCAGAGCTTCCTGGCTGCGAGGCATTGCCCGGCAACCAGGATTACCCCGGGACGTGCGGCCGTCAAGGAGGGAACTGCCCAGTAGTACGTCGACTTCCAGGTAGCAAGGGAAGCCACGCCCGGACCCCGGGTAGCCGCTCCGATCCCCCTCAGAGGTACCAACAGGAGGGAGAGAGGCTCCTGACTGAGGACCGCCCCAGAGCAGACCATCGCAAGAGACCAGCTCCCAGGTAACCAACGCTCAACCCGCACTGCCGCTTGTCGCGTTGCCTGGGTGGGCCGGGGGTCAGCAGGACTGCTGGTCAAGCGGCTGGGGGCTGGGCGGGGGGCAGATTTTAGAAGGGCATAATTCTTTTCCTGCCACTCGCTGCACAAGGGGTGTTACCTGGAGTTGAGGGTTCCCCTGATTTGTAACATGTATCGGAGTGTTTGTTGGGCACATAGCATTAAACAGAGGCACCGTCATCTTACCACTGCTACTCCCGGAGCCCCTAATCAGCCGGTGGGGGCCGGAGTTATGCATCCCGCCTTCAGTAATTGCTCGAGGGCCGCTTGTGCCAGCACCCGGGGTCAGCACTGCAACTTACTGCCCAAATAGTTTTGCCCAGAACTGAGTCAAAGAGTTAAAGGGCACATTTATTTCACCGAACTGTTGCTAACGGAGCCCATAAATAGCCAAGGGGGATCCCGCGCTAAAGATCCTTAACTGGGGACTAGGAGGAATACAGTCCCTGTGCAGATTTTCTTTCCTCTTTATAAACCCTGAGACTGAAGTGGTGACCAGACAGTTTGCCTAAAAGACTACCAGGCCCTGCAAGATTGCTTCCTTTACAAAGAACACTGTCAGCAAATATTGCCAATAAGAGCTCATAATATATGTGGACTTTTTATTGTTGATCTCGCCTGAAACATAGATAAAGATGCTTTTATTTTTATAAACACTGGTGTAGTGTCCTTTTTGTGGTATTCTCACTGTGTTGCTGAGGGTGGGTGTTACGCAAGCACTTTACACATTGTCTCCTGAGTTTAAGGCTCCTCGCTCTGCGCCAAGCTATCAGAGGGTGGTCCAGGGTGTGTTTGGACTTACCTTGTTGGAACCGGTGGTCCCTACTTGGACTAGGGTGCATGCCCCTGCCAACTAGGGACCCCGTTTCTAACAGTGGCTTTGTATCAGAGAGGTGGAAAGTGTGCTAAGCAAGGAAGTGATGATGAAGAACGTTCTGGAGCCATGTTCATGCCAGATAATGAGGGTCCCTCCAATGCAGGTTCCGGAGAATGAAGGTGAGTCTACGGTAGAGGGTGATGTTGGTGTTAGAATCCGTAGGCCACCCTCTAATTTGCAAGATTGTTATGCATATTTATATGTTTCTTTCCATACGTTAGTTTAGGGTAGTATTATTTTGTTTTCGGTTTTTTTTTTCTTTTTGTGTTTTATTGCAAAGGGGGAGGATGTGTTATGATGTAATCTTACCTTTGTGTTCTGTTTAGAATGTAAGGTGGATGGCACTCGATGTGAGTCAGTTGCTGCTGGCTTCTCGAGGTGGTCAGATGCCAGGTTGTGCCTTCTAGTAAATACTTACTTAAAAGCCTATTGGGACTCCTGTGGTCATTGTACGCTTCATCCCTACATCTTGCTTCTAGATTTGCTGCATTCCTTTCTGTTGGACTTGGCCCTTTTTGCAGGGTCATCCCTGAACTTTTTGCCTTCCTCCTGTATTGTTTCTGCCCTGTTTTTGTTGGTTTTAGGACTCTGGGCACTTTACTTCTGCTGATCAGTGTCAAAGTGCAAGTGCTCCCTGTATGAAGAGTTATGGTAATTGGTTGTCCATAACTGGTATGCTTGCCTTACTAGTAAAGTCCCTAGTAAAGTGCACTATGTGTGCCAGGGCTGGTGATGCAAATGCTACTAGTGGGCCTGCAGCACTAATTGTGCCTCCCACATAAGTAGCCCTAGATCTCAAGCCTGCCACTGCAGTGCCTGCGCGCACTTTGTTAACTGCCTTGTTGTCCTGACAAGTGCACCCACTTGCCGGACCTTACCCTTCCCTTTTTCTGCACATCAGACACCCCTATAGTAGGCCCAAGGTACCCCCCTGGGCAGGGTGCAGTGTATGTGAAAGGTAGGACATGTACTGAGGTGTGTACCATGTCCTGACAGTAAAAGTCTGCCAAATTAGTTTTTCACTGTTGCAAGGCCTATATGCCCATAGGACAGAATGGGGAATGCTGTGTCACATATTTCCAGCATATCTTCCCATAGGCATATGATGGAGAGATGAAGTTTAGTGTGCCTGAATTCAGAATTTAATAACACATCTTTCTATGAAGATGGTTTTTAAATTGTGTGTTTAGAAACCACACTTTTAGAAGTGGCTGGTTTCTTGTCCTAACCATTCTGTGTGCCTCTGCCTGGCTGTGTATTGACTGTCTGGGTTTGGATGTGACAGGGTCTGGGGAGGTGTCCTACCACCAGGGAGAAGTAGGTGAGACAGCACAGGCTGGCCTGCATTTGGTGTGGTGGGAGGAGTAGCCCCTTTGATACGAAGAGAGCTGTGCTGCTGCCACTAAAGGATGGTACCACTTCCTGCGGTGCGTCTGAGGCCCAGGCCCTCACTATCAAAGGAAGAGGGTGTGCACTGGCAGAAAGACACCCAGAACTGGTTTGGACCGGGCTCAGAGCCCCCTGAACATAAAGACTTCAAAGGCATTTAGGGGTATAAATGTAAGAGCTGAAACCCCTGAACTCAAGACTGAAATCTAGACTTAAATCCAGACTGAAAAAGGTTTGAAACTACGTCGTGTTCAAGAGGAACCTCTGCAAAAGGAGAACAGCTGAAGAGACTGGTGAGAAGGACTGCCCTTGCTGTGTGTTCAGGGGCTGGCCTGCAGTTTGCTGATTTGACGAAGGAGAGGACAAGGGACTTTGCTGTGTGCTGTGTCCCCCTGCTTGAGAGGACTTTGCTGTGTACTGTGTCCTGAAGTAACTTGTCTCCAAGGGCCCGAGGAGAGCGGGTCCCCTGTTGTGGAAATTCAGGAACATCAAAGTTTCCAACCGTGTCTCAGCGACACTTGGTGCGTGTTCTTTTGCACGTCTGAGACTGCTGTGTGGTCTGCGGTGCTGTTTTCGAGGTGCCCCGTGACCGCATTGCCCCCGCAGCGTGAAACATCGTCCACGCTGCTGCATTGCTGTTTGTGGCCCAAGCTGTCATCGTAACTGAGGCTGTGAGTAGGGAACGCCTCCGCCGGCCCGAGCCGCAACGTGGTAAAGGATTTCTTGAAGCTAAGGAAGCTGCAAGGTGAAAGGGATCGTGATCGTTGTTCGCCAAGTGGAATCTGCCCAAGATCATCAACGAAGGAGAAGGCAGTGCCGTAACCCAGACCTGCAATGTCATCGGGGCCGCCAAGCAGGACGGCCAACGAGCAGAGAGAGAGAGCTAGGCAGCGCACCCCCCAGGTAAGGCTTGGACTCCGGTCGGGAGCAGCAAGCGTGTGTGGCCCGGAGAGGCGTGCAAGAGGAGTACAGGAGTACTCCGATCTCTCTCCTGCTGAACTGCATTAGTACTTGTATTAAGGACTGTCTTATTACTACATTATGAACTGCATTACAAACTGCATAGCATTGCATTAGGACTGCATTAGATCATCATGAACTGCTCATTAATGGGGGGCGCTAGGTGGTGCCAGAGCGGAATGGCTGCCTCTGGTGAAGCTCCCGCAGCCCGATGCTTATTATCCGACAAATAATCCTACCTACATGCCAACGCGGGGACAGGACGGAGTGGGAATGAACGCTCGAGGGCCCCTGAACTGTCGGTGAAAGTTGGGGCAGTAGTGAAGCGGCAGACGGGCTGAGAGCGACGATTGAAACCGGACCGGGGAGGAGGCGTGCCCTGCCGGAGGTGCGACTGGGGAGAGCAGACCTATGCGAGGGCGCGGCGCCCACGAGGAGAGAGGGCCCTGCTGGTCTCGGAGCCGAGGCAGAGGGGGGAGGCTGTGACCCCTCGCCTTGAATCGCCTTTCTAGAAGAGTGAGGGCGCTGAAGAAGGTATCGGAGCAACACAATACAGAGCTATGCCCTGGCGAGGATCGTGGAAGTACCAGAGACGGTGAAAGCTGGGGCTGGGCTGAAGCTCGGGCGCGGACCTCGGAGAGCAGGACAGGGCGAGTAGGCGGCACCTGGAAGCGCGAAAGGCCAGGAAGCGGAGCCACTGGGGGAGCGGATCGGACGACGGGCATTGCGAGGATATTCAGAACTGCGACCCCTGGTACCGACGGGGGCCCCCCCTGGTCGCGCTCCTTGGGGCGAAGGGACCTGCCGGAGAGAGGCGACTTGCCCTTGTGTGGAGCAGCACCGCAGTCACTAGCGGTAAGAATAACCTGGCGCATAGTGATGTGCTGCTTGGCCTGAGACTTTATGGGAGCCTGGTGACAGAGTCGGAGTGCTCCTGTGGCTCGGGGAGCCTGGGGGAGAGCGGCCTGGAGGGATAACTTGGAACCTCGCTTGAAGACGTCTAGATTGCAGGATAAGGGAGCGCTGGCTACTAGGAGAAACAAAATTTGAGGGAGGCTATTACTATTAAATACTCAAGAAAGAAGACCCGTATTAGACCGCAGGTGACTGGAGGAGAGGGGCCAATGCGACTGACGGAGGGCAGCTGCTGGTGCTTGTGAGTGCGGCGACGTTACGGGGAAGAGCCGCGGCCTGGCTGGACACCCGGTAGCGGCCTGCTACGGCGGAGGCATACTGAACGCAGCCACAGATAGTGGGGAAGGAAGTGAGCACCGCCCAACTTGGTTGCGGGGGCTAACACTAGACGAGGCTGCCTAGAGGGAGCTCAGAGGCAGTAGAGAGTAACCACCGCCGTCAGCGCAGGATGGGGAAGACGGATGCGCGACAATCACGGCTCCCATTTGAGACCAAGAAGAACTCCAAGGCAGTCCTGGAGGGCGAAGACGGAGCTGCTGCGTCGGGAACCCGGGAGACGCAACCTGAATCGGATATCGATATGAAAACTATCCTCTTGGAAGTGCGACAGGGCATAGCGACGATCGCAACCAAAATGGACGACATGAATACGAGGATGGACAATATAGTGCGCAAAATAGACGGTCATGAAGATAGGATCAAGGAAGCGGAAAAACGCATCTCAGACTCGGAAGACGCCGCCACACATATGCAAAAAACAATAACCCAGATGGATAAGTTGTTGAAAGTGATTGCCGCCAAGAGTGAGGACATGGAGGCGAGAAGTTGACGCAACAACCTCCGCCTCATAGGCATACCGGAAAGCACAAATATTGGCAAGATGGAGTTGTATGTAGAAAAACTGCTGCTGGCGGTGGTGGGGGTGGAGTCACTGTCCCCTCAGTTCGTAGTGGAAAGAGCGCACCGCTCTCTGGGACCTAGACCCCCGGTGGGGAGCATGCCCCGACCTATAATAGCCCGCCTACTTACCTACCGAGACCGAGACGTAGCCCTGAAGGTAGCGAGGGAAAAGAAACAACTAAACTATGAAGGCATAAGTTTTACTATATATCCGGACTTCACCGCAGCGGTGCAGGAGGACAGACGGCGATTCCTTCCCGTGAAACAGAAATTGAGGCAGGCGCAAATTGACTACACCTTACTCTACCCGGCACGCCTGAGAGTCACCCATCAGGGGCGGCAGATGTTCTTCACCAGGCCACAACAAGCGGAGGAGTACTTGAATCAGGTGAAGCGACGCAGTAAAACACCTCGCTCTGCTGATGAATCAAGGACACCCACCACATCAGACGTTGAATGACTGCGGAGTAAGGAAGTGGCAACTTTGAACGCGATGGGTGGACCCGGAAGTGATTATGAACCCTCTGTCAACATGACATATAGTTATACGGGATAGTATGTAACTGGCATAATGGAGCATGCATGGAACACACCGGGCACCCTTGCTGCCTCTGGGGGATGTGGAGAGCCACCTCGCGCCCCTGGAGGGAGTAGGTGTTACTTGTCGCAGCCTGGTGGTAACCCCCCACCCTGCTTTGTGTTTCTTTTGGTTAGCCTCAATATGGAAGGCCTACTGGCCAAGTTGAAGAGGCATAATTGGGAAGGGGAGGGGGGAGGGAATTACCATACTGGCATGATTGGGATGTTTCAGTGGGAGGAGGGAGGGGGGAGAGTTGAGGGGATTACGTTACAATGTATAGCAAAGATATGGAGTGCAAGGTCAGGATACACGAAAACGGATACAGACAACATGTTGACAGATACACGGATAGACCTATACATCACTTATACCCGGATAGGGCAACATGACGCAGAATAAAGGTATGGGAGTTATGTCCTGGAATGTGAGAGGGCTGGGAGATCCCAGAAAAAGAAGACAGATACTATCGTATCTGGACCGCCACCACATCAGCGTGGCTTTTTTGCAGGAGACCCACTTCACCCCACAGCGCCCTACTTTATTTGCTAGTAAGTGGGCAACGTACCGGCTATTTGCCTCTTACTCCTCTTATGCCCGAGGGGTGGCCATTCTTATTAAACAACATGTGTCCTTCCAACCCCAGGGAGAGGTGATAGACTCACAAGGAAGGTATGCCATAGTTTGGGGGAGGTTGGGAAATGATACGATTACATTGGTCAGCTGTTATGGACTGAATGTAGATGCGCCTGACTTCTTCTCAGTCCTCTGTGGGAAGGTTGTGGCATTGGATACCACGCATATCATTTGCGGAGGGGATTTTAATGTTGCCTTAGATCCCCAGATGGATAGGTCCAGGGCACAGACACGTCATTACACTCGCTCGCAGGCAATGTTGCGGGACATTATGGCAGAGGGTGGGCTCATAGATGCATGGAGATACAGACACCCACAGCATAAGGAAGGTACACATTTGACGGCGGGAGCGGCGTCATGGGCTAGACTTGACTACTGCCTCACATCAAGAGGTCTGGGTCCGTGCATTGAGGGAGTGAGCCATTTAGCACGCACATACTCTGATCACTCGCCAGTGCATTTAATGATTGATATACTAGGAGGTGGAGGGTCGCGTCCTATCTGGCGCCTACAGCCTGCAGCCTTGCTGGATGAGGTATTCCATGCGGAACTGGAAGAGGAGATCCAAAGTTTCTTCCAGAGAAACAGGGGCTCCGTAGAGTCGATAGCCACAATATGGGAGGCCTTCAAGGTCATGATTAGAGGGGTGTGTATATCTAAAAGTTTCGGAGTGCTTCGGGACATTAGGCGACGACTTCACAAACTGGAAGAGGAACTGGGGCGCTAGAGATGCGAATGTCGGAGGGAGATGGAGGACAGGCTCCAATCGAATTTAGAGGGCAATTAACGGAGTATATAGCCGAGGCGAACCGTGAGGCAAGGTTTATGGGAAAATATTGGCAGGCCCGGAGATACGGAGAAGGGGAACGACCGGGGAGAATGCTAGCGGACATGATAAGGAAACCCAAGGGCTCCACCTCTATTCTCGAGCTAATGAGTGTGACAGGGGATGCACATAGGAACACAGAAGACATACAGGCCGACTTCATGGATCACTATACTAAATTGTACGCTACACAGTGCGGGGATATTCTGGAGCTTGAACCTTTCTTAGGGGAAGTTGCATTGGGATGGGTGGAGGATCATCACCGAGAGTTCCTGTGTGCCCCGTTTGAACTGGATGAATTATGGGAGGCCATCATGCAGCAGAAGTCTGGCAAAGTCCCGGGCCTCGAAGGTCTTCCTCCCGAGTTCTATAAAGAATATATAGATATCCTGGCCCCGGCCCTGCGGGAGGTATACGGGGAATCTTTGGAGGCAGGGCTGCTCCCCCCTCGATGAGAGAAGCTTTGATTATATCTATCCTGAAACCAGGCAAGGAGCCCACGCTTTGCGATTCTTATAGACCCTTGTCGCTCCTGAACTGTGACACTAAAATATTGGCGAAGCTTATTGCAAACCGAGTACTCCTTTTGATTGACAAACTGGTGCTGCCAGACCAGGCAGTATTTATCCCTGGGAGGGCGACCTCCCATAACCTCCGTACAGTGTTTTCAATAGTACAGAATGTGTCGCCCGAGCTACCGATAGCCGCAATATTTCTAGATGCCACTTAGGCGTTCGACTCGGTAGAATGGGATTACTTATTCGGTGTCTTGGGCCGTATGGGTTTTCCCTTGGGGTTTCTCTCCTGGATAAGACTGCTTTATCAACAACCCACGGCTAGAGTGTTCATTAATGGCGGGGTTTCAACTGCAGTCCCCATCACTAGAGGGACCAGACAGGGATGTCCCTTATCCCCTCTTCTCTTTGCGCTAGCGATTGAGCCCCTTGCGTGCAGGCTGCGGCAACATCATAACGATAAAGCGCTTCGATGCCCCCTGAGACAAATATTAATCTCGCTCTATGCTGATGATCTGACACTGTATGTTAGAGACCCTCAAAGTAATCTGAACCCGTTGCTGCGCGAATTTATAGTATTTGGGAAACTCTCTGGAATCTCCATAAATTGGGAGAAGTCGCAGCTATGGCCCCTGACGCCGGCGGTGCACAAATTCCCCCTCGATTACCCGCTAACATGGTGCGTCACGGATCTGAGATATTTGGGGATCCGGATTTCTGGAGATAGGGAAGAAATGATCCGCCTCAACAATGGAACAGCCGTGAGCCGGCTTACCTCCAATATCACACGATGGATTACCCTGCCGCTATCATTGGCGGGTAGGGCTTCGTTGATTAAGATGGTGATATTGCCGCAATTTTTATATTTGTTCCTGAACCTCCCCTATCACCCA
Source organism: Triturus cristatus (assembly GCF_964204655.1). Taxonomy (NCBI): domain Eukaryota; kingdom Metazoa; phylum Chordata; class Amphibia; order Caudata; family Salamandridae; genus Triturus; species Triturus cristatus. The sequence continues at coordinate 297,613,300 of NC_140589.1, forward strand.
GGACGGGCCTTTTTTAAAACGTTGCAATCTGAACTTACGCGCCTATTCTGGGGCGGCAGGAGGCCGAGGGTCCAGTGGGCGACACTTACGAGGCCGGTAGCGCAAGGCGGCTTTGATATCCCGGACTTTGAATTGTATCACGCCTGTGCCCAGGCCCATTATATCTACTACTGGGTGAACCCACCAGCTTGCATGCTGCAGGTGGCGGCGGAGCACTGGCTGGCTGACTCGATACCCCTGGACGGGGGATTTATGAACGGCCCCGCCCTCGTAGTATCGAGCTCTCGACAATAACGAGTACGATAAGGGCATGTCACTATATTATGAGGATCGTAGGAGTGCCGTATATCTATTCAGCGGCGTTGCCCCTGACATACCACCCTGAATTATCGCTGCTGCAGGAGAAAGGTTTTTGGCAGCTATGCGCCCGTGTTCACAAACAGACTTGGGGGGCTTTGTTCTGTAATGGGACCTTTTGCACGTCCGCCCAATTCTTTGGTGCCATACAACCTACACCGCTAGAGATGTTCCTCTATGTACGGCTGCGGCAGGGACTAAGGGCCATTTTCCCGAGTTTCCCACGGGAGCCGGACTCTCTCAAGCCACTGCAACACATGCTGCAGAGCAAAACCCCTGGACACTTGGTGTCTAACCTGTATCGAATGATTCGAGCAGAAGGGGATCACCTCTGTAGCGCTGCACGAACACAATGGGAAAATGACATGGGCAGGGAAATAACAGATGACCAATGGCACTACTGCTGCCTACAAACCGTGGAAATATGGGGAAGTGCCCGGCTGCGTATAATCCATTACAAGTACTTGCAGCGCGTGTATTATACACCGGCTAGGCTATGTCGCTTTGGGTTACGAGACTCGGACAGCTGCGATCGATGCGGCGGATTGGGGGCTGGATTCATACACCTGGCCTGGGAGTGCCCGACAGTGCTGGAGTACTGGAACCAGATATTTGGGGCGCTTGCTGAGATGATAGAGCAGCCAGTGGAGAAGGACCCTTTAGTTGCGCTGTTAGGCTACACAAAGCAAATCCCCAAAGCGCGACGTAGATATGTTACGATTTCCTTGTTGCTGGCTAAGCGCAGAGTAGCGTGTAGATGGGGGCGAGGGCGAGCCCACAAATTTAAGGAATGGCTGAGAGACATGACATATTGCCAGGATCAACTTACAAGGTATGCGGAGACACTGCCCAGGGCCTCGAGACCCCTGGACATATGGGACCCCCTCAAACGCTTCCTGTTGGCCCATACAGAGGATTCTCAGTTGGGAGGTGGGGATGTTGCTCCCCCTCCCCCCTCCCCCGATCTGCCGCCGCCCTGAACTCTAGATGGGGGATAGTGGTGGGGTGTTGGCTGGGGCGGTGGGGGGGGGAGGATGATTGGACTGGGGAGGTGTATTTCCAGATGACGCATGTGTCGACCTCGGTCCTTTTTGCATGGCGGAGAATCGCACGCTACACTATGATGGCATGCTTTAGACCGCAGGGGGGACGGTCATGACAAACCCCAGGATGAGCCGAATGTTGTCACGGTCTCCTTCGTATTTACGAAAGAATAACTTGAACTTACAGACATAATGTGATGCGCATGTACCCAAAGGATCTATGTACGTGTTGAGTTGTATATCTCCTGACCGAACTGTATTTTTGTCTTTGTGTGGAAAAATATAAATAAAGTTTCAAAAAATAAATAAATAAATAAATGAACTGCTCATTAATACTGCAAGAATTTACAAGTGATTGCTGGCCTAATAACTGGCAAAGTGAAATATTACGAATACGCATATGTTGGATTTCTATTGTTAGGTCTCATTGTATTCCTTTTGATAAAGATACCGCTATTTTTATAAAACCAGTGTGGTGTCTCTCTGTGGTGTTATCACTGTGTGACTGGGAGTGTGGTTGCAAATACTTTACACATTGCCTTGGAGATAAGCCTGGCTTCTCATGCCAAGTTACCGAGGGGTGAGCAGGGGTTATCTGAGAGTGTGTCCCGCCTTTCCCTGACTAGAAGCAAGGGTCTTTATTTGGACGAAGGTACCTACCTCAGCCAACTAGAGACCCTCAGTTCTAACACTTTCGTTGACAGGAGCACGGCTGTGGCTTTTTGAAAGTATTCATGTTCATGAAAGCGCCCGTCATGCTTCTGGATGGCGCTTCTGTTGTGCGCGGTTTCAATATATTAGGGATCATGAAAGCGTGGGTCACGCTCTTATTAATGAAAGGAAAAAACAGCAAATCTAGAAGCACAACTCGTGCTTTCATAATCACTAATATATTTAAAACACCCCACAATAGCAGAGTCGTCTAGAAGCATGACGGGCGCTTACATGAGCATTAATTATTTCAAAAAGCCACACAATCTGCCCCACAGTCGTGCTCCTATTAATAAAAGGAGTGCAGCAAGTGGCAAGTGCAGGAGCAACTTGCTGCTGAACCTTTGACCCTCCATAACCCCACAGGCTGCCATGGAAGAGGAATGCTTACCTGCCGCTCGTGTTCTCCTCTTCCACGGGGGTCTTCTCCTCTGACCAAGATCCCACAACAAGGGAAGACTATTTTTCGCACCACTCGCATTTTAAAAGCAACGTCGCAAACGGTCTCTTGCGGAATGTGCTGTGCAGTGATGTGTTTGCACGCTTCACAAAAGACACTGCGCGCTTGGGATAGCATAAGTGCACGTGTACACATCCACCTTACAGGGAACAGTGGTGGTGATGCTTTTTTACTGTTTTATGCTTTGCATAGCAAGTGCATTTATCTACACCACGAAAGCACACATATATAGAGTGTGATTTTGATATTAAAGTCGACCGTAGTTAATGTAGGTTTTCATTTATATTGTAGCGTTTTTTTGTTGGTTTTATTTAGGTTCACACAATCAGCTTTAATTTGCAAAAAGTAATTGCACAATTTGCATCTCACTTTTTGCATATGGAGTCGTAGTACATCAGGCCTTGATTTTTTCTTATATAAAGTCTATTTATTGAGTATAAGACAAATAACACAAACCAAACAAATTGAAGACTCATGTCCCTGTAAAGAATGCATCGAATAGGCCCACATTCCATGGTACATGGCACAACAACTTAGCAAAAGCATACATATCGAGATCTAATCCATGCGAAACGCTATCAGGCTTTACATAGTAACCTTATACTACAGTGTGGGGGGGGGGGGAGAACGGAGCTCGCTTGAACCCCATCTCCATTTATCTAGACAATACACCCATTACAGGGAAAGCGGAAAAGGACAAATCTAGAAGCGAACAAACGAGGTTCCCAGTACCCCCAATATTAAACATGAGCTTATCAGTAGTGATGCAATGGAATCATTGGGGACGCTCTGTGCATGACAACGCAATGCCTAAATTCCTCCCTTTAACTGTGGGAGTTCTTTAATTAGGAAAGCAATAGGAAGCTGTCATCAAATATATATGAAGAATAAAATAAAAAATAGGCCAAATGTGCGATTCACACAAAGAAGAAGAGGGGAAAGGGAGGATGCGCTGAAAAGGACCAAACTCTGGGGCGGGAGCTGGGGGGTCATCGAATGTAGAAAGCCCGGTCGTCGGACTTAGATGGATCGTTCCGGGGAGTCCGGTTTCTGGCCCCTAGAGTATGATATAAGGGAGTCTTCAAACAGCTGCAAAGCCCAAAATCTGGGGGGTACCAACCGGGAATGCCTGGACACAGTGAAGTAGCGTATAAGGGGCTGCCAAATGCGGTTGAAACGTGTATCCTTATGATTAATGTGGGCGGTAAGAAGTTCAAGGGCTCAGATGTTCCACAGTCTGAGAAACCAAGTGGCAATATGTGGGGGGATGTGGTTTCTTCCAGAATAAGGCTATCCACTGTCTAGCCGCTCCTAGCAAGTTGAGAATCTAGTGCCAATCTGTGTATGTCATAGCATTTATTGTTAAGGGCTTAATGCCTAAAAGTGTGACTAACAGGGAATAAGGAATAGGAAATCCCACTACCTCTTTGATGTGGCTGAGGACCTCCTTCCAAAACATCATGAGATTCGGGCATTGTAGGAGAGTAGGGTCTGCTTTCTATGTTCACCCCCACTTTTTGCTTTTGCTCCACTGGTTTTCGACTTAGATGTGGCTGTGGGCCTGCTAATCAGACCCACAGCCCAGCTGTTCTCTCTCTAAACTGATACTATGTACTTTAGGTGCATAACCCAATTGGATAGGATCACCTTATTGGCCCCTGTACAGTGTACCTTAGGTACCCAGGGCATAGGTGTACCCTAGGCCTACCAGGGGCTGCAGCATGTATTATGCCACCCCTGGCCTGGCCTTCCATTATGACACAACTGGCTGATCACTCAGCTGGGGCAAGCTTGTGTAATCACCCCTTGCTTAGGTGTAGTATTCCTCTCCCTACCTTATATATAGACACATGTGTACCTATCAGCCACTCCTATGGCAGGCCTTAACAATCCTGGAGGCAGAGTGCTTGGTAACATGTGAGATGGTGCTCTAGCATGAGCTGAGCCTGTCTGCAGCTTTCGGAACCATGTCCTTATAGCTGTTCTATGATATAGCCTACCATATAATCTTAAAGTACCTAATAATCTTAAACGGTTATGGTAACTATGGTTTGGCTTTATCGAAACATGTCGTGTAAGGTGTCTAACACTTTGGAATAATACCCCCATACCATTTCTGGCAGTGAGGATATTATTCCCCCCTTCTAGAGGGAGAAGACATGTTGAAACCTACTTACCCGGTTAAAGTTAACCAGAGCCCCAGCATCACAAAATGGATGCTGCTGCCACAGACACAAGTCTGACCTCCTGCTGCTGGGAGTCCTTCCAGCGAGGGAGGCTTGGACAATAGGTTTCCTGCCGCGGGAGGTGCAAGCACCACCCTAGACAGGATTTAGTGTATTGGGGCAGGGAGGGTTGAATGAAACGAGACTCTGCCTGGGGCACACAAGGTATCCCATGCATAGGCCAGTTCAAACCGGTGCTGGGGCACTCCAGCCCCAGCTCTGGCGCGAAACTGGACAAAGGAAAGGGGGTGTAGCCACTCCCCTTCCTGGTCCCACCCATAGGAGGGACCTTGCAGGTAGCCCAGCCCACTAACCCAGTATATTAGTAGCTAGTTGGGCCCTGCTAAATTAAATTAACCTGAATCTGCAACTTGAACAGAAACTCTGGACCTTCGACATACGACCTCAGGAAGAAGACTGAAGAAATCTCCCTTGTGGCCAAGGAGTGACCACCATGGGCAACCAGGCACCATCCAGCGACCGCTGCTTGCTTTGCGACTGAATCCTACGAGGGACGACTGCAGAGACTGACCAGCGCCGAGACTTCCAGACATCGCTGAACCAGATCCACATCTCCAGCGAAGCTGAGAACCGTGGAGGCGACGAGGGACGTGGGACCGGCGACTTGGGAAAAGTGGCTAGTAACTGACTAGCGCAACTTCTGAGGCTTCCTCGAGGCAGTGCTTGGGGAATTGAGAAGCCCCACTCCCGAGCACCATCAGCAAAGAAGATCAGCTCCCCACACTTCACGTGTTCTGCGTGGGGCCCTTCTGCACCTGTGTTGCTCGACGTGTTGTCCGGTTGCTGGCCCGTTGGCTAGTAGCCTCTGTGACGACGAACCTTTACTTTCAACTTGCTGGTCCGGCTCCTCCAGACTGGCACCCGCTCCTCTGTGAAAGAGAAGCACCCCAGACCTTCCTGGTCTGCACCAGAAGCAAGTCCTCCATCCTGCGTGGGTTCCGTTTGCCAAGGCTTGTTGGGTCCTGACTCGACTTCGACGCTGCCGACAGCAAGAGCCTTCGTGGGACAGCTCACCTCCTGGTCCTGGTCATCCTCGACGTCTCCTGGTACCCGTGGCCGCTGCGACAAGCTTCACCTCTTCACCTGCATCTTCACGACATCGCCTGGTTCCTTCCTGGTTCCTTCCCGGCTCCTGGCTGGTGACCTAGACTCTGTCCCTTCTGCTTGCAGGTTTCTTCCTTCTCGATCCCCACCTTGGGATCCACCGGACACTCTTCACTGACTGCCTGTCAGCAACTTTCCTTCAGGCATCCATAGAAGTCCACGACGAAACCCGACGCAAGTTCACACCTATGCACCCGCAGCCCGTGGGCTAGGTAACTTGGGTACTTCGGTGCTCACAAGGGTATTGACTATCCTAGGGTCTAGTTTCCGAGTCTCGACTTTCTAGCTATACCAGAAGTGTCCTAAAACTGCTTATTTCTAACTGCTAGTGATTCTATCGACTTTTACGCATTAGGCGTGAGTGTTTCCACTCTCCACCTGAATCCCGTGGGCCTCCCACTTCCTAACTGTTGGTAGGATAGTGTAGCCCCAGCGATTCCCTAGGCCTAGGCCTATCCTGTGTTCGTGACAGTGGTCCTTATACCACTTACTTAGTATATGGTTTGCGTGGCCCCTAGGACCTAACTGTATTACTTACCTGGGTGACTTAATGTATGCTTAAATAAGACTGTGTTGTACTTACCTCGAATCTCATAAAGAGTGCTGAGGGTTTGACTAGAATAAATACATTATATTTTTATATATATCTGTTGTGGTGTCCTTTCATTTGGTATTCAAGGGATTACATATGGTATAACAGCTGGCTTCACATGCCATTCAGAGTTTAGCCTAAGACTGCTCTTGTCCATGCTACCACTAGGATAGCTGGTCTATAAGGTTGACTTTACAACCAATCACCATAAGGGTTGTTTGGACTGATACAAGGTGTACACTAGAATTAGTGACATCATATATCAGGCCAACTTCTCACAGGCATGACCCCCAGATGTGAATAAAATCACCCCTATCCTTCTGGCACCTCCAACAGGTCGGAGGGGAGTTTGGGAACATTTGCTGTAAGTGGGTTGGGGTGTAATACCACCGAATCATTAAGTTATATGCTGGCTCGCGTTATGGCTCGCTCTGGTATATCTTTGGAATATCCTGCCATAGACGGGCCCACTCTTCAGGAGATATCTCCCCTTCTAAGTCTGAAGCCCACCGCGTCTGATATCCATGAGACGTGGGCTGCTGTGAATGCTGTAAGACAGTATTGGTATTAGAAATTAGACACTTCGATCCCTTGAAGTTACGAACCAGAGTTTCGAAGGCGGTAAGTTTTCCAGTGGCTTCCTGGATGTAGGTTTGGGAGCTAAGCCAGTGAGGTATCTGGTAATATTGCATAAGTTTCCCCCCTGTGAGCCGAAACTTTTGCCTACGTTGGTCGAACGTGAGGAAGTCGCCGCCCTGAAAGAGATCCTGAATAACCCAGCATTCACTCTCTGTCCATGTACTAAATGCCTGAGGCTGCAATGCCGGGGGTAACATAGTATTAAGGGCTATAGGAGTATTAGGGGATGGGAATGTTGTCAGACCTAGGGGAACCGCTAACTTGTCCCAAATCTCTAGAACTCTCTTTGTAGGAGTAGCTATATAGGCATTACGGGGGCGCGCCCCTCGCGGGAGCCAAGCCAGGTCCCACAAAGATCTACAGGATACCACTCGGTCTAGGTGGAACCAATGATTTTAGCTTTCGCGAACCACCCACTCTGAGATATACCAAAGGTGACAAGCCCAGTAATATTCCAAAAGGTTGGGGCACGCCAGTCTACCCCGGTCGCGAGGCAGCATTAAAATCTTGTTAGAAAAGCGTGGTCGGGATTTCCCCCATATAAATTTAGTAAAGTCACGTTGTAGGGCAAGGATATCAGCCTGTGGTATTGGGGTGGGCATGGTCTGGAAGAGGTATAGAATCTTAAGGAGAAGGGACATTTTAATGGTATTGATATGTCCCAACCAAGCAAGAGGGAGGCCCTTCCATCTGTGCAGTTCCTCTAAGATGGCCTTCCTATATTTAAGCCAGTCAGACGAAGTCCATGTCGAAAGTGTAGGGGTCAGGTCTAGGACCAAGTACCTGTCAAGGTCCGACCTCCAAATGGGAGGGATCCAAATCCTCGGGAGCGAAGAAATATCTCTACTCTCCCCCCAGGGTACCACCGAACTCAAATTCTACTCGAAATTCTGGCGACTACCCTGATGGGAGGGACGAGACTGTGGAGGACCACTAGGTGAGGACTAGTCAAGGAGCTGTACAGGACTGTCAGGATGTGCGAGGTTCCTATGAAAAAGAAGAGGGACAACAGAGAAACAAGGTTACCCCTAATGTCATGTTTGTGATCCCCAATTATAAATGCATTCCGACTCAACCCCAGAGTGTTCCCCCTACGCCCCTACTCCTACTCGGTTGTGTGCTCTCCCAGACTCACCGTCGGATTCTTTATGTCGATGCCTGAACGAATAACAGAGAGAAATTCAGGAAGTTGTGGAATGCTGCATCACTGAAGTCTATGGCTGCTACAAAGAGCACTGAGGCAGGAGTGGCTGGAAGCCAAAATGTATAGCGATAAGCCCTGAAGGGAGTCCTGGTATTGTTGTCAACACGGAGTCTCGAAGGGGAGGGATGCTGCCTGATAGTGAGGCCAATGAAGTGCTCAGCAGGAGCAAAAAAAATCAAGCAGTCCCAATGAAAAAGAGGTGTCCAAGAATCATGAAAAGAAAAACGAGCGTCCAATGCTCTTTACTTGCAAAGGGAATAAGGTGCGGGGGCGCCACCTGCTGATGCGAGTGGAAGGATATTCAGCACTCCTCGTCACAAGCCATGAATCCGCGGAAATGCGGAAAACGCGGAAGTTTAGAGAAGGCACTTTTGGAAACTGCCGGCATTTACTAATGGGTGCTCCTCGAGCCTTGGACTACAGACCAGTTCCAAGAAGCCGCGAGGCAGCGGCACGAAAATCCAGGGAAGGGGCGGTTGTGAGTCTCTCCAAAGACCGGAGAAGCAGGAAACAAGGTAGGAAGGGAGCACCAAGCTCCTCGAGGTATTTCCCGAATATCAGTAAGCAATGGTTTACTCAGGAAGGCGTGGTCCATCCAGAAGGAAGGTTGTCAAGCACCTGTGCTTGCTTGAGGGAAGCTTATATGCCCCGCCCATGACACGTGATCACTGTGAGCGCACACAACCACTCCCCCCTGTACTGCTGCATTCTTGGTAATGTAGTGTGCTCACCAACCGGGTTCTAAGTCTGAAGTGTAACAGTTCTCCCCCATTAACGACCGCACCACAGGTCTGGGTTTGTTGGGATGCAACGCATGGAATCTTCTTACGAGGACAGGGGCATGAACATGTGCAGCGGGTTCCCAAGTTCTGTCTTCAGGACAATACCCCACCCAATCCACTAGATACTGTAGTTTCCCTCTATATCATCTAGAGTCAAGAATACGTCTTACTTCGTATTCTTCCTCTCCGTCAATGAGTAGAGGAGGTGGCGGAGTCTCAGAACAGGAAGGGGCTACATAGGGTTTAAGCAAAGAAGTGTGGAACACTGGATGTACTCTCATTTCTGATGGAAGGCTCAACTTCATGGCTACAGGGTTGATCACCTTCTGAATTGTATAGGGTCCCACATATTTGGGTTGAAACTTTCGGGGTCCAGGCAACCTCAAATTCCTAGTAGACAACCAGACTTGGTCGTTCTCTTGATACTCTGGCGCTGGTTTTCTATGTGTGTCTGCGTGTCTTTTCATTCGGTCTTTAGCTTCTGTGAGTTCATGTATGGCTTGCTTCCAGATATGTGTAAGATGGGTGTGGTGTTCCTCCACTGCGGGGAATTGGGAGAGGGAAGGGGGTAGGTACATGGGCAAAAACCGGGGGTGATAACCATAGGAAAAAAAGAAAGGCGATATTTTCGAAGCAAAGTGATTAGTATTATTGTAGGCAAATTCTGCCAAAGGGAGTGCTTGTAGCCAGTCTTCTGTGATAGTGCTGAGCAGGCATCTAAGGAATTGTTCTAGGGTCTGGTTAGTGCGTTCTGCTTGCCCGTCAGTTTGCGGGTGGTATGCAGATGAGAGACAATGATCTATGTGAAGGGTAGTGCAGAGCCCCTGCCAGAACTTGGATATGAATTGTGGGCCCCTGTCCGAAACTATAATAGAGGGCAATCCATGCAGGCGTATGACATGAGACACGAAAGTCTCTATCATATCTTTAGCTGATGGCAGTCTTTTGAGGGGTATAAAATGCGCCATTTTTGTCAGCATGTCTACTACGACCAAGATAACAGAGAACCCATGAGACTGTGGTAAGTCAGTAATAAAATCCATACTAATGGAAGACCAAGGGACCTGAGGAAAGGGCAAGGGGTGTAATAACCCAGCGGGGGCACCATGAGTGGATTTCTGTCTAGCGCACACAGGGCAGGTCTTTACGTATTCATGTATGTCCGGGGACATGGTCGGCCACCAAAATCACCTCTTGCATAGCTGTACTGTTTTGTCTCCCCCGGGGTGTCCTGAAAGGGGCAGCGCGTGACACCACTCGATTATGTGTTTCTGTAATTCCGCAGTAGGGATATACAGTGCCTCCCCATGGAAAAAGAGGTTGTTTTCTATTTTATTCATAGAATCATCCAACCATTCGTGGGTACTAAGTGAGGAGTATGTATCAAGCAGTTTGTTAAGGAAAGGGTGGTCTGTTTCTTTTTGTCCTACCCCCACAGCCACTATCTTGCTTGCAGGGATTATTGGCAAGGGTGTTTCCATAGTGTGTTTGCTTTCTTTTCCTATTCGTGTTAAGCGTCTGCTCTGCCATGTTTAGCCCCAGGTCTGAAGTTAATGACAAAGTCGTATTCACAAAAGAAGGATACCCATCTCATCTGACGTGGAGTGAGAGCCTTAGCAGATTTAAAAAACTGAAGATTTCTATGATCCGAATATATCGTGATGACATGAGGGGAACCCAGCAAGTAGTGTCGCCATTCTTGAAAAGTCAATTTTATCGCCAGAAGTTCTCTCTCCCCTATTGTATAATTTTGTTCCGCAGGGGCAAGGGTTTTTGAGAAGTAGGCTACTGGGTGGAGTGTTCCCGATTCGATGTCTCTTTGTAACAGAACCCCTCCAACCGCATACTGAGAAGCATCGGCTTCAACATAATAAGGTTGTGTTTCATCTGCGTGCTTTAGAATAGGAGCGGAAATGAATTTATCTTTCAATGCCTGAAAGGCACTTTCCGCTGTGCCACCCCATTCGAAAGGTACACCCTTTTTTAACAATCTGGTAATGGGTGTAATTTGGTCCGAAAAATGGTCAATAAAGCGCCTGTAAAAGTTGGCGAATCCCAGGAAGGATTGTACCTCCTTAACCGAAGTAGGACTGGCCCATTGGGTGATAGCCGATGTTTTAGCAGGGTCCATATGTATGCCTTGGGGGGAGATCACGAACCCCAAAAAGTCTACTTTTACTGCATGGAAGAGACAGTTCTCTAGTTTGGCAAAGAGATGATAGTCATGGAGCTTCTGGAGTACCTTTTTGTCACGGTGGCCGGGATGTTCTCTCCTCAGGATGGCGCTAATGCTCTATAGGGGTCCACCTCTCATCTGCCCCCAGTCCGGAAAACGTATTATACACACGGACTCGGGAGATAGGTGAGCGAGGGAAGGAAGGGGAGGAACAGCTGGGAGAGGGACCTGGAAAGACACAAACACACCATAAGAGATACGATAACTGATTATACCCCTGTCCTGTTACCCAATTCTCTCTCCTGTACTCTCTCACCTGCCACCTCCTCCACCACCGTGTAGAGAAAGGCGCTAGGCCAGGGGGGTACCCGTACTCCAGTTATGAGGGGGCACTGGATGACGGATTTGCAGCTAGGGTGACAACTAGTCACTGGTCCCTCAGGAGATAGTGCACGGTACCTCTGGGAGCAAAGGGCAGCACTTCCAATCAGTGCTTAATGCTCCCGGGCGCACTCAAACAGCAGGGTCATATGCGTAAACAAAAGAAGATGCCTCCCTGAAGGCAAAAGGCGACCCAGTATTCACGGTTCCGAAGAGCGGTGAACGGTGGCGGGCGCTACGACTCTGTACCCGGAACTCCGTGGGCAGAGGAGCGCGCCTGTTCCCGCTGCGACTCTGAACCCGAAACTCCGTGGGCAGAGGAGTGCACCTGTTCACGCTGCAACTCTGAACCCGGAACTCCGTGGGCAGAGGAGCACTGGAGCAGCTTCCGGGAGCCTGGGGTGTCGTGGGCGGAGGTTCTCAGGCGCCGTCTTCCAGAGCCCAGAATTCCTGGAGTGGACGTTGGCGCAGGAGCGAAGGTGTCTGTGCGAAGGTTCAGCAGAGGGCCGAGGCAGCAGCACAGGATCGAAGGTTCGGCGGAGGATCAAAGGACAACCAGGAATCTTCGGCACCGCTCTCTGGACGCGTTGGGCTATATCCGCTCTGCCGAGCGTAACGCGGGTCACGTGGGGCGTGCACGGCCGAGCGCGCGGCGGGTCACGTGGGGCGTGTTCCTCTGGCCTTATGGGGAGTGTAGTTCACGCAGAGTCCGTGTGGGGGAACAGGAGGTTTGTGGTAATGCGAACAGCGCGTTACCGGTACTTGGCTCATGACAGTACACCCCCCCCCCCGGCATCAGGCGCTGAGAGCAGCCCCGGGTTTACCAGGACAACGGCGGTGAAAGGCAGCCACCAGGCGGGAAGTGTGAATCGCCGCGCCGGCTCCCAAGAATTCTCCTCAGGACCATACCCCTTCCACGCCAAGAGGTACCAAACCCTGCCCCGCACCAGCTTAGAATCAAGCACCCTTTTCACCACGTACTCCCGCTCATGCTGCACCCATACGGGAGGAGGGACTCTTTTCACAGGGCACAGTGAGGGTTTGAGCAAAGACACGTGGAACACGGGGTGAATGCGCATATGCGCCGGGAGCCGGAGTAGCACCGCCACGGGGTTGACATGGCGGACCACCGGGTAGGGGCCTATGTACTTGGGGTTGAACACACTGGGTCTTTTAAACGTGATGTTCTTAGTGGATAACCATACCCTGTCCCCCTTGTGGTACACAGGATTGGGCCTGCGGTGCTTGTCGGCTTGTGCTTTGTATCGTTTTTTTGCAAGGCGAAGGTTCACGCGGGCTGTCATGAGGGTTGAGCGTATCTGCGTGAGCCTGTGCTGTAGATCAGGAAGAGCTACGCGCGCGTGAGGGAGCAAAAAAGGGGTGAAACGGGGGTGGAACCCCGAAGAGAGGAAGAAGGGAGTGTGTTGTGTGGACGCGTGTATGGTGCTGTTATAAGCGATTTCTGCCACCCACAGCCAGTCCACCCATGCCTCGGTGGCCTTGTCCACGTAGCATCGAAGATACTGTTTCAGGGTCTGGTTGAGGCGCTCAGTTTGTCCATCAGATTGGGGATGAAAACTCGTGGACAGGGATGATTGAATGACCAATACGGTGCACCAGACCTTCCAAAAACGGGCGGTGAACTGGGATCCTCTGTCTGACACGATCTCAAGGGGAAGTCCGTGCAGCCGCACAATGTTTGTTAGCATGAGTCTTGCCAAAGTACTTGCAGTGGGTGCCTGTTTGCACGCAATGAAATGCCCCATCTTTGTGAGGAAATCGATGACCACCACGATTGCCGTGCAGTTTTGGTCTTTAGGTAGTCCCACAATAAAATCGACCGAAATCTTTTCCCAAGGATTCATAGGGGTCGTCAGCGGAAGCAGAAGGCCTTGTCTTCTGCTGTGTTCGGTCTTCATCTGGGCACATATGGAGCAGTCTTTTACCCATCGCAGAACATCAGGCCGAACCGAAGGCCACCAGAATTGTCGCAGGACCTTTTCTAGGGTTTTGGTGCCTCCCATATGACCGGCGCTGGGTACTTCGTGACACCAGCAGAACACAAGTTTCCGGAGGCGGAGAGTAGGGACCAACACCCGTGAGCCACACATGGGAAGGCCTTGGTGCATTCGCCATTCCTTGTGGCTTCGTAACCAGGAAGTCCAAGCGAACGTCCGTATGCCTCTACAGCAAACCGGAAGACCTGGAGGGCCGATGATTCTGTCACGGTGGCCGGGATGTTCTCTCCTCAGGATGGCGCTGATGCTCTATAGGGGTCCACCTCTCATCTGCCCCCAGTCCGGAAAACGTATTATACACACGGACTCGGGAGATAGGTGAGCGAGGGAAGGAAGGGGAGGAACAGCTGGGAGAGGGACCTGGAACGACACAAACACACCATAAGAGATACGATAACTGATTATACCCCTGTCCTGTTACCCAATTCTCTCTCCTGTACTCTCTCACCTGCCACCTCCTCCACCACCGTGTAGAGAAAGGCGCTAGGCCAGGGGGGTACCCGTACTCCAGTTATGAGGGGGCACTGGATGACGGATTTGCAGCTAGGGTGAGACCTAGTCACTGGTCCCTCAGGAGATAGTGCACGGTACCTCTGGGAGCAAAGGGCAGCACTTCCAATCAGTGCTTAATGCTCCCGAGCGCACTCAAACAGCAGGGTCATATGCGTGAACAAAAGAAGATGCCTGCCTGTGTAACGCCCTGAACGTCTCAGGATTGTTTAACAGACACGACAATGAGGACGCAACCACTTGTGAAGGGTTAGTTCTTTTAATGAAGGCAAATAAAATACAAAGAACAAACAAAAGTTATAGTCACTGGAATCCTCCAGGCTAAGTACGTTACCAGCCCACAGCACGGATGGTCCTAACCGTCCTCTGCATATACGCCGATCCCGGCGTATGCCAACAGAGGGCAGAAATGAAATGGCCGACAATGCCAATCGGTAGGCTGTGAGGGGCACGAAGAGTGTTGGGGAGAATCGAGGAGTCAGGGAAACACCCAGCCGGGGTCTCTACCTGAAGGGAGCAGCCGCTCAACCTCTTCCTCAGACTGCACCGGGACGCGGAGTCACCTCCTGGTGATGCGTCACCGATACCCCAATCACAAGCAAGAAGACTGAACCGAGAGCAGCCGCTCGATCGATCCTGTGGACTTCCGAGTCTGTAACGCGGCAAACACCTCCTGGTGTGCGTTACAGCTGGCAGTCCCTGTGTCTCTGGTCGGGCTGGGAGTTACGACTCCAACCAGCAAAAGCGCCACTGCGCTTGGACTCAGCCGAGTCAAAAAGCGAAGCTCAATGGTTGACCGGTAGAGCTTCCGGGTCCTTCACAGGTGACGATGGGGCAAGACACGGCCCAGGGAGTAACGACTCGACCTACCTCCGTTCTTGCCTTACTGGAGCACCACTCCGGAACACTGCTCTTCACGAAGCAGGTACGTCGGTGTAAACACAATATCCGACAGCCTTGTACCTCCTGGTTCCTCCCTTTATAGGGCGTGTTTTCCTTGAGTTATGTAACAGCTCTCCTGTTTACATAAGGGCGTGTTTCCCTTGAGTTATGTAACAGCTCTCCTGTTTACATAAGGGTGTGTTTCCCTTGAGTTATGTAACAGCTCTCCTGTTTACATAAGGGCGTGTTTCCCTTGAGTTATGTAACAGCTCTCCTGTTTACATAAGGGCGTGTTTCCCTTGAGTTATGTAACAGCTCTCCTGTTTACATAACCTCTCAACCGCTAAGCATCCTGGGAGATGTAGTCCGTTTTCGCTGCTTACCGTTTTCCTCCCCTCGTATGACAGGAATTCTTGACAGTACATCCTCCCTCTCAGCGGCTCCCCACGGGTCCAGCGCTGGCAGGAAAACGCCGATGGAACAAGGAGACCAAGCGCGGAGCATGAACCCCTTCAGCCGGTTCCCATGAATGCTCCTCCGGGCCATAGCCTTTCCACGCAACCAGGTACCACAGCTTCCCCCTGCGCCATTTGGACGCCCGTATGCCCGACACTTCATACTCCACCTCCGACTCCACGCATACCGGCCTAGGTGTCCCAGACGGCTTGGAGGGTGCTGGTTTGAGCAATGATACATGAAAGACAGGGTGTATCCGCAATGACTGGGGCAAGCACACCTTCACGTTCACGGGACCCATACACTTGGTAATTCGATAGGGGCCCATGTACTTGGGATGGAACACACTGTTCTTTCGAAACCTCATGTTTCTTGTGGATATCCAGACGTAGTCTCCAGTGCGGTACAGTGGCCCGGGCCTTCTCTTCCTATCTGCCGCAGCCTTGTATCTTCTCTTGGCCTCTATTAGGACAGCCCTTGAGCGCATCAACGTGCCTTTTATGTGTGCCACCCTGTCCGCTGTGGCGGGAATCCTGTCCTCTCTGAACGGATGTAGAAATGGCAAGAAACTGGGATGTTGGCCATAGTTGCTATAGAACGGAGATGACTGTGTGGAGCTGTGAGTGGCGTTGTTATAGGCTATCTCTGCAACCCATAGCAAGTCGACCCATTCTTCCCTGCCCTGGTCCACAAAACATCGCAGATACTGTTTGAGCGTTTGGTTCAGGCGCTCGGTTTGGCCATCCGTTTGAGGGTGGTAGCTGGTGGACAGGGCGGTCTTAACATGCAGCGCAGTGCACCAAGTCATCCAGAATTGCGCAGTAAACTGCGACCCCCGGTCCGACACGATCACCCCAGGTAATCCATGCAGTCGTACCACATTCTTTAGGAGTAGTGACGCCAATTCCCCGGCCGTAGGGACTCTCTTGCAGGGGATGAAGTGCCCCATTTTCGTCAAGTAATCCACCACCACCAGTATTGCCGTCATCCCCTGGTCTACCGGTAGGCCCACCACGAAGTCCAGTGATATGCTATCCCATGGTCTATCCGGGGTCGGAAGTGGATGTAAGAGCCCTTGGGTTCGGCCATGGTCGGCCTTCATGGTAGCACACGTAGGACACTCCTGTCCCCACCTCCTGACATCCACTCTCATGGTTGGCCACCAGAAATGCCGTCCCATGCTAGCCACCGTTTTCTCAAAGCCCAAATGACCTGCGCATGGAGAGTCATGGCACCAGATGAATGCTTGTTTCCTTAGCCTAGGCGTGGGTATCAATAGGCACCTGCCCTTCAGGGGTATCCCGTCCTTCAGCTGCCATTCTCTGTGACTGAGGAGCCACCTCCGCCATGCGAATGACCTGATCCCTCTCTTTATTCCCCTCAGGAAAGTATCCGGTTGGATAACCCCCAATACCATCCTCGGGGAAATGATGGAACGCTCGGTTGCAGGCAATGGTTCCTTAACTGCAGATTGACGGGACAGGGCGTCCGCCTTCCGGTTTTCCGTCCCCGGCCGATATGTGATGCGGAAGTTGAACCCCGCAAAGAAGATCATCCACCGCAGCTGCCTGGGAGAAAGGTGTCTAGTGGCCGTCATGAACTGTAGGTTCCGATGGTCCGTGTACACCGATACCACATGTCTTGCCCCCATCAACCAATGCCTCCATTCGGTGAAGGCGTCCTTGATTGCGAGAAGCTCCTTCTCCGCAATATGGTAGTTGCGTTCGGCGTCGTTGAGTTTGCGGGACATGTACGCAACGGGATGAAGCACCCCTGTGTCGTGGTTGCGTTGGGACAAGATAGCCCCCAGCGCCACATCCGACGCGTCCGCTTCCACCACGTAGGGGAGATCCGGATCGGGGTGAGCCAACACCGGCGCCTTACCAAAGGCGCTTTTCAGGGCCTCAAAGGCTTTGTTCGCTTCAGGGGACCAGACAAACTCCTTGGACTTCCTCAGTAGCTGTGTGATTGGGGCCACCACTCCTGAAAATCCATCTATAAACCGCCTGTAAAAGTTGGCGAAGCCAATGAAACTTTGGACGTCCTTCACGCTTTGGGGCACCGGCCATTCTTTCACCGCCTTGATCTTTCGTTCTGCCATCTCCTGTCCCTCTGGACTCAGCATCACTCCGAGGAATTCCACGGATGTGACGTGGAAGTCACACTTGCTGAGTTTACAAAACAGCATGTTTTCCCTCAGCTTTTGGAGCACAGCTTTGACGTGGTGTACGTGCTCCTCCACACTGGACGAATAGATGAGGATGTCGTCGATATATACGACCACGTAGATATCCAACTCCTCTCTGAATACCTCATTCAAAAAGTACTGAAAGGCTGCCGGGGCGTTGCACAGACCGAACGGCATGACGAGGTACTCAAAAAGGCCGAACCTGGTCTTAAAGGCGGTCTTCCACTCGTCTCCGTCCCTCATGCGCACCAGATGGTATGCCCCTTTCAAATCCAACTTGGTGTAGATACGAGCTTTCTTGACCTGTTCCAGAAGTACACTGATGAGAGGCAAGGGGTACCGATTTTTTATGGTTATCGCATTCAATGCCCTAAAGTCCACACAGGCTCTCAGCTCCCCATTAGCCTTCGGGATGAAGAAGAGTGGCGAGGCGGCCGGAGACTTGGACGGGCGGATGAATCCTAGCTTGAGGAGTTTATCCAGGTACCCCCGGAGATGCACGTTTTCAGGCTCCGTCAGGGCATACAGCCTGCCGCTGGGAACGCTGGCCCCTGGCACCAGGTCGATCTGGCAGTCAAACTGTCTATGTGGTGGTAGCACTTCCGCCTTCACCTCATCAAATACATCCTCAAAACTGTGATAAGCCTGGGGGAGAGCCACATCTTTTTCTGCCGCTGTAGCCACCGTCTGACTCCCGCTCTCATCTGCGTCAAGGGATTCCGTTCTTATTCCACAATGCAGGATGCAATACGGTGACGTCATTTCGATGCGATGTGTTGGCCAATCCACAAAGGGGTTGTGTTTCTGTAGCCACGGCAATCCCAATATGACGCCATATTGGGGCGCTCGGATGATGTTAAAATCGATTTGTTCCAAATGGTTCCTCGCATATCTCATCGGAAGGACCCCCGTGTGCTGTCCGATGGGCCCCGTCACCAATCGCCTTCCGTCTACCGCATAGACGTCTTCGGGTACTGCTTTGGGAAGAAGCACTAGCCCTAGCCTGCATGCCTCGTTGTGGTCCATAAACATGCCAGTGGCCCCTGAATCCACCATGGCCACAACGGGTATCCACTGGTCATGCACTCCCACGTGCACCGTGATAAACAGGTGTCGTTGTCCCTTAGTGACCGAGTTGGAAAGTGAAGGGATGGATGAGTGACTCCGAGATGCCCCTTCTCTGGTCTTGGAGTCCTCTAGTTTTCCGCCGGTATGTCCACCACGGCTGTTACCGACCGGTTGGCCCGATAACGTGACGTCTTCGGTTTGGCAGGGCATTCACGTACGTAGTGGCCTTTTTTGCCACAATATAGGCACAATCCTTGTTTACGGCGTGACTCTTTCTCCGTGGCTGTGAGGCTCGCTCGTATTGCGCTGATGTCCATGGGTTCTCCCTTGGATGCGGTGGAAGTTTCAGGACTTCCCACCGTCACATAGGATGGAAGGGATTTTCCTTTTCTCCCATGATCCCCCTTTCTTTCACTTAGCCTATGTTCCAGCCGTAATACCAGGTTGATAAGGCCCTCACATGTCTTGGGTTGAGGGTCAATATGAGCCACGGCGTCCTTGAGCTCATCGCACAGCCCTTGATGGAAGAGCGCCGTCTGTTTAGCAACAGGCCACTTGGTTTCCGCAACCAGCCTTCGGAACGCGTTGAGATACTGCACCAGGTCGTTGGATCCCTGTCTCAACTCAAGCATTTCACGGTCCGCCGTGTACGAGTCAGCCCTTCTGTCGAATACCTTCAGGAATTCCTCGCGAAAAGCACCCCAATCACATAAGAGGGGGTCGTCCCTGGTCACCAGAGGTACGGCCCATTGTGCCGCGTTTCCAGCCAAATAGGATATAAGGAAAGCCACACGAGCCTGACTCGTGGGGAACGCCTTTGGTTTGCACGATAAATGTAGCGCCACTTGTGTGAGGAATACCTGCACTGTGTTAGGATCCCCACTGTACCTCTCTGGTGTTGCCAAGGGGATGGCTACCGGCATTTCCACTACTACCGCAGGGGTCTGGTTCGTGAGGGAGGTGCTGGGCGTGAGCGGGTCCAATTGGATAGCATCCAGTCTGGCTTTTACATCGGCTGTTTCTTGCCTAGAGGCAGCCACTTCAACTTGCATGGCCAATAAAGCAGCCAGCACATCATCAAGTGTTGCCATGTCTGTTATCGACCGGGAGACAGTTAGTGTTATTAAGGTCGGATATTTTGTAACGCCCTGAACGTCTCAGGATCGTTTAACAGACACGACAATGAGGACGCAACCACTTGTGAAGGGTTAGTTCTTTTAATGAAGGCAAATAAAATACAAAGAACAAACAAAAGTTATAGTCACTGGAATCCTCCAGGCTAAGTACGTTACCAGCCCACAGCACGGATGGTCCTAACCGTCCTCTGCATATACGCCGATCCCGGCGTATGCCAACAGAGGGCAGAAATGAAATGGCCGACAATGCCAATCGGTAGGCTGTGAGGGGCACGAAGAGTGTTGGGGAGAATCGAGGAGTCAGGGAAACACCCAGCCGGGGTCTCTACCTGAAGGGAGCAGCCGCTCAACCTCTTCCTCAGACTGCACCGGGACGCGGAGTCACCTCCTGGTGATGCGTCACCGATACCCCAATCACAAGCAAGAAGACTGAACCGAGAGCAGCCGCTCGATCGATCCTGTGGACTTCCGAGTCTGTAACGCGGCAAACACCTCCTGGTGTGCGTTACAGCTGGCAGTCCCTGTGTCTCTGGTCGGGCTGGGAGTTACGACTCCAACCAGCAAAAGCGCCACTGCGCTTGGACTCAGCCGAGTCAAAAAGCGAAGCTCAATGGTTGACCGGTAGAGCTTCCGGGTCCTTCACAGGTGACGATGGGGCAAGACACGGCCCAGGGAGTAACGACTCGACCTACCTCCGTTCTTGCCTTACTGGAGCACCACTCCGGAACACTGCTCTTCACGAAGCAGGTACGTCGGTGTAAACACAATATCCGACAGCCTTGTACCTCCTGGTTCCTCCCTTTATAGGGCGTGTTTTCCTTGAGTTATGTAACAGCTCTCCTGTTTACATAAGGGCGTGTTTCCCTTGAGTTATGTAACAGCTCTCCTGTTTACATAAGGGCGTGTTTCCCTTGAGTTATGTAACAGCTCTCCTGTTTACATAAGGGCGTGTTTCCCTTGAGTTATGTAACAGCTCTCCTGTTTACATAAGGGCGTGTTTCCCTTGAGTTATGTAACAGCTCTCCTGTTTACATAACCTCTCAACCGCTAAGCATCCTGGGAGATGTAGTCCGTTTTCGCTGCTTACCGTTTTCCTCCCCTCGTATGACAGGAATTCTTGACAGCCTGAAGGCAAAAGGCGACCCAGTACTCACGGTTCCGAAGAGCGGTGAACGGTGGCGGGCGCTACGACTCTGTACCCGGAACTCCGTGGGCAGAGGAGCGCGCCTGTTCGCGCTGCGATTCTGAACCCGGAACTCCGTGGGCAGAGGAGCGCACCTGTTCGCGCTGCAACTCTGAACCCGGAACTCCGTGGGCAGAGGAGCGCTGGAGCAGCTTCCGGGAGCCTGGGGTGTCGTGGGCGGAGGTTCTCAGGCGGCGTCTTCCAGAGCCCAGAATTCCTGGAGTGGACGTCGGCGCAGGAGCGAAGGTGTCTGTGCGAAGGTTCAGCAGAGGGCCGAGGCAGCAGCGCAGGATCGAAGGTTCGGCGGTGGATCAAAGGACAACCAGGAATCATCGGCACCGCTCTCTGGACGCGTTGGGCTATATCCACTCTGCCGAGCGTAACGCGGGTCACGTGGGGCGTGCACGGCCGAGCGCGCCGCGGGTCACGTGGGGCGTGTTCCTCTGGCCTTATGGGGAGTGTAGTTCACGCAGAGTCCGTGTGGGGGAACAGGAGGTTTGCGGTAATGCGAACAGCGCGTTACCGGTACTTGGCTCGTGACACTTTTTAACATGGGTCACATGTTCTTGTTCGTCTTGTGAATATACCTAGATATCGTCAATGTATACAATAACGAACACGTCAAGGTATTCTCTCAGGATTTCATTAATAAAAAATTGGAACGCCGCCGGGGCATTACAGAGCCCAAACGACATTACACAATACTCAGAGTCCGAATTTCGTGCGAACTGCCGTCTTCCATTCATCTCCTTCTTTAACCCGAATGAGATGATATGCTCCTCTTAGATCAAGTTTGGTGAAGATTCGCGCCTTGCGGACTTGGTCCAAGAGACCAGAAATTAGGGGGAGAGGATACTTGTTCTTGATTGTTACCTTATTGAGGGCTCTATAGTCTAAGCAGGCTCTCAAACCCACTTCACGTTTTGGTATGAAGAACAGCGGGGAGGAGACAGGAGAAGACGAGTGCCGTATGAAGCCTTTCTGCAACATATCCTGTAAATAGTCATATAGATATTGACTTTCTGGTTCTGTTAATGCATAGATTCTACTCACTGGTAAGTCAGCGCCAGGGATAAGGTTTATGCGGCAATCAAACGGTCTTTGTGGAGGAAGGGCTACTGCCTTGACCTCATCAAATACCGCCGCAAATTCCTGATATTCTATAGGCAAAACGTTGGGACCAGAATCCGTCAGGGCACAGCTCACAGAAGGAGTTGTAGGAGTGATTTCAGCATAACAGTGCTGCATACAATAGGAAGATCGAAGAGTAACTCTTCTCGTAACCCAATCGATGTGGGGGTTATGTTTCTGGAGCCAAGGTATACCTACAATAGCACCGAAATTGGGTGCTGCTATTAAACTTAACCTTATGTCCTCTGTATGGCCATTGGCGCACACCATGGGAAGCGCAGGGGTTTGATAGGCTATTCTACCTGACGATAAGTCTGTTCCGTCCACAGCCTTTACTGTCTCAGGATGTGACTTGGGAGCGAATTCTATTCCCAGGGTCTTAGCTAGTGTAATGTCCAAAAAGTTCCCAGTGGCCCCTGAATCCAACATTAGTGATAGCGAGGTTTGATCATGGGGTGACAGGATCAAGGTCACGGACATAGTCAGGTGTCGGGGTGTTAAAACTGACGTGTTGGCCAAAAACAGGGAGACCTGAGACGTCGGAGGACTTGAAGAATTGGTCTCACTTTTCTTCAAGTCTGTTAGTTTTCCGAGTGAAGCGCCGCGCTTGTCTTGCCCTCAACTGGTCTAGGACTACCTTTAAGCTTGGCCATACAATCTTTGGCATAATGCCCCCCTTTACCACAATAAAGGCAAAGATCAAGTCTCCTGCGCTTATCCTTTTCCTCCTTGCTTAGCGGACCTCGGATTCCCCCAATCTGCATAGGTTCTACCCCTTCTTTCCCCTCCTTCCTGTCACTACTAGACACCAGAAGGCGAGGAAAAACCCCTTTTATGCGTTCTCCTTTCCTCTCACTGAGGCGGTGATCTATCTTGACGAGGTCTATGAAAGAAGTGCAGTCTTCAGGGGGGTCTACTATCTGTGAAATGATGTCCTTCAGATCATCCCGTAACCCTCTATAGAACAGGGAAGTTCGCTTCTCTTCGGGCCACTGTGTTTCGGCTACAAGCCGATTGAATGTAGTAATATATGTTACCAGGTCTTTGGTTCCTTGCTTCAGCCCTAACAGCTCGTTGTCGCTTGCCTGCATATAGGCGTGACGAGCAAAGAGACTCTTCATACGGTCCTTAAATCGTGACAGATCGTACAGGATAGGATCGTCGTTTTCCACCAAAGGGACTGCCCATGAGGCAGCATTGCCTAACAGATAAGATATAATAAAAGCCACCTTTGCAGCATCATCCGGAAAAGAAGCGGCTCCGCATAAGAACTGTAAGTGGCATTGATTCATGAATACTGCATATCTGTGGCTTTCCCCATTGAACCTTTCGGGCATGGCCAAAGGGGTTTGCAGAGGGGTCAAAACCGTGACATTCACCGGTGCTGGGGCTACGCCTGTAGAGGGGTCTGTGGACAAGGAGGGCATGTGGAACCGTGCAGGCTGAATATACGGTTTCTTTTGTTTAACCGTGCTATCGGGCATGCTACTGGCTGGCTGTCGTAGTTCTCTTAGGGTGTTCACTTCTAAAGTTAGCCGCAAGTTCTCACTCTTTACTGCCTGCAGCTCATGTTGCAAACTGGTGACTACAGCTGCTAACTCGTTTATAGTGACTCCTGAAGCTTGGTCTGCCATAGCCCCGCTCATGAGGGTGTCTAACTTCCCGTTCTTATCCATCTTCGCTCAGGGGAAAAGGAGAAAACGTGGGCTTGACAATCTGTCAGGGTCCGACCTCCAAACGGGAGGGATCCAAATCCTCGGGAGCGAAGAAATATCTCTACTCTCCCCCCAGGGTACCACCGAACTCAAATGCTACTCGAAATTCTGGCGACTACCCTGATGGGAGGGACGAGACTGTGGAGGACCACTAGGTGAGGACTAGTCAAGGAGCTGTACAGGACTGTCAGGATGTGCGAGGTTCTTATGAAAAAGAAGAGAGACAACAGAGAAACAAGGTTACCCCTAATGTCATGTTTGTGATCCGCAATTATAAATGCATTCTGACTGAACCCCAGAGTGTTCCCCCTACGCCCCTATCCCTACTCGGTTGTGTGCTCTCCCGGACTCACCGTCGGATTCTTTATGTCGATGCCTGAACGAATAACAGAGAGAAATTCAGGAAGTTGTGGAATGCTGCATCACTGAAGTCTATGGCTGCTACAAAGAGCACTGAGGCAGGAGTGGCTGGAAGACAAAATGTATAGCGATAAGCCCTGAAGGGAGTCCTGGTATTGCTGTCAACACGGAGTCTCGAACGGGAGGGATGCTGCCTAATAGTGAGGCCAATGAAGTGCTCAGCAGGAGCAAAAGAAATCAAGCAGTCCCAATGAAAAAGAGGTGTCCAAGGATCATGAAAAGAAAAACGAGCGTCCAATGCTCTTTACTTGCAAAGGGAATAAGGTGCGGGGGCGCCACCTGCTGGATGCGAGCGGAAGGATATTCAGCACTCCTCGTCACAAGCCATGAATCCGCGGAAATGCGGAAAGCGCAGAAGTTTAGAGAAGGCACTTTTGGAAACCGCCGGCATTTACTAATGGGTGCTCCTCGCGCCTTGGACTACAGACCAGTTCCAAAAAGCCGCGAGGCAGCGGCACGAAAATCCAGGGAAGGGGCGGTTGTGAGTCTCTCCAAAGACCGTGGAAGCAGGAAACAAGGTAGGAAGGGAGCACCAAGCTCCTCGAGGTATTTCCCGAATATCAGTAAGCAATGGTTTACTCAGGAAGGCGTGGTCCATCCAGAAGGAAGATTGTCAAGCACCACTGCTTGCTTGAGGGAAGGTTATATGCCCCTCCCATGACACGTGATCACTGTGAGCGCACACAACCACTCCCCCCTGTACTGCTGCATTCTGGGTAATGTAGTGTGCTCACCACACGGGTTCTAAGTCTGAAGTGTAACAGTACCGAATTGATACATCTGTCCACTGTACCGGAATCAGGTCTCGCAAGTCCTGGACATCCGAGGCCGGGAGAGTAAGATTAAAAGCATGAGATTTATCGAGATTGATTCAGTACCCCGAAGCGTCCTCATAGGCCCTTAGGAGAGAAGCCACAGCTGGGAGGGACATAGACGGAGAAGATAATGAAAGGAGGTGGTCATCAGCAAAGAGGGAAGCTTTATGTTCATATTCCCCCATGGGTATACCCCGTATATGTAGATCCTGACGAATGGCGATAGCTAGGGGCGCCACAACCAGAGCAAACAACAGAGGGGAGAGCGGGCACGCCTGTCTGGTGCCCCGGTAGATGGGAATAGGGGCAGTGAGACGACCATTAAAACGGATGTGGGTAGAGGGTTTCGCATAAGGCGCCATCAATTTGGAGATCATCCCCGGACCCAGCCCAACCCTCCCTAATACTTCTTTAAGGAATCCCCAGTCCTCTTAATCAAAGGCTTTCTCCGCATCGAGGGAGACCAGACAGGCAGGGATATCTCTAAAGTGTGCCTTTTCCGTGAGATGGTCTATCCAATGGATATTGTCTGCCCCCTGGTGATAGCGAATAAACCCCACTTGATACGTACAGGAGTGTGTGATCATATGCTGATGTAGTGAAGATCGTTATCTACCTATGTACAACGCTAAGTTAGCATAACCGCGTTAAATGTTAGAAAGCCATTTTGCCGCTTTTGTTGCTTTTGCACACGACACTGTAGTCACATGTTATTAAATTGAGAATTGCTTACTCGACTTTGCTTCACATGAGAACTGTCTGTTGTTAACATCCCAAACAGTGAGCAGCGACCTTGGTCTGTACACCGTGTAAAGAAACAGTCTGGGTCGCTAGACGGTGCATGTTGTTGAGTTCAGGTTGATCGGCCCACTAGTTTAGCCATAACACGCACGCAGCTGCAAATACCTGAAAGTCGAGTGCTTTTAATATTGCAGTGTTACATGTTTTCATTACATTTGGAAGAAGAGCGTTCCTAGGAGCAGAGCATAGCTGATCCTGCGATGTGAACTCTCTGAGCTGATCTTTACGGTATGGGGTTCCCCATTCAAGCCTAGAGACCTTCTATTAGTCTAATAATACTATTAGTGTGTTAGAGAAAGGAAGGTGGCTTAGATCCACTGTAATTTTAGTATGATTACTCCTTTCATTTTCTATGGTATTGTAACTATGCTGATGGTTTTGATTTTAATCGTTTGTCTGCTAATGCTAGCCAAACTGCTGCATCTTAGGACACGAGGTTTATAAAATAAACTCTTTAAACTTTTACCGTGTCTCTGTTTATTCTGTTGTGGACTGGTACGAGAATAATTACGAAAAGGTATTTCTGATTCCCACCATTCCTGAGAAATATACTAAGTCGCTTGTTCTGGGTTGTCTATACATTGGGACCGCCGAGCTAAACCTCCGATAACGAATGGGACACTGATGCTGGCCGGATAAGGGGTTCTGGGTTCCGAGGTGGGTTTTTGGTACACCGCAATTCACTGAGGGCCTGGGTTCCTGCGCATAGTTCTGCGCATAAGCAGAATCCCTGCAACATGGCACACCTAACGTTTGGTCAATTGATTTGAGACGCCTTAGTAGTGCTTGTATTAGTCCACAACACCCTCACTCTGGTTTCCGGATAGCAGGAGTGACGGTTTAACCTACCTGTGTTTTGACTAAATAGGTTCCTTCAAGCTTGATCATTAAAAAGGTTTTTAATTTGAACCCTACTGCTACTAATATACTGTAGATTTACTGTTTGTGTCCTAATGGCGGTCGATATTCCGGCTCATAGCCGGGCACCCCTGAAACGTCATTTGGTGCAGTATGGGGTGCCGGACGATGGTATGGCTGTAATTTTTGTGGTAAGTGCCGATACGTTGTTTCCGTTTGAGTTGTTCTACTCTTGGGTTACTTTGCCGGCGGTGAGTGAGGACGATGATACGTTCCTATTTCTGCCTGGCAGCATAGCATTTGGTTTAATGGCGCCCTTCCCCATGCGGTTGTACTGGCAAAAATGGGCCCTTTGTCGATTGCAGGGGCCACATGGCCGGTACTAGCCGGATTTACGCCTCATCCCTGCTATCTACAAGTATCGGTGGCTGAGTTGCGTGTGCTTCACACAGCCCTTATTGCAGTACATAGGGCTTTAGTGCAGTACGTGTCACGCAACGTGTAGGTGGTCGCTACTGCTGTTGCAGGTGGTGATTAGTCCTGTTATGGTTAATTCGGTTGTCGGCAAGCGACCCCAAAATAGGGATGATTTCCCTCATTGGCTTGCTGAGAAATTTGACCAGTTAGAAGCGGTTTATCCGCATACGACTCCTGTGGAGAAACACAGGATCCTTACCATTACTTTGCCGAAAGACTTAGTCCCAGATATGGGCGATTGCGAAAACTGGGGTAAGGTCTTTGCAGCGACATACTCGAAGTGCTTTGGCACTCCGTCTCTGTCGGTACTGCCCTCCGTTATAAAACGTGTTCAGGAGAATC
Source organism: Triturus cristatus (assembly GCF_964204655.1). Lineage (NCBI taxonomy): Eukaryota > Metazoa > Chordata > Amphibia > Caudata > Salamandridae > Triturus > Triturus cristatus. The sequence continues at coordinate 297,640,995 of NC_140589.1, forward strand.
ATGGTGCGGAGGCTGCTGTTGAATTGGCTATGCGGCTTGTCGGAGTCTTTGATGTGGTTGCTACCATGATATTGGCAACCTCAAAGGAGATGCTATGCAGTTCCAGGTGCTTAATAAATTAGACGCAGTGGACGAAGATGACAAGCCGAGGGAATTCGCGAAAATTATCGCGAACGCCTATAAACAAGTTGGTCGTAGCGCTTTAGGTGTTAAGCCGACTGTGAAGAATCCTGATTCACAGCAGACAAAGGCAAATTCGTCTGGTAAGGACGAACGCCCTAACTTTCCAAAACAAAGTTGGCGGGTGAAAAAACAGGAGAAACAGTAACAGAAACAGGGGTCGTGTCCTGCCTCTCCAGTACAGTCAGGTAGTGAACGCACTTATGATCTGCGCGATCGTGCTACTATTAAGTCACCTGATCGATTTCAGGTTTCTGAACAACGCTCTCCTCGTTCTTCACAGGAAACATCAGCTTCACAGTCCGGTGGCGGAGGCGCTGGCAAAAGTCGGGGTGCACCGCAAGCACGTGAGCAATCCCGACAGACTGACAGCAAAGGCAAGCAAGAAGACTCTGCACGTCAAAGACCCCCGTTTCAGAAGAAGAAAGTTGCTGCACTGACAGCGAGGTATGCCTCAGATGGTACGGACACAGCTTCAGAACCTGACATGGGCGCTAACGCTGCTAGACAGCACGGCGGAAGTTACAGTAGTGCGACAAGCACTGCATCCATATCTGGTGGTGACAGCAACTGATATATTCGTGAATATTTAAACTGCTGACACTCGGGTGTCTCCCCCTGACAGACTATATAATATTGTCCTTCAAATAGAAGGTGACATACAACGTACAATTCAAGGGTTGTTTTGGGATAATCTGACCACTACGTATGATATTCTATTGGCGGAGGCAGATTGGCCCCCAGCTTTCGTTTTAGATGCTCCTAGAGGGGAGGAGGTGATCCTCCCATCCTTTGCGCACACAGTGCCTAAGGTCCTAGCTAAAAAGTACGCCGGGGAATGGGCTCAGGTGCAAGCGCCTGCGTTATATCGAAATCAGGTTGGCTGGGTTAAATTGTCTCCCAGCCATGAGATTCAACCCCAATACCCCATGCGTCGTGAAGCTAGACCTCACGTCGCGTCGATCCTTGAACAATTGGAATATCAGGGAGTAATCGAAACATGTGTGTCACCTATGAATAATCCCTTATTCACTGTGACGAAGCCTGACGGGTCGTACCGCCTAGTTTTGGATTACCGGCACTTAAACTCTCATTGCCGGACCTGTGCAGTACAGGACACCCATAGTTCGGCTCTTGTCGATAGTCTCGTGAGAAAAAGGTTTAAAACCACACTTGACATTTCCAATGGCTTTTACAGCCATAACCTGTCCTCTCTTAGTAGTGAGTGGACGACGTTCACCTCTGGTGGCAAACAAAAACAATTCAAAAGATTGCCAATGGGATATAAAAACAGCCCAGGTGTCTTTGCCGCTCGCGTGGTCTCCCTCTTAGAGGGCATAGACCCAGATGCGTACTCGTTTGTGGATGACATTTATCTCACAGATGACGAGTTGGACCCGCATCTCCATCGAGTTGATCGCATTGTTGTTTTGTTTGCAGACTTCGGTTACAAATTCAACTTTGCGAAGTCACATATTGCGGAATATACAATGTTGTTCTTGGGGTACGAACTCAACAATGAAGGTCGAGGATTGGCTTCGCACTTTTTAGAGAAGTGCGCATGCCTCCGTGCTTCTACTTCACTGAAGAAATTACAATCCCTGCTGGGTTTTCTGAATTTCGGTCGAACTTACATCCCGGATTATGCCCAGCGTATCAAGCCGCTATATGCCTTGGTACAACCTACTTTTTCCAAATCTTGTTGGCTGCCAGAACATACAGCTATATTGCAGTTATTGCAAGCTGATCTTCTTGCTTCTAAGTACTTACACGAAGCAAATAACAATGGTTCTGTTGGGAATCACAAAAGCTTAGTTAAATGTGTAATCAATACATACAGTCAATGTTTCAGTATTCATTTAGTAAGTAACACAAAAGCATACACATAGGCCAAAGCAAGAGATTCTGAAATTAAATTCGTTTTTACTCTGTCGTATGTATCAAAATATTCAGCAAAATATATACAGGACTAACCCACCGTAAGGCACATAGAACATAAAACAATTAGTGACTGGACGTGCTTGGTGACAAAGAATTGACCACAAATTCACATATAACATATATATACAATAATAAACATAATCATACAAAAAAGTCCAAAGTCGAAAGCATAAACCACAACAGGATATAATTCTCCTAATTCAAATTGTGGGATTGCGGAGACAAGATGGACGAGTAACGTCGACATTTCGACCCTATAAAGTAGTGCCGGATTATATGCATCTAGAGCGGGTCTTCATCAGGACGGAAATTGGGAATGGCAGCCTGTAAGTGCAAAAGATATTTACATAAGGGCCATGTGTATGTATACGTAACTTGAGATAGACTCAATGTTACTCAAAGCGGCAAAATTGCTCACCTGGTATCAAAGTATTACAGGGTTTGAATTCCTGATATCACGTTTAGTGAGATGTCAGCCGACACCTCAATAGATCATCTATTCTGTAATGAAATAGAGGAAATGGGAATAGTATCATGGCTTCCCTATTGTACTAATTAGAGTAGTGTGGTACAGGCGAAGGAACATACCTTGGCAGTTATTCTTTCCTCTTGGAAGAAGGTGGTGCCGTCATAACGATCGCCACGTACTGTAAATAGAACGGCATGGTTAAAGCCACTTGGAAAGGCTGAAGTGAATTGATAGTGAATAAACGGCTAATTTAGAACGGAAGGATCATATTAAATGTATCGTCCGTGTTTCTCTGAGGAGGGCTTCTGTAAGAGAGGCTGTGGTATGGTGGGCACCTTCCTACATATTATTTGGGAATGCGGTGCGATTATGGAGTTTTGGAGGCGCATCCACGAGGTGATGGGGGAGGTGACGGGCATCGTCATGCAGCCTGAGGCGCGGTGTTGTCTTCTGAATGTTTGGGGTCCTACTGACCACGACGCGGCACAGACTCAGTGGGTGACCCTGGGTAACATGATTGCCAAGCGCGACATTGCTCGTCCGTGGGGCTCTACTGGGCCTCCTACATTGACAGCATGGATGGAAAACATGGATTGGAGCATGTTTAGGGAGAAGACAGTGTATTGTGCTCGAGGGCGCCCTCGGAAATGGCATTCTGTATGGGGGCGCTGGAACCAGTACAGAGGGGGCATATGCCTGCCCCCGGACACGGATCCGCCCGAGGAGCAGCTTTCCCCTTAGCTTTCTTTCCGGCTTTGAACTTCTTGCTGATATGTGTATGTTTTCTTGAGTCTCTGACTTCCCCTCCCTTCCCTTACTACAGACCTGTGCCTGTTAGACGAAATGGGGCTCGCCTCCCCTGATAAGAACCCCTTCTGGTGCTTACGGTACTCATCGCCTTGCTTGTGTTTAGGTTTGGATTTGTGTTTATTTAAAACAGAACCTTCGATTCTTCTGTCATTGGAATGTTGACGCTAGCATGTGTTGTGTTTTTAAAGCTGCCGTACCTCCGGGTTGTCGGCTGAATAGCTGTGTCAATGATTTTACAGAATAAAGGTTTTAAAAAAATAAATTAAAAAAATAAAAATGTATCGTCCGTACGGAAAGAGGTAATCTTAAAGAGTACACAATTATTACATTTAGAATGGTGCATGTTAAAACTTAACAGGAAATTGAATGGGACGGTGATTCGGCGGTTTGAATCTACCGGGAAGTGTGCTAATTTACGCACGTGCATTTCATATCACTCCGATCTGTTGACAGCGGTGTCAAATACCCAAGAGTACCAAACAGATCGCATGGGTTCCATACGGTGACACGGCGAACATCAAGCAGCGATGTAATGAAGACTTACTAGGGGTTCTCTGTACATTTAGAATGGTACATGTTAAAACTTAACAGGAAATTAAATGGGACGGTGATTCGGCGGTTTGAATCTACCGGGACGTGTGCTAATTTACGCGCGTGCATTTCATATCACTCCGATATGTTGACAGCGGTGTCAAATGCCCAAGAGTACCAAACAGATCGCATGGGTTCCATACGGTGGCACGGCGCACATAAAGCAGCGATGTAATGAAGACTTACTAGGTGTTCTCTGTAGAGACGTCTGTGTCCGTCTGTAACTCGACAGCTAATGACAGCGAGTGAGGGGTGAAATCGGCTTATATGACGTAATCTCAATTAGCGTGTACGTGCGGGAAGCCGACTCGGTTCGCAAAACGCGGTCAGGAATCCCGTGAAACGGATCACGCGTCTGCTAAAGCTTTGCCGAAGAGCGCAGTGTTTATTCACAATGAAGGAAGTGTATACCAGGCCCTTTTTCTGGCTCTGCTGAGGAGTCCCTCGGGGTATCCCCTTTCCTTTAGATGGGTGATGAGTATGTCAGTTTCCTTGAAGTAATCTTTTCTTCTAGAGCAATTGCGACGCAGTTGCAAAAATTGTCCATAGGGTAAATTGTCCCTAAGATTCCTAGGGTGATGAGAATTATATTGGAGCAGGGTGTTTCTATCCGTAGCCTTTTTATATAAGTTCATCACTATTCTGACATCCTCTGCTTCTAGTGTAAGATCCAAGAAAGGTACTGAGTCATTACTATGAGCCATGGTAAATTGGATATCCACTTTGCGGGAATTCAGCCATGATAGAAATGCCAACAGTTGGTCGACTGTGCCTGACCACAGCATAAGGATATCATCGATATATCGCTTCCAGGCAGCGATGTTACCAATGTAAGGGTTCTGGTCAGAGTAGATATTCTTATCTTCAAAATGATCCATGAACAGATTCGCCAGGCTCGGCGCGAACCCTGCTCCCATCGCTACTCCTCTGCACTGGTAAAAGAACACATTTTGGAAAATGAAATAGTTTTTTTTCATTGCAATTTGTAATAGTTGTATAAGGAATTCAGTGGGGATCCATTGGGGTGTAGGACGAGTGTTTAATACGGTCCTGATGACTTCAATGGCCTCCTCCTGTGGAATACTCGTGTATAGTGAACACACGTCAAGAGTGACAAATAACTGTGTGGTACTATCAAAGGGTTGGTCCTCAAACAATTGAATAGTGTGCATGGTGTCTCTGATAAACGATCTGGTCTCCAAGACAAATGGCTGTAAGAAACTATCAAGGTATTGATTCAAAGGTTCCAAGACAGACCCGCACCCGGACACAATCGGTCTACCAGGGGTTTTTGTAGATTCTTATGTACTTTGGGGATAGTGTAGAGCGTAGGAATCCTAGGATCTATTTTATTGAGAAACTTACATGCCGGTTCTGAGAGGAATCCTTCCTCTATGCCATGACTGGTAACATCTCTAATTAATTTGGCAATTTCCTTAGTAGGGTCACACGGGATCCGCCTGTAACTGGCTGTGCAGCTAAGTTGTTGGTTAATCTCGTCTATGTAGTCTTCTGTGTTTTGTACCACCACCGCACCGCCCTTATCCGCAGTCTTAATCACAATGGATTTGTTGTTGTTCAATGAGTGCAGGGCTAGTCTTTCCTCTTTAGTAAGAGGAAAGAATAACTGCCAAGGTATGTTCCTTCGCCTGTACCACACTACTCTAATTAGTACAATAGGGAAGCCATGATACTATTCCCATTTCCTCTATTTCATTACAGAATAGATGATCTATTGAGGTGTCGGCTGACATCTCACTAAACGTGATATCAGAATTCAAACCCTGTAATACTTTGATACCAGGTGAGCAATTTTGCCGCTTTGAGTAACATTGAGTCTATCTCAAGTTACATATACATACACATGGCCCTTATGTAAATATCTTTTGCACTTACAGGCTGCCATTCCCAATTTCCGTCCTGATGAAGACCCGCTCTAGATGCATATCATCCGGCACTACTTTATAGGGTCGAAACGTCGACGTTACTCGTCCATCTTGTCTCCGCAATCCCACAATTTGAATTAGGAGAATTATATCCTGTTGTGGTTTATGCTTTCGACTTTGGACTTTTTTGTATGATCATGTTTATTATTGTATATATATGTTATATGTGAATTTGTGGTCAATTCTTTGTCACCAAGCACATTCAGTCACTAATTGTTTTATGTTCTATGTGCCTTACGGTGGGTTAGTCCTGTATATATTTTGCTGAATATTTTGATACATACGACAGAGTAAAAACGAATTTAATTTCAGAATCTCTTGCTTTGGCCTATGTGTATGCTTTTGTGTTACTTACTAAATGAATACTGAAACATTGACTGTATGTATTGATTACACATTTAACTAAGCTTTTGTGATTCCCAACAGAACCATTGTTATTTGCTTCGTCAAAACGCCCAGGTTCTGAGGGTTACTGGGTTACCCCATTATTTGTAATGGTTATCTAAGTACTTACAGACACGTGATAACCACACTAACCTGGTCATAAGAATAGTGCCCGGCGCAGTTAGTTTCAGATACTTAACGTTTAATGAGGGCGACACCATCCCCATTGCTTACAAATCTCACTTGTACACTTCAGCTGAACTGCGTTTTTCCGCTGTCGAGAAGGTTCTGACAGTTCTGACAGCTGTGCAGATGGCGATTCTGAAAGAACGAGCGCTGTCACAGGGAAAACGCATGTTGGTGGTAACACCCTATCCTGCCCTTGAGGCGGTGACAAAAGCGAGTGTACCGAATTCTAAAGCTTTGCATCCAAGGTGGATACAATGGGCCACTTCCTTGACCTCGCCGGACGTCACTTTTATCTTTGACGCGGCACTCCAGACTCAGGAGTTTTTGCAGTATGAATTCGTTCATCCGGCTCCTCTGGCCTTGCGCCCGCTCGAGGATTACCATTGTGTCATATACACTGACGGTTCTGCGCAACCCGCAACTGGATCAAAGCACGCCTATTCAGCAGCTTGCGCAATTGTAGTCGGTACTTTCGTAAATGGTGACTTTCAGTCCGATGTCGTGCATACGCAGTCATTGGGTGATTGTACCGCTCAGTTGGCGGAGCTTCGTGCTCTGGTGCTGATCCCCGGGTCACTACACTTACAGTGAGTCACTCCTTTTATTGTGTTCAATCTTACAACGACAATCTACATTTTTGATATCAGAATGACTACCATGACTCCAAAGGTAGCACTATTAAGTATAAACTGCTTTGGGTTCGAGTGGCAGATCTTAAAGAACGTCTTGGTCACCAACGAGTTGGTTTCCATACTGTCGGCAACAGCTTAGCTGACGAGGCAGCAAGAACAGCAGTGGCAACATATTTAGTAGCAGCAGTTACAAGATTCAAAAGTAAGATGGATGATGACATCTTGGCAGCTATTGCTGCTACGGAGCAGGGAACGAAGCCACCGAGAGGTTTCCCTGCTCGTTACCATTATCGCTTAAGTCCTGATAAAGTCCCATTAGTAAGGATTAATGACGTTGGTGACAGATTGATTCCCAACGCGGACTGCAGACCTTCTTTGATATTAGCAGCCCACGAGGGCATGGCGTCCGCGCATGCCGGCGTTGCGGCTACTGTATCTCTGCTACAACAACGTTACTGGTGGTGCGGTTTGTACAAACAAGCCAGGGCTTATGTTCTTCATTGCGACATTTGCCAGCAGATTAAACCTTCAACTGCGGCGCGCCCACCACAAACTCAGTTGTATATATCTAATAAACCATTGGGTTGTGTTTATTTAGATCACTGCGGTCATTTTACCTCTGATACTGCGTTCAAATACATCTTGGTTGCAGTTGATTTGTGCACACGCTTTCTGTGGGTGTGGCCGCAAAGGAGTGCTGATTCTCGCACTGTCATAAAAGATTTGCGTGTCTTTGTTGGGAGTTTTGCATGTGGTACCTTTCATTCTGATCAGGGCCCGGCATTCGCTTCTAAGGCGTACAAAGAGGCCATGAGAAATATGGGGGTCCAAGTCAAATTTTCGTCTCCATACCGGCCTGAGGGTAATAGTGTAGTGGAGCGAATGAACCGTGACTTAAAGCAATCTTTGACAGCCAGAGTTTTGGGTACTGTCCGGAACTGGCTAGCCCACTTGTATGACGTGCAGCGTGCACTTAATAATCTCCCTAGAAGGTCTCTGGGTGGGCGGACCCCATACATGATGCTCTTTGGTGTTCGAATGTTTGTTCCAGACCTTGATGGTCTAGACATGGCGGCGTCAGCCGCACCCTTTGACGTAGATGAACACTGTGCTGTCTTGCAGAATCTTCAAGAAGCCAGAGACAGTCTAGCGAAGGAACACGTACCCTCCTCATCTGATGCTGAACTTCAGATTCCGGTAGTCGGCTGGCTGCCTCGAGTTGGTGATCTGGTCCGTGAGAAGGTGGAGAACAAGAAAGAGTTCGGCCCCTCTTATCGTGCACCAGTTCCAGTGCTTGGAGTACAGGGTACTAGAACAGTCATTTTACCTCCACTTCCTGGTCGAAAGGATAACAGGTACATTTCGATTGACAATGTCAAACTACAACGAGTGGCCGATTCTTCTTAGTATGACTCCGGCGGTTTCCTGCCCTTCGATGCTGAGAAATTCTGTTGTGGCCCAAGCCTCTGACACAGTTCCTGATGTTGCCATCGAGATGCATGCCGTTACTGGTCCCTTGTTGCCACAAAGACCTGGTGGTGTGCTTGAAGAAGTTGAGTATGCTTATCCTGCGGATGTTACCGTGCCTGTTTTACAATCCACCACAGTTGCCCTCTCACAAGACTCTTTTGATTCTCGTTCAATGACTTCCATTGCCCCGTCCAAGGTTTCGATTTTTGTGGCTTGGTTCAAAAGACAGTTTTTAATAACCCCTTGGACTTACATTTGGCTGATGCTCATATGTGTTTTTTTGGTTATGTCCATTGGCTTTGTGGTAGTATTTTTTAGACTTATCAATGGACACTACCTGAATGAAAGGTCTACTATTCGACTAATTGATGGAACTTTGGCCCCCCACTCCTCATCTCACATTATGAAAAGTGACCAGACTTTTGTGAACATTACTGCCTGGCCTGTATGTGATGGGATCGCTTGGGATGCCGTTAAATTTCAAATTCATGGCCCCACTGAAGTGATTAATGTGCCAAATGTATTTCGTGTTTCCATGGGTGATGTCGTTAAGCAGAACATTCACTCAGATGATTGGGATGTTCAAGTTATAGAAGCACTGTTTTCTGATTTGAAATATTATGCTGCCTTTGATGCTGAGGATTTGTATTTAGATACTGCTAATTATGATGAGCAATATTGTTATCAACATTATGGCACGCATTTCCTACACAAAGCAAATACGTTTAGAAATTTTGTAAATTATACACAATGGGAACACTGCCCCGCCCCTAGGATGGGCAGCTCTGCCACGTTAGTGGAAAAATTCACTTATTTTTCTGATTTTAGTGTGTTAAATCCGGCCTCCTTTTATTTTAAAGTTGCGCCTGAGCCTGCTTCTAAAGTTAGACTGACACACATCAAATTGTTGTATTCCAAGTCCATTATGGACGAGTTGGCAATTGGCGGGTATGATTTGTGGAAAGCTACAGTCGATCTTAAGTCGGTTCAGGGCCCCAAACGATGGCAAGTACAGGGAACAGAAGCTTTGCATCGTGCCTGTCTTATCCCGAATCACATGTTATTTTTAAATTCATCAATTTTTCAGACCACCTGTTTTGGATAGGCTTCTACTAAAAAATTAAATTCTCCCTCGACTCCAGATCTGGGCGCTTATCCTGATTGGGTTAATCATACAGATCTGTCCCTTGCTACGTTGCAGACATATGTTTCCAACACATCCTTCAATGTTTCTGAATTAGACCCCGAAGGGTGGTTGGTTTGGCAGAACAGTGCAGATTCCTGTCAACATCGATTTCTTGGTTTAAGACCGGGGTATACACAAGTTCGTGTGGACCCCCGTTTTGAATCTTCTCACACTGTGACTACCTACTCAGTAGGGATGTTGTGCCAGTCTTGGCTGCAACATTCAACTTTAGAGTCTGTTAAACTTCATTTATCCAAATTAAACAACAAAATAGATTTGAATGATTTTGTTAAGAGTCCTGCAAAAGGCAGGTCCAAGAGATGGGTGTATGCTATTTACAACGAAGTTTGGAAGTTGTCGCAAATTGAGGCTGCTTCCCGATTACGCGCGATTGACCAAGCAAATATGGAAAAAGTATTGGCTGTAATAGATAATAGCATTAACACCCTGTCTTCCAGAATCTATACATTAGATAATATTGTTTCCTCTGTAGTAGACATTGTGCAGGATGATTTGTCTGTATTGTATCATGGTCAAAATCAAATGCGTTCTGTTATGCAGTTTGCATGAACGTTGCAAACGTTAAAGGCAGGGAAGGTCCCTTGGGATTACATGAATACTTCATCTTTGTTCCTCCCTTTATAATTTGACTGCAAAACAGCAGTTCATGTCCATGAAAGATGCTACATATTCATTGCTACACATTGAAAAGTTAGAACCTTTGCCTTTCTCTGTTGCCGAATTGAATTCTGCTGTGTGGCTTGTACATGGGTTGATCACGTTACCGTTTCCCCTGTTCAAGTTTAGTTCATGCATGAAACATTACGCTCTAGGCAGGTATGAAGATCTGCGTACTGCCTTCCTACATGAGGTTTGGACACTCCCTTTCACATACAGATGTGTGAGGGACAGCAAGGAGGTTTACTTGAAAGGTGAGGAGTGCACTTCCACTCCGGATCATTCTGTTGTGTGTAGGCACATTCAACTGCATGGTGCATGTAATGTACATGCCCCTAATTTAGCTTGCGTCCTGAAAGGGATTCCTGTGCCAGTTATTACTCCGTCTTTTACGCTGCTTGCTAACGGTAGTTATTTACTGTTAAATAATGAAGCTTGCTGTGGGATGTTAGTGGGAATTCCCTACATAGTGACTGTATCACAGAGAGTGGTTTGCTGTAATAACGTCCTGTTCCCACCCCCGCATAGCCGGCTCGATGTATCCATCTGGCCTTCCATTCCAACCTTGAAAGCAGAGTTCAACAAGATGAGCAGAATAAGGGCTCTATTGTCTCAAAAAGAAGTTGCGTTGACTTCATCCCGGGAAACATTTGTCCTTCACGTAGCAAACACCCGCACTGAGGTGCAAGCGCTTTTAAATACTGATCTGCCTCTTCATTTTAGGACTCTGATTCAGACTATCTTTAATGCCTCGTCTACAAGTGGCATAGCTCATTTTTTTTTAATTGTGGGCTCAGGCCTCGTGACCTCTTTTCAAACTATTTTTGGTGTGATCCCGGCCTTTTTTCATTCTATTTTTTCCAGCGTCTTCTGAGGTCTCCCTTTACTTCTCGCCCTCATAGCTGGAATACTGTTGTTGATCTGCGCCCTGCACTATGGATGCACAACTTGCGTCACACGACAACATGTCCCGCCTGCTCCATCTTCGTAACCGGATGCTTGAATTCTATGGCGCTTTACCGCTGGCAACTCTGAGCGTAGCCTATGGATTGTCCTTCCGGTTTGCGTACTTTACTTATGTGCAGCCAGTCTTTCATTGCCTAGATTGTCCGTTCCAATGGGCTCTGGATTTGTGTCTGTCCAACTCGGTGTCTCTTGACCCGGATTATGATCGACTCATGAGCCCCTTAGTGGCTCATGAGTTGGACTGTTCTGGTGTCGGGATTATGGCCTGTGCTGCAGCGCATGGAGTTCTTGGTAATTGGGACATCGGAACGGCAGCGATTGACTTCTTGGCAATAAGTTATCTTGAAGAACCCGCCAGTTGTCCGCGTCTGGTGCTGGAAGCTCCGGTAGTTGAGGAGCATGTATGTTCATTCCCCGTGCTGAACTGGATGGCAGATAATTTTGAGGAACGTTCCAATGATTTCCTCTTGGAAGCTGTTGCAACTTATTGTGCCTATACAATGATGGATTGACTTTTGGACTTTCCTTTCGTCCTACGTCCTTCAATGATGTTTTTTAACCTCGACATGTTTTTTTTACTACGTTTTAACTTTTTTCTTTGTTTTTTTTTTTGCTTTGCTTCGAACTTTTTTCACTTCCCTAATATGGACTTATAGTTCAAGCCCTTGGTTCCGTTCTATCGAACTTGAACTCTGCGTTCTTGCAAGTGCGCCCCTACTGGTTAGTGGTCCGATCAAGGGGGGGTGTAGTGAAGATCGTTATCTACCTATGTACAACGCTAAGTTAGCATAACCGCGTTAAATGTTAGAAAGCCATTTTGTCGCTTTTGTTGCTTTTGCACACAACACTGTAGTCACATGTTATTAAATTGAGAAATGCTTACTCGACTTTGCTTCACATGAGAACTGTCTGTTGTTAACATCCCAAACAGTGAGCAGCGACCTTGGTCTGTACACTGTGTAAAGAAACAGTCTGGGTCGCTAGACGGTGCATATTGTTGAGTTCAGGTTGATCGGCTCACTAGTTTAGCCATAACACGCACGCAGCTGCAAATACCTGAAAGTCAAGTGCTTTTAATATTGCAGTGTTACATGTTTTCATTACATTCGGAAGAAGAGCGTTCCTAGGAGCAGAGCATAGCTGATCCTGCGATGTGAACTCTCTAAGCTGATCTTTACGGTATGGGGTTCCCCATTCAAGCCTAGAGACCTTCTATTAGTCTAATAATACTATTAGTGTGTTAGAGAAAGGAAGGTGGCTTAGATCCACTGTCATTTTAGTATGATTACTCCTTTCATCTTCTATGGTATTGTAACTATGCTGATGGTTTTGATTTTAATCGTTTGTCTGCTAATGTTAGCCAAACTGCTGCATCTTAGGACACGAGGTTTATAAAATAAACTCTTTAAACTTTTACCGTGTCTCTGTTTATTCTGTTGTGGACTGGTACGAGAATAATTACGAAAAGGTATTTCTTATTCCCACCATTCCTGAGAAATATACTAAGTCGCTTGTTCTGGGTTGTCTATACATTGGGACCGCCGAGCTAAACCTCGGATAACGAATGGGACACTGATGCTGGCCGGATAAGGGGTTCTGGGTTTCGAGGTGGGGTTTTGGTACACCGCAATTCACTGAGGGCCTGGGTTCCTGCGCATAGTTCTGCGCATAAGCAGAATCCCTGCAACACTGATGAATTAAGATGTCTATTATAGAGCTCCGTGTGTGGCTTGTTCATTTGCATGTTCCTGGGCAGGGGAGGACCTTACAACTGGTGACGAGTAGGGGATAAGTGCCCTGAAAACCAGCGATGAGTTGAATCCTTACCGCAAGGGAGGATGATACGCTGGGTTGCGGGCAGGACAAAGCGACAAACTTCTTCACGCTAAGCCGGTGATGCAATAATATCCTTGCCGCTAAGGGGGGATGATGCACCGCGCCTGTTGCGTGTGTGATCTTGCTGCGATGAAAGAAAATGGCGCTCTGCGAGGGAGCGATGATCCTGATGCGATGCAGGGAAAATGGCGAAAGCTCGGCGTCCTCGCTGCGATGAGCTTGATGCGATGATTTGGGGTTAGCGAGCACTTTGGGGGACGCTAACAGGCAATGCGACAATCCTTGGGTTAGCGAGCGTTTTCAGACCCGCTGACAGGCGATTCAATAACTTGGGTTAGCGAGTGTTTTCAGACCCGCTGACAGGCTCTGCGACGATCTTCGGGATAGCGGGCGTTTTCAGGCCCGTTGACGGGTGATGCGATAATCTTCGGGATAGCGGGCGTTTTCAGGCCCGCTGATGGGTGATGCGATAATCTTCGGGGTTAGCGAGCGCTCGACGGCAGCAGAGCGACGATTTTTCTCACGCTCACCAGCTGCAGTGGCCCGCTAACGGGGGTTAGCGACGATTTTCAGCACTCTTTTCTCAGCAGTAGAACTAGAGGCCCTGGAACTCACAGGAGTCTCACCTGCAGATAGAAATCCTCGCTGGGAGGACACAGGAGGCTGGTGGTGGAGTCTGGTGTGCCTGAGACTCCTGCAGGAGGCTAGCTCTCTTCTAGCCCTTCGGTGATTGCTGTAGCCACAAAATAAAAGTTCCTTCAAAGTCTTTTCCTTCTTCTTCCAAGTCCAGTAGTAACCACTGCAGGCCAGTCCAAGAAACAGCACACAAAGACAGTCCTTCTCCTGCAGATTCCTGTAGTTACACGGACAGAGGTTCTTCTTGTTGTCCAGAAGCAATACAAATTGTAGGGGTTTGGGCACAAATATTTATACCCCCAAAGTCTTTGTTCTTAGGAGTCACAAGTCTCTGAACCCAGCCAGAACCAGTTCTGCCCAGCCCTGGAGCACTTTGTTTACCAGGCTGCATTCTTCCTTTCAGAAAGAGGGGGTCTGCCTTCAGACGCACACTGGGAGGTGGAGCCAGCATTCACCTTGCCAGGCACAGCCCTATTCAAGTGCAGGAGCTACCCCTCCCCTCACTCCAAGGCAGATCTCTCTATTCAACCCAGGTCTGACTCAGCCTGCCCTGTCCCTCCAAAACCAGACAGCCAATACACATAATGGCAGAGCACACTGTAAGGCTTAGGCAAGAAAGTACCTATACTCTAAAAGTGGTAGTTTCAAACACAGAATATAAAAATAACCTTCACTAAAAGATGTATTTTAATATTCTGAGCTCAGACATACTAAATTTGTTTTTCTACAATGTTCTGTGGGTCAGTTAGGACTATAGGATGTAATAGCCCAGACCTCCCATTCTGGCCTATGGAGAACAGGTAGCCTTACAGTAGTGAAAAACGAAATTGGGTGTAATTCACTACTAGGACATACTACACACATCAGAGCATGTTCTACCTTACACATACAATGCACCCTATCATAAGGGTGGCTTACAGGATGCCAAGGGAAGGTTCAGGGGCTGGGAAGTGGGTGCACTTCACAGCCAAGATGGCAGTTCTGGACTGCACGCAGACACTGCAGTGGCAGGTCTGAGACACACTTTACAAGCTGCTTCTGTGGGTGGTACAAACCAGTGCTGCAGGCCCACCAGCACCATTCGGTTTACCAGCCCTGGGCACACACAGGCCACGCTACCTGGGACTAACAGGTAAACCAAATAAGGCAATCATAGATGTACCAATTCACATGTCATCTTTACAAAGGGAGCATTCGCGCTGTGGCACTGAAAGGCAGTGGCACAGCGCCCAGACCATCTATAACCAGCAAAAACAGAGTAGACACAGCGAAAAATGGAAGGGAGACTCACGCCAATGGTGCCAGGTCTAACATGCGTCCCCTCCAGCTGAAATGTGGGAAGAACTACCGATCCCCTTGGAAGTTCTCATCACAAAGGCGTAAAAATCTGAACAGACCATCAGCATTGGCGTGTTCTGTACCAGGGCGATGTTCCACCGTGAAGTCCATACCCTGTAGGAAAATGGACCACCTTAACAACTTGGGATTCTCACCCCTCATGTGCATCAACCATCTGAGGGGCCTGTGGTCTGTCTGAACCCGGAAGTGAGTCCCAAACAGGTAGGGTTCAGCTTCTTCAGTGCCCAGACCACAGCAAATGCCTCACGCTCATTTGCACTGCACCTCTATTCCCGTGGAAGTAACCTCCTACTGATGAAGGCTACAGGTTGGTCTAGTCCCTCCTCATTCATCTGTGACAGAACAGTCCCCACCCCATGCTCTGAAGCGTCTGTCTGGACAATAAATTCCTTAGCAAAGTTGGGCGCCTGGAGTACGGGTGCTGTACACATGGCAGTCTTGAGGGCATCAAAAGCCCTCTGACAGGTGTCAGTCCAGTTCACAATTTTTGGCTGCTTATTGGAAGTCAGCTCAGTCAAGGGGGCAACGATAATACCATACCCCTTGACAAACCTCCTGTAATAACCCATGAGTCCTAAGAAGGCCCTCACCTGGGTCTGGGTCCTTGGGGGCTCCCAAGCCAGGATGGTTTCAATCTTGGGCTGTAGAGGTGCCACCTGGCCACTCCCTATCTGGTGTCCTAAGTACACCACAGAACCCTGCCCAATGTGGCACTTACTGGCCTTAATTGTGAGGCCTGCTCTGCGCAGCGCCATCAACACTTCCCAGAGGTGGTGCAAGTGGTCCTTCCATGAGGAACTAAACACTGCAATGTCATCCAGGTAGGCGGCACTGAAATCCTCCAGCCCAGCCGACACCTGGTTGACCAACCTCTGAAAGAAAGGTGGCAGGGGCATTCTTCATCCCAAAGGGCATCACACAGAACTGGTAGTGCCCATCTGGGGTGGAAAATGCTGACCTCTCCTTTGCCCCATCAGTTAAGGCGGTCTGCCAGTACCCAGACGTTAGATCAAACGTGCTGAGGTACCAGGCAGCCCTTAGCTGATCTATGAGCTCATCAGCTCTGGGGATGGGCTGCGCGTCGGTCGTTGTGACCGAAATGAGACCTCGGTAGACCACACAGAACCTAAGTTCTGGAGTGTCACCAGGCGCTGCAGCTTTTGGTCCCAAGACCACGGGGCTGGACCAGGGGCTGCCAGAGGACTCAATTACCCCTAGGGCAAACATTTTGGAGACCTCCTCCTTAATGCAGGCCCTTACCCTGTCAGTCACTCTGTAAGCCTTGTGCTTGACAGGAGGACTGTCCCAGGTGTCCACCTCATGGACGCACCAATCAGTGACAACATGCACCAGGGAAAATAAATCAGGAAATTGCCCCAACAGCTGGTGGCAATCTCTCTGCTGCTAAGGGGTCAGTGTGGTGGTGGTGGAGAGGACCACACCCTCCACTGACCCATCCTTCTCTCCTGCACACAGGAGGTCAGGAAGAGGCTCACTCTCCTCCTCCATCCCTGCATCTGTGGCAAGAAGCATGCCGACTTCAGACCTCTCAAAGTGGGGCTTTAGGCGATTCACATGCAGGACCCGCAGGGGATTCCTGGGAGATTTAAAGTCCACCAAATAGGTAACTTGACTTTTGTGCTCCACCACCTCAAATGGACCGGTCCACTTATCTTGGAGCGCACAGGGCTCCACTGGGTCCAGTACCCAAACCTTCTGACCAGGTTGAAATTTGACCAGAGTGGTATTCTGGTCGTGCCAACGTTTCATCTCCTCCTGGCTGGCTTCTAGATTTGCCTCAGCAATTTTTTGAAACGCCGAGTCTGGTTCCTGAAGGCCAGGATGTAGCTAAATACATCCTGGGGTGGTTTCCTGGGAGATTGCTCCCAGCCTTCCTTGACCAGACTCAGAGGCCCTCTTACCGGATGGCCATAGAGCAGTTCAAAGGGACTGAACCCTAAGGACTTCTGTGGCACCTCACGGTATGCAAACAACAAGCATGGCAAGAGGACGTCCCACTTACGCCTCAGGGGCTCTTCCAGGCCCATGATCATGCCCTTCAAGGTCCGGTTGAGCCTTTCAACCAGACTGTTACCTTGGGGGTGGTAAGGAGTGGTGAACTTGTAAGTTGCCCCACACTCCTTCCACAGAGACTTCATATACTGGGAGATGAAGTTGGTCCCCCTGTCGCTCACCACCTCTCTGGGGAACCCCACACGGGAGAAGATCCCCATCAGTGCACGTCCCACCACGGGGGCCATCACTGTCCTGAGCGGGATGGCTTCAGGGTACCGGGTGGCATGGTCCACCAAGACCAGGATGTACCTGTTGCCCATGGCTGTCTTGGGGTCCAGAGGCCCCACAACGTCAATGCCCACTCGCTCAAATGGGGTACTAACAACTGGAAAGGGCTGGAGTGGGGCTGAAGTACTTAACAAAAATCCCAAGGGCCTCACTTACCGATGGCCCGCAATATCTTTCCTTAATAATAGTCAGTTGGCAACGGAGAAGGTTCAAACGTTTTATGGGCCAAAGCAAACTCTACATAGAGGAGCTTCGTCGATCCTCACCCATCAGGTGCGCCGAGGAAGACTGCTGGCTCCTTGACAAAACCACACTTATATACATAACGGATTCAGCATACAAAGCCTTTCAAGTGGAAAAATACCAGTTAGTCCATGGGCTCCTGAATGAGCTCATACAGTGTTCAGTTTCAGCCTTACACAAAGGGTTGCTATCTATACAGAGGAGGTCGGCAGGGTGACTCCCTTTTCGTCCAAGGGCCTGAAGGAATTTCGCTTGATACTCCCTACAGCAGATGTGACCTTGGGCCTCGGCCATAAATACAACTAACCTGTCTCTGGGCTGGTACGAACTAAATCATGAAGATGGTAGGCAAAGGAAACCACGTGATCTGAAACGTGGTCTATCACAAACCAAGATGGCTACAGTATGGTTTTCGGCCCTTTTGTCGTGCAGTGAACGAGTGAAAAGAAATAACGCTTCTTCTAGAGCATATCAATATATGTTTATGTGATCAGAATACCGTCATAGATACATTGTGCTAACTTTACATGGTGTGAATAAACAGAACAAATGATTTTTATCCTTCAGATCGGCCCTTTTAGCACAATGTAGCTAACACACCAAATTAATCTTCAAAGATGCCTTCATCTATCTGCATCATGTTGTATATTTCCTTCTGTACTAACTGAGTGCCTATCTTTGCTGGGTTTGGTTTAGATTCGAGAAGTCGATTAGCGCAATAAGAACAGCAGGCAGGTCCACATTGTATGCAAACACAACAGGTGAAAAGGAAACCTGTTATACCTAAAAGGATCATGAATGTTTTCCATCCCCAAGTGGTAAGGAGGCCCCAGAACCAGCTAGAAATGGACCAGGTACCGGTATCTGTATGTATTTCAGATGCTAATCGGTGCAGTTTTTGAATGGCTAAATGCACCGAGGGGGCGGAGTCAGGTATATACACACAGCAAGAACTGCCAATCACTCTGCATGCTCCTCCACGATCAGCTAAGATAACGTCTAAAACCATACGGTTTTGAAGAGTTACAAGCCTGGTCGCTTGAAGCTCAACAGTTATGTTAGTTAGTATTCCAGCAGTGATATTCACTACTCCCTCTACTACTCTAGATAATCTTCTGATTTCTTTACTAGTCAAAATGGGTCCCCATATGGGCAGGACTCCTTTCATTATGTCAACAAAGTGTTGTGCAGGGCGGGCGGTCTGATCAGTAGCATCCCCCGTAGTAGCTCTTTTTTCTAAACTCCGCCGGTTCAGTGAATGGGTCTTATGATAGTCAGAAGGGGCTATATAGACTGGTGGGTATAGGAAAGACAAATAGCATCTACCTGACCATCCTCTAGGGAGCCATGTGTATGCATTTTCCCCGCATACAAAATACACATTCGGAGGAGTAAGTATTGGTGGGCTGCTGAATGTTCGTAATCTGTACGTATAATTGCATTTACTAAAACCAACTGATAGATGACCAGTACCATGTATACAAAAGGAAGACGATGCATTCAATACAGGGACCGGAATGACCCTATCATCTGATACATTTCGTTCCTGAAAATATTTAAAATACTCAGTGAAATTGAAAGACATAAAATCTAATACTTCATCCCTTAACCAAGTGTCATTCTCATATTCAGTATACTCATTCATGCAAGCAGTTGGATCTAGAGTACCATCTGTACCATCTTCATTCGGAGTGAATCCCTGATGTACTTCTATATATGCTAGAATCATTTCATAATCCTTTTCTGAAAATCTGTGCTATCAACAGTATAGTGCATATATATCATTGACAGTAACTTAAACCAGGCTTCACAACTGCCTCGATATGACAAGGACATTGAAATAAAAAGGTCATGTTTGTGCATAACAGAGGGGAGGAGGCCACAGACCCAGCAATTTGTAGCATTAGTCGAGTTATGGGTCTGGTGCAACATCTCAATAAAAGCATTATTTACATATGTCTGAGGATGTCTTTCCTTATGCGGGGCGAAAGTATGGAAACGATGCTCTTCAGGAACAGGAGTAGAAGTTATAAGGGTGTGCACAGGGTGACGAAATTCTAAATAAATGAATACACCTAAACATATCACTAGCGATACAGCTATTATAGTTATAAATATTATCTTGATACGCAAACTCCAAGTAGAGAACATAGGCATATACGGGTACAAAGGACGTGGTACTATAGGTCGCTCCTCTTCGGGAACGAAGCGAGCAAAAGGATACATTCTCACTAAAAGTCCGAATATAATCTAAGGGGAATAGGTCTACTTGCAGTCCAACCTGCCAGAGGGTGCTTCTTTCCTGTGTCCGTTTCAGAGCTTCACAGGCAGACTCCTATTGTTCATCAAAAAAGAAAATATAAAAGAAAAAATTTAAAAAACTTCTCGCGTTGGAATTGTACTTGACGCAACTCTTACTGAAGGACTCCACCTGGGCCCCCCTCAAATAATCAATGTCTCTATCTTCCTTCTGAACAGAGCTTACTGAAAGTTCCGAGCTCTCAACTAGTTCAGTCCAGAGTTTTTTTGTCGGGCCGCAGGTTATAGCGAACATGACCAGGTGTTCTGGGATCAGGAAAAAGAGTGGCACAGTAGGATCAAACAAAATACTGGATGTGTGCTCTTTCTGATCTGATGCAGTATTTCCGGGAGTAGAACTGATAGTTGAGCCAGCTGCTGCAGACGTTTCTGAACTCACAGCACCCTCCTCTCGCCCGTTCACTTCTCCTCGGGCTTCAGAAAAAGGTAAATCCTCAATGGGCTGTTCACCTTCATGCACTAACCCTTCACTCTGATCCCGCTGTTCATCCGGCAATGGGAGAGGAATTCTTTTTAGGTGTGACACGTGAATCCAGTGCCGCTTCCCTTCAACTTTAACAGCCGTTCTTGTGGAAAGGAGTAACTGATGGGGTTTGGTCCATCGTGGATCCAGACTCGATTTTCGCTGATAGTTCCGGATCAAGACCCACTGTCCAGGTTCAAGACAATGTCCAGGACCTTCTGGCAGAGGCTGCAATACTGCTGATATCTGTTGGTGAATGGAACGAAGATCTTTAGTTAATGCGTAAAGATAATCTGTCCACATGGGGTACTCAACATCTCTAAAGGATTTCGGTCTCGGTACACCCCAAACATTAGCGGGCCTACCGAATATCACCTCGTACAGTGATATTCGAGAACGGGAATGAGGAGTTGTTCTTACAGACAACAAAGCTAAGGGTAAGAGATCAGGCCATTTCAACCCGGTGGTCTCTTGCAATTTTGCCAATTTCAACTTTAGAATCCCATTATACTTCTCTACCAACCCCGCTGATTGAGGGTGGCGAGCAGCGTGAAATTTTTGCTTAATGGATAAGCCTTTACAAATATGTTCAATAAGGTCGGCATTAAAATGCTTTCCCTTGTCACTCCAGATCACGCGTGGCAAACCATAGCTCGGAAAAAAATCCTTTACTAAAGCTTTGGCTGTGGCTAGAGCGATATTCTCCCTGGTGGGGTATGCCTCTACCCATTTACTGAACGCACAAACCACTACTAGGACATATTTGAGGTTGTTGACCCGCTCTAACTGAATGAAGTCCATTTGTAACACCTCAAAGGGTAAGGTAGGAGGCGCAAAATTACCTTTCAGAACAGGGACACTACCTCCTGGATTATGCTGTAGACAGATCATACAGTTCTGGACCAAATGTGTTGTGGTCTTATTGATATTGGCATTATACCACATAGGATCCAGTACTGCACAAATACCTTTAACACCTATATGCGCAGGACCATGTGCCATGGATACTATTACATTCACAAATGCATTCGGCAGTAAACATCTGCATTTTTCTGACAGGTCAATCCAACATCCATTTTCGTCTAGTTGCCCTATCTGCTCTTGCCAATGTACTAGTTCTTCAGGGGTCGCTTCTTGTTGTATTTCTCTAACACTATCCATAGTGCTATTGAATATTTCTGTTTCTACCATTCCTCTCGATGAACTGGTTACGAACATAGAGGTGGTGTTTGACTGGGCAGTTTCTTTAGCGATTCTGTCAGCAAATGAATTTCCTTTGCTTACAGCATCGATCACAGCTTTATGGGAGCTACATTTAACAACAGCAATTTCTTTTGACAAAGTCAGGGCAGTCAACAGTCTCAGAATCAACGGGCCATTCCTTATTTTCTGACCATGCGAAGTAAGGAAACCTCTTTCTGCCCATAACCTACCAAAGCTATGTGCTACACCGAAAGCATATTGACTATCGGTATAGACATTTACTCTCAAACCTTCACTTAATTCACAAGCTCGAAGTAAGGCTACTAATTCGGCAGCCTGAGCAGATTGATAAGACACTTTAGCTGTTTCGACTACAGTCTGGAGAGTGGTGATCGCATAGGCAGATGTGGTAGTGCCATTCGGCAACTTAAAACATGAGCCATCGACATATAACTCCCCTTGTGGTTCAGATAAGGGAGTGTCTGTCAGGTCTATCCGTCCCTTCGTTTCTTCCTCTGTCTGAAATATACAGTCATGTATGTCCTGATTTTGTTCTTCCGAAGGGAGGGGTAGTAACGTGGCAGGATTCAGAGTGGTACATCTTTTGATAGTGATGTGGGGTGCAAACAGGGTCAATTCATACCCTGTAAGACGCGCACTAGTTAAGTGCTGAGTCTTGGTCCTGTTCAATAATACATCCACAGCGTGAGGCACCATCACTGTGAGGTCAGTATTCAGAACGAGCCCTTCTGATTGTCGAATTGCCACTGCAACAGCAGCCGTGGCCCTTAGACAACTGGGAAGTGCTCTAGCGACGTTGTCCAACACCGCCGAAAAATATGCACAAGGTTTTTGCTTACCACCAAATCCTTGTGTTAACACAGAAAGCGAGCAACCGTCCACCTCATGCACATAGAGTGCAAAAGGTTTCCGGTAGTCAGGAGTGCCAAGCACAGGAACAGAACAAAGAGGAGATTTCAGAGAGACAAAAGCATCCTGACATTCAACAGTCCAAGGTAAAGGTTCAAGCACATCCTTAGTCGTCAAATATAGAAGGGGTTTAGTCAGAAGGGAAAAGTTAGGGATCCACTGGCGACAATAAGAGGTTATGCCAAGAAAAGCGCGGACATCATGTTGCGTGCAAGGAACAGGCATGTTAGATATAGTTGTTATACGATCAGGAGTTAGTCGCCTACCCTCCTTCGACAGGAGATTACCTAAATAAGTCACCTCCGGTCGACAATATTGAAATTTGAACAAGGATACCTTATTACCATGTTTTGCCAAATGCTGCAACAATTTAACTGTAGCATCCCGGCAACCCTGTTCAGTGTCCGAAGCCACCAATAGATCATCCACGTACTGTAACAGTACATTACCAGCGGGCAAAATTAGAGTATCCAATAGGGTTTTGAGCGCTTGACTATAAATACTAGGGCTTTCTGTATAGCCCTGGGGGGCGCGACAAAATCTGAAGCTGCGGCCATCTAATGAGAATCCAAAAAGATATCGGCTATCAGGATGAATGGGAATAAAGCATTTTTTTTTAGATCAATCACAAAAAAAATGTAGCTGTAGGAGGAATCATAGTTAATATGGTGGTTATATCAGGCACCACCGGATACTGAGGCACCACAATCTTGTTAATTTCTCGCAAATCAATCACAAAACGATATGTATCTACATAATCAGGATTTTGATCTATGGGAGCCCTTTTAAGAATAGGAAGAATGGGACTATTACACATATTGGAGGCTGTCTCCTCCACCACCCCAGTGCGGATCAGATCCTGAATAATGGACAACAAGGCTCGTTAACCTGCAGGGGCAATTTTGTATTGCGGTATTTTTGGTAGACGAGCATTTTGCTTCAAGGTAATCGAAATTGGGGGTATCCTCAACAAACCCACATCAGTGTCTCCGGTTGCCCAAAGTGTTTTTGGAATCTTCTCAAATTCAGGGGGTAAGGTATCCGTTTTGGAGAAGTACCGCACCGAAGGGGCTTGAATAGTCAAATAGACACCATCTGGAGAACAATATATACGAGCATTTAACCTTTTCAATAAGCCTATGCCTAATAAATTCTCACCACATTGCGAGGTTAAAAGGAATGGTGAATCAATAGAAATAGGGCCCAGGGTGAAAGAAAGAGGTTGGGAAATGGGGCTGACCACTGGAGTTCCAGAGAAACCTACGGACACATTATTCTGGCCAGACAGAGCAGCCCCAGGGACAAGGGCATGTGAAACAGAACTGTTCATAGCTCCAGTGTCAACTAGAAACTTACCCGATGCGCCCATTAAATGTGCATTAACATAAGGTCCGTTTTGATCTATAGGAATTGACACACGTCCCCCACTCTGCCTTCGGCTATCCTATGCAAGAGGATAGCCTGCCGATGCTTCGCTAGCACATTCTGCGTTGAAGTACTGCTATCCCTGACCAGGATCAAAATAGTTTTGACTATTCCCACCTGGTCCCGACTCTTCCTGCCTTGTATGTCCACCACGATTACCACGACCGCGTCCTCTCCCTTGACCTCGCATAGTGCTGTGTTGCGCATATAACAACGGACACTGGGAACGCCAATGTCCTTCCTGTTTACAGAAGGCGCATTGGTTTATTCCCAAATCAGTTCTTCCTCCACCCTGTACTTGGCCCGCCCCTCGTGGAGCAAAAGTTGGCACTCCCCGACCCCTCCCACGGCCTCTCTCAACTTGCTGTAACAAGACCCTCGTTTTTAAATCTTTTGTTTTCTTTTCTGTTTTATCCTTACTTTCATTCTCTCGGTGCTCATAGTATTGAGCCATGCTTAATATAATTGAAGGAGTAGACGTCGTCCAAGTACTTTCTGCTGCCTGGAGTCGGGCAGAAATTTCAGGCAGTAAATTAGTTACAAACCTATTGACAAACAAACGTACACCACCCTCCTTGGATAAATCTTGTCCGCTGAAGTCAATAAAAACACCTTCAAATCTAGTGAAAAAATCTGACACACTCTCATCCTTCTTTTGCTGGCACGCTGTCAATTTATCCCAATCAACTTTTCTAGGAGAGATTAACGAATGCATGTATGTGATTATTTTGTCAGGTAATGTTAATATTTCAACCCTGGGCTTATCTCCTGGTTTTCGATCTCTATCCCAATCTCTCAATTGATCCCATGTTCCCCCAAATTCAGTCACATGATCTTGGTCATGTACCTGACGCCATATATCCACTGGTACTAATAAAGCAAAGAATAATTCTATATCGGCCAACGTCATTACCGCCGATGAGGCGGCTTCAGTAAGTTCTTTATAATATGCTGTAGGATTTTTCCTAGGATCATGCAAATGAGCCTTTAATGACAGCACTTCACTGCGTTTCCACGGGGTGTACACCCACTGTTCCTGAAAACGAGCATCTACTCGGGTAACCACCCCTAGTGCATCTACTATTTCAGTAATTTCTGGATGATAAATAGGGTGTACTTCACGCATTGGGTAATGTGTGGAGCCCGCAGGAACAGCAGATTGAAGTCGAGTTCTGTAACCAACCATTGTTCTAATATTTCCGTACACCTCTCCCGGGCTTAACTGAAATTTATGCGCTCGGTCATGAATATCATACAGTATTGCTGGAGCCCTCCCCCCTTCATGAACCTGTTCCCATAATGATATGAGGCGTCCAGCCATATGTTCTAACGCATGCTGTTGCATCACGGGCTCATAGTCTTTCATAGTGCTCCATATGTCAGACAAAGTATAAATAGGCTGTCGCATCCATTGTGATGCTTGCTGTGCAATAGTTTCCCTTTCCTCTGATCCTAAGGCTGACCGGGTAAAGAACTTCTTACCATCAAGAAAGCCGGGCGGAAGTACCGGAGTGGAAACAGCTGGTAAAGGAGTCGCACTCGCTGAGGAAGAGGTCAACACACGAGGAGAATATGTTGACCCAGGTGACAACTGAAGAGTTTCAGCTGCCGCAGACGACAACAAATTGGGCAATAAAGTCATAATCTCTGAGACAGACGAGGACAACCGGGACAAATTTGTTGGAGGCGCAAGGAGGGGAGGGGCTGGAGGTGCCGACGCAGTAGGAGCTACCGTCGGCACAACTGAAACTTGCACAGGGGCGACTGGCCCCGCAACGGCTGATACCGGGGCAACTGGTACTGCCGGATTTAACCGTTGCGGAACATATGGGGGTGGTGGACGTATGTCCAATAGATCTCCTATTTCATCTTCAGCGTCAGGCCGAGCCACATAACTTTTATCCACCTGTAATCTGAACTCACGATTCACACATTCAATCCCTTCGTCCGTTGGGGCTCTGTCGTAGGCAACAGTCTTCTGAGTAATGGTTTGCCCTGCTTTGACTCTAGCTAGTTTCTCTTCTCTCATTCGCCTTCGCTTCGATTCCTTCTGCCAGGTGTTTAACGCTTCAAACATAGACTGCATACTGTGTCTAGAAAATAACTGATCCTGTAAGAAGGCAATTTTCTTTTCATCAAAAGAACCCGTTTTAGGCCATTGCAATTCTTCATTACCTCTGGTATACTTATGCCACAAAGTATTAAACAATAAAGGAGCTATTCCATGTTTTATGTACATATAATGGCTAGGACTGTCTTCTGGTGGGGCAGGTTGACTTTCGGCCAAACGAGAGCCACTAGTCCGACAACAACAACCAAAACAATTCAATTTGCTGAAGCACGGCATGTTAGTTAACAGACAAACACAAAACGACATATTATCAAACTCTTAGATCACATATAACATATATTGATGTTTCCTATATAACCTTTTCTGTAGTTCAACCCCAACCTACCTATCCAAACTTGATGCATCCACATATACGAACCGAGCCCGTCGACTCCCGTTCGTGGAGAATTATTCAAAATACTGGACCGACAGAATCACAACGAGCAGGCTTCCAAAAAGACTGGCAAGAGGCAGTCAGACAGGTGCAACCAAGGACTGGACTACAGACCATCCCATGACCTCCTTGGTTCATCAGTGAGACTGTTCTGATGGGGTCTGAGGATCACCTCAGATAGGTCTCATGGCTACCCAGTTACAGCCACAGGCTTTTCCGAATACAATCCGGCCGTGTGTTACACACAGGTAACAACTAGGCATCTGATCAGTGTCTCTCAATCACAAAAGGATCCATGGAGTCTCTACAGTCAGTCCCTACCGGACTACCCTGCAAGACCTCCGTAATTCTCCTAGGGCACTCACGACCCCCAAACCAAAATACAGTTAACTGTTCCAAATGCACCGCTTAAAGCGTGCGTCAAAACAAACAAATTACTCACCGGGTGCACCCAGGTACGGATGTTCGTTCTCCGCTGCCAACTTCTTGGGACCAACACGGTCAGCTCCTGGGTTAAGCCCGTAGGACCCCAGGGAGAAGGAAAAATAAAATCCCTCTCCCCCACCCGCCCGACCAGAACGCCCTCAATCCTACCACCCGAATACGGGGAAGGAAAAGACCCTATCACGGGGTCCCACCAGAGTCGCCAATTGAAGTACTTAACAAAAATCCCAAGGGCCACACTTACCGATGGCCCGCAATATCTTTCCTTAATAATAGTCAGTTGGCAACGGAGAAGGTTCAAACGTTTTATTGGCCAAAGCAAACTCTACATAGAGGAGCCTCGTCGATCCTCACCCATCAGGTGCGCCGAGGAAGACTGCTGGCACCTTGACAAAACCACACTTATATACATAACGGATTCAGCATACAAAGCCTTATAAGTGGAAAAATACTAGTTAGTCCATGGGCTCCTGAATGAGCTCATACAGTGTTCAGTTTCAGCCTTACACAAAGGGTTGCTATCTATACAGAGGAGGTTGGCAGGGTGACTCCCTTTTCGTCCCAGGGCCTGAAGGAATTTCGCTTGATACTCCCTACAGCAGATGTGACCTTGGGCCTCGGCCATAAATACAACTAACCTGTCTCTGGGCTGGTACGAACTAAATCATGAAGATGGTAGGCAAAGAAAACCACGTGATCTGAAACGTGGTCTATCACAAACCAAGATGGCTACAGTATGGTTTTCGGCCCTTCTGTCGTGCAGTGAACGAGTGAAAAGAAATAACGCTTCTTCTAGAGCATATCAATATATGTTTATGTGATCAGAATACCATCATAGATACATTGTGCTAACTTTACATGGTGTGAATAAACAGAACAAATGATTTTTATCCTTCAGGGCTTTGATCTTCCCCCCACTCTTCCCACTTGCCTGGCAAGTCTCACAGGTCCTACAGTATGTATCAGAGCTTTTGCGCATCTGGGGCCAATAAAAGTGGGTGACCAGCCTCTCAAAGGTCTTGGTCTGCTCCAGATGTCCTGCCAATGGAATGTCATGAGCCAACCCCAGTAGGAAGGCTTTGAAGCACTTGGGTACCACCAGCACAAGGGCTGACCCCGGCTCAGCAGCCTTAGGCTCGCTATACAGGAGACTGTTCTCCCAATAAATCAGATGTGAACCAGACATATCACCTGCTGCCTGGGCTGCAGCCTGTTGCCGCATACCCTCAAGAGAAGGGCAAATTCTCTGCTGTTCACAAAACTCCTCCCTGGTGGGCCCTCCTTCCTGCTGCCACTGGGTCAGCTCAGGCAGGTCCCCTAGGTTGGTACTCTGCTCCTCGGTAGGCTCCAGGGCATCCCCCTCAGGGTCTGCTCCTTCCTGGGCCGTGGGAACCAAGGGGGCCGGCTTCCCGCACCCCCTGCCCCTTCTCTCTAAGGCAGGGACCTGGGCCATACTCTAAGGCTCCAGGCCTTTCTCAACACCCTTCATGGCCGCCATGGACCGAGTGGTAGCACACGCCCACTCAGGCAGACCCAACATTTGTAAGTGAGCTCTCCTCTCCACCGTAGCCCACGGTGAGTTCTCTAAATCATTGCCCAACAGACAGTCCACAGGCATGGCAGGCCTCACAGCCACCTGAAGAGTTCCTGAGAGCCCCCCCCCCCTCAAAGGGAACCTGAGCCACCTCACATTGGCTCTCTGTGTTGTCTGCGGACACTCCTGGGTAGAATGCATGGGGCACAACCTGCTCTTTGGACACCAACCGGGAGCTGACAGCAGTTACACTGGCTCCTGTGTCCATTGATGGTTACCCACTGCCTGTATTTTTTAGTGTTATCAGGCAGTGCAGGCTTAGGAACCATTTCAAAGTCTCCTAGTGAGACAAGGGTCAATTCTACGGGGTCCCACCCACCTTGGGCACCCATCTCCTCCTCCCCCAGGGCTACACTAGCAAGCTGGCGGGAAAATGCATGGGGTGGTGCAGGAGTATCCCTTTGGGGACACTGGGGATCAAAGTACCTGTGGCCCACCTGGCCACACTTAAAACAAGTAGGGAGCCCCCTTGGAACAGGCCTACCTGTTGGGGGCATTGGCTTCTTATCCTGGGGAGGCTGGGACACCACTGCCTGGTTCCCTTGGGAATTATTTTGGGGCCCTCGGTGGAACTCCCTTGGTTTACCCCTGTCCCCCCACCTCTCTGCTGGGGACCCTGCCCACCTTTGGCGAAGTCTCCCACTGGACCCTTGCGAACCCGGGTGCTCACCCAGCGGTCCGCCTCCTCAGCAAGCTTCCTAGGGTTAGTTAGCTTGCAATCTATCAGATGCTGGCGTAGCTCAGGAAAACAATTACTAGAGAAATGCTCCCATTCAATCAAGTCATACAGTTGCTCAAAAGTTTCTACTTTGCTGCCTTTTACCCAGAGCTCCATTGCTCTGCCAAAAAAAGACATATTCAACCCACGTGGTACCCTCTAACTTCTTGCAGGTTCTAAATCACTTCCTGTACATTTCAGGGGTCAAACCATAGCGGGTAATCAAAGCTTCCTTCATGTGGGCATAAACCATCCTACTTTCTGGGGGCAGGTCCAACAAGATATCCCTCCCCTCACTAACAAAGCGTCCCCACAACCCCGCTCCCCAATCCTTCTCAGGGACCCGGTGGGACACTATAGCTTACTCATAAGCGGCAAACCATTGCCCAATATCTTCACTTTTATGGAAATCCTTAATAACCTCTTTAGGTATATAGGGCCCGATTCACAGAACTAACTTAAGACAAAATCCTAAACTTTCTACCATTTTGGTATTCACAGAATGCACTGTGATCGTGGGGATGTGGCGGGCTGGAATAACAGACGAGGAGGCCAGATATAGTGGGCTATAGTGCGTTTCTTTAATATACACAAGTTCCAGTATAGGGTTGAGAGTCACGGGTAACGGGGTGATGGTTCTCGTCTCGGTCGTCGTTGTCGGGGTTTCTGGTACGCTTCCCGCTCTTGGCACTCTTCGGCGGTGGTAGACCGGGGTAGGTGTTCCTCGGAGGACCGAAAGAAAAACAAACAGAGGAGCCGTCAGTCCTGCAGGGATTCTGCGGAAGATACCGTCCCCGAGACCCACAATGTGATGAAGAGGAAACGGACCGTGAGGGGGGGGGGGAAAGAAATGGGTCGAGGAGGAAAAAGGACAAGACTGAGGGTGCTCGGAAAGGGTTTGTGAGAAATAGGACTTATAGTGTCAACAGTGCTGTATAGTATTTACAAGGGGGTTGGACGTGACTGTAGAAGTGAGGGAGTCTATATACAAGGAGGCTTCTATGGTTTTACACAGCGTACCTAGCGAGCTAGAATATGGGGGAAGGTACTCACACGCTCCGCCGTAACTCTCCTTTGAGTTACGGCCGCTCTTCAGCTACCTCCGGAGGACTCCACCAGTCTTCCGACCATTCCTCGAGGTCCCCACTTCCGTCTTCTCCTTCCTCCGTATCGCCAGTCGAGAGTTCCTGCCACGATCTTCCGACCCCTTCGTTCTTCTCAATTCCGTCTTTTCTGTGGTCGTCCACCGGGGAGGGGGAGGGACTTCCGGGGTACCGGTCGAATCCTTCCGGTCTGTCGTCACATCGGATTGGACCCTGTAAGAGAGAGAGGGGCGGGGTCGTCGTTGTCACGGACTCTTTGGAGATCATATCGTTTGGCGTGTCCGGGAAGGGAGAACTCCGTAAAGGAGGTAATCCGGGTGGTACACGGGAGGGTTTAGGGTTCGGGGAAAAGGGTCCCTCACATGCACTTACTGCTTTTGGTATTCACAGAATGCACTTACTACTTTTGGTATTCACAGAATGGATTTACGACTACTAACTTTACGTCCGCACTCGGGACGGAAATTCCGGCCCAGAGGCGGAGCTTCCGGCCCAGAGGCGGAGCTTCCGGCCCAGAGTCGGAGCTTCCAGCCCGGAGGCGGAGCTTCCGGCCCAGAGGTGGAGATTTTGGCCATGGCTAAATCTCCGCCACTGGCCGGAATCTCCACCTCCGGGCCGGAAGCTCCGCCTCTGGGCCGGAAGCCCCACCTCTGAGCCGGAAGCTCCGCCTCAGGCCGGAAGCTCCGCCTCCGGGACGGAATTTCTGGCCCGAGTGTGGACGTAAAGTTAGTAGTCGTAAATCCATTCTGTGAATGCCAAAAGTAGTAAGTGCATTCTGTGAATACCAAAAG
This sequence comes from Triturus cristatus, assembly GCF_964204655.1. Classification (NCBI taxonomy): domain Eukaryota; kingdom Metazoa; phylum Chordata; class Amphibia; order Caudata; family Salamandridae; genus Triturus; species Triturus cristatus. The sequence goes on from NC_140589.1 coordinate 297,672,309, forward strand.
TAGTAAGTGCATTCTGTGAATACGAAAATGGTAGTAAGTTTAGGATTTTGTCTTAAGTTAATTCTGTGAATCGGGCCCATACACTCTACTCTCAGTATGCACTACTGGTATGCTGCCACCAGAGGGGGAGATCTCTATACTCTTTGCTTTAATCTCCAACTCCCTCAAAATTCTCTCATGTTCAAATTTCACCTTCATCATCTCAAATTCTAACTTCTTATTCTCTAGGTCTCTCTGACCATCCAATGTAAGCCTAGCCATCTCCATATTATGCCGCCTATCTCTCTCTCTTTCCTCCATCTCTTCTGGAGTCAGGCCCCTTGAGGACACACTAGTGCCCGGGCTGGAAACTGCTTTATCCCCTACCAAATCTACAACTTCCTCCTGCTGCTCTCCTGCATTCACTCCCCCCTCCACAGGCTCTTCCCTATTCCTAGGGGCATCCCTGGCCTCTAGCCAGGCCTTCAGTGCCTTGTAAAACTCTTCTCTCTTAGTGAGACCTGTGATATGGACTGTGAAGCGTTTGCAAAAATATTTGAGCTGCTTAGAAGTGTAGGTGTCTATTTTCTCTTCTTCCCAGGAGAGATCCTCAGAGGCATTGGATCTGGGCTTGCCCATTGTAGCAATAACTGGCAATAACAATCAAAAATAGAATCAAGAAATCTCAAAATACGTACGTGGTTATGTTATGGTCTGCACTCACTAGTAGTGTACACTATAATTACTGTATGCAATCATAAATGCAAGTCCAGATCCTCACCGCTGACCACCAATGTTAGAAATGGGGGTCTCTAGTTGGCAATGGCTGGCCACTGTCCAAGGAGGGACCCTTCTTCCTAAGTCAGAGTAAGCAGCCTACACCCTTTGATAACCCCTGCTCAACCCTGCGGTAACGTAGCACGAGCAGCTAGGCTTATCTCAGAGGCAGTGTGTGAAGCATGTATGACCATACACAGTAATACAATGAGGAACACTATAAATGGACACCACTCAAGTAGTTGTAAAAAATAGGTATATTTATATAGACTTAATCACAAGACCAATAACAGTAAAAATCCACAATACTAGAAAAATAGGGCTACTTTAAAAATGCTGCAAAAATAGTTCAAGGTGCACAAAATGATGTTCAGTTCGATGCAGTGGTCTTTGCGACCCTTTTACTCACAAGGTATCTGGATTCTGTAGCAAAGCAACAAAAATGTCGCTAAGGAGTTGTCGCGATAAATTTCCTCACGCTAACCAGCGATGCGTTGAATCCTTACCGCAAGGGAGGATGATGCGCTGGGTTGCGGGCAGGACAAAGCGACAAACTTCTTCACGCTAAGCCGGTGATGCTATAAAATCCTTGCCGCCAAGGGAGGATGATGCACCGCGCCTGTTGCGTGTGCGATCTTGCTGCGATGAAAGAAAATGGCGCTCTGCGAGGGAGCTATGATCCTGATGCGATGCGGGGAAAATGGCAAACGCTCGGCGTCTGCGCTGCGATGAGCTTGATGCGATGATTTGGGGTTAGCGAGCACTTTGGGGCACGCTAACAGGTAATGCGACAATACTTGGGTTAGCAAGCGTTTTCAGACCCGCTGACAGGCGATTCAATAACTTGGGTTAGCGAGCGTTTTCAGACCCTCTGACGGGCTCTGCGACGATCTTCGGGATAGCGGGCGTTTTCAGGCCCGCTGACGGGTGATGAGATAATCTTCGGGATAGCGGGCGTTTTCAGGCCCGCTGATGGGTGATGCGATAATCTTCAGGATAGCGGGCGTTTTCAGGCCCGCTGATGGGTGATGCGATAATCTTCGGGGTTAGCGAGCGCTCGGCGGCAGGAGAGCGACGATTTTTCTCACGCTCACCAGCTGCAGTGGCCCGCTAACGGGGGTTAGCGACGATTTTCAGCACTCTTTTCTCAGCAGTAGAACTAGAGGCCCTGGATCTCACAGGAGCCTCACCTGCAGATAGAAATCCTCGCTGGGAGGACACAGGAGGCTGGTGGTGGAGTCTGGTGTGCCTGAGACTCCTGCAGGAGGCTAGCTCTCTTCTAGCCCTTCGGTGATTGCTGTAGCCACAAAATAAAAGTTCCTTCAAAGTCTTTTCCTTCTTCTTCCAAGTCCAGTAGTGACCACTGCAGGCCAGTCCAAGAAACAGCACACAAAGACAGTCCTTCTCCTGCAGATTCCTGTAGTTACACGGACAGAGGTTCTTCTTGTTGTCTAGGAGCAATACAAATTGTAGGGGTTTGGGCACAAATATTTATACCCCCAAAGTCTTTGTTCTTAGGAGTCACAAGTCACTGAACCCAGCCAGAACCAGTTCTGCCCAGCCCTGGAGCACTTTGTTTACCAGGCTGCATCCTTCCTTTCAGAAAGAGGGGGTCTGCCTTCAGACGCACAGTGGGAGGGGGAACCAGCATTCACCTTGCCAGGCACAGCCCTATTCAAGTGCAGGAGCTACCCCTCCCCTCACTCCAAGGCAGATCTCTCTATTCAACCCAGGTCTGACTCAGCCTGCCCTGTCCCTCCAATACCAGACAGCCAATACACATAATAGCAGAGCACACTGGAAGGCTTAGGCAAGAAAGTACCTATACTCTAAAAGTGGTAGTTTCAAACACAGAATATAAAAATAACCTTCACTAAAAGATGTATTTTAAGATTCTGAGCTCAGGCATACTAAATCCGTTTTTCTACCATGTTCTGTGGGTCAGTTAGGACTATAGGATGTAATAGCCCAGACCATTCTGGCATATGGAGAACAGGTAGCCTTGATTGATTGATTGATTGTGAAACTTGCATAGCGCAGCTATCGCCCTACGGGCATCTTGGCGCTTTAGACTGAGAGGAGAGCATCAGAGATGATAGAGGAGGACCGAATAACATGCCTAGATTAAGCTTTAGGAAATAACCAGGTCTTGAGTCCCTTACGGAATTCGAGTAAGGAGTTGCACTGTCGCAGGTTCGCAGGGAGTTTATTCCACTCTCCAGGGGCTACCGTGCTAAAGGCTCTTCCGCCTACCCTCATACGCTTAAATCTCGGGACCGTCAGTAGTCCAGCTGTAGAGGAGCGTAGTTGTCTGCTTGGAAGGTAGCGAGCAAACCTGTCCTGTAGAGGGACTGGACCTAGTCCGTGCACTGCTCTAAAAGTCAGACACAAGGACTTGAAGAGGATCCTTTCTCTCACCGGAAGCCAGTGTAAGTCCCTTAGTGCTCTGGTTGATGAAGAGCGGCGTTGCCTATCGAGCACCAATTTGGCTGCGGCTGACTGAATCCTCTGCAATCCTTGGTGGACATACTGCGGAGCCCCCAAATACAGGGAGTTGCAATAATCAAGTCTGCTTAATACCGTGCTGCGCACCACTGTAGCTTGCGACTCCCTAGGGAGCAGAGGTAGAATACTTCGGAGCAATCGCAGCAGGGCAAAGCAGACGTTTGCAGTTTTACTAGCTTGGGAAACCATCTGGAGATCGTCGTCAATGATTACCCCAAGATTGCGGACCTTTTTGACTGGTATAAGGGGTCCTTCCTCCGGTGTAAGACGGAATTCAAGAGGAAGATGTTTGGGAATCCTGAATGGTGAGCAGAGTACCACCTCAGTTTTACCGCTGTTAAATTGAAGAGAGTTCCGTCTGAGCCAGTCCATGGTCTGGTTCATACATTGATGGAAGCGATCCATGGCCAGTGCATCCTCCCCTTCCAGAGAGAAAGCCAGCTGCGTATCGTCAGCGTAGTTCACCAAGCTGACTCCGAAAGATTTCATTAACGGAAACAGGGGCCGCAGGTAGATGTTAAAGAGGATGGGACTAATTGCGGATCCCTGCGGCACCCCGTACGCAACTGGGGATCTGTTAGAGGAGAACGGTGCTAGGGTGACAACCTGCTGTCTGTCTTCAAGGTAGGAGCGGAACCATTGCAGCGCTCTACCCTTTACACCTATCTGCCTCAGCCTCTCCAGCAGGACAGAGTGGCTTACCGTGTCGAATGCTGCCGACATATCAAGGAGCACTAAAATCATAGCACTCCCATTGTCGGCTCGCATGCGAAGATGGTCCAGCATGGTGATTAAAGCTGTTTCGGTTCCGTGACCTGGGCGGAAACCGAACTGATCCCGATCCAACAGCAGGTTCTCCTCCAAAAACTGAGATGGGGTCCTGCTCACGGATTTTTCCAGTAGTTTCACCGGGTACGGCAAAAGGGAAATGGGCCTGAAACTGGCTGGCACCAAAGGGTCCAGGTTCGGCTTTTTTATCAGTGGGGTGACTACTGCTAATTTCCAGCAGCCTGGAACAGCTCCATCAGTCAAGGATTGGTTGCAAATCATCCTTAGCCAAGGAAAAGTGTTACGTCCGTAAAGCTTCCAGATTTTGTGGGGGAAGGGATCTAGAGGAGAGCCCGACGACACGCTATCAGTCAGTTTATCAAAGATTTCATGGGAGAGAGGTTGAAAACTGTCCAAGGTGGCAATCGTTTCAAGGTCTTCATCCGCAGGATTAGTGGTTCCCTTAGGACCATCCTGTGTGTTGACCTGCAAATGATTGACGATGTTGGAAATTTTTTCCTGAAAAAAGGAGGCGATTTCGTTACACAAAAGTTGCGAGGGGGCAATTCTGTTATTCAGACAATCTGGGTTAGTGAGATCCCTGACGATCTTAAAAAGAGCTTTAGACCCGTTGGGAGCCTGTGAAATAGAGTTAGCGTAGAAATCTGCCTTCGATCTCAGGATGAGAGTTTTATATTGCAATTGAACTTGTTTTAAGACTTTTTTATCTTCCTCAGAGTAACTTCTTCTCCATTTTCTCTCTGCCTGTCTTACAGTAGTGAAAAACGAAATTGGGTTTAATTCACTACTAGGACATGCTACACACATCAGAGCATGTCCTACCTTACACATACAATGCACCCTATCATAAGGGTGGCTTACAGGATGCCAAGGGAAGGTTCAGGGGCTGGGAAGTGGGTGCACTTCACAGCCAAGATGGCAGTTCTGGACTGCATGCAGACACTGCAGTGGCAGGTCTGAGACACATGTTACAAGCTGCTTCTGTGGGTGGCACAAACCAGTGCTGCAGGCCCACCAGCAGCATTTGGTTTACCAGCCCTGGGCACACACAGGCCACTCTACTAGGGACTAACAGGTAAACCAAATAAGCCAATCATGGATGTACCACTTCACATGTCATCTTTACAAAGGGAGCATTCGCGCTGTGGCACTGAATGGCAGTGGCACAGCGCCCAGAGCATCTATAACCAGCAAAAACAGAGGAGACACAGCGCGAAATGGAAGGGAGACTCACGCCAATGGTGCCAGGTCTAACAGCATACAAATGGGTCAGAACCTAGGGTGAGGCAGAAAACCCAGAACCAAGGGGGTGACACCAAAAAGCAAGATCCTAAAGGCTCTGAAAAAGGTGGGGATAAGTCAAAAGACCAGAAGTCTTCACAAGGGCCCCAAAAATCTGAATCTGGTGGGGATTCACAGTCTAACAAGGGAAAAGGCCAAAAGAAGCTCTGGTTCAAATTCTGTAAACGGATAGGGCACTGGACTTCTGACTATAACAAGTCCAAAGACCAAACAACCACCACTCCTGCCCCCTAGTGCAGCTACTTGTGGAGGTGGTAATCTGAATAAGGGTGTAGTAGGGTTGACCCTGGGTTCTGAAGTGGACTCTGGCCTAGTCAGAGTACCCACTCAGGCATTGCTGATTTGTGATGGAGACATTGATATGTCCTTCCTAGTGAGCCCCAGTAATCTGGGCAAATACAAACAGCAGCCTGTAATAAATGGCAAACAGGCTTTGGCATTTAGGGACACATGAGCTAGTGTCACCATGCTGGCAGAGGATCTTGTGGACCCTGAACAGATCATCCTGGGTGAAATGTACCAGGTTACCAATGCAAGCAATGTCAGGACCAACCATAGTCTGGCAGTTGTGAATTTCTCCTGGGGAGGGGTAACTGGCCTCAAGAAGGTAGTAGTCAGTGCAGACCTCCCTGTCGAATGTCTATTGGGCAATGATCTAGAGACTTCAGCCTGGTCTGAAGTAGAGTTATGGACTCATGCTGAGATGTTGGGCATCCCTGCAGAGGCATTTGCTGTGACCAGGTCACAGGCCAAAATGCATCAAACTGAACCAGCTCTGAATCCTGAAAGTATGGACCAGGTGCTACCCAAGAAGAGGAGCAGTAGGGTTAAGGCAGTACCTTCCCCTCTGTCTCAGATCACAGATTTACCTCTGGAGGGAGGAGAAGCAGATCCTGAAGAAGGAACTGCCCCAGAGGGACTTGAACCTGATCAGGTTGAGTTATTGGGGGCAGGGGGCCCTTCTAGGAAAGATATAAGTAAGGAACAACAGTGCTACCCCTCTCTTGAACCCCTCAGACAGCAGGCTGTTGCTGAGGCTGCTGGGAGTGCTAGTGGGTCCCATAAAGTTTATTGGGATGAGGGACTCCTATATTCTGAGGCTAGAGATCCAGCCCCTGGAGCCACCAGGAGGTTGGTAATACCTCAGAAGTTTAGGGGGTTCCTCTTGACCCTAGCACATGACATCCCTTTAGCAGGTCACTTGGGTCAAAACAAGACCTGGGATAGGCTTGTTCCTCATTTTCATTGGCCACATATGTCAGAGGACACCAAGGAGTTTTGTCGCTCCTGTGTCACTTGCCAAGCCAGTGGCAAGTCAGGTGGCACAACAAAGGCCCCCCTGATACCACTACCTGTGGTGGGGGTACCCTTTGAAAGGGTAGGGATTGACATTGTTGGTCCCCTTGACCCTCCAACAGCATCTGGGCACAGATTTATCCTGGTGGTAGTGGATCATGCCACCAGGTACCCAGAGGCAATTCCCCTGAGGACCACCACGGCCCCTGTGGTGGCAAAAGCCCTCATTGGAGTTTTCTCCAGAGTGGGTTTCCCAAAGGAGGTCATATCTGACAGAGGTACCAACTTCATGCCAGGATATCTAAAAGCAATTTGGAAGGAGTGTGGTGTAACTTATAAATTCACTACTGCCTATCACCCACAGTGCAATGGGTTAGTTGAACGTTTCAACAAAACCCTTAAGGGAATGATTTAAGGCCTCCCAGAAAAGCTTAGGCAAAAATGGGACCATTTACTTCCCTGCCTTCTGTTTGTATACAGAGAGGTTCCACAGAAGGGGGTTGGTTACAGCCCATTTGAACTTCTGTTTGGGCATCCTGTAAGAGGTCCATTATGTTTGGTGAAGGAGGGCTGGGAGTTACCTCTCAAACCTCCCAAACAGGATGTGATGGACTATGTACTTGGTCTCTGCTCCAGGATGGCCGAATACATGAAGAAGGCAACTAAAAACCTGGAGGCTAGCCAAGAACTTCAAAAAACTTGGCATGACCTAATGGCTGTGCTGACTGTGTACCAGCCAGGACAGAAAGTGTGGGTGTTGGAGCCTGTGGTCCCAGCAGCCCTCCAGGACAAATGGAGTGGCCCCCATACAATTGTTGAGCAAAAGGAAGAGGTCACCTACTTGGTGAATCTTGGAACTCCCAGGAGCCCCCTTAGGGTGCTCCATGTCAACAGATTGAAACCATATGTTGACAGGGCTGACATGGGCTTGCTCATGGCAACTGATGAGGAACAGGAGGAGGAGAGTGACCCTCTCCCTGACCTGCTCTCACAGAACCCTGATGATGGGTCAATAGATGGTGTTGCTTTGGCAAGCAGCCTCACTGACCATCAGCAAACTGAATGCAGACAAGTTCTGCAACAGTACAGACATATGTTTAGCCTGACCCCTAGTCAGATTACCTGGTGCACCCATGAGGTGGACACTGGGGACAGTCTGCCTGTCAAGAGTAAAATCTACAGGCAACCTGACCATGTCAGGGACTGTATCAGGACTGAAGTCCAGAAAATGTTGGAGTTAGGTGTGATTGAGCCTTCAGATAGCCCTTGGGCTAGTCCAGTAGTCCTTGTGCCCAAACCTCATACCCAGGGTGGTAAGAAAGAAATGTGGTCTCAATGCAGTCACCAGGACTGATGCCTATCCAATTCCCAGGGGAGATGAACTGATTGATACTTTGGCCTCAGCCAAGTATCTGAGTACATTTGACCTAACAGCTGGCTACTGGCAGATCAGGTTAGCTGAGGATGCCAAGGCCAAAACAACATTTTCAACAGTGCTGGAGTTACCTCACCAAGTGAAGCCGGGTGCATAGGTGTCTTTTGGTGTCGGGTCGTGGCGTCGTTTTCAATGGGAGCCAAAGAAGACTTGCTGCTTGTGAAGACAGGAGAAGTGTCCAGTGGAATCCAAGGCTGGATTCAGAAGAAAGAAGACCTGAAAGCAGAGGAGACAGTGTTCCAAGTCACTTGGCAGTGACCCGGGGCAAGGAAGATGGATGCCCACAGTCGTCGGGTGATTTCAGGTGATCACGGGTGTCTTGACTCTTCAGCCATGAGGTCCAGGAGGCATCGACAAAACCCAGGAGCTGGATTCGGCATGTCCCACGAAGTCTGCAGCTTACTGCGGTGTCGGTGACCAGATTGGAGCCAACAAGCCTTGGTAACAGCAAGTCTCGTGGAAAGTGTAAAAAGTCAGCGGTGCAGACCAGCAAGGTCTGAGGGACTCACCCAGCAAGGGTAAGTCAGGGACGGCCTGAAGCAACCAGGAAAGCCCTTTGGAACTGTAGAAAGGCCTTCTGGGGACCCACAAGCCAGCCGGCAAGGGATCGCGAAGACGCCTCAGGAGGATTCACTCACCAGGAGCCCACGGTCACTCGGGACAAGGTAGGCCTCTGATCTTCAGAGGAAATCCTGCTGGAGGGTTGGACCACACGTGGTCCAATGCACACGTTCGTAGAATGTTGTGAAGGGGTTGCACTCGACAATAGTGCACGGTACCTGGGTATTGCTGTTCCTCGTCACTCGTGGGGTCCACTTTCCTCAGCGTCGATGGGGACTCACGATGGCCTTGGAGAAGTCAGGAAATCCACCTCCAGGGCTGCAGGGACTTCGGACTCCGGCGGGAGCGGGAAAGTTTGCGGCCATTGATTCAAAGTTTTGGTGCCTGCCAAGCAGGGGAGTCATTCCTTGACTCCAAGGGAGATTCTTCAGACTTCCAGAGGTAATGGAACGTCGAAGGTCCAGGATTCTTCTTCAGAGCGTCGTCCAGGGATATCTAGTTTGCAATGGCAAGGGTTCCCTAACTTACACTACAAGGAAGGGAGGGACTAGCTCTATGACTCCTCCTATGGGAGGGTCAGGGGGGTGGGTGGCTACACCCACTTCCCCTTGTACAGTTTCATGCCAGAGCAGAGGCAGGTAGCCCCTGAACCAGTTTGAGCTGGCATATGCACAGAGGAGCCTACTGCCCACCTGGGGAGCAAGACTTCAAAGCACTCTAGGAGTGCACCAACCCAGCCCCAATACACTAAATCCTGTCTGGAAGGTGGTTACACCTCCCTGTGACAGGATGCCTATTGTTGGGCCTCCTCCACTGTGAGGTTCGGTCAGCAGCAGGAGGGCAGCCAAGTGTCTGTGCTGGTGGCATCCATTTTGTGATGCCAGGGCTCTTTCAGGAATCTACTGTGTTTCCACAGTGGGTACATGTCTACCCCTCTAGAAGGGTGGGATCATACTCCCACACCAGTTACTGGTGTGGGGGTATGATTCTAAAGCATTTCACACCAAACACGACATGTTTTGATGCAGTCATCCCAGAGTTAGCATTTACCGCAAGGTTATAATGCACTTAAGAGTATATGGTTTAACCGCATCCACAAACAGCCACAGAGAATAGACTCTGAGAGCTGCAGAGGGGCCCTGCTCAGGCAGAGGCACCCCCTCACATGGAAACCAAGCACCCTGCCCTCAGGATTGATAGGGCCTGCCTTAGGGGTGACTGATAGGTTTATATGTGTGTGTAAGGTGAGATATAGGGAACCTATACCTCAGTGAGGAGTGCTAACACTACCTCACCCAGGCTGCAGTAGCAGGCCTGTGGTGTCAGATTTAGTCTGCTTCCCAGGGGTGGCATAATACATGCTTCAGCCCCTGGTAGGCCTTTGAAGTACCTGTGCCCTTGGTACCTAAGGTACCATATACTAGGGGCTCATAAGGTACCACAGTATCCAATCACTAGTGCATCTAATATGCACTCCAAGTTGTTTAGAGAGAACAGAGAGGCTGGGGCCCTGATTAGCAGGGTCCCAGCCAGACTATAGCCAGAAACCAGTGTTAACATCAGAAAAAAAGTGGGGTCAACATAAGTGCAGATCCTACTCTCCTACACAATCCCCCTCACCCCCCCCCCCCCAACGCAGGGACACTAAACTAACCTTGACCAGTTGAGTCTTCATGTTTTAAGTGGAAATACCTTTCATCTGCATTGGCATGTTGGGTCCCAGGTCTATGTTCCACTGTATAGTCAATCCCCTGTAGAGAAATGGACCACCTTAAAAGTTTTGATTTTTCACCTTTCATCTGTTTGAGCCATAGGAGGGGCTTGTGGTCAGTCTGAACTATGAAGTGAGTGCCAAACAGGTATGGCCTCAGCTTCTTCAGGGCCCACACCACAGCAAAGGCCTCCCTCTCTATAGCTGACCAACGTTTCTCTCTAGGGGTCAGCCTTCTCCTTATAAAAGCTACTGGCTAGTCTTGACCTTCTTCATTCAGTTGAGACAGTACATCTCCCACACCCAGCTCAGAAGCATCTGTTTGGATAATGAACTTTTTGGTGTATTCTGGACTCTGTAAGATGGGGCAGTGCACATGGCCTGCTTTAGGTCTTCAAATGCCTTCTGACAGCTAGCTGTCCACTGAAACTTTTTTGGCATTTTCTTAGAGGTAAGATCATTTAAGGGGGTCACTATAGATCCATATCCCTTAACAAACCTCCTATAATACCCAGTGAGGCCTAAAAAGGCTCTCACCTGTGTCTGGGTGGTTGGAGCTACCCATTCCATGACGGTTTGGATTTTGGTCTGTAAAGGCTGAACCTGGCCTCCACCTACAAGGTGGCCTAGGTACACAACCTGACTCTGCCATTTCTGGCACTTAGTGGCCTTGATAGTGAGGCCTGCTTTTTGCAGAGCCTCCAAAACCTTTCTGAGGTGGACCAGGTGATCCTGCCAGGAGGAACTAAAGACAGCAATATAATCTAGAGAAGCTGAGCAATAAGTTTCCATCCCTGTCAGAACTTTATTCACCAACCTCTGAAAAGTGGCAGGTGCATTATTGGATAGGCATCAGTCCTGGTGACAGCATTGAGGCCTCTGTAGTCTACACAAAACCTCATTTCTTTCTTACCACCCTGGGTATGAGGTTGGGCACAAGGACTACTGGACTAGCCCAAGGGCTATCTAAAGGCTCAATTACACCTAGTTCCAACATTTTCTGGACTTCAGTCCTGATACAGTCCCTGACATGGTCAGGTTGCCTGTAGATTGTACTCTTGACAGACAGACTGTCTCCAGTGTCCACCTCATGGGTGCACCAGGAAGTCTGACTAGGGGTCAGGCTAAACATATGTCTAAACTGTTGCAAAACGTGTCTGCATTCAGTTTGCTGATGGTCAGTGAGGCTGCTTGCCAAAGCAACACCATCTACTGACCCATCATCAGGGTTCTGTGAGAGCAGGTCAGGGAGAGGGTCACTCTCCTCCTCCTGTTCCTCATCATTTGCCATGAGCAAGCCCATGTCAGCCCTGTCAACATATGGTTTCAATCTGTTGACATGGAGCACCCTAAGGGGGCTCCTGTGAGTTCCAAGATTCACTAGGTAGGTGACTTCTCCCTTTCGCTCAACAATTGTATGGGGGCCACTTCTGTGGAACCTCTCTGTCTGCAAACAGAAGGCAGGGAAGTAAAAGGTCCCATTTTCGCCTAAGCTTTTCTGGGAGGCCTTTAATCATTCCCTTTAGGGTTTTGTTGAATCTTTTAACTAACCCATTGCATTGTGGGTGATAGGGAGTAGTGAATTTATAAGTTACACCACACTCCTTCCACATTGTTTTTAGATATCCTGACATGAAGCTGGTACCTCTGTCAGATATAACCTCCTTTGGGAAACCCACTCTGGAGAAAACTCCAATGAGGGCTCTTGCCACCACAGGGGCTGTGGTGGTTCTCAGGGTAATTGCTGCTGGGTACCTGGTGGCATGATCCACTACCACCAGGATAAACCTGTGCCCAGATGCTGTTGGAGGGTCAAGGGGACCAACAATGCAATCCCTACCCTTTCAAAGGGTACCCCCACCACAGGTAGTTGCATCAGGGGGGGCCTTTGTTGTGTCACCTGACTTGCCACTGGCTTAGCAAATGACACAGGAGTGAAAAAACTCCTTGGGGTCCTCTGACATATGTGGCCAATGAAAATGTGGAACAAGCCTATCCCAGGTCTTGTTTTGGCCCAAGTGTCCTGCTAAAGGGATGTCATGTGCTAGGGTCAAGAGGAACCCCCTAAACCTCTGAGGTATTACCAACCTCCTGGTGGCTCCAGGGGTTGGATCTCTAGCCTCAGAATATAGGAGTCCCTCATCCCAATACACTTTATGGGACCCACTAGCACTCTCAGCAGCCTCAGCAGCAGCCTGCTGTCTGAGGGGCGCAAGAGAGGGGCAGCACTGTTGCTCCTTACTCAGATCTTCCCTGGAAGGTCCCCCTGCCCCCAAGAACTCAACCTGATCAGGCTCAAGTCCCTCTGGGGCAGTTCCTTCTTCAGGATCTGCTTCTCCTCCCTCAGGAGGGAATCTGAGATCTGAGACAGAGGGGAAGGCACTGCCTTAACCTTACTGCTCCTCCTCTTGGGTAGCACTTGGTCCATACTTTCAGGATCCAGAGCCGGTTCAGTTTAATGCATTCTGGCCTGTGACCTGGTCACAGCAAATACCTCTGCAGGGATGCTCAACATCTCAGCATGAGTCTATAACTCTACTTCAGACCAGGCTGAAGTCTCTAGATCATTTCCTAATGACATTCGACAGGGAGGTCTGCACTGACTACAACCTTCTTAAGGCCAGTTAGCCCTCCCCAGGAGAAATTCACAACTGCCAGACTATGGTTGGTCCTGACATTGCTTGCATTGGTAACCTGGTACATTTCACCCAGGATGATCTGCCCAGGGTCCACAAGATCCTCTGCCAGCATGGTGACACTAGCACCTGTGTCCCTGAATGCCAAAGCCTGTTTGCCATTTATTACAGGCTGCTGTTTGTATTTGCCCAGATTACTGGGGCTCACTAGGAAGGACATATCAATGTCTCCATCACAAATCAGCAATGCCTGAGTGGGTACTCTGACTAGGCCAGAGTCCACTTCAGAACCCAGGGTCAACCCTACTACACCCTTATTCTGATTACCACCTCCACCAGTAGCTGCACTAGGGGGAACAGTTGCCTTAGGGCCAGGAGTGGTGGTGGTTTGGTCTTTGGACTTGTTACAGTCAGAAGTCCAGTGCCCTTTCTGTTTACAGAATTTGCACCAGGGCTTTTTTGGCCTTTCCCTTTGTTGGACTGTGAATCCCCACCAGATGCAGATTTTTGGGGCCCTTGTGAAGACTTCTGGTCTTTTGACTTATCCCCACCTTTCTCAGAGCTCTTAGAATCCTGCTTCTTAGTGTCACCCCCTTGCTTCTGGGTTTTCTGCCTCACCCTGGTTCTGACCCATTTGTCTGCCTTCTTTTCCTATTCTTGGGGAGAGGTCTGGCAATTATTAAGGATCTGTTCTCTCATCATAAGATTATACAATCCCTTAAAATCAGTAACTCTACTACCAATCAGCCAACCGCCCAGAGCCTTGGTTGCACAATCTACAAAGTCAGTCCAGTCCTGAGTCTGTGCTTTCTGGGTGTCTCTGAACTTCAACCTGTACTGTTCAGTGGTTAAGCCAAACCCATCTATTAATGCACTCTTCAGGACTTCATAATCATCATCATCTTCTCTAACAGTGAGGAGCTTGTCTCTACCTTTATCTGAAAAGGAGAGCCACAAGATTGCTGCCCACTGTTTCTGGGGGACCTGTTGTACTCTACAGGCCCTCCCCATAGCAGTTATCCATTTATGGATATCATCCCCACTCTGGTAGGGAGGAACAACCTTGGACAGGTTCCTATGGTCTGGAATGTAATCTCTGACTCTAGGGACACTGTTGCTGCCACCAGGGGTTTCTAAACCCTCTCTTCTAGAAGCTCTCTGGAGCTCAAAGGCTTCCTTATCTAATGCCAACTGCTTGGTTTTGAGGGCAAATCTTGCTTCCTCATACTGTAGTAGTTTGTACATTCTTTCAGAGGTTTACCTTCTAGGAAGGTATAAGTTCCTTTGTTGGACAGATTCTCTGCCAGAGTGATAGGAGTATTCAGATTCTCTTGAAGGGGATCTAGACCTCTCCTCCACTTTGTCAGTTTTCTTAGGGTACATTCCTCTGTCCTTTACAGATCTCTGTGGATCTGGCCCTTCAACCACAGAGTCCTGGTCATCTTGATTTCCATCATCTGACCCAGAGACTATGATTGACCCACCCCCTGATTCAGACCTATTAGCTCCTAGAGCTAATCTAAGATCATCTGTTGTTAGCAGATCTATCAGGTGTAGTGTGGAGGGACTCTGTTCTAACCTCATATGCCTTGCAGCACACATGGCTTTCAAGTCAAAGAAAGTCATGTCCTTATACTGAGGTTGGGTGGAGCCACTGGCTCCAGCCCTTAAGGACATTCTAGTGTTATGCAGTGTTGTACTACCTACACTAGTTTGAGGCCCACTGATCCTAGCTTGAGCTGTAGAAAGGATGTGCTATCCCTTGGCACACAGCTCTAAGTTCAGTAGAACTTATTGATACTAAGCTTGACTTTATATGTACCTTGAGTACCTTTAGTGGTTTTCAGTTAGTAATTCAAATAGAGATTTTCTGGTAGAACAATGTCAAGCTGGAATCCCACACGCTGCCCACCAATGTGAGAAGTTGGCCTGGCATATGCTGGTCACTAGTTAAAGTGGCCACCTTGCACCAGTCCAATTCGACTCTTATGGTAGATAGGTTTAAGACAACCTTTTAAAGAAAGCTATCCTAGTGGTAGCTGTGGAGAGCCCGAGCAAGGGTAGGAGCACTGCTAATCACACGCCCACCTGTTGGCGAGCAACATATTGCTTGGTTGGCTAACCCATACAGCCACGACCCCACATCAGGGGGTCTCGCAATTGTGGGTCCCCCATCGCCTTGGGACCTCATTGACCCCTACTGGTGACGTACTATTGTTACTTTCACTGGCCACTGTAGTAGAGATAATTCCGAGCACTTCCTCCTCACCACGGTCCTGAAGAATTGCCACCGACCCGTTAGGTGCATCAGGCAAGAAACATGTCGACCTATTGACACATCCCTGTGGATCATTATTATCCTGACAGGGTCCACTTATTTTAATTAGGTTGGTATACCACCAGAATAAATTTGATCTTTATTGGTAATACCAAACCTATTTTAATCCACTACACCCCTACTCACTACACTTGTTTCACTTACCTCCACGCACCTATACAGCTGTCTCTTAAAAGATCTCCGAAAAAGAGCCCCTACGCGGGAGCCCGTCGGGCATTGCAGCGCCGGCCCGACGAGGAGCACAGCCCAATGATGAAGCATGACACCTTGTTAGGTGTGTGAGGGCATTCAATAAGAGACTTGTCTCTCCCCCATTTTCTTCCCCCTGAGGAACTGCACACCTTCGGTCTTGAGCTGCGGAGAGCAGCCTTCAGGCTAAGTCTCTTGAGGAATGTAAAGCAGCTTGTTTTACCTTATAATCTCTTGAATTACCAAATGAAAGGACACCACACAGGTATATATATAAATATATATGTATTTATTTCTAACACACTCTACTAATCTCTTTATGAGATTAGAAGTGAAGAACATATGCAAAAATCAACAGTTCACAACAAGTTAAGCACTTATATGGCTGTGGCCCTAGGGGCGTACCAGACCATGTCACGTTGGTTCAGCCCTCGGGATCGGATTGTTGCCAATTGTGGTCCACCTCTTGATCTACCCAAGCCTAGATAGCCATAATGGCACAGGTCATTAGGAGGATCAAGTGAGGGAAGGAAAGGATGGTGACAGCAGGGAGGGAGACCTGTAAGACATAAGGAACACGATTAGTACCCTACCTAGCTTCCCTAATGCTCCGTTCAGACCTTCCTTTAGTTCAGTCCCATAAACTTCCCTAGTCTATATGAACATATCTGTACCTGTAAAGAAAACAGAACACTCGGCTTCTTTGGCGTACTCTTATTAGGGCGGTCTTAACAGTGGTTCTCCTTGGTTTGACTACATAAACGGATACACAAATACAAGAGCATCATAGGACAATATTACAGCGTCATCAATGAGCATAGGTTCACCCTAGACATACAATGCAACTGCGTAGATCCCTCCCAGCACCTACCCCAAATCAAGGCTCCACCTTGCTTCTCAGGGAGAGCGCGAATCCGCTACTTTAGGATAAATCCCTGTTTAGAATGGAGTCAAGAACACACAAACACAAAGACTGATACAGACGTTTCAACATATAGAGTTTATCGCCATTGTAGAGCCCTTCCTCAGTCTGAGGACGGTATTAATGAAGGAGGTGTTTTGTAAAGGATGCCAATAAATGAAAACGTAGGGTATTCAGGGTAGCAAACCGAGAATAGGTTTGCTTGGGTACCTCTCTCTACCACATGGAATGTTTGTGGCTATTCTCTCTCTCTGCTCAGAGTCTGAGGATTTTAAAGGAGCCGGAATGCCTCCGGGCGATTTCTATCACTGAGGTTGCTAGGATCTTTGCGGCAGTAATACCACCACTCCAGGAGACGATAATTCCCCCCTACCTCCGCATGAGCTAACTCCGAGCTCTCCAACGGAGATGGGGCTGAGGATCACAACAACGGTATTTCACGGGGTTGGTGCACCGCACCCTTACCAGACCTTCGGGTCGCTTAGAAGCCCCCTCTGCACAGGAGCGAACTGGGGCACAAACTGCAAATGTGAACGAACAGGAATCTCCACTGGAAGCGCACGACTCCGCTGCGGCCGTTGGAAAGAATTTCCGACGCGTTGTGGGGCGGCGCTGGCGTCTATGTAGCAGACGCGTTCCGGTGACGTTGGTGTTTTCGCGTACAACGTGTATGCTCCTTGGGCTTCTGGGATATGTAGTTTGGGAGGGGTTTCTGACCGTAACGTCTCGAGCGCGCTCGAGTACGGTCCATAACAGACCATATACTAAAAAAGAGGTATAAGAAGATCGACTTGCGAGGCGACGAGGCCTAGGGTCTGTAGAAGCGCTGGAGCCTCACTAATCCACCCAAGGCAGGTAAGTAAAGGACCCACGGGAGACGCATGCAGTGTGAGAACACAGCCGCGGATCCCAATAGACTTCAATGGAGCAAGTCCGATTGGAATTTTTAAATTTTAGGATGCTTCGGGAGAGTCTACAAGCAAGTCACTTACAGGGTAAGTAGTTCTAGAGCCAACACCCACAGGAGCACCGTAGTGCTGGAGTTAACTCACCCAGGGCAGCCGGGTGCATAGGTGTCTTTTGGTATTGGGTCACGGTGTCGTTTTCAATGGGAGCCAAAGAAGACTTGCTGCTTGTGAAGACATGAGAAGTGTCTGGTGGAATCCAAGGATGGATTCAGAAGAAGGAAGACCTGAAAGCAGAGGAGACAGTGTTCAGAGTCACTTGCCAGTGACCCGGGCCCAGGAAGATGGATGCCCACAGTCGTTGGGTGATTTCAGGTGATCACGGGTGTCTTGACTCTTCAGCCACGAGGTCTAGGAGGTGTTGACGACAACCAGGAGCTGGATTTGGCATGTCCCACGAAGTCTGCAGCTTACTGCGGTGTCGGCAACCAAATTGGAGCCAACAAGCCTTGGCAACAGCAAGTCTCGTGGAAAGTGTAAAAAGTCAGCGGTGCAGACCAGCAAGGTCTGAGGGACTCACCCAGCAAGGGTAAGTCAGGGCAGGCCTGGAGCAACCAGGGGAGCCCTTTGGTTCTGTGGCAAAGTCTTCTGGGGACTCACAAGCCAACCGACAAGGGATCACAAAGACGCCTCAGGAGGATTCAATCACCAGGAGCCCACGGTCACTTGGGACGAGGTAGGCCTCTGATCTTCAGAGGAAATCCTGCTGGAGGCTTGGACCACACGTGTTCCAATGCACAAGTTCATAGAACACCGTGAAGAGGTTGCACTTGACAATAGTGCACGGTACCCGGGTATTGCTGTTCCTCGTAACTCGTGGGGTCCACTTGCCTCAGCATCGCTGGGGTCTCACGATGGCCGTAGAGAAGTCAGGAAATCCACTTCTGGGGCTGCAGGGACTTCGGACTCTTGCGGGAGAGGGAAAGTTTGCGACCACTGATGCAAAGTTTTGGTGCCTGCCAAGCAGGGGAGTCACTCCTTGACTCCAAGGGAGATTCTTCAGTCTTCCAAAGGTAGTGGAACGTCGAAGGTACAGGATTCTTCTTCAGAGCATCATCCAGGATTATCTAGTTTGCAATGGCAAGGGTTCCCTAACTTATACCAGAAGGAAGGAGGGGACTAGCTCTATGACCCCACCTATGGGAGGGTCAGGGGAGTGGGTGGTTACACCCACTTCCCTTTGTCCAGTTTCGCGCCAGAGTAGGGGCTGGTAGCCCCTGAACCGGTTTGAGCTGGCATATGCACAGAGGAGCCTACTGCTCCCCCAGTGCAGGACTTCAAAGCACTCTAGGAGTGCACCCACCCAGCCCCAATACACCAAATCCTGTCTGGAAGGTGGTTACACCTCCCTGTGACAGGATGCCTATTGTTGGGCCTCCTCCACTGAGAGTTTCAGTCAGCAGCAGGAGGGCAGGCCAGTGTCTGTGCTGGTTACATCCATTTTGTGATGCCAGGCTCTTTCAGATTTCTACTGTGTTTCCACAGTAGGTACATGTCTTCCCCTCTAGAAGGGTGGGATCATACTCCCACACCAGTTACTGGTGTGGGGTATGATTCCAAGGCATTTGACATCAAACACGACATGTTTTGTTTGATGCAGCCATCCCAAAGTTAGCATTTACTGCTAGGTTATAATGCACTTAAGAGTATATGGTTTAACCGCATCCACAAACAGCCACAGAGAATAGACTTTGAGGGCTGCAGTGGGGCCCTGCTCAGGCAGACGCACACCCTCACTTGGAAATCAAGCACCCTGCCCTCAGGATTGTTAGGGCCTGCCTTAGGGGTGACTGATAGGTTTATATGTGTGTGTAAGGTGAGATATAGGAACCTATACCTCAGTGAGGAGTGCTAACACTACCTCACACAGGCTGCAGTAGCAGGCCTGTGGTGTCAGATTTAGTCTGCTTCACAGGGGTGGCATAATACATGCTTCAGCCCCTGGTAGGCCTGTGAAGTACCTATGCCCTTGGTACCTAAGGTACCATATACTAGGGGCTCATAAGGTACCACAGTATCCAATCACTAGTGCATCTAATATGCACTCCAAGTTGTTTAGAGAGAACAGAGAGGCTGGGGTCCTGATTAGCAGGGACTCAGCCAGACTATAGCCAGAAACCAGTGTAAACATCAGAAAAAAAGTGGGGGCAACATAAGTGCAGATCCTACTCTCCTACACTGAGGGTCCTATTTTTACACCTGGTGCATTCTGTAGAATATGTTTACAGAGGTTTCTCTTCGGGGTGCTTGGAATTTCCTGACTCTTTTGCTCTGGCTCCAAGCTGGCCATAGAGACAAATCAGTGATGATAATCCCTTTGTGTGAAGGCAGAGCACAGCCTATTCAGTTGCAAGTTGGGCTGTGCCAACCCAGCACCCTTCCTGACAGCAGATGGCCCATTCAGGCACACATAATCCCTCTGTTGTGTGACTGTGTAGGAGGAACTCACAAAGTCTATCTGAAAACTACACTCTGTCATGTGACCTAGGACCGGCTGCAGGCACCAAATGGCAAAGGGCAGAAAAATGCCAACTTTCTAAAAGTGGCATTTTCAAAATTGCAATTTAAAATCTGACTTTACCATTAATGAGGATTTGTAATTGCAGTTTCATAGATACTAATCATGAAATGTTTATCTGTCCCCAATCAAAGGTTAACACTTACTAAATGTAATAAGACAACCCAATGTTATCCTGTGGGACAGGTAGGTCTCACAGTAGTGAAAAACAAATTAAGGAGTTTTTCATCACCTGGACATGTAAATCTTAAAAGTACGTGTCCAACCTTTTAATTACAATGCACCCTTCCCAATAGGCTACATAGGGCCAACGTTATGGCTGATTTATATGAAATTAAGGGGAGTTGGAGGCTTGGCAGGGGGGTTATATTGGCAAGTTAAATTGGCAGCTTAAAACTGCATTCAGGCTGCAATGGGAGGCCTGGGACATGTTTTAAGAGGCTCCATAATTGGGTGGCACAATATGTGCTGCAGACCAACTAGTAGCATTCAATTTTCAGACCCTGGGTGGCATACCGCTCTACAAGCGACAAATAAGTAAATTAAATATGCCAATCAGGTGTAAACCAATTGAACTATGTTTAGGGGAGTGAGCACAAGCACCTTAGCACTGGTTAGCAATGGTAAAGCGCAGAGTAATAATGACATCAAAAACAAATTCCAGCAAAAATGGAGGGAATTAAGCAAAAGGTTTGTGAGAATACTACCCTAAGGCTGACACGAATAACAATCTTGCTTTTCCATCTCTGACCAGCTTCACTAAAACTATATAGACCATATCTAAATTGTATAAAGTGTCTTGTTTATAGCACATGAGAAGTAAGGTTGAGCGCCTGGTTCAGACTAGTAGGACCTCACCTAGCTTAACAAGTTTCTGTTAATAAGAGGATCGTGTCTGATAAAAACGAATTCTGTCTTTCCCCCTTTTTCAGAATGCGTTTTAGAAGACTACAGGTTGGGCCTGAATCCCCTGGCTTTTGTAATGGCTGAGCTGCTTTCTGCACTTTCTGTGCCCCTCCCCCGAGGAGCGGATTGGGGATTAACACCCTTAATCTGTACCCGCCGGGGCAGAAAAATGTTTGGGCCCATTCTGAGGTGGGAAAACGTTCCCGGATAGCAACTACCATCTCTACTTTTTTCCTTCATCATTTCTTGCCTGGTGTCATGTTATATTGCTATGTTATGCGATGTTAAGAATTTTATATAGCGCCTGGTGACTCAATTTTGGAGTGTCCCCGCACTAGGATTCTAGGAGGCCACAAGAGTCCCTCAAGGGGGCAGAAAGATTGTTGTGCCTGAAGGTGGTGGGACACATGCCCAAGGGTGGGCTGCTCTCCCCATCTCAAATAGTAAATAAAATCATTCCCTGCTGTTCTAGTGAGCTTTCTGCACTGGGGGGCAGACTAGAGGTACAAAATGCCCTATCTCCCCCAAAAAGGGGCACAAAGACTGTTGTGCCCAGGTGTGGGATGAGCACAGGTCCATACCCACGGGGCTGCTGCCCCCAATACAGTAAATTATTCCTTAGAGCTCGAGTGTGCTTTCTGTCCGCTGGGAAGCGGGGGTAAGACTGGTGCTAAACAACCTCTATCCACCCCCAGGGTGGCAGAAAGACTGTTGTGTCCAAGGGAGGTGAGACCCAGGCCCATTCCCGGGGGCACTCCTCTCCAAACAGTAAATACAAATATTTCCTGGTGGACTAGTGGGCTATCTGCCCCCCCCTGCGGGCAGTTTGTGGGTAAACTCCCCAGGGGAAGGCAGAAAGATTCTTGTGCACATGGAAGATTGGGGAGCACAAATCCATGCCCGGGGGGGAGCACTCTCCCAATACAATAAATGAAAAATATTCCATGTGGTCTAGTGGGCTTTCTGTCCCCTTGGGGATAAACACCCCCTAACTGTCCCTATGGGAGGGCAGAACAACTTATACTTGGGATTGCGAAAAGCACAGGCCCACGCTGAGGGGGACTGCTCCCCAAACAGTAGCCTTGGCTTTCAGTGAAATGGATCCCTGCATGCCCAATGCATTCCCCAAGCAGGAATCTACTAGAAAGAGTGAATACTGGAAAGGGGACATGGTTCCTTTTTCAATGCTGCGTCTCCCATGTTGATCAGTGCATGGGGGCAGAGTTATGCCCCCTTGCATTGATCAATAGTGAAAGCGAACTGCACTTCACTTTTGTTTTGTTTTGTTGTGATGTCAGCGCGCTGTGCATGCTGCTTGTCACAGCTAAACAAAAATCAAACTCAGGGCTCGAAGGAAGCTCTTCCCTTGCTTCCAGACTTTGATTTCAGAAAATAAAATAAATCAGTTGTTTTCACCAGAAGCATTCTCTTTTCCAGGTCAGTGGAGGACACGTAGACATGCATCACACTGTGAAGGTTGTGCAGTGAATGTCAATAAGTCAGCCACTGCACAAAAGTGATTTTACATTAGACTTAGGCAAAACAACTAAAACGAAAAAGCCGGTTTACAGCTGATGGATCAGGGGCACCACCTGATAAAGTGAACATGACCTTCAATTTGTGGAAGTTCAAATCCTTCTTCCACTGTTACATACATCGAGATAATGCATGTATCCCATTGGTCAAGACACACATATTTGCCTAGGTCTCGGAGTTGACTTTCATCTAACCGCTTAACAAACAACCAGAACTCTTTAAAATCGTTTGAAGGTATTATTGGGGCATATGTATGAAGCCCATTTGCCATTCGCAAATGGGCCGATTCTCAGAATCGGCCCATTTGCGAATGGGAAAAAGCCTTTTGGGGTATATCATCCCAAAAGGCCCTCGCCAAATGGGAATCGCAAAATTTGCGATTCCCTATTTTGCGAATGTATTTAAGGATTCGCAAATTGCAATTCCTTAAATGCGATGTAGAAAGCACCCAAGTTGTGCAATTTCTCCTGAAATCTGAATTAGCACCAGCACTGACGCCACTCACCTACCGGAGCTACTAAACGGCGCATTCTTGGCGGGGCACCCACGCTGTTTGTCTCCCCCGCTGCCCTGACGACATCGAGGGCCGCGGTGGGGGGAGACTACAGCTCCCGTGAGCCTCCACTGCCACGCCCCCTTCCAGGTGATTGCGCGCCCGGAGGCGCTTAAAAATCGGCGGCTCCCTCGGCGGAGCGGGGGAAATCTGAATTAGCACCAGCACTGATGCCACTCACCTACCGGAGCTACTAAACGGCGCATTCTTGGCGGGGCACCCACGCTGTTTGTCTCCCCCGCTGCCCTGACGACATCGAGGGCCGCGGTGGGGGGAGACTACAGCTCCCGTGAGCCTCCACTGCCACGCCCCCTTCCAGGTGATTGCGCGCCCGGAGGCGCTTAAAAATCGGCGGCTCCCTCGGCGGAGCGGGGGAAATCTGAATTAGCACCAGCACTGACGCCACTCACCTACCGGAGCTACTAAACGGCGCATTCTTGGCGGGGCACCCACGCTGTTTGTCTCCCCCGCTGCCCTGACGACATCGAGGGCCGCGGTGGGGGGAGACTACAGCTCCCGTGAGCCTCCACTGCCACGCCCCCTTCCAGGTGATTGCGCGCCCGGAGGCGCTTAAAAATCGGCGGCTCCCTCGGCGGAGCGGGGGAAATCTGAATTAGCACCAGCACTGACGCCACTCACCTACCGGAGCTACTAAACGGCGCATTCTTGGCGGGGCACCCACGCTGTTTGTCTCCCCCGCTGCCCTGACGACATCGAGGGCCGCGGTGGGGGGAGACTACAGCTCCCGTGAGCCTCCACTGCCACGCCCCCTTCCAGGTGATTGCGCGCCCGGAGGCGCTTAAAAATCGGCGGCTCCCTCGGCGGAGCGGGGGAAATCTGAATTAGCACCAGCACTGACGCCACTCACCTACCGGAGCTACTAAACGGCGCATTCTTGGCGGGGCACCCACGCTGTTTGTCTCCCCCGCTGCCCTGACGACATCGAGGGCCGCGGTGGGGGGAGACTACAGCTCCCGTGAGCCTCCACTGCCACGCCCCCTTCCAGGTGATTGCGCGCCCGGAGGCGCTTAAAAATCGGCGGCTCCCTCGGCGGAGCGGGGGAAATCTGAATTAGCACCAGCACTGACGCCACTCACCTACCCGAGCTACTAAACGGCGCATTCTTGGCGGGGCACCCACGCTGTTTGTCTCCCCCGCTGCCCTGACGACATCGAGGGCCGCGGTGGGGGGAGACTACAGCTTCCGTGAGCCTCCACTGCCACGCCCCCTTCCAGGTGATTGCGCGCCCGGAGGCGCTTAAAAATCGGCGGCTCCCTCGGCGGAGCGGGGGAAATCTGAATTAGCACCAGCACTGACGCCACTCACCTACCGGAGCTACTAAACGGCGCATTCTTTTTTTTTTTTTTTTTTTTTTTTATTGTAAGAGTTTTATTGCACATTGTTAACACACATCCAACATGTCGAGAATCATTTATACTGCACTTGCCTACATCCACCTCGGGCCGGCTACATGCAATTACAGTTTTGCGCCACAATGCTAGTTGTACACAGCCCATCAGCCGACATCCAGCGGACCGGCGGCGTGGTAACCTACATCATGCAGGTGTGTGTCAGTGCTCCGCACGCTGTCTGGTACATTTGTAGTCTTACATTTTAACAGTTTTTGGTGTATTGTACGCGCATTTTCGTTTGTAACTGAAACTTATCTTAACATTACCTTCCCCAACTTATAGGTCCCCCCCTGCAACCTCCCCTCTGCGTCACGGCATCCTCCCTCCTAAGCGTCGGCACTGCATAACTGAGCACCCCGTATTGGCATCTGTAGTTTTTCAGCTCACACACTTGCCGTGTCTGTGTCTGTCTTGTCATGTTCAAGTAAATAGGCTCGCAAGTACCCCCAATAGTCTTTGGGCTTAGAGCCGCCCGGCAACTCCTCTTCATATGTTACTAGCGTATCTCGACAGTACACCATGTCTTCGAGCCAGTGTTTTACTTCTGGCGCTCTTTTACTCTGCCAGTGCAGTGACACCCTTCTTTTAGCCAGCAGCAGCGCCACTGCACAGAATCTACGCCTTAAAGCTTTCAGATGTGGAGTAATACCCAGCAGACAGACCTTCGCCTCGCACTTCACTGCAACCCCCAACATCTCACTCAGAACCTCTACGACCCGTTCCCAATATCCCGCCACTCTACGACAGTGCCAAGCTAGATGCATGAAATCTGCATCCTCCTGACCGCACCTACAACATTTAGAATCATCTCGTAAGCCATGTTTGTAAAGCCTCTGAGGTGTGTGGTACACTTGATGCAAATATTTGTAATGTATAATTTTCAGGTTCCCGTTGGGAGTAAGCATGCCCGTGAGCATGCAAGCGGAATCCCACTCCACATCCGTCAGGGGTTCTGTTAGTCCTGCGCTCCATCTGTCCCTGGCCTTGTGTGTGTTGGTCCCTATCGCCCCTTGTATACTCGCATAAAGTTTGGAGACCAGGTGTGATGCCCTTGGTGTAGTCAGGAGTAGTTGTAGAGGTTCCAGGGTAGGTGGTTCCTCTGGATGTGACGGGTAGTGTTCCCGTAGTGCCCTCTGCAGTCTATAGAAGTTAAAACTGAATAGTGGGGTTGGATTGCTGATGTATCGCAGCTTATCAAGTGTCTGGAATTCGCCATTTGTGTACAGGTCACCCAACGTGTCTATTCCGGCCCGCCGGAACAGATCCATGCCAACCTTTTCTTGTGTGACCGATAGGGCTGGGTGATGCGCTAGCGGGAGCGTGGGTGCATATAGCGGTAAGCAGCCTGCTTCCCTGCCCAGGAGTCTCCATGCTTCTGCGGTCGTGTTAACTGGGTTGATATCGCGATCGTGTAGCCTGGCGCGCTTATGTGTGAGCATACTGGGTAAAGGGACCGGATCGGCGTTTCCTGCCTCCACGGCCACGTGTGTCAGGAAGGGCACTTCGTGGTACCAGAAGTGCGCGTATTGCGCCTGAGCGCATAGGTAGTATAGGTAGAAGTCTGGGACCTTGAACCCTCCCCTCGCGTATGGCAGTGTCATTGTGCGTAATTCCATCCTCGCCTGTTTGCCTGCCCATAGCAAACTAAGGACTAGCGCCTTGATGTTGCGGAAGACAGCAGCGGGAGGTTTTATAGGGATATTGTTAAACAAATAGAGGAATTTCGGCAGCAGTACCATTTTCACAATCGCTGCCCTGTCCGCCAAGGACAGCGGAAGCCTGTTCCATTTTTTGATTTTGTCTTCCAGTGCTGCAATCGCCCGCCCGTAGTTCGTTCTGATTACCAATTCTGGGTCTCTATGGAACCATATGCCCAGATATTTGGTGGGTTCCTCATGCCACTCCAGGGGATAATCTAATGTGGTCGGTTTCGTGCTGTCTGTTAGCGCCAATATAAGGGACTTAGCCCAGTTTATCTGCAAACCTGCCTGGTGACCAAATTTTATATATTCTCTCAGAAGCGGATTCAGGTGCTGATCAGGATGTTTAACATATAACACCATGTCATCCGCGTAGAGTGAGATGTGGATTGGTCGAGAGGGCATTTGAATCGCCGAGTGATGATAATGCTGCCGGATTTTGCAGGCCAGGGGCTCCAGTACTAAAGCGAAAAGCATCGGCGAGAGCGGGCACCCCTGCCGAGTGCCTCTGCAAATTTGTATGGGGTCCGAAATGTATCCGTTTACTCTGATGCGTGCTGTCAAGTTTGTGTACAGCATAGTTATCCATCTTTGAAAGATCCACGGGAAGCCCATACGGACCAGCACTGCGTGGATAAAGGGCCAACCAATCGTGTCGAACGCTTTAGCGGCGTCAAGGAGCACCGCCACAGCCTTCGTCTCCGGATCCAAATAGTGTGCTAATGCGAACAGCGTGCGTGTGTTATGTGTGGTGGCCCTGTCCGGGATAAAACCCGACTGGTCAGGTCTGATTAATAGCGGCATGAGCGGTTTAAGCCTGTCTGCCAGTAGACTAGCTATGATTTTCGTGTCTACATTCAACAAAGACAGAGGGCGGTATGAGTCGCATTTATCTATTTCTTTGCCCGGTTTCAGCAATGCAATGAGCAAGGCTTCCCTCATTGATGCCGGTAGTGTTTGGGCTTCATGTGCCGCCCCGTACAGGTTCACCAAATGCGGGGCAAGTAGGTCAGCATATGCCTTATAGAATTCTGCTACAAAGCCATCCGGCCCTGGTGCTTTATTGTTAGGTAGGCGCCTAATGGTGTCTGTGACTTCTTCGACAGTAACCGGGCGTTCCAAGTACTTCCTATGTCCGTCCGCCAGCCATGCCAGTTCTATGCCTTCCATGTATTTCAGTAACTCAGCCTGTGACGGTGAGGGGTGCGCCTTGTACAGTGTGCCGTATGCGTTCATGAATTCCTGCAGTATACCCTTGGTGTCTGTGATCACCTCCCCGGTGTCAGTGGTTATGGACGTGATATTTTGTGGTGTTTTGCCTGCGCATATCTTTGAGGCTAGTTCCCTGCCAGGCCTACCTCCTTCCCCATATCTCCTCGCTGTAGCTCGCTTGGACACGTATTTCAGCTCTTCCGTCGCAAGTTTAGCATGTTCTGTCAGTAATACCTGGATTTCCCCCAAGATTTTGGTGTCTCCTGTCTGGGTATATGACTGTTCCAGTGTGTGAATGGCCTGTTCGCGTGTGTGCAGTTGTCGTCGCAGCACTCTGAGGATACCCGAGGCTGTACTGAGGCAGACTCCTCTGATTGTAGCCTTAAAGGCCTCCCATAACAAACCCGGGTCTTCCGTTGTCGGGCCGTTAAGGTCAAAGTAGTCTCCTATCGCCTCCTGTATGGTATGAGCGTAGACAGGGTCCCCTAGCGCCGCTGCGTTAAACCGCCAGGCGAACGGCGGTGGGTTATAGTGCGGGACCTCAACCTCCAAGAGCACCGGGTTGTGGTCCGATAGTGTGCGGGGTAAGTGAACAACGTCGAGCACCCATGCGAGTACATTCTGCGTGCCCAGCCAGTAGTCTATCCTGGACCAACTGTTATTAGCCGCGTTTACGTGTGTCGCTGTCGTTACTCCTGAGTTGCGCGCCCTCCACAGATCTACCATGTTTAGGTCTTCCATTGCATCCCGTAGCATTTTTCTGGCGTTCCCATGTTGTTCCGCAGTGTGTGCCGCTCTATCTAGCGCATCCTGTAACGTGACATTGAAATCCCCTCCCCAAATAACATGAGGCGCCTGCATGTTCGCAATGGTTCCCCATACCTTTCTAAAAAACCCCGGATCATCCACATTGGGGCCATATGTGTTTACTAATAGAATCTGTTGCCTTCGAATCCTGCCAGCTATCGCCACGCACCTCCCCGCCGTGTCCCTATGAATGTCGGTAATGTCAAAGCCCGTACCTTTCCTAATCAATATGCTCACTCCCCTGGAGTAAGAGGAGTAGTTAGAGTGAGTGACCGATTCAGCCCACCTACCCCCCAGTGTGGTAGCACCGTTTTGACCCAAATGAGTCTCCTGCAAGAAAACAATGTTAATTCGCAGCCTGTCAAAGTAAGCAAACAGTTGCCTAATTTTCTTAGGGTTGCCCAGCCCTCTTACGTTCCAAGTGATTAATTTCAGCGAGTCCCTACGTGACATGTGTTTGTATGGGGTGATGAATGATCAACGCTTGCCGTTCAGTCAGGGTTCCAGAATGCGAGTTCACTGGTATATACCCCATGGTAGGTGAATGTGACAGCGGCATACTTTGAGTGCAATCATTAAACATGTGATAGTACCTTGCCCAGGAGTTCGCCATGCCTCTCAGACACAGAGGTTGTAGTCGGTTGGAGTCCAAATCCCCCACCCTCCCCCCACCCACTTTAGCCCCCGAACTTTGCCAAAGCCATCCCAAGAATAACTGTAACTTGAACTGTAGTGTAATTAACTTCGAAATGGGGCGCACCCTCCGGGGGGTGTCGCCAGGTTCACACATCACCATCCACTTGGTGGATGTGGGCAGAAGTTTGAGGCATGAGTACTGATTCACTTACATGTATCCTTCTACCCCCTCCCCCATCCCACATACTTTCGCAATCATGACCTCCAGTCCGGCCGTCTACGCATAGGTACGCCTTATCTTAATTGTCCAACATCCCGGCGCACCCCTGCAAGTTCGCTTTACCACCGGGTTTCGTCGTCTTGTTATCGGTGGGCCGCCACTGCCCAAGAGATTAGCGCCACCAGTGTCTCGCGCCATTGCGCCAGCAATCCGCTTGTGCGTGTGCGTCGTGGTCCCCATCTTACCCGTAAGTCTATGATCACCACTCTCCACATTCCCAATGCGCTTACTGTACTCACTGTGATAGGGAACTCCTCCGGCCCAACCGATCAACTGTTCGAGGCAGGGAGTATGTCATCAGTTCTTACTCCCACACTTAGTGGGAGAGCCGGGTCTCCCGATTTCGCACTGAACCTCCAGCGCCATATCCATCGCAGCCTGTCCTGTGGAGCTCGACAGTCAGAGTACACCTAGATCCGGGTGTAGAGTAGATCTTGCATTCGTCATCGCACGTGGCCCAACGTGTCCGGTGGTCATTCAATGTCACTGGTTCGATCGGCCCTTCCCTGCGATTCCATCCTTTTTCCCTGCTTCTTGATATATTCCTGCGCCGCCTGCACTGTTTGGAGTATTATCGGCTTACCCGCTGACATGATTTTCAGTTTTGCTGGGTACAGCATCGCATACTCTAGTCCCAAGTCTCGCAATTTCTTCTTTACAGGGGCAAATTCTTTGCGGGCCATCTGTACCGCCACAGTGTGGTCTGGGTAAAATTCCAGGTTATTTCCTTGATGCGTGATTTTGCCCATTTCCCTGGCCATCCTGAGTGCTGTGTCCCTATCCCTGTAATTCAGCATCCTCGCTATTATCATGCGCGGGGGAGCGCCCGGTTTAGGCGTCGGTGCCAGTGACCTATGGGCCCGCTCAACAAGGAAGACAGGCGAGAATTTATCGGCCCCGAAGAGTTCTTTTAGTAATGACTCCACGTAGGTCTCCATCTTCCCCGTGTTTGTGGACTCTGGAAGGCCAGAAATGCGTATGTTGTTCCTCCTGGATCTAGCTTCCTGGTCCTCCACCTTCGCTCGCAGGGTCTCAATCGCCTTATCGTGACCATTGCACATTTTCATCATAGCCACGGAGTCGTCTTCCGCCTTGGAGATCCTGTGCTCTGCCTCCGTCAGCCGCCCATCATGCTTCTCCAGCTTTGCCGCCATGGTGTCGACCCTCAGCACCACACTGTCCAGTTTGTTATTCATTTCTTGTAGGCTCTGCTGGATCGCCTTTAGTACAGCCTCCATTCCCGAGCCTTCAGACGCGTCACAATCCCCCTCAGTTTCTTGAGTGGTCGCGCTGTTTTTACCTTGTTTGCGGGTCTCGAACTGCAGCTTGGATTGGTGCTTGTCCGTTTTACCCATGGTGGTCTCCAGTGTCCTGGTGTAGCGGGTCTGTGGGTCCGCGTGGTACTTGGCTATCCCCACGACTGGGGCACGGCAGGTAGGCGGACGGGGCAGCCAGATCACCCAATATCTATCTCGCGGCTGTCTATAGGTGCGTCACCTCTTCCAACCTCGCTAACTTCGGCCACCGCGGCTCGATTACTGCGGCAAACGGAGGTGCACTGACCAGCGGTGAAACACCCCAGCCCGAGGTCGGGGCGGTAATAACCAGCTTTGCGGCGCTATGAGGTATCGCTCCAGGGGGGTCAGGCCGCACCTCTCATCAGCCAGCATCTGTCCTCCAGCCTCGTCGTTGTCGCCGCTGTGCCTCCCCCGCCGCTAATCCGCTGCCCAACCGCGCTGGTGTGCGCGTTCCCGGGTATTGTTCGTGTCATACCCCGCCGCTTGCCATCCGTCGTGCGTCTGGTGGGCCCGATAGAGCGATGGTCATGCGGCTCTCGTCCTTGTCTCGGGCCCGCAAGTAAGCTCCGCCGCCATTTTGTGGTCGCCAACTCATGCGCTATTTGTCCTTACTTTTAATGCGCTTCAGGGCTCACCTTCAATGCTCACCAGCCCTTCGTTAGCGGCGGTCCGCTGTGCACACCATGACGGTTCTAGGCAGCCGTGGGCCGGGCGTCAGTCTTTCAGAGGCGGCGGCAGAGGCGGCGGTCGTCCCTGGCTGCGGGCGCGGCCATCTTGTATCGGCTCATCGGTTCCTTCAACTTTTTCGCTGGAAATACCTTGCTGCGTCGCCGGGGCAGCCCCGCAATCTCATTTCTTTAGGCACCGAGGCTTCCCACATCCATATCTGCCATTTTCGTTATCATAGGGGTGGGTTGTGGGGGCGAAAGTCCGCGAATTGTCTTCCGCCCGGCGGAGCTGCCTTTCTCAGCCAGCCATACCGCAGTGCGCCCTCTAGCGCCCCCCCTAAACGGCGCATTCTTGGCGGGGCACCCACGCTGTTTGTCTCCCCCGCTGCCCTGACGACATCGAGGGCCGCGGTGGGGGGAGACTACAGCTCCCGTGAGCCTCCACTGCCACGCCCCCTTCCAGGTGATTGCGCGCCCGGAGGCGCTTAAAAATCGGCGGCTCCCTCCGCGACGCGGGACGCGCGCGGGCGGCGCCGGGCTGAGCCCGGGCAGAGGGCGGGCCGTCTGTGGCCGTCCGGGGTCGCTGGAGGTCGGGCCGGGCAATCCCTCTTGGCCCATTCCATGTTGGTGCCCAATTGGAAGTCATCGCCAAGTTCGTGAGTAAAGCACACGCTGTGCATGGGATTTAACTTTCTATTGCTGCCTAGTACACTCAAAACACTTATCGGAAAATGGGGAAAAAAGCCCCACCTGCGCACAAACCGAGTCGTAAGCAATTAACATCCCCCTCAACTGTTATTGCTCCCACCCAGCTGCCTAGTTTGACCGCAATTGATAAAATGCTGCAGAGGACGATCGGCGTTGTGGCTTCTGCCATTCAAAACACCGAAAGACGCCTCTCGCTCCCACCAAGCACGCAATTACCTTTGCTGCAGGACAATACATTGGATTCCCTGGTGGCCACATCGGACATAACCTCCTATGCGGGGCTACCAGGCACCAACTTAAATGCGAATTGTATAATCCTGGACAGTGTATCCCCTAATCATCGCACAATGGAAAATAGACTATCACAAACACCGTCCATGTCACGATTAAGTGTTAATAGAATCACTGATACCTCCCTAACTAATGAGCAGGAAGGGATAGAACTATGCTTAGACACGGACGTATCAACCACAGATAAAGAAAAAAGTGATAGTACACCAGCACGAACTAGGGGTCAAAAAGCAAGAAAACAAAAAGCAAAGCGGAAACAGAAACACCTAGAGTCACTAGCAGACAAACGTAGAGATAATGGTGGACGCCCTCAATTGAGTAGGCCTCTTTCTCCTGTAGCACAAAACCATATCCAAAGTGAGGTGCACTCGGGCAAAAATAATGAACAAAGCTCATTAAATAATGCAATGCCGGGTAATGAAGATTTTTGGGGGAGACTGGAGACCTTAATAACTACTCTATTAGGACCTTTTAGCCAACAAATCCTTAACATTGACAAGAGGTTGAAGGCATTAGATGACCATGTGTTGAAATTAGGCACAGGGTGTAACTCTACAATTTTATCACACCATGTTGCATCTAACACTAATATACAAAAACCACAACACACTACGGCCAACAAGAAAAGTGCAGTGGAGACCCATGCCTCTCCCTCTACATCTAAACTGAGTAGAAATAAAGGTCAACCAAACACAGAATCCTTAGCCAGACAAGCATTAGACACCAAAACAGCTACAACAGTCAGTTCGGGAGGAAGGGAGAAACCCACTGACACAAATAATAGGCCAGCAACGAGGCAAGTGCAGGATGCTAACCAAAACCACCTAGCAGATAAGCCCGATATAATTGAAGTGATCAATAAGAGAAAGATCCCGGCCCGCATTAGCTTGCCCCCAGATTGCGGACCATATGTTTTGATTTTAGCTAATGTCCCAAAATTGGAGGAAACCAAAGAGGAAAATTACACAAGCCTAAGAAATAGAACTCTCCACTGGCTTTCTGCAAACTGTAATTTCCCTATGGAAGGAGTAGGAGAAATCATCCACACACAGAGAGTAGGGTGGGTGGGCCCATTGAGGAAAAATTTTGAAGGAGATTGCATCATTATAAATTTTAGATCTCCACAATGGGTGCAATCCACACTCTCAAAAGCCCCACCGCCCTCACCCTGGGAATTTAA
The DNA here is from genome assembly GCF_964204655.1 of Triturus cristatus. Lineage (NCBI taxonomy): Eukaryota > Metazoa > Chordata > Amphibia > Caudata > Salamandridae > Triturus > Triturus cristatus. Next base: position 297,705,419 of record NC_140589.1, read on the forward strand.
CACTACCCTGCTTCCCCTTGGGTACTTTTATAGACATTTAATTGACCTTCATTCTAATCCTGGGATTAACTTTTTAACAGATCAACCGGGCATGAATCGTAACATTGCCAATGGCTATGAACACCCTTACCAAGAGTTTAATACTAATTTTAGGAACGGTCGTTCATTAGGCCATCGGATTATACCCCCACCATATCAATCCCCATATTTACCTCTTCCCACCCCCTCCTATCCTAATCCAAGGGAGAGACCTTACGTAAGGCCTAAACAAAATTTTAACATGCCCCAGAACGAGCCAAGGTATATATACAATATACCAACGCACAATCGTTTTGAACATGCTCTCTCCAATTTGGAATGTCAAGATTGACTGGGGAAAAGAAATAGGGGGAGTGAGGTTGCACAAATTATTGTTAAGGAAAATCCCTCAGATGTACAACGCAATGAGACTGCGACAATGGTACCACGCACTGTTTTGACTATGTCCCCAGTTACACTTGAGAACATAACTACTCCATCAATACAACCTAAGCAGTCTAGTGGCTATAATACTTCTTGTGCCCTAAAACGCCCCAAATTGTCCATCCTTAGTTGGAACGTTGCTGGGTTGGAACCAAGATTGCTTGACCCTCAATGGATCAAGCTATTGGATAACAAAGATATTGTTATGTTCCAGGAGACATGGGCTGTCAGTAACTTATTTATTGAGGGTTACCATTGTTTTAGTATAACCTCAAAGAAGCCTATTTTTGGCCGCGCAGTAGGAGGATTATTTATAGGTGTCAGTATATTGGTGGGAGGCACCATTAAGGACTTATCAGAAGGAAATCCGAACATTCAGGTCCTTGAGTTGAAGTTTAAACTTAAACCCAGGATTTTTATAATTAATTTTTATAATAACGATTTTTACTCCACACCCAACACAAACTATATAGCCCTCTCTAAGACTCTAAGAAAACTGGAAACAAACTTGGAATCAGAGGGGGGGACAGGGATTTTAATTGGCGGAGATTTTAATGCTAAATTATCAAAGAAGTCTTGGACCGAGGACACCAACAAAATCACGGACCAAGCTGAAAAAAGGGGGCTTGAAATAGCAAAATTACTGAATGAACACACCCTTGAGAATGCCATGGAAGTATCTTTAACATCTGACATGGACTATGTCCCCACGTTTAGGGGGCGCGACTGTTGCTCTACTATTGATTTTATCTTTATGTCCCCCGATTTGCTGGACCGTGTACTGGAATCTAAGGTGATAAAAACATCTTTTGGTGATCATAACCCCCTCACAGTTTCATTGCACTTAGGCTCCCGCCCTGTATATCTGAAATCCATCGGTGCAAGAGACATTACGCCATCAGGTGACGGTCTGCGGCTGAAATGGAGGGGGATTGACAGCGGAGCTATTTTAGAAAATGTGCAGAACGATCATGTTGAACTAATTAATTCTTGTCTATTTTTAAATGGAGATAATAATAGAATAATCTCTGACTTTGGCAAATTGTGTCTAGTGATCAAAAAATTGTTGTTAGTCCCACTACCAAAAATAGTGAAAGAACCGAGATGGTTTGACTCGACCTGTTCTAAGGCAAACAGGGATCTACGTAAAGCATTGTCTACTAATCCAAGGTGTATATTGGAGGTACAGATGGCCAGGAAGAATTACAAGCTAAAAATCACTGAAAGGAAGGCCGCGCTGCTGGTAGAACAGTGGGAAGCATTGGTCGCGAGTGCAAATTTGAAGAGCAGCGGCCCCTTCTGGTCAGCCGTTAGGAAGACGCGTGATATGGGGAAACAACTGTCCCCAATTAGCTGCAACATTTCTAGTAGTAGTTGGGAGGCCCATTTTGCTAAAATATATGCTACCCCCTCTAAGGAAGTAATTATTCCTTTTATGAGGGTGACATGCAATCTCAAGATTGACCTCCCCGAGATAGTCACAGCCATTAAAGAAAGCCTTGGTAACAAGGCCCCTGGCCCCGATGGGCTTCCTATAGATATTATTAAGTATAACACGGATTTATGGGCACCAATTCTCCTTAATGTTTTCAACAGTCTACCTATGGCGCCAATGCCTGATACTTGGGCGACCAGCACCATAGTTCCCATTTTTAAGAAGGGAGATAGGTCAGACCCAGCCAACTATCGTCCAATCTCGCTACTGGACAATACCTTAAAAATCCTTGGACGAGTTATCTACAATAGGATGATAGAGTGGACTGAAGACACTGACCTATTGGATCCGTGCCAGCTGGGATTCAGGAGTGGCGTAGGCACAGTGGAGCAATGCTTAAATTTGAAATTGATTATCGATAAGTACAATGTTGCCCGCTCTAGTCCAATTTACCTTGCATTTATGGATCTTTCATCTGCATTCGATCTAGTCAACAGATCCAAATTATGGCTTATGCTTTCTGACTATGGTCTGGACGCAAGTCTTGTTAATTTTTTGGCCTACCTCCACACGGACCTTAAAGCACAAGTTAGGATCGGGTCTGGTGGCGATGTGTCCGGACCAATAAAAATAGGTAGGGGGGTGAGGCAGGGGTGCGTTTTGGCACCCCTGCTATTTATTATCTATATTAATGGTCTTGCCAAAGCCCTGAGACAAGTGACAAGAGATGTACCAATTATCCAGGGGAATCAACTACCAGTTTTATTATACGCAGATGATGCGGTCATTATGGGCCGCACCCCTAATGCTCTTCGTTTGCTTATTAGAGCATTCGTCCAGCATATGGAGGCACTCGATCTGCGTGTGAATTTTAAAAAATCTTTTATCATGTCTAGCGGACCCGGGAAAAGGAAGCTCAATACGATAAACGTAGGCTCGGACAAATTAGAATCCGTAACCTCCTTCCCATACCTAGGATTGGTTTTCGCTGCGAACGGCTCATGGAGTGGGCATGCTGCCCACGCCATGGGCAAGTTCTCGAAAGCCACCAATTCTATATTGAGCCTCCAACGCCCGAAGAAAATAGGTGCTACTAGGGCCATTTTAAATTTTTTTAAATTACAGTGCATTCCTGTGGCAACATATGGGGCTGAGGTGTGGGGTTCAGGGAGAAATTCAGGGATTCAACGGGAGGAAAATCGTTTCTGTAGAAAAATATTGGGTGCTCCCTTTTCAGCCTCTGAATTCATTTGCCACAAAGAACTAAATCTCCCCTATGTATGCGATTTTATCAGAGCCAGACCAGCCCTATTTTGGATTAGGATTTGGACAAATAACTTTGCGACCTTAACCAAAAGTATTATACTGGACTGCCTAAAATGTGATCACTATATGTCCATACCCTGGTTAGCTGAGGTCTCTAAAACCTTATGTGCAGTGGATAAAGGCAATCTTTTCTCAGAACCCACAGGAATTGAGATGAATGATAAAGTCATAGTCAAACAAGCACTTTATGCACTTTTTAACTCAGAAAGACTGGGGAAGGAGCTATCTAAATCTTCTGTTGCTACATACATGGGGTACGACTTGTGTAGACACCCACTACCATCTTATTTAACTCTCCCCATGTCCAATTGGGAACGATCGCTGCTCTTTCGTTTAAGGGCAGGTTCTGTAAAAACTTTGTTGGCTTTCCCTTTGGGGTATCATCACACAGTAGAATACAATCCCTGCCCATGTGATGGAATTAGCAAACAGAATGACATCCATTTCTTATTCTTCTGTAAATTTTATCAAAAATATATTAACTGGTTTTTAACTCCCTATTTTAGGAAATTAAGACCTCTTACACTGGGGGAATCATGTTCACTTTTATTTTCCCTGGATACTGATGAATTAATTTTTCGCACCAGCACTTTTCTGAGATTAATTGTACACGCACGCAAAACGATGGAAAATCCCTGAGAATTATTTATGTTAGTTGTATATTTGCAAATGAATTACTGTGATTGTGGTGTTTTTTATGGATCGTATTACTGTACAAATGTGTTGTTTTTCTTTGTCGTACTTTTATGGATTTTACGAAATTCGAATAAAGGTCTTTTGAATTGAATTGAATTGAAATCGCACATTACCACCAACTTCAAGCTGGTGGTAATTTGCAATTTCTTTGAAAAATGCACTTTTTGTCATTTTTCTAAGTGCCATGTGGCGCACATACATGCCCTAAGGGCATGTATGTGCGCCACATGTGCACACATGCTCATTTCAGGGGTGCAACAGGGTGTCCTTATGACACCCTTGCACCCTTGAAATTGCATCCGCAATATGCGAGTACCTAATGGGTACTCAAAAATTGCGAATGTCTTCCCATTCATTCCTATGGGCCTGTAGTCAGGCTTAGCTTAGAGGCAACGCGTAAAGTATTTATGCAGCACTTGAAACAGTAATAAAGTGAAAACACGCAACAAGAAAATTCCCACAACAACATAGATAAATAGAGCAAAATGCAATAAATTAATCAAGATGAAAATGACAAAAATCCAATCAGTAGAACCAGAGATACGCAACTTTGAAAATTTAAGTGAAAATACATCAAAAAAGAACAAAGCGCCAACTGTGGTTATCTGGTCGCGCCAGACCAGGATAACGTCACAAGTTCAGGTCGACCGCGATGGAGCGCGGGCCAGTCACAGGTACCCACTTAGGTCCGCTGAACACATTACCTTAAATCCTGTCACATGGTCTTCACGGAGTTCCTCTGTGAGACTTCGCATCATCCAGCTTCTTTTCCAAGGAAGCTGTGCGGTGACGCTTTGCGTCGCTTCGTGTCAGTTCCTCTGAGCTGTGCAGAGTAGCTTGGCTTTGTGTCACTTACCATTGGTTCCAATGAAACTGGCAGCTGTGTGGCGAGCCTTTGCGAGGCTTCGTGCCACTTTGCATTGCTTGCAATGAGGCTGGTTGCTGTGCGGCAGGCTTTGGGTTGCATCACGTCGGTTCTAATGAGGCTGGCAACTGTACACCGAGACTTTGTGGGGATTTGCATTGGTTCCAATGGGAACCACAGATGGGCATGGCAGAGTACCTTAGGGCCACTTCCAATGGTCCAGGACCTGGGTGGCACCACTTGGGAGGGAAGGACTCACAAAGAGCAGAGTCCTGGTGCTGGGTTCAAGGTTGTTTGAAGCCTGTTATATCCTGAGGCTTCTGATCAGGAGGCCAGCCAACTAGCCCTTGGAGCCACTCTGGGGTCCTGGTTCAGAGATAGAGGTTCAGTCCTTTTCACAGAGGCAAGAGGGCAGCAGGTCAGCACAGCAAGGCAGCAGTCCAGCAAGGCAGTAGTCCAGCAGTCCAGCAGATTGGCAGTACTTTCAGCAGCACAGCAGTTCTTCTTCTTGGCTCAGTATCCACAGGTCCAGAAGTGTACTGGAGAGTTGGTGTTTGAGGTCCAATATTCATACCTGGTGCACTTCCTCTGGAAAGTGGGAGAAGATTCTAGAATTCCCTTCGAAGTCCCCAGGCATCCTGCCTTCCCTGTCCTGGCTCCCGACTAACTACAGTGGGTATGCAGCCCTTTGTGTGGAGGCAGGACACAGCCTATTCCAGCATACGTAGGGCTAGGCCCATCTCCTCCCTCTGATCCTGCCAGTGAAGTTCCATCCAGGTACGCCTAAGCTCTCTTGTGATTATTTGTTTTTCTCTATTGTGTGTGACTGTTGAGGAGTAATACACAAAGCCCAACTGCCAACTTCACCCAGTAATGTGCCCAAGAGGCAGACTGCAGGCAATAAGTGACTAAGACAGGAAAATGCAAACTTTCTAAAAAAGTGTAATTTTCAAAATTGTAACTTAAAATCCGACTTCACCATGAGAGAGGATTTTTTATTACAATTCTAAAGAGACCAAACATGAACTGGTTACCTGCTCCCATTTAGAAATTACAGTTTATTAAATGTAATAAGGTAATTCCCATGTTAGCCTATGGGAGAGGTAAGCCTTGCAAGTTTTTCATTACCAGGGCACGTAAAACTTAAAAGTACATGTCCAACTTTTTAAATACACTACACCTTGCCCTCCGGGCTGTATAGGACCTACCCTAGGGGTGGATTACATGTATCAAAAAAGAAGATTCGGGCATGGCAAAAGGTTTATTTTGCCAGGTCGACATGTCAGTTTAAAAACTGCACACACAGATTGTGATGGCAGCCTGAGACATGTTTGAAGGACTACTTAAGTGGATAGCACAATTAGTGCGGCAGGCCCGCTAGTCGCATTCAATTTACATGCCCTGGGTTTAAGTAGTATCACTTTACTAGGGAATAACAGTAAATTAAATATGTCAATTGGGTGTAAGCTAATTCTACCATGTTTTAAGGAGAGAGCACAAACACTTTAGCACTGATTAGCAGTGGTAAAGTGTGCAGAAAACAGGTTCAAAAAACCAGAGGGTGAAGGCAAAAGGTTTGGGATGACCCTGCAGAAAGGGTAAAGCAGTAACATTTGGTAAAAATAAATGAGAACCATTATCTAACAGTTCATGGTGTGTGGAATGGATGGAGTGTGATTTTCTGATGAAACAACTTAGCCCTGGCATCAAATCTCTACACATTCCATGCAAGTATATAGTGCCATACAGAAGAGAGTAACCCAGGAAGGTTCCTTCAATATGCTATACTGATACAGACAGGGTCATCTTCATTTTCATTTAAACACATGTAAAAAAATGGAAACTTCCTTTAATGGAACAATTGAGAATTGTGCATGGTTTCAAACCAGCCTACAAATGTACATTTTTGGCAGCAGTGAAAATGATACTCTGTAATCAGTAAGGAAATGATACCATGTATTCACCATGTAACAGGTGGTGTGTCACTAACCGAAAATGTTGGTACTTCCATTTGCTCAGTACTTGATGATGTATATGTGGATTCTTTCTTTGCCATTATTTTCTGTGTTAATGTTAAATTGAAAGGTGTTTTGTTTAGAAGTTGCCAAGGCACAAAACCTGACCAATGTCCAAATTAATTGTATGATAGCTCTCAACTGTGCTGTTTCATGTCGTAATAACCCCAAATTCCCTTTTATTAGATCTAAGATTGAGGACAGAATGTGGTTTAACATGTACACTCTTTTAGAAAGGGTGTGCATTCCACTGTCAATAACTTTAAAGACTGCCTGCAATTTTTCTTGATCTATTTGCCTAATTCTTTCTGAAGCTACTTATTTTGAGTATTTGTGAAGCCCATTCTAAATGGGGTATTCCTGTTGCCAGGAATCTTTTATTTCTAGTAGGATGTGATCCTAAAAAAAACACAGAAACACCCATATTTTCTTTTGCTAGGTAAAAATGTTCTTTCACAGCTGAGAAACTCAAATGTTCTAACAATCATTGGCACAGCTTACCTACTCTGTTATGGGTGTTTGTATGTTATAAAGTGGATTGGACAATGTCCAGGATTGTTGGAAAGAAAATGATGCATTCAGGTGTCTGAATCATATGGCCATAAGGCTAAACCTTCAGTAGGGAACTGAGTAGAATTGTACGTTCCATTTTGGACCAAATCTTTTATGTCTTAGTCTGACAAATTCATTTGAAAGTGCCAGCTATTGAACAGACAGTGGCGGCTCGCAATGGGAGGGCTGCTGGGTGGTGCGGCAGGGCAGGGTGAGGGGGTATGCAACGAGCGTAAGTTAAATAGTTTTATTTATTTACTTACTTAACTCCTTGCCGTCGTCGGTCCGACTCCACTACCCACCACCCTACCCCGTCCCCACCGCCCCGCAGCACTTACTCTGCAAGCCGCCACTGTGAACAGAGTCAAATTGACTTTTGGTATTGAAGGGTTTCTAGTTCCTTTATTGTACCAAATCCCAGCCTAATTCTTTCTGCAGTTACTTTTTTCTGAGTATTTGTTAAGCCAATTGTAAATAGTGTATTCCTGTTGCCAGGAATCTTTTATTTCTAATAGGATGTGGTCCTAAAAGAAAATCAGAAACACCCACATTTTCTTTTGCTAGGGAAAAATGTTCTTTCACAGCTGAGAAACTCAAATGTTCTAACCATCATTGGCACAGCTTACCTACACTGTTATATGTGTTTGTATGTTATAAAGTGGATCGGGACAAGGTCCAGGATTGCTGAAAAGAAAATGATGCACGCAGGTTTCCGAATCATATGGCCATAAGGCTGAACCTTCAATAGGGAACTGAGTAGAATTATATATCCCATTTTGGATCAAATCTTTTATGTCTGATTCTGACAAATTCATTTGAAAGTGCCAGCTATTGAACATAGTCAAATTGACTTTCGGTATAGAAGTGGTTTTTAGGTCCTTCATTGTACTAAATTCCAGATAGGTAATCTGCTGGATAGTTTTGTTCAGAAAAATAATTTCTTTAGGAATTATGCATGCTCGAAATAAGGCATCTTTGCCTTAAATGTGCTAAAATATGGTTCCCCAGATACTTTTCTCATCAATATTCGCTTTCCAATACTCATATGCCTGGATAGACAGATTTTATCTAAACTCAGTGGAATGGATCAGTTTATTAGTAGTGATCAAGTTTTCCTGAAGCAACTGAGGCTTCTGTGAAAAATAGAAAGTTGAAGAATTTACTGTCAGCACTGTGAAAATAAGGGAATCTCTTCAAGAAGTTAAGATGACTACTAGGAGGCAGAGCCCCACAACGTTTCCGTTATGTGTAACTGTATATTTCCCTTGATTATCTGGGTTTGTGTAGTTAATAATGAGCATGGTGATGATAACAAAACATTTCTGTATAATTTGATGTATTCAAATAAGGATCTTCATTATTCAAAGTAGCATATCCCTGTAAAGCAGACATAATTCTTTTCACAGTTTCGGTGTCCCAGTCATCTGAAATAGAACTTGGAATAAAAATGTCATTCATTGAAACCTTTATAAGGTAATTGCAGTGTCTCAGAAGGTCCCATTATCTGATATGGAAAATTTTCCCATCACATGCTCTTTGGCATAGGCTAAGTTGTGATGTTTGCAGTGTAGAGATCTCTTCAAGTTCTGTGGGATGAAGAATGTCGCTGTAGTTTCTGAACCAAAGGTGGTGCAATGGTCACTGCAGGGACAAAGTGTCCATTCAGTAGCAGTAGAACGGTGATCATCATTGGTAGTCACATGATGAAAAGCAAAGTTCCTAAAGTGACCAATGTAACGCCCTGAACGTCTCAGGATCGTTTAACAGACACGACAATGAGGACGCAACCACTTGTGAAGGGTTAGTTCTTTTAATGAAGGCAAATAAAATACAAAGAACAAACAAAAGTTATAGTCACTGGAATCCTCCAGGCTAAGTACGTTACCAGCCCACAGCACGGATGGTCCTAACCGTCCTCTGCATATACGCCGATCCCGGCGTATGCCAACAGAGGGCAGAAATGAAATGGCCGACAATGCCAATCGGTAGGCTGTGAGGGGCACGAAGAGTGTTGGGGAGAATCGAGGAGTCAGGGAAACACCCAGCCGGGGTCTCTACCTGAAGGGAGCAGCCGCTCAACCTCTTCCTCAGACTGCACCGGGACGCGGAGTCACCTCCTGGTGATGCGTCACCGATTCCCCAATCACAAGCAAGAAGACTGAACCGAGAGCAGCCGCTCGATCGATCCTGTGGACTTCCGAGTCTGTAACGCGGCAAACACCTCCTGGTGTGCGTTACAGCTGGCAGTCCCTGTGTCTCTGGTCGGGCTGGGAGTTACGACTCCAACCAGCAAAAGCGCCACTGCGCTTGGACTCAGCCGAGTCAAAAAGCGAAGCTCAATGGTTGACCGGTAGAGCTTCCGGGTCCTTCACAGGTGACGATGGGGCAAGACACGGCCCAGGGAGTAACGACTCGACCTACCTCCGTTCTTGCCTTACTGGAGCACCACTCCGGAACACTGCTCTTCACGAAGCAGGTACGTCGGTGTAAACACAATATCCGACAGCCTTGTACCTCCCGGTTCCTCCCTTTATAGGGCGTGTTTTCCTTGAGTTATGTAACAGCTCTCCTGTTTACATAAGGGCGTGTTTCCCTTGAGTTATGTAACAGCTCTCCTGTTTACATAAGGGCGTGTTTCCCTTGAGTTATGTAACAGCTCTCCTGTTTACATAAGGGCGTGTTTCCCTTGAGTTATGTAACAGCTCTCCTGTTTACATAACCTCTCAACCGCTAAGCATCCTGGGAGATGTAGTCCGTTTTCGCTGGTTACCGTTTTCCTCCCCTCGTATGACAGGAATTCTTGACAGTACATCCTCCCTCTCAGCGGCTCCCCACGGGTCCAGCGCTGGCAGGAAAACGCCGATGGAACAAGGAGACCAAGCGCGGAGCATGAACCCCTTCAGCCGGTTCCCATGAATGCTCCTCCGGGCCATAGCCTTTCCACGCAACCAGGTACCACAGCTTCCCCCTGCGCCATTTGGACGCCCGTATGCCCGACACTTCATACTCCACCTCCGACTCCACGCATACCGGCCTAGGTGTCCCAGACGGCTTGGAGGGTGCTGGTTTGAGTAATGATACATGAAAGACAGGGTGTATCCGCAATGACTGGGGCAAGCACACCTTCACGTTCACGGGACCCATACACTTGGTAATTCGATAGGGGCCCATGTACTTGGGATGGAACACACTGTTCTTTCGAAACCTCATGTTTCTTGTGGATATCCAGACGTAGTCTCCAGTGCGGTACAGTGGCCCGGGCCTTCTCTTCCTATCTGCCGCAGCCTTGTATCTTCTCTTGGCCTCTATTAGGACAGCCCTTGAGCGCATCAACGTGTCTTTTATGTGTGCCACCCTGTCCGCTGTGGCAGGAATCCTGTCCTCTCTGAACGGATGTAGAAATGGCAAGAACTTGGGATGTTGGCCATAGTTGCTATAGAACGGAGATGACTGTGTGGAGCTGTGAGTGGCGTTGTTATAGGCTATCTCTGCAACCCATAGCAAGTCGACCCATTCTTCCCTGCCCTGGTCCACAAAACATCGCAGATACTGTTTGAGCGTTTGGTTCAGGCGCTCGGTTTGGCCGTCCGTTTGAGGGTGGTAGCTGGTGGACAGGGCGGTCTTAACATGCAGCGCAGTGCACCAAGTCTTCCAGAATTGCGCAGTAAACTGCGACCCCCGGTCCGACACGATCACCCCAGGTAATCCATGCAGTTGTACCACATTCTTTAGGAGTAGTGACGCCAATTCCCCGGCCGTAGGGACTCTCTTGCAGGGGATGAAGTGCCCCATTTTCGTCAAGTAATCCACCACCACCAGTATTGCCGTCATCCCCTGGTCTACCGGTAGGCCCACCACGAAGTCCAGTGATATGCTATCCCATGGTCTATCCGGGGTCGGAAGTGGATGTAAGAGCCCTTGGGTTCGGCCATGGTCGGCCTTCATGGTAGCACACGTAGGACACTCCTGTCCCCACCTCCTGACATCCACTCTCATGGTTGGCCACCAGAAATGCCGTCCCATGCTAGCCACCGTTTTTTCAAAGCCCAAATGACCTGCGCATGGAGAGTCATGGCACCAGATGAATGCTTGTTTCCTTAGCCTAGGCGTGGGTATCAATAGGCACCTGCCCTTCAGGGGTATCCCGTCCTTCAGCTGCCATTCTCTGTGACTGAGGAGCCACCTCCGCCATGCGAATGACCTGATCCCTCTCTTTATTCCCCTCAGGAAAGTATCCGGTTGGATAACCCCCAATACCATCCTCGGGGAAATGATGGAACGCTCGGTTGCAGGCAATGGTTCCTTAACTGCAGATTGACGGGACAGGGCGTCCGCCTTCCGGTTTTCCGTCCCCGGCCGATGTGTGATGCGGAAGTTGAACCCCGCAAAGAAGATCATCCACCGCAGCTGCCTGGGAGAAAGGTGTCTAGTGGCCGTCATGAACTGTCTATGTGGTGGTAGCACTTCCGCCTTCACCTCATCAAATACATCCTCAAAACTGTGATAAGCCTGGGGGAGAGCCACATCTTTTTCTGCCGCTGTAGCCACCGTCTGACTCCCGCCCTCATCTGCGTCAAGGGATTTTGTTCTTATTCCACAATGCAGGATGCAATACGGTGACGTCATTTCGATGCGATGTGTTGGCCAATCCACAAAGGGGTTGTGTTTCTGTAGCCACGGCAATCCCAATATGACGCCATATTGGGGAGCTCGGATGATGTTAAAATCGATTTGTTCCAAATGGTTCCTCCCATATCTCATCGGAAGGACCCCCGTGTGCTGTCCGATGGGCCCCGTCACCAATCGCCTTCCGTCTACCGCATAGACGTCTTCGGGTACTGCTTTGGGAAGAAGCACTAGCCCTAGCCTGCATGCCTCGTTGTGGTCCATAAACATGCCAGTGGCCCCTGAATCCACCATGGCCACAACGGGTATCCACTGGTCATGCACTCCCACGTGCACCGTGATAAACAGGTGTCGTTGTCCCTTAGTGACCGAGTTGGAAAGTGAAGGGATGGATGAGTGACTCCGAGATGCCCCTTCTCTGGTCTTGGAGTCCTCTAGTTTTCCGCCGGTATGTCCACCACGGCTGTTACCGACCGGTTGGCCCGATAACGTGACGTCTTCGGTTTGGCAGGGCATTCACGTACATAGTGGCCTTTTTTGCCACAATATAGGCACAATCCTTGTTTACGGCGTGACTCTTTCTCCGTGGCTGTGAGGCTCGCTCGTATTGCGCTGATGTCCATGGGTTCTCCCTTGGATGCGGTGGAAGTTTCAGGACTTCCCACCGTCACATAGGATGGAAGGGATTTTCCTTTTCTCCCATGATCCCCCTTTCTTTCACTTAGCCTATGTTCCAGCCGTAATACCAGGTTGATAAGGCCCTCACATGTCTTGGGTTGAGGGTCAATATGAGCCACGGCGTCCTTGAGCTCATCGCACAGCCCTTGATGGAAGAGCGCCGTCTGTTTAGCAACAGGCCACTTGGTTTCCGCAACCAGCCTTCGAAACGCGTTGAGATACTGCACCAGGTCGTTGGATCCCTGTCTCAACTCAAGCATTTCACGGTCCGCCGTGTACGAGTCAGCCCTTCTGTCGAATACCTTCAGGAATTCCTCGCGAAAAGCACCCCAATCACATAAGAGGGGGTCGTCCCTGCTCACCAGAGGTACGGCCCATTGTGCCGCGTTTCCAGCCAAATAGGATATAAGGAAAGCCACACGAGCCTGACTCGTGGGGAACGCCTTTGGTTTGCACGATAAATGTAGCGCCACTTGTGTGAGGAATACCTGCACTGTGTTAGGATCCCCACTGTACCTCTCTGGTGTTGCCAAGGGGATGGCTACCGGCATTTCCACTACTACCGCAGGGGTCTGGTTCGTGAGGGAGGTGCTGGGCATGAGCGGGTCCAATTTGATAGCATTCAGTCTGGCTTTTACATCGGCTGTTTCTTGCCTAGAGGCAGCCACTTCAACTTGCATGGCCGCTAAAGCAGCCAGCACATCATCAAGTGTTGCCATGTCTGTTATCGACCGGGAGACAGTTAGTGTTATTAAGGTCGGATATTTTGTAACGCCCTGAACGTCTCAGGATCGTTTAACAGACACGACAATGAGGACGCAACCACTTGTGAAGGGTTAGTTCTTTTAATGAAGGCAAATAAAATACAAAGAACAAACAAAAGTTATAGTCACTGGAATCCTCCAGGCTAAGTACGTTACCAGCCCACAGCACGGATGGTCCTAACCGTCCTCTGCATATACGCCGATCCCGGCGTATGCCAACAGAGGGCAGAAATGAAATGGCCGACAATGCCAATCGGTAGGCTGTGAGGGGCACGAAGAGTGTTGGGGAGAATCGAGGAGTCAGGGAAACACCCAGCCGGGGTCTCTACCTGAAGGGAGCAGCCGCTCAACCTCTTCCTCAGACTGCACCGGGACGCGGAGTCACCTCCTGGTGATGCGTCACCGATTCCCCAATCACAAGCAAGAAGACTGAACCGAGAGCAGCCGCTCGATCGATCCTGTGGACTTCCGAGTCTGTAACGCGGCAAACACCTCCTGGTGTGCGTTACAGCTGGCAGTCCCTGTGTCTCTGGTCGGGCTGGGAGTTACGACTCCAACCAGCAAAAGCGCCACTGCGCTTGGACTCAGCCGAGTCAAAAAGCGAAGCTCAATGGTTGACCGGTAGAGCTTCCGGGTCCTTCACAGGTGACGATGGGGCAAGACACGGCCCAGGGAGTAACGACTCGACCTACCTCCGTTCTTGCCTTACTGGAGCACCACTCCGGAACACTGCTCTTCACGAAGCAGGTACGTCGGTGTAAACACAATATCCGACAGCCTTGTACCTCCCGGTTCCTCCCTTTATAGGGCGTGTTTTCCTTGAGTTATGTAACAGCTCTCCTGTTTACATAAGGGCGTGTTTCCCTTGAGTTATGTAACAGCTCTCCTGTTTACATAAGGGCGTGTTTCCCTTGAGTTATGTAACAGCTCTCCTGTTTACATAAGGGCGTGTTTCCCTTGAGTTATGTAACAGCTCTCCTGTTTACATAACCTCTCAACCGCTAAGCATCCTGGGAGATGTAGTCCGTTTTCGCTGGTTACCGTTTTCCTCCCCTCGTATGACAGGAATTCTTGACAACCAAAGAATAGTACCAAGTTGTAATTAAGTATCTGTCACAAAACCAATGATAGGTGCAAAGCAATCTCTAGCGTGAAGTGACTGTACAGCATGGTGAAAAGTACTCTGTACAAAATTCAGAGTTGTTCTCATGATTAGTGGGCTCTCAAAAAGGCATCATCTCGGATGATGTTGAGTCAGATGGTTGTTCATAGTAAACCATAGAGTTGCACTGAATAGTATCAACTGTAGTGATGGCAGCATCAGATGCGTCTGTGTAACTTTATGGTCTGCATAGAACTGAAGCCGTAGTGTGCCTTAATATCCCTGGTAATGTTACTGTTTTGTTCAAGAGGTAATTAATTCAGTGAAGGGAGAGGCTTAGAAGTTCTACTCTGAATCTTTATTGGGGTCTGCTGTAGAGGATCAGCCACATAATGCTTTTTTGAGTGATTGATGGACACCTGTCTGTTTCTCTTTGAACCTGACAAACGAGGCAGGATAGCAGTTCTGTTACCTTTTACCCCAACAACTAGAATGGGTGGCCTCACAATGGGTCAATAGCTTGCTTCTCATGGATTTTTCATGAACTACATCTACAACCTTAGAAACCCACCCATCAGCAGCAATTATAACCTTCTCTTCATAGGTGGCAGCATCAGAGTGGGTGACGATGGACAGCTTGTCTCTGATATCTTAAGAACACTGGAAAGCATTCATACATTTTTCCACGTCAAATTTATCTTCATCCGCCACCTTCCCAGGATTATATAAGCCAGGCATACACTAGGTAATTGTCTCCTGAGGCGGAAGCCGGGAGTAGATACATTTTCTTTTAAATTGTGCCGTATGTTACCTTAAAATACCACTTACGTTTTAATTTGCTTTGTTGGACAACATCTGTCCCTACCTTTTTCTCAGCCGACTAGGTACTGGGTTTTTAGAGGGACAACACGCATTCACTCCACCGCAAGAGCGGGCAGACATCTTGGGGGGACATTGCGATTAGCGCGCTAGTGTTTCGCTCCTCGGGCTCTACTAAAGAGGATGCAAACGCGTATGCGCAGCGTACGCACGCAGCGGGAGCGCCAAAGGCAAGCCCGTCTGCGCCTATCCGCGCCCAAATGAGCCCTGAGGCTAGAGACGCTGCCACTACTAAAGTAAATATTCGCCATCCAGCCTCCTTATACTATTCAGCTGAATCCTTAGTTGAAATTAAAACGCGTGCACAAGTGAATAATTGCTCTCATGCGAATTACATTCAGAAGCTCCCGCATACCTTAGAAGAGCCGGTTACCTGCAATCATTATCAATTTCAAATGGTAATATCTGCAGGAGATTTCCAAGTCCCCGGTAAAGCTTTAGAACCAGTCACTATGAGTCAGAAAAATATTTTGTGTAATGTTAGATCCCTTGCTAAACACCCATTTGAAATATGGGATATGATTGTTTCGCATGATCCTGCCTTGTGCTTTCTTACTGAAACATGGCTGCACCCCTCAAATCACCCTATGATTACCCTGGCCATACCAGAGAATTATAAATTTATTCATTTGGATAGAGAGAAGTAGGAGGAGGTATTGCCATTGCTTTTAAACATCACCTGGATGTGAAGTGGGTTTTTACTGTCAGCAATGATTGCTTAGAACTAGGAATTTTTAAGGTTTCTTTGTCCTCTTCCGACAGCTGGTATAGTGCCTTAGTGTATCGGCCCCCAGGACCTAGAGCCAAATTTACAGATCTCCTGCTGGAACATCTTGCATTACATGTACTCGCTGCAAACAAATTTCTTTTGCTCGGAGATTTGAATTTCCATGGGGAAAATCCTGCTGATCCTGAGGTTAACAAACTTCTCTCGAATTAATGGGACTTACCCAAAGAATTGACGGCGCCACTCATAGAGCAGGCCACCTATTAGATCTGGTCTTTTCCAACACAGACCAGTTGAGATGTGATCCCCCCAGACCCCCTTTCTTGGACAGATCACTCTATGATCACGATCCATATTCAGCAGTCATGTCAGAAGAGCTCTAAACGACCCATTAGACAAAATCCTGAACAGCGTAGGACTTGGCACAGTCTCTCCTTAGAGGCATTTAATGAGGTTTTATCCCTGGAACCGGTAACTCACATCATGGAACGTATCCAAAAAGTTGGTGGCTTTTAATATCGCCTTAGAAATGCTGTTATACCCCCAAAAAAACAGAGCTCCCTTCAACGGCGGCCTTCCACTCCTTGGTATTCGGCGGAACTAAAAAATGTAAAAAGACAGTTGCAGGCGTTTGGAAAGAACGTGGCGCACTAGTAAGTCTCATCAAAACAGACTTCTTCATAGACAGTCTCTGTCCAAATATCCTCTAAACTTAAAAGTAGCCAGATGTCGGTTTATCATCAACCATATAGAAAATGCCAGCAACTCCCGGAGAACACTGTTTGGCATATTATGGGACTTTGTATCTCCTAAAGTCTGTAGACAGGCGCCCATGGAACTCTCTGGCGACCTACTTTCATGAGAAGATATAAAATATCTATGAGAACTTCCCTCCACCAGCCGCTCTTGACTTTGTATCTTCTAACAAAATTGAGGAGCAGGATAAGATAGCAGCCTGCTCCCTAAACAGTTTTGAACCAACCACAACGGAGGAGTTCACAAAAGGCCTTGCTGTGGCTAAATCTGGGTCACCATTAGATCTCTGTCCGACAAAAACTATGGTGTTTCTAGCCACAAGTTGTGCCCCAGTAATCCGAGATATATTTAATCATTCCATCCATACTGGCACTATTCCAGCCATCTGGAAGGAGGCATTTGTTCGCCCAATATTTAAAAAACCACTGCTGATCCTTCAATTCTTGGTAATTACTGCCCTATTGCTTTGCTACTGCTGCTGGGTAAAATATTGGAAAGTATTATCAATCGACAACTAAGTTTTTACCTGGAAGATAACCATATTTTGGATCCCTCGCAGTCGGGTTTTCGTCCAGGTTCCAGCACGGAGACCGCCATTTTGGCGGTAACCGACTCTCTCAGACAGACTATAGATGTGGGAGGCTCAGTAATTCTGATTCTCCTAGATCTCTCGGCAGCTTTTGATACCATCTCACATTCTAAGCTGGCAGAGAGACTTCTTTCCTGTGGTATCAATGGGGCAGCTCTGAAATGGCTCAAACACTTCTTGTCTGAGAGAACCCAAACTGTCATGTTGGGACCCTATTCCTCAGCAAAAATGCACCTTGACAAGGGCGTTCCGCAGGGCTCTTGTCTAAGTCCAACTCTTTTCAATATATATATGGCTCCGCTGGCAAGGATTGTCAAGCAGCTGGGTTTTGAGATCATCTCATAAACTGATGATACGCAGCTTATGCTTACCATCAGACCAAACCCAGAGCTCGACAAAATCTGTTTTGCCACGGGTATGCTTGCCATTTCCAACTGGATGACAAGAAACTGTCTCCAGTTGAATCCTGAAAAAACTGAGGTTATGTTAATGGGTAAAGCCACGGACAGTTGGTCGGATGACTGGTGGCCTGTTCAGTTGGGCATTGCCCCCTCCCCCAAACAGTCAGTAAAAAACTTTGACTATGAAGGATCATATCGCAGCTACTACGAGTTCGTGCTATTATGGTCTGAGGCTTCTTAGGAAAATATTTTCTTACATGCCCACCTCCCACTGCAGAACTCTAGTCCAGCCAATGGTTATCAGTTGTCTGGACTACGGTAATGCTTTGCTGGCAGAAGTGGGAGAGACCTTATTGGTCAAACTCCAAGTAGTACAGAACACCGCAGCGAGAATGATTTTAAATCGTCCGGCAGGCTCCACCTTGGCTCCTTTGTTAAGGGAATTACATTGGCTAACAGTAAAGAAGAGATTTTTTTTAAGATCTGCTGTCTCACACATAATGCGCTGAATGAAAGAGGCCCCTTCTATTTGCGGAAAAAACAATTAAAATACTCCCCCAGTAGGAAATTCAGATCCAGTACTCTGGATCTCCTCCAGGTTCCTCGAATCGGCCTCATCTGCACTGGGGGTAGAGCCTTCTCATATCTTGCACCAAGATATTGGAATGAACTCCCCCCAGCCTTGCTCAAAATCCCAATGTTTAGCATTTTTAGGAAACAGCTGAAAGCTTTTCTGTTTTAACAGAGATATCCATTTTTTATCTGGGCTTACTAACTCTCAGTACACTTTCCTAGTCAGCGCCGAGATGCCCCAGGGTGATTTGAGCTCTCTACAAAACATACAACATAACACATAACATAGGAACTTCGAAGTGACCCTCATATGGGGTGCGGCTTCCCAGTACTAGTCTCGGTAAATTATTTCATGGTCTCTGGACTCAATGCAGATTATAGTACCAACTAAGACCTGGATTTAGTACCCTAGCAGTCAAGGCTTGTTTAAGTATGCTGTTAGCACATTCAATCAAACGGTTAGGCTCATCCCTAAACGGGTTGCTGAATTGCAGACAAACCCCCAGAGCAGACAGTGAATCCATGTAAGCCTTAGAGGCAAACACAGGACCGTTAGCTGAGTAAAGTGAATGTCCAGTCCCAATCGCTGCCAGACACTGCAATATATGACTGCTGAAGCACTTCCAGTTCTCTGTTGCTAAACCCATAGAAATCAAGAATATGAATCGATTGCTGGCAATATATTGGTTATCAGAAATCATTGGACTGATGTGGTCCAAATAAATCACCCTGAACGGGATGTTGGCGACTCTGAGGGGTGTTTGCAAGGGTCTCTTGACGGTGAAAGGTTTAATTTGATGACAAATGTCACACCGTCTAACATAAACTATAGTCTGTTTCTATAAATCAGACCATCAGTAGCGTTGGTGTAGCATTGCTACAGTTCCATTGACTCCTGTGTGGGGAGATGCCAGTATCTCATGAGCTTCTATGATTAAATCTAATCTGGACAGCTTATTTGGTATTATTCTATCTCCCACTCCTGGTAATGTGACTACAGGGTGTATGGTCTGGATTAAGGATGTCAGAGTACTTGGGAGGAAAACCTGAGGAAGGCTTTCAACCTTGCTTGGTTGTGATTATGGCTGTTAAGATATATATCTGTGTTGATCTTCATTTGAGATCTGGTTAGAACTACTACTGTAAAAATCTGAATTGCAGCCTTTGCAGCTAAATTGGCCGCATAGTTCCCTTTGGCGTGAATGGCATCACACTTAAGCCCCAAGGTGTACCTCACATGGACCAGTGGAAACTTATCTTGTAAGTCAGTGTCACATGGTCAGGATAGGTCTAGCAGTAAATACCGCCATTTACATGCTCACATTTCTTAAGTTGCCTTTTCTTTTACACACGATAACTATGGACATACATCTGCATGTGTGTCGATGCAGGATAACATTCTCTGAATCTGCATTGCTTATATTTCTGCTTTGTGGGTATATTATCACAACACCTTGAACATTCAGTACAAGGGATAAAGTTCACTGCACAAATGTCATATTTGTTATTTGTCCAATTGGTGACACCACTATCCAATTAGAATAAACAATTGCAGCCTAACCAGGGGTTGCAGTATAGCCACATGGGTACTTTTATTATAAATACACAACCTCTTCCGTGGTTAGGCAGAGGCGCACTCAGCTGACACAGCAAGGTCACTTTACGCCGGAATTCTAGTTCAGCTGATTCCTGTTTACGGACATGAAGAATGTCCAGCTTTACACCAAGTGGGAGAGCCTGATGATTCTTACCCACAGCTAATATGGAGTTAGTCCACTCGGCAAGCACACAGTTTTACAGAAGGAGGTACAAGCCGCAGGACAACACCTACTTTTCCCCAAAGCTGTTTATTTTGTATAGATCTTCTCTTTGAATCCTAGAATCTTTTCAAACACCAATGTTGCAAGTAAACATTGTAACGGAATCTGAATCGGACACAGTGAGTGTGAGAACTGATGACTCAGCCTTTTGTAATGCAAGCAACAGGGTATGAAGTTCTGCATGTTGCGCAGTGCTGTCACCTTGGATTTTAGTGTGGGTGTGCTATGGATGGAACCCAACATCTTTCACTACATCTTGCACCACCACGCTAGCTGCTGAGTACCTAAGTTGTATTACTACAGCTGGTTGTGCAGAGCCATCTATCAAGCTATCAAGTTGCTTTAAACCAATATTTTCAATTTGACTGGATATTATTAAAATCGAATTTGAACTCATACGTGTACGATGCCGCTGCATACAATCCAGGATCGTCTAAGATACATTGAAAATATTAGATTAAAGCAACTTGATAGTGACTCACATGGTCCAGATATCTTCTCAATCGAAGGAAGATAGACCCGAGATTTAGTACAACCTGGGCTTGGTGATTAAGACACCCTGCAGATGGAAATCTGACAATAATTGATTAACAGACCTCCAAATATCAAACCACTGAACTTTGATCAGTTGGTTTACAATTTTACAACATCTCTGAATAGGACACCACCCCTACCAAGGTTTTTATTAGCTTGAATACACAACGGATGCCATACAGGGTTTGACTTTGTCTAATAAAGATTCATTCTGTTTATGATAGTGAAATTGTATTGAATACTTAACATTTGTCCTGAAGAGGGTAATGAGAATTTTATTTTTTACCGAAACACCACGTCAACAGTTCTAATACAGATAGCTCTTAAGGAACTTTTGTTCTTGAATAATTTTTAATATGTCATGTTTTTTATGTGAAAGATGATAATTGATTGTTATTGTTTTTATTGTAACTTGAAATGTATGAAAATTCATATATAGGGTTTTGTGCAAGAGTTTTTTATGTACAAGATTTTATATACATGCACTTGTAATTGTTGTAATCTACCTCGTATGGACAGAATGGAACTGTGATTTTGTATCTCACCTTTCAGTGTAATATGGATTTTTAATGTTTGGTAAATAATAAAATATTTACCGATATATTAATATAAACAACTTTCTTGAATGTTAGGTGGCTTTTCATTGTCATTATTTAGAATTATTTTATGTTCACTTGGTTTTATTATTGTTTTTAGCTTAACGCATTTAATCGGTCTTTGTTTTGGAATCCACAGAATTGGGATTCCCGAACAAAGGTTAGTCCTTTTTACTACCATTTTGTAAATAACATCTTGTACGGTAGGTTAACATCATACTGAAACTTTACATCCACTGCACTTAAAGAAGAGGCCAACTGCACCCACCTAAGATGTAGAGTGCAAGCATTAGGAATGCTTGCCTTGGTGGCCTTTTAGTTCTGGAATGGCACAAACCACAATCATTAGTTTTCCCTCAAAATAGCTGTCTGCACAGCTGTAAGAATCTTTTCTGTGGAAGTAAAACATGCTTTGGCTGGGGAATACAAATGAGATTTGCATGTAACAGGAACAGTATGTCCATCATTGTATTCCCATAGGTATAACCTGAGTGACTCTGAGCTCTGTTTTTTCACTGAAACTTGGATAAATCCTCCAAACCACCCATCGATCAATTTAGCCATCCCGGATGGCTATAAATTCATTCATCTAGATAGGGATGGAAAAATGAGGGTTGGCATTGCCATAGCTTTCAAAAACCATCTTAAGGTGCAATGGACTTCCACCTTATGCAATGACAGATTGGAACTGGGTATCTTTAAAATAACCATGTCACCCATGGATAGTTGGAATGGAGCGCTGATTTATCGGCCTCCATGACCAATAACTAATTTTTCCTATTATTTGATTGAGCAAATAGCCATGCAAGTCTTAGCTTCCAGCAAATTTATTTTGCTTGGGGATTTTAACTTTCATGGCGAAGATTTCGCCAATCCAGAAGTGAACAAGCTTATAACTAGTCTTAATTTAATTGGACTTTCCCAAAGGGTTACCGGCTCTACACATCGGGATGGCCATGCCCTGGATTTAATCTTTACTAACATTGATCACCTCACCTGTTACTCTCCTTATCCCCTAATATGGACGGATCACTCAATGGTCATGTTTTCCAGTCAATCTCAGTCCACTACGATCCCAGCAGGGAACACCTGAAGGAAGAAGGAGTTGCGTAGACCTTGGCACAACCTATCCCTGGAAACCTTTAAGGAGGTATTCCATCCCTTTACATCAGAGAGTGGCTCAGACGTCTCTGACGTTTCTGGGATGTTGTAAGGTTTCAACTCCGCCTTAGCGACAGCACTGGACTCCATAATCCCTCAAAAAAAATATAGCTCAGTCCAGCAGCGACAATCAGCCCCCTGGTACACTTCGGAGCTAAACATTGATAAATCCAAGTGCAAGAAATTCGAGAGACAATGGAGAATCAGTAAAGATGTGCTGTACAGACAAGCATACAAACTATCTCTGTCCAGTTATCATCAGAGTATAAAAACTGCGAGGCAAACCTTTATTATGAATCAAATTGACTAGGCCAGTAACTCATCCAAAGTCCTGTTCAATATAGTTAAGGACTTTGTATCACCTCAAGCTTGTAGACAATCCCCGGCGGAATCTCAAGAACTATGCGACTCACTAGCAGTATATTTTCATGAAAAAATTGTGCATATTTACGCTAACTTTCCAACTACTAAGTCCCAGAAGTTGGAACTCCTTACTGGACCAGGAGAACAGGGGGTACCAACAGCTAGTACCCTCGATCAGTTTGAAACAATCACGTTAGATGAGGTCACCAATCCACTATCCTCTGCTAAATCTGGTTCGCCATGTGACCCCTGCCCTCCTAAAATAATGGCCCTTCTATCTACCAGTTGTGCTCCTGAAATGCAAAAACATTTTAACTGCTCAATTCAATCAGGCATTATTCCCACCCCATGGAAAGAAGCATATGTACGACCTATATTAAAAAAAACAACAGCCGACCCTCAGGTACTCGGTAATTATCGACCAATATCCTTGTTACCCCTTCTGGGCAAACAATTGGAAACTGCAATAAATAGGCAGCTAAGTTCATATCTTGAGTTTAATAACATTCTGGACCCCTCACAATCTGGCTATCCTGGCAGAGACTGACTCCCTGAGGCAGGTAATGGATGTTGGAGGATCAGTAGTTCTGATCCTCCTTGATCTCTCTGCGGCATTTGATACCATCTCACACTCAAAGCTTGTGGAGAGACTACATTCCTGTGGTATTCAAGGCACAGCCCTAAAATGGCTGCAGAATATTTTGTTGGATAGACGTCAAGCGATTATGCTTGGGCCCTACCTCTCAGAGAAAACTCGCCTGGATAAGGGCGTACCCCAGGGCTCTAGTCTGAGTCCAACACTATTTAATGTTTATATGGCCCCTTTGGCAAAAATTGTAGAACCACACTCAGCTTATGTTTTCAATTGGTTCCAACATAGAAGCTGAGAAAATCAGATTTTCGGCAAGTATGCTCGCCAACTCAAACTGGATGACGGAGAACTGCCTTCAGTTGAATCCTAGTAAAACCGAGGTTATGCTAATGGGGAAAGCATCAACCATTTGGACGGATGATTGGTGGCCGTCTCAGCTGGGAGCTGCCCCCATCCCTACACAATCTGTGAAAAATCTTGTATTAAAACTTGATCAGACACTGTCCATGAAAGATCACATTGCGGCTATTACTAGCTCCTGTTATTATAGCTTACATCTCCTATGCAAGATTTTGCCCTATCTGCCCACCAAACACCGTAGAACCCTGGTCCAGGCTATGGAGATCAGCTGCCTGGACTATGGAAATGCACTGTTAGCTGAAGTAGGCGAGACGTTGCTTGCTGCAGGGGATTCAAAATACCGCAGCAAGAATGATTTAGAATCGCCCGCCAGGTTCCCCCTCAGGCCCCTTGCTGAGAGAGCTCCATTGGTTACCAGTGAGGAAGCGATCCAACTTCGATATCTGCTGCCTCACAAACAATGCCTTAAACGGCAAAGGACCCTATTACCTGCAAAAGAAATGTACCAAACAGGCTTCTGGTTGTAACCTTAGATCTAATTCTCTAGCCCTCTAAAAGTCCCCCGAATACGTCTTAGTCGCACTGGGGGCAAATCCTTCTCGTACCTTGCCCCATGGTACTGGAACCAACTGCCTATTGCATTGCGTGAATGCACCTCATATACCGTCTTCAGGAAACAATTAAAAGCTTTCCTGTTTTGAATCTATGCATCAATCTGATTTTGGTTTCCACCCTCTTTTCACTAGGTAAGCGCCGAGATGCCCCCGGGTGAGTCGTGCGCTATAGAAATATGCTTAACATAACATAACTCTGATAACCAAGTTGGTCTTATTTTTTCTGGCCTGTAAATATTTAGTCTCTATCATGTCTGCTTGCAGAGCACACAAGGTATCAGTGTGTTTATTTGTCCACTATTTTGATGAAAACAGGAGAAATCAAGTGATACAAGGACTTCATCTGCTCAGCGTAATGTAGCAAGTATCTACATCCAAAGTCGAGAATTCCCAGAAGGGACTGCAAGGGAGCACTCACTGCCCTCACTGGATAGCTCGCATCCTAGGAAGGTCGCTGTCAAGAAGGCAATCTTTGATTTTTTAAAGTTAATCCTGTCACTGTGTGATGTTAATATAATCACAACTTGGTCCACTTTCGTTAGGGGCAAATTCAAGTCATCATCCCTTCTATAGATATCATCAACGTATAACAATACCTTGGGATCTAGTTGTTAGATCTCTATAATTCGTGCGGAGAATGAGCCAGGACTGTTCTTATAGGCCACATGTAAATGTCAAAATGACAAGTGCACCCGGTCAAAACTAAAGGCGGATAGATACTCCCTTTCAGGTGCTGCGTTTTGATTGAAAACCCCATTTGAAATGTCCAGGGTTGTTTTGTATTTTTCCCACACCAGTCATTAAACCTGTCATATGAGCATTTTGCACTGCTTTGATTTGTATATGCAAATTTAGATTCCTATAATCTAAAACTATTCTATGAGCTCCGTCTGGTTTAGAGATAGGAAAAAGAGGCATGTCCATTGGTGAAGACAAGGTGTTTGTATGTACTGGTATTGCTATTGATCTAATATGGCTTTGATATCATGCTTTGCTTCTGGTTTGAGACGGTATTGAGTTTGTGCATGAGGTTTACTGCGTAAGTGAATGACACGTGGAATAGAGTGTTTGGTCCATACCGTGTGGTTCTGTATAATGCCAGAGCCTGTCTTACAACCCATTTACTGGTATTGCTTCTTTGAATACTTCTTCCCGCTAGGGTGCTTCCCTAATAAAGACTGGAGGCCAGTCCTGTTCAGCTAGTGTGATGTCATAATCATCAGACAACTATGACCAGAAGACTGCTTTAATGGTGCGTGATATGTCCCCTTTCAATTTGTATATTTTAAATTATAAACCCTATCAGGATGATTCAAATGTTTATCTTGAGTCTCAATTTGTATAAAACCATCAGTTGAATTTGCATCCAGTAAACCTCTGAAGCATCTTTTGCACTATCATGACTTCTGCTGAGTTGTCCAGAAGCGCTCTTGCCCATGTCTTGTTTCACAGGACGACCTGTAATTGTATCTGCTTGTTTCATAGAAAGCCTTGCTACTTTCTTCTTCTTCAGTGGAGTTTTAGAGTCCAATGCTTTCTCCTCCCTTATTATGATGGCATCAATCTAGCGTACTGCTTCACTTTTTCTGCTATACACCTCCTTTCTTCAGTACTCGGATTGACTCCCTCTCTCTGCTCGTTTACCATCAGTGTCCTGAAAAAAATGTGAAGAGTGGCTATCAGAATACTGATACCATTCAGGTTTTTCAATCTTAATGTGGTCCATTAAATTGTGACCATTCCTACTTGATTCCTGAGAAGTGGGTGAGCCAGTCTTTTTTTTTCTTTTTCTCCCCGTGTCTTCTTCCTGTCTGTTGCAGATTTTTCTTTAACGGAATCCTCATTGTTGCCTTCAGGTTTTAAATCTGGTTTAACGGGTCAAGTACTCAGGGTATCATGACCCACAGAGGTATAAACTTCTGAGATTATGTTTGGTAGTTCCTGTTCATAATTTTGAACTGGAATAGCTTCCAGTCTCTGGTGTATGGCCAGAACCAAAGTTTCTCCGTTATTGTTGCTTAGGATGATAGAGGAAACTGTAGAAAAATTCCCCATTAACTTCATTCCTAAGTCCATAACTGGTACAGCTCCGTGCTCATTCTGGTTGTCAGGGAGAGCTGCTAATGAAGGTGGGTCATGCATGCTTGTGTAAATCCATGCAAAGATGCTTTCTCAGTAGGAGGTAATCGTAATTACTACAAAAGTCTCTGTAATTGCGTAATAATGTTTCAGGTGTGTGAATATTGATAAATTATTCAAGGCATTACCGCAAGATACGAGTCCCACGTTGGCCGCTAATTGTTGAGTAAACTGCAAATCTGGAGTAGTTCTGCAAGATTTCCCACCCACGGGTGACATAGGTGAACTTGGTTCAATGCATCACTGCCGAATGTGAAAGACAGGTTATTGTAGACCCGCAGAACCACACCCAATACATTGTTAAAATGGAAATATTGCTTCTGGGTTACTAACAACTCCTAACCCGGGTTCTAGGGTACCCTTGTATCAGAAACAAACCTATTTCGCTCTTTACAACATCACACACACAAATGGTACTAAGAAGAATAGACACTTTAAATGCGTTTATTGCAACAGGGCAAACCTGTTTCTCAGCACATCTCTAAGAACTACATAGAATATCATAAAAACAGCAAATAGGCATGTTATAAACGCGAGAATAAAATGACCTTTTCTAAAATGGTTAAAATGACATATAAAAATCTAACACCCTAACTTCTTCTATGCGCTACTCCAGGAGAGCATGGAAAGTAGAATTTGCAATCCTTCTTTCTTAGGGAGAAGCAACGCACTGCATAACTTGTTAACAGCGAAGATCTGTAGTTATCAGTGAGGCATGAAGGCAGTGTTGCCGCAGAAAGAAAAGCACATGCCATGGCAGTGTCCTTTCTTCTGGACTCAGCTCGCTTGTTATCTGCATCAAGTATGATGTAGCATCTTCTTGGTGTGCTGGCTGCAGTCAAGACCGTCTATGGCAGTATCTTGTGCGAAGGGGCGTAGCTTGGTGAATGTCAGATAATTCAAACCTCACTCTGGAATATCATTGTATAATACATTACACGACAAGCAGGGTGCTTGAGAGGGTCTTGAACAGCAAAGGAAAGGGAAAGAAACACAAATTGGTAGAGATACTAAGTGAGAGAAAACACAATATTTTGTAAAATAACCAAAATCTTTGAAGACTCAAAAGAGCGAGTAGGAGAAACAGTGTGTGTGCATTTTTGTCTGTGTATGTAAAGATTGCTGGTGAACTCCAACCGACATTTCACCATACCCGACTGAAAGCAGTTGTGCCCAACTGTTTACCAGAAAATACATTTATTAGGGGGTTGTAACACCCCAAAAAATCCCTGCTGAAGCTACGCCGCTGCTTGTGCAATAATCTGGGTGAAGGATATCTTCTGACAAGTGGTCTAGTGGCAGTTCTTATTTCTAAATCTTATCAAATGGGAACTTCTGACATCAGTTTAGGAATGGCTGACAGATTATGTGCATCAAGGTGTGTGTCTCAGACATATCTTTATGAGCATATAAGGCAAAGGGGTGTCAGTTCAGACTACCTAATTTGGCTATATGTCTGGGTTTGGTCTTATTTGACCTTGATATTGTGATAACTAGACACTAGCCCTAGACTTAATGTTGCATCAGGTGTGATATCTATGTCATTGTCTGAATGACTTGACACTTTCACAGTTCTTGGAAAGATAACGCCAGGCGACATCTGCGTCAATGGCAGACAAGACAGTGATTCTACATAAATTGAGGAAAATGGGCACTACCATTATCTAAAATTGAGAAAATGGCGACTTCCACTATCTAAGATGGAGTCAGGGCCTATTTAAAATGGAGTC
Source organism: Triturus cristatus (assembly GCF_964204655.1). Classification (NCBI taxonomy): domain Eukaryota; kingdom Metazoa; phylum Chordata; class Amphibia; order Caudata; family Salamandridae; genus Triturus; species Triturus cristatus. The sequence goes on from NC_140589.1 coordinate 297,733,774, forward strand.
GTACCTTAGGTGCTCTATGTCACAATTCTGTCCACTAGTATCTGATGCACCTGATAAGTAGTTTAAACAGTAAAGTATGTCAACTAGCAATCTCACAAATATTCACTGATAATTACATGCCACCATTGGAGATTCTTTTTAATTCTTTCTGTCTCACAGAGCACAAGGAAGAGGGAACAGGTGGTGGGGAGCATGCAATTATATATAAATACAGCATGCTCCAGGCTGTAGTCTGTGTCCTCCCATACCTCCAATCCTTGTATCATCTCACACTCCTTTTACTCCTTTGTGCTCTGGCATCTGTCCACTGCGGTCACAACTGCATGACACAATGGATACCACCTTATTCTAAGATGGCCACTCGCACTGTTCTGCACTGTGCCACCTCACCAATTTACAACTCTACCAAACCACCACACCTCCACCTAAGCACACCATGCCCAATCCAGCCTCCAGCTCTATGACGGCTTAGGGTGGGGTAAGTGGAATGTGACAGGAAAAAGAATCGGCTAGAAAACAGTGGCCAGGTCAGAGTTGGCAGAGTCGACACAGGAACAGAAAACAGGGATTGGGTGCTAAGGTGCGTGTATACACAAATCAGGCAGAAGCAAGACCGGCTGCTTGAGTCTGTGGGAGGCATTAGAATTGTAGCAGTGGGATTGCATGGTGAATGGCCAAAAGACTCAAACTAGAACAGTTCCATTTAGTCATTATCAGTTTCATATCGACATCCGATATAAGAGCAGGACGCAACCGTAGACGTTAGCTATAATGTTACTATGAGCTCAGCACGAAAAAAACTCACAATAGGCACTTTAACATAAGAGAACCGCAGAGACAGTGAAACCGACTCACCTGGCTCATGACAGCACCCACAATTCACAGGATACCACTAATGTGTATTCTTCTCCCTCTCACATAGTGATTTAGTTAAAACCTGCAAAGAGTCAAACGTATGCATTGCAGACTACTTTTAAATGTTTAGAGCGCTGCATTAATGTTGCAAATCTGTCTTTTATTCATGGTCACTAGGTCACTAGTGTGATTTCTGTTACAATGAGACAGCATAGTTTCTCTGTGGAGGTGAATAGGACTAGCTTTGTGGCACACCAGATTTGCTGCCCTTTTATGAACCCTATTTATGCTGGCTTTTAGGATTCTGTGCACTTTACCACTGCTAAACAGTAGTAAAGTGCCTACTCTTCCCCTGTAAAACAAGTGTTGCACATTGGAACTCCCTATTTGGCCTATTTAAATTCATTATGTCTGTTGTAAATGGAGCTTATAGTGTACTTATTGCACTTATAGCATGGAAAGTCAAATGTCATGTGGGCTGCAGTGTACACCATCCGCATATTTCTGTAAGGACCACCACTGTGCTCTGGCTTGGATGCAGTTTAAATGCGCTGCAGTGACACATAGCAGGGAAAACTGCCTTTGACATGTAGAAAAAACGTATTTTCTGTTATGGTTACACAGCATAGTGGTGTCAGTAAGTTTAGAGTTACAGGAAATAACACGTTTAAATGGTGTTTGCTGAATGTTTACAGCAATTGGCGTGCTAGATATGATTATGATCAAAATTGGAGGAAAAGTGGCGTTCACACCGATGAACGTCACAATGAAACAAAACTAACTTGAATCTAGCTTAAAGTGGCATTTTGGAGTAGGTGACCATCTTGGATGTTATTGTATAAAGGGAGCATGGAGTCGGAGTCTCGTTGTTTCCCAAAGCAGTGTGTGGCTGGCAGTCGGGGAACCATGGAGGAGCTTTGACTTACTGCTTTTTGAGCTATCTAGCCCATTCAGATTGTACTTGTGATTGGTTACGATTTTCAAGGTCTTGTATATTGTATGTTTACAAACTCTATTTTGATCACATTTTTGTTCTTTTGGGCACATTCTTATTTTGCACTTAGTATAGCTCCTGTTTTAATCACCCGTATTGTATAAATCATAATTTTCCTGGATTTTCAATAATGTATTAGTTTAGACTCCTGTGCATGAAACTCTATGAAAGAACTGCATCTGGGTTTAGAGAAGAAAGGGCTGAGTTAGAGGACTTGTCACTTCAGGTAATTAGGTAGCCGGATTGTATATTATACTGATGATAAGAGGTTCCTTACTAACCTGATATTGGTTCTCACAGACTTCCATAGCAATTTGGGAAGATGTGTGACAAGCCTTGCATCAGTGGTTTTTCTCTCTTCCCCTTACCCTCTTCCCCGCTGTATGGGCTAGTGTGATTTCTGTTACAATGAGACAGCATAGTTTCTCTGTGGAGGTGAATAGGACTAGCTTTGTGGCACTTCTGCAGATTGGTAAATCAAAATCTGTGAATTGTGACACTTTTATATATCCAACAGTCACCACCAAAGTGTGCCTTGTAAGCCCACAGGGCAGGGTGATAGTATATATAAACAGGGCACGCTTCTTAGTGGGGTCAGTGTGCCATCACAGTGAACTAAAAGCCATAAGCTATTTCACTCAGTAGGCCTGGCTAGTTTTTTCTCTAGTAGGCCTAGCATAGGTAGAATTAAAATCTTTATTTTCTACTCCTGCTTAGGAAAAAAATGTTTCAAATTTATTGCCTACTTAATTTTTAAAATGTGACTTAATTGTGAAGTCAGATGTTTGATAAATTAGGCTGAAAAGTAACTTTGTAATAAATCTGCTTTATTTTGGGAGGGAGTGCTGTCATGCCTGGGACAAGTATTGGGCTGGAAATTACCCTGACATCCCAAGTTCATGCTCCTTGATGTCACAACTGAAATAGACACTGACAGATACCGTGCTGTTTTGTTGTGGTCAGAACTTATGGTGACAAAAAGAGACATTGCCAGTTCCTGGTAGAACACAGGTCCTCCATTGCCGGAAAGGTGGAAAGTGGGGCTCAACAGATGCATGAGTTTAGAAATCCCCATTTACAAAGTCAGAGGCTATCCACAAAAACATTACACAATATGTGCGGCATGCTGTCAATATCCCGTGCATCACCCTTCAAAGAGGTGAAGATCCTCGTCATTTTGTGGAAGACAAAATCCGATCTCACAATACCAAAGCATAAATTGAGGGACTGGGATGGGAACACTGGAATGGTACAAATTGTATTGTTATATGTTGGTCATCCTTGCTGTAAGGATCATGGATTTCAGCACAGAGACAAATTTTTCCTTTCAGTTTGAAGATATGTGTTATTGAACATGTAACAAGTGATGTCTTTTTATCAGGGGACCAATAACTCACATTGATCTGCAGCTGGATTGTCGGGAGCAGGACGCGGCATTATGATCTGCACAGAGATGTGTTTTTTTTATTACATATATGTAAAATTGTAACAGTTTCACTTAACATAGAGTTGGGAAGCTAATATTTGTTTTGCCTCTTATGTGACAAGCAAAATGTTGTTTTAACAAAAAAGAGCTTGTAACAAGTGATGAATTGCTATTTCATCAAAATGCATGTTTCTGGCATGTGCTTTTATTCTTTAAATGCATAATGAATATGCCTAATAGGCAAGATCAATCAAAATCACATCCAGCAATTTAGTGACTATTTAGTTAAGCAATTATTCCATGAAGGTCATAAATCTTATGACTATTTTCCTCTGTAGTTCTATCATTTTATCTATTTTAATCATTGCCTTTAGGCTTCTTTCTTTTAGTTTTAGGTTCTGGAAAACATAAATGCAAATTCTATTTTTTGCAGGCTGCGACCCCATTTTGTCAAAGGCCTGTCAAGCAAATGGCGGTCTTTAACTTACTAGCTCTAAAACATGGTGCCTTTATCTTCATGAGGAACTGTAAATATGTCACATAATTTTGACTTCTAAATGTGTCATATCCTTCTGTGAATGACATAGACAAAAACCTATAGTGCGACATCAGTCTGGGACATGTGCATTTTTCAAGGGCAACTAACAACCATAACCTTGACAATGGAGTCTATATTGACGTATTTTTACCATATTGATACATTCACTGATGTATAGATTATGCCAAGACATTCCTATGGTAATGTTGGTAATTGCGTCTTAGATAAAACACACTATAAGATGGCTGCCACTTAACCACTTGTCAGTAGAGAGACCCAGGTCACAGATGCAGATTGTAGATCCAGATGAGCATAGCACCAGAATCCATCTTGACTGAAGAAGCCTCCCGCAAGACTCTCCAAGGCTCTGTGAAGCATTCCATTCTGATTGTGTTCTTGCACAGAGAGGGTGTTACGTGCTATAAATTGTGATGTTACAATTCTTGCCTGTTTTAACTATTATTTCAAAAGCTTTGCTGCTTTTAATCTTCTGTGATGTTGCAATATTATTTGCACTACATCCAGCATTTTAAAATAACTATTTTAAAATAAATATATTGAAATACCTGAGTGTGTAAATCATTAATGAACAATCATTTGGATTACCACTACTACCCGTTGGTAACCCAAAAGCATTGATACCACCTCAGTTATGTATTGGGTGGGGTTCTGTGGGGTTCTATAACCTTTCTTTCATATTCTGTGCTAGTGCATTGAACTAAGTTCACTGGTATCATCCGTGGGTGTGAAAACAAATCTTGCGGAGCTGAGCTAAAGACTCTATTTACCTAACAACCTGTGGGCCTTTGTTACTCCTGTGATAGCAGTCTTGTGGCATACTTGGGCTTAGACTCTTCGGTTTTATGGTTTTATTACTCAATGTAAAGTCTTTTGAGAAAGCGATAAAATGTGGCATAAAAAAATACTTTAGGCATCCTGAGATAGAACTGGCTTAAAACCAGTTCTGCCACTCATCACACATCCAAAGCTGGAATACATATATTTGGCTGAGAGACTTAACGACTCTGGGTCAGAGGACAAATACTTGGCTCTGAGCCTAAGAATGGCTAATGGGTGTTAACAGCAGACCCCTTAGCAAGGATTAGCTGCCTGGGAGTGGTCAGGAACAGTTGGCAAATCAAAAGGCAGCTTTAACACTTTCTCTTTCGACTTTAAGATGCATCCTTTTCACCCCCAAACCCCAATAGGGAGTCAGGCAACAGCCACAGTGGGAGGGAACACCAATTGTGATCCTATCAGATAGTGGAGTGGCCAAGAATTTGAAGACAGGCCTACCTGGTGCAAGCTGGGTCCCATTGTCTTAAAACAGGGGTTCCTGGGTAAGTCAAAGAGGAAGTGCGGCAAAAGTATGTGGGGGGGCTGTGAATCAATGGTTAGCATTGGGCAGTAGAATTTCTCCAATCACTGACGTGTGCAAAGTATAAATTTGTAACCTCCACCAACACCAGCTCAGATGTTCCTGAACCTGGGAAGGCTCCATCTGAAGAAGAAAACCTTGCTAGAATAAGAATCATGACTGAGGACTACAGCTAGAAAAAGAGGACTCAGGCAAGGACTCTTGAATCCTCCTGGCACCCAGGGACTGGAACTACTCTCCAAGGGTCAAGTGGCAGGCCTCCTGTTTACCTGCTTTATCAACAAAAAAGAAAAAAGGACTCTTGACTCCTTGGGGGCCCAGCTGACTAAAGAGGTCTAGTCCCTGCAGGAAACCTGGCTATAAAATGATCTGGTGCCCACAAACCTGCCATGAGGAGCTAGGGTCTGCAGGACTGACCAGAATAAGATTTCTCAGCAGTTGTAGACTAATTCTGAAGGTAAAACCTTTGACAGGGAAACCTCGCTCGGTGTATCCGACCTCCACTTCATCAGCCAGAAATTGTGCCTACGTCCCGATTTACTGTGAAATGTTGTTTTCCTACAGTGCTTGATTTTTTCTAGGTGATTTTTGCATTATAATTTTAAAAATCCACATCTCTGGCTCCTCATAACCATGGTGTCCTTTTGTTCATTCATCTTATCTCTATTTTTCTAGATTGGTTTGGGAATTCTATTGTGTTGTGTCCTTTACGTTTTAATACTTGGTACTGTTTGAGCGTAGCAGGATTGTCTGCTGCTTGAGCCATAGCTACCGGGGGCTAGTTAGAGATTCTCTTAGAACTGGTTTAGACCTCACCACAGTGGGTTTATTGAGATGTTAGGGATACCCTCTCCCAAATTAATAGCTCAATTTCTGACAATTATCAACTCAACTACTTTGTCAGGATTGAAACTTATGATATATATATTTCCCGCAGTCTTCTGCAAGAGGCATACTAACCCTTTAAGAAACATGGATTACTCTTAGTCATACAGCAACCCCAGATGTCCCTGTGCATTCGGAACACAAAATCCAATAGAGGTGGTCTACAGATTAACAAAGCTCTCATCTGCACAAACACCCTATGTTTCGATCATTACCCTTGCACAAATCCTACTCTCTATAACAGCCTCTTTAGTACTTCATATTACAGCCATCTTCTGACCACCTTATACAAAAATAACTTTCTTCAATTAGGACACTGATGTTGCCATAGATGCTCAACCTTATGTAACCCAAATATGGCCCTGGATCACTTCAATCTTGATTTCAAGACCTCTAAAAAATAAAATAAAATTCACTCAAATTCTGTCCGATAACTCTGGCAAAACCCATCTTGCCCTACCCATCCCATAGCAATTCTTTGTGCTCATTGCACCATTTTTGCCATAATAAATCCTTCTCCATCTGAACACTAATATGTATGTATATATATATATATATATATATATATTCACTTAAAAAACCGTAGGTTTCACACATGTTATAGTTAGGTGGACATTTCACTTGTAAAAAACCAATGAAATTCCACCGTTATAGTTAGTTCAGATAACTATAACTCACGCGCCCGCAATCCAGTGCTCATGACGTAACATATTTCATCACTCATGACATGGTCAGTGGCATCACTCATGACATCACTTATGACATCATCCTTGTGATAGAGTGGCGGTCGCGCGAGTTATAGTTATCTGAACTAACTATAACGGTGGAATTTCATTGGTTTTTCACGAGTGAAATGTCCACCTAACTATAACATGTGTGAAACCTATGATTTTTTAAGTGAATTTGCAAGGTTTTTTAAAATGCTAATTCCTAACTATAAAGTGCCTGAAACCTATGGTTTTTTAAGTGAATTTGTACGGTTTTTTAAATACAATTTTTTTTTTAATTTAAATTTTTTTTAAAAATATTTTTTCACCGTGCGCGCACCGTGCGCGCACCCCGCGATTTAAAAAAAAAAATAATAAAATGTTTTTTCACCCTTCGGGGTCCTTTAGGGACCCCCTGACAAAGGCTAGGTGCGCGGCTATAGATATGTATGTGCTTTTAAATGCAATTTTCTCAGGAAATACTGGAGAGATTGACTACATATATGCAAAAGGCACTTCCCTGACCTGAGGACTACCTCTCTGCCAAATTTCAAGTAATTCTGTTCAGCCGTTCGGGCTGTACCTTCGACTAAAGGTCCTATGGGAAAATGCATGGGGAAAATGTGTTTTGGGACCCCCCTTTTTTCTCAGCGCCCGCTTGACGAATCCCCCCGAGACTTTCAGGGTAGGAGCTGAGCGGAGCGCCCCATTAGTTTTGAAAATTTCACGAGGATTCGTCAACCGGCGCCAAAGTTATTCAAAATTGAATTTTCAGATTTCCTATGGAAACACAGTCCTAACTATAACTATCTACTGGCGACCGCCAGTAGATAATATATATATATATATATATATATATATATATATATATATATATATATATATATATCAGCGCTACCAACAAAGTCCACACTTTCGGACAAAGTACAGCACTCAGGGAATATTCCGTAGGTTTGTTTATTCAGCAACAAACAAAAGACGGACGCGTTTCAGGTTATCCTTCTTCAGTGTCTAGTTGCGCTAACCGCGCGAGAGCATTTTGAAATCAAAAGCCATTGACGTCACTTCCCCCACCGGCATAGCTAATGCAATATACATCTATTACATGGCGGCCATCTTAACAGGGCGAAGTCAACGTACCAACTCATATGGATAAACCCTTATTGTTGTTTATCGCTCGACATTCAAGGGTAAAATCATAATCATCAAGACAACACATTTGTTACAAATCCAGCTATAAAAAGCATGAATGCAATCACAATGTGATGATCTAAACATATTCTGAATATCGCTTCACAATTGTGTGTCATGAGAGGCTACACATGTTCATAAAATTAAGCCGTGGATCGGCGAACATATTGTAGCAAAAAACTTCATATCGTCCAATTGATCTAAAATAGATATACTGTGGATTAATTAATTCATTAAACATTCAAAGCCGTGTATCGGCCTAAGCTTATTATGCATGATTGTAAAAATCCAATCGAATCTATTGAAATATAAACTCATTGCTGTGTGAAAAGAGTCATGACATGCTCAGGAGAAACAGATAATAATGGCAAGAAAAGAAATGAAATGTTCTTACATCTTATAATCCCTGAGCTTTCTGAATAACAAAGAAGGAAAAGGAGAAAGGAAGAAGAAGAAGAAGAAGAGATGATGTGTTGAAATCTCCCTGATTACCTCCCCAAATGCACAGCTAATTCCTCTCCGCTGTTCAGCCCAAAAGGTGTTTTGGTGTGTAAATCAATTATGTAGCGGGATTCAAGTCTCCGCAAGCGTTGCACTCTATCCCCACCTCTTGGATTAGTAAATACACAGTCCAAACCAAAGTACTGTAACAGCTCCCTGTTGCTGTTATGTTTTTTTTTTTTTTTTTTTGAAACCGTTTATTTCAACCTTAAGTATATACAAGTATGGGCCTACAACCTTCCGGCCGGCCGCTAGAGTGACAGGAGCACCTGACAAACTTACAAAAGGGCACTTGGCGTTACAAAGAAGCAAATCAGGAGACATCAACGACGTAAGCCACATGACTCTAAGCCCACAATACGGTTTCATTTTATACACACGCAACAACATAGAAAAACACACCCGCAAGGCAACCCGCAATCGAAGGTAACCACACGTGCTCCTCGAATAAGGGACCCCGACCATCCACAGGAATCTGAAGAGGGGGAAGGGAAACAAGTCCAGGACTGGGGGAACTCTGTGCCCGGGGCTGGGGGAGGGGGTCAACTAGGGGGACGGAGCCGGTGAGGCAGCAGGGAGCAGTGGTGGCTCGCAAATACCCCCGCGGTAGGCGTTCCAGGGGCCCCATATTTTCACCCACGCCCCAGGCTTGCCCCTCGCCACATACACCACCTTTTCTCGGAACATGCACCAATCCATATGTTCTTTCCAGGCCGACACCGCCGGGGGCCGCTGGGATCCCCACAGTTGAGCGATGTCACGCTTAGCTATCATATATCCCAGAGTCACCCATCGCGTCTGCGGAACCGAGTAATCAGTTGGTTCCCACACATTCAGCAAGCATCTCCTCGCTTCAGGCAACAGTGCGACATGCGTAACCAGACGCAGGACCTCATGCACACCACGCCAGAATCGCTCCACCTTCGGGCATTCCCACAAAATATGCAAAAAAGTCGCCAAAGCACCACACCCACGCCTACACAACCCATCCTCAGCATAACCCATACGCAGAAGCCTTGGCCCCGTCATGTAAACCCGGTGGAGTATCTTAAGCTGGACGAAGCGAAGGCGAGCCGGTATGGCCACCTCCTTCGGAGAGGCCACCGCGGAAATCCAGTCTTCGTCGTCCAACTCCAGCCCGTCGGCAACCCAAGCCTCACGGAGGCCGGTCAGCAGGCCCGAGCGGTCATTAATCAATTTTTTGTAAATGAGGGAGATCGTGCTATCCGGAACGTGGCCATCCAGCACTCTATCCTCCAGGGGGGAAGACTCCGGGATGGAGGCGGCGTCTGGGAAGACGGAGCCCAGCGCATGACGGACCTGCAAGTACCGAAAGTATTCACTGCCCTGCAGCTGAAACTCCGTCTGCAGCGTCTCGAATGTTTTAAATCCCCCTCTCGTCCAGAGGTCCCCCACTTTACTGATGCCAATCGTGTCCCACTTCTCGAAGCCCTTCGAGGTCCACAGGGAGCCCAACCGCTGAGGCGCATACAACGGCGACGCCCGGGTCAAACGGTCCTTCCACCCCATAGCTGCATTGGCCGCGTGCCACACCCGCACCATGACACGCGTGGGCCCCGTCAAGCGGGGATCCGGCGCGCCAGAGTAGAGTGCTCGATTGTAGTCGCCACCGGGCAGGAGCATCTTGTCCATTTCAAATGCCGGGTTCAAGGCGGGCCCATAGAGGCCGTGATTAATTGCAGCTAGCTGGGAGGCCCAGTAATACCGCTTAATGTCCGGGAGGGCGATCCCCCCGTCATACCACGGGAGCGTCAACTTCGCCAGGGCTATACGCGGCCTCCCGTCCCAGAACAGGCGGCGCTGTAGACTCTCCACCTCACGGAAGTAGCGCGCCGGGACTAGGTCCATAGTGTTCTGGAGAGCGTAGAGGAAGCGCGGCAACGACATCATCTTAAACAATGCCGCCCGGCCGAGCGGCGAAAGCGGCAGGTGCCGCCAGCGCGCGACGTCCTCCTTCAAGCGTTGGAGGGGGGGAAAGCAAGTTTCGCTCGTAACGGGCCGCCGGGTCCAGCGTGATATAGACACCCAGGTACCGAAACCCCTGCGAGGCAATCTGGATCGGACATCCCCGCGGGAGGACGGGAGCCTCCCCGGAAAGCACATAGACACATGATTTAGCCCAGTTGATGACAAGGCCTGAGTTACGGCCAAAGGAGCGCAGGACATCAACCAGGACAATCAGTGATTTGCGCGGGGAGGCTAGGTACAAAAGGATATCGTCAGCGTAGAGGGACACGCGGTCCTCATACTCGGGGGTCCAACGGAGACCACGGATGGAAGGGTGCCACTGCAGCCACTCCGCCAGGGGTTCCAAGGCCAATGCAAACAGGAGCGGCGACAAGGGGCAACCCTGTCGCGTGCCCCGTCCCAGCGCGAATGGGGCCGAGACTCGCCCATTCACTACCACCTGCGCTAACGGGCCCGAGTACAACAATTTGACCCAGCTGACGAATCCCGGTCCAAAACCAAATTTCGTCAGCCCAAATGTATGGCCATTCGAGCGTGTCAAACGCCATGGTGGCGTCTAAGGACGCCAAGATGGCCGGCTCCCGCACAAACGGAACACGCGCGAGCACCCCGTGCAAGCGCCGCAGATTAAGGGCCGTATTGCGATGGGGGATAAAGCCAGACTGGTCTTGGTGGACCAAATCGCCCACCACGCCGACCAGCCGGTTGGCAAGCACCTTGGCAAGGATTTTGGGCTCCGCATTCAAGAGCGAGATAGGCCGATAGGAGGTAACCCGGTCTCGGGGTTTCCCCTCCTTGTGGATCACCACGATTGTAGCCAGACGTTGGTCCGGCGGGAGGGAGCCCCGCGAGTGGGCCGCAAGGAACATCGCGCGGAGGTGGGGTGCCAGTACGTCCGGTCGCAGCTTATACAACTCGATAGGGATGCCGTTCGGGCCCATGGCCTTGCCAGATGCAACCGAGCGTATAGCGAGGGCAATTTCGTCCGAGGTAGGAGCAGCATCCAACGACTCCCTGTCCTCCACCGAAAGGGAGGGCAGCGCGATATCTCGAAGCAGAGCATGAGAATCCGCCTCCGAGCAGGGAGAGACCGGGGAATATACCTCGCGGAAATAATCCGCGAAGCAAGAGACAATGTCTTCTGGCTCGGTGACACGTACACCATCCATCCTCTCAATCAGCGGAACCACACGACTCGCTCTCTCCTTTTTATCCAACCACGCAATCAATTTACCAGCCTTATCACCCACATCATACAGTCGCCCCTGTTGCTCTCTACTGAGGCCCCTGGCTGCCTCCGTGACGAGGGCCCTATAGGCCGCTTGCTTAAGGTGTAGAACATGCAGTGCAGCATCCGTCACCCCACTCCCCAGATCACCCTCTAGTTCAGTAATTTCGGCCTCCACTCGGGTCACCTCCTCCTGCTCGCGCCTCCGGGCATGGGATATGAAGGAGAGGGCCTCCCCCCTAATAACTGTCTTGAAGGCCTCCCAAAGGGAGATAGCCGAAGGGACAGACCCCACATTCTCCTCGAAATACCGCTGCAAGGATTTAATCAGGTCCGCGCGAATAGTGGGGTCGCGCAGATACCAGGCATTGATTGGAGCTACCCTGCCCTCCCCCCTCGGGAGGACACCAAAGTGCAACAGGAGCGGGGAGTGATCTGAAATGCCCCGCGCCAAATGGCGCACCTCTCCCACCCTCCCAGCATAGGCTGCAGGGACAAGGATATGATCAAGCCGCGAGAGGCTACCATGGGCACCCGAATGGAAGGTGTATTGCAGCTGCGTGGGATGTTTTAAGCGCCAGCAGTCCACCAATCCCAATGTATCTAAAAGGCCGGACAGCCACGCCTGCGCCCGGGGGAGGTCCCTAGGGGGGTGACGATCCATAGTCCCAGAAACCACCGCATTGAAATCCCCCCCAACCACCAGAAGCCCCCCCGGAAGGTCAAGGAGGAGGCGCCCCAGGTCCGCAAAAGTAGTAGACTGTAGCCCCGGTGGGACATACACTGAAACAAAGACAACCACTTTGCCCTCCATTCTCCCCACCAAGGCAGTGTAGCGTCCCCTCTCATCATGGCGCACCTCATCTATTTCCAGCGGGAGCGAGTTCTTAACCATGATGCCCACCCCCCGCGAGCCAGACGTGAAGCCCGAGTGGGCCACCAAACAATAGCCACGCCGATTCATGGCAAAGAAGGAATTACCAATAAGGTGTGTCTCCTGCAGAAAGACCACATCTGGCGAAATTCGTTTCAGATACTGCAGGACCACACCTCGCTTAATCCTATCCCCCAGTCCATTAACGTTCCAAGACAACAAAGTCAAGTCCCTACCCCCCATCGCATACAGAAGCCATCACTCGTCCCCCCGAGAGCACATCAAAAAACACCAATACAGTAAAGGGTTTGCCTTGCGGTAAAAACGAACAACACCCCACCCCAACCCACCCGTCCCAACAGAACTCCCCCCTCCCTGCACCCCTGCATGAGCCCGAACAGCCCCCCCAAAGTGCAGTGTGCCTGTCGCCCCATAGATGAAAACACTAACTAGTCCCCCAGAGGAGGAGGGAAAGCCCCCAAGAGACCCTGTACGACCTCCACGGGAGGGGAACTTACACAATCAGTCAATGATGACAATAATGTTGTCCAGAGCAAGGCCTACTATTAGTCCCTCAGTCCTGATCCGGCAAGCCCTCCCCACCAACCGCGCCCCCCCACCCCCCCGGCCCCGGTCCCCGGGCAAAGTGTCCAACCAGTCCCCGGCCGCCTCGGGACGATCAAAAAAGTGCGTGCGGCCATCCACCTCTACCCTCAACTTCGCTGGAAAAAGCATCGCATACTTGAGGTTCAGGTCCCGTAGGCGACGTTTGACTCCAAGAAAACTCAGTCTCTGCTTCAGGACCGCCGGAGTAAAATCAGGATAGAAGTTTACGTCCATATTGTCGAGTCTGACCGGTCCTTGCTGCCTAGAAGTCTGCAGGATCGCGTCTCTGTCCCGAAAGTTGAAGATCCGGGCTATGAGAGGCCTCGGAGGGGCTCCGATCTTAGGTCTCCCTCCGGGGACCCTGTGGGCACGTTCCACTGCGAAGAGTTTACTCAGCCCCCGGGGCCGGAGATGGGTGAGGATCAGGTCCTCCACAAACAGATCCGCCGCCTCCTCCTCACGTCCCTCCGGCACCCCGACAATGCGAACATTGTTCCTCCGGGCCCGACCCTCGGAATCTTCCAGTCGACGATCCATCAGGGCGCTCGCCTGGCCCAGTCGGCGCACCTCCTTTTGGAGGGCCGCCACGTCCGTTGTGAGGCCCGAGGTGGTGTGGGCCAAAGAGTCGACCCGGTCATTCGTCTTGGACAGATCGGCCCTCACCAGGCCCACATCCACGAGGACCGAGTCAATCTTTTGCGCCAGAGTGTCAAAGCGCTGGTCCACTGAGGCCTTCATCTCGGCGATGGCGCCCATGACGTCCCGGAGGGTCAGGTCCGCGGGCAAAGCAGGGGCATCAGTCGGGCCAACAGGGGACCTACGCGGCGCCTCTGGAGATCCCTTCTGGAGGGTGTAGCGGTCCATGTTGTTAGACTGAGGGGCTGCGCCACGGCGGGTCGATTTCACCTTTGCCCGGTCGCCATCTTGTTTCGTGGACATGGCTCCAGTCCCCAAATCGTGCCAATCTCCTTGAAAAAAGCTGACAGACCGGTTCACGGGCTCCGGGGGGGGGCGACCACAGCTCCGAAGGGCAGATCACAGCCGGCGGGCCGGCAGGGCACCCCGATGAAGTCACACCACCGCACGCCGCCTCGCGACCCTACCTCGCTTGGCAGCAAGGAGGGCGCGAAAGCGAAAGTGCGGGGTACGCGAATCGCCCAGCCTCGCCCGCCGCTGTTGTTCACTTTGTCTCCGGATCGCCCCACAACTCCAATCCGGGGGGCCGGCGTGGAGAAGGCCGCAAACCTCAATCGATGCTCCCGCCGGTGTCTGAGGTCCGATTTGGAAACGGAAAACGGGTGGCACCTCAGCTCGGTCTCACGAACACAGTCCCCTCATCTAGGACAGGATATAGTCAGGATTTATGCAGGAGGTCGCGGAGGTCCTCGGGAGCCTCGCACCTACGCGGCCATCTTGGTTGCGCGCTAGGCTCCTCCTCTGCTGTTATGTTTAAGGGCGAAATGTCTGGCTACTGGGTAATTACTATCATTATTCATAATTGCACGCTGATGTTCCAAGATGCGCATTTTCACACTATGAATAGTGCTGCCAATGTACTTTAGTCCACAAGGACACAAGAGGCAGTAAACTACATGAGTGGTGGTGCAAGTGATGAATTTGTCTCTGAGTTTAGGTCTTTTTATCCCATCGATAGTGTAGCTCAGGGTTCTTTTACTGTTACAACAAGCTTTACATTTCCCACATGGAAAAAAACCTTTCATATCTTTCAGAACACCTTTAGATTGACTTACAGGTGATAGGTAGCTCTGAACCAATTTATCCCTCAAAGACCGTGATTTGTGGAAAGTAATCAATGGCACTACTGGGATATCTTTGCCCACTACGGAATCAGTTTGCAAAATGTGCCAATTCCTTTTCATTATTCTCCTCAAAGTATTAGCATCATCTGAGAAGGTTGTTATCATCCGAAGTTTGCTACCTTCCAAATTTGTTCTTTTTTTGCTGTTAGTCTGGATGTCAGTCCGGATTAACAGATCCTTCCTCTGGATATTGTTGACTTTCAAAAATGCTGAGTTTAGAACTTCCTGACTATAGCCTCTAGTTTGAAATCTTGCCATACAATTTAAGGCAGCAGACACAAAATCAGCCTCTCTAGAACAATTTCGTTTCAGCCGGAGAAGTTCCCCATAGGGTATACTGTTTATCAGCTTGGGGGGGTGATTACTGCTGCCATGTAAGATTGAGTTACCGGCAGTTGGTTTCCGATATAATTCGGTTCCAAGGTTGCCATCCCTCACCTGCACCTTCAGGTCTAGATAGTTGACTTCCGTGGAGCTGATTTCATATGTGAACCCAAGATTGAGGTTATTATCATTAAGTTCAGAAATGAAATCCTCCGCCTGTTTGATCGATCCTCTCCAAACTAGAAAAAGATCGTCGATGTAACGGTGCCACACAACTATGTGTTCAGCCCATTTTTGTCTTTCATTACTAAGGGCCACCTGCTCCTCCCACCAGCCTACGAAAAGATTCGCATAGCTGGGGGCGAAGCAGGTGCCCATAGCTGTTCCGGAGATTTGTTTAAATAGTTGACCCTGAAATAGGAAAATATTGTTGTGGAGACAGAATTAAGGCTTAATTTTATGAACATGTGTAGCCTCTCATGACACACAATTGTGAAGCGATATTCAGAATATGTTTAGATCATCACATTGTGATTGCATTCATGCTTTTTATAGCTGGATTTGTAACAAATGTGTTGTCTTGATGATTATGATTTTACCCTTGAATGTCGAGCGATAAACAACAATAAGGGTTTATCCATATGAGTTGGTACGTTGACTTCGCCCTGTTAAGATGGCCGCCATGTAATAGATGTATATTGCATTAGCTATGCCGGTGGGGGAAGTGACGTCAATGGCTTTTGATTTCAAAATGCTCTCGCGCGGCTAGCGCAACTAGACACTGAAGAAGGATAACCTGAAACGCGTCTGTCTTTTGTTTGTTGCTGAATAAACAAACCTACGGAATATTCCCTGAGTGCTGTACTTTGTCCGAAAGTGTGGACTTTGTTGGTAGCGCTGATTTTGAACGCGGGGCACCTCCGCGTAACAGCACCCGCCTACGAGTGCCTTGGCTTCTGGTGCAACTTGGTAGCGATAAATATATATATATATATATATATATATATCCTCGCTCAGTCTCCACTTCAAACTCCAACCGAGGCACTCTCGGGCAGGTGCGGTTTTGCGGTAGTGGACACCGCTTACAATTATAGCTCAATTCACTCGCTTCTGAAGAAATACCGCACTCAAGGGGGGCATTGAAATGGTTCTTTATTCAACGACCAACAGCAAACAAACGCGTTTCGGCGAAAAGCCTTCTTCGGTGTTCATGACACATCGAAGGAGGCATGTTTAAAAAGCGTTCACATGGAGCTTCGAAATCAAGAAGGGACAAGCATTCACTCTCTAACATGAGTGCCATTTTGAAGTGGTGCATATTAGTCCAAATTACATACAAATTCATTAGCTGCACATTTCTTTGTAAAATACTTGTCTATATGACATAATTATAAGAAAATGCTAATTGCACAATCGCTTATTGCTGCTATTAAAGCCGTATATCGGCACAATTATATTCTGCAACTTTGGATCAGCTATGCATTCAGCCGAATATGGGCACATTCATATTATGTAACTGTTAAATCTCGCCGTGGATCGGCATACGTCCCTTCATATAACGCTTATTATCAACACAATTCATGTCCTAAATCATACATGATCTCATCAAAAATTTCAAAATTTCAAAGATTTCAGAATTGACAAAAAACAATAGAAATTCATAATCAGGTCAGTATCCACAAAGCCTACATATACACTAAAGCTGATATGGTCTATGAGCCTATATGGACTGCTAGTTCCTCCCCACTATTTAATCCTCTCGGATATTTAGTAAGTAGATCTATAATGTATCTTGACTCTAGTCTTCGTAATTTCCGTATTCTGTTTCCACCCCTGACATTTATTGGAACATAATCTAAGCCAAAGTATTGTAGTTGGTTTCTGTCACTTTGATGACACTCTGCAAAATGACGTGCCACAGGATATGCGGCATCTACTTTATCTATGGCTCTTAGGTGTTCTAAAATCATAATTTTCAATTGGTGTATGGCGCTACCTATATAGCGTAGCCCACATGGACACACCAAACAATATACCGCATAGGGTGTACTACAGGTTAAAAATAAAGAACCATTTCAATGCCCCCCTTGAGTGCGGTATTTCTTCAGAAGCGAGGGAATTGAGCTATAATATATATATATATATATATATATATATATATATATATATATATATATATATATATAGATATATATTCACTGAAAAAACCATAGGTTTCACACACGTTATAGTTAGGAATTAGCATTTAAAAAACCTTGCAAATTCACTTAAAAAACCATAGGTTTCACACATGTTATAGTTAGCTGGACATTTCACTCGTGAAAAACCATTGAAATTCCCCCGTTATAGTTAGTGCAGGCAACTATAACTCTCGCGACCGCAATCCTCTGCTGATGACGGCAGATATTACATCACTGTATTTAGACACTTATTTACCCATGTCTTCTCCCATGAATTTTTAGCTATACATATATATTACAAATAATTTTTTTTCAGAAAGACACATATGTCATCAGTGATGTAATATCTGACGTCATCAGCAGAGGATTGCGGTCGCGTGAGTTATAGTTGCCTGCACTAACTATAACGGGGGAATTTCAATGGTTTTTCACGAGTGAAATGTCCAGCTAACTATAACATGTGTGAAACCTATGGTTTTTTAAGTGAATTTGCAAGGTTTTTTAAATGCTAATTCCTAACTATAACGTGTGTGAAACCTATGGTTTTTTCAGTGAATTTGTACGTTTTTTTAAATGCTAAGTTATGTATTTATTTTTATTTTTTTAAGGTTTTTCACCGTGCGCGTACCGTATTACATATCCAAATTGAAGAAAAATGCTGCACACCTGTCTTCATTGATATCCACAGTTTTATTGTGATTTAGCAAAGTCAAACATTTTCCCCGCCCTACCCCAAGCAAAAAAGCAGACATCTTTCATGAACCAGTGGTCACAGACTTGGAAAAGATTAAAAACAACAAGAATAAATAGGAGACTCTCACGATACCAGAGAGAAAAGCCCTGGAGAGCCTTGTAACTAATGAGTCCTTGATTTTCAAACCGGCAGACAAGGGTGGAAATATTGTGATATTAAACAAATATGACTATATGAGAGAGGCCTACAGGCAACTAAATGATAATAACAGCTACAAAAAATTGGAACACAACCCAATCAACATAATGGTAGCAACCTGAATAGAAAATTAAAAAGATGGTACGATGATGCACTACTAAACAATGATGAATATCAGTTTCTGGCTGCCATGAATCCGGTCATGCCCACAATATATTTTGAGCTGAAAACCCACAAAACATTACACAACCCTCCAGGTAGACTGAACGTATCTGGATGTGGATCTATTTTTGAAAACAACTCTAATTATGTTGAACACTACATTTCCCCTCTGGTCAAAATGTTACCATTGTACATAAAGGATTCTGGAGATTTCTCAAGGGTAATATCTGAAATTGAGTGGCAACAATACTTCTTACTAATAACTATAGACGTGGTATGTTTATATACCTCCATCAAACATAACATGGTCTAAATGCAGTTAACTGCTTCCTAAAACAGAGAAACAATAGAGAAACCAAACACTCAGAAATTGTGCTGGAAATGATCAAAATGTGCTTACATAACAACATCTTCTTCTTCAGCCACCACCTATACCAGCAAACTTGTGGAACAGCAATGGGGATTTACTTTTCCCCCAGCTAGGTAAATTAGACCATGGGGTGTGGGAGAGGGAAATTGTGTGGAGTGACTTATATGAGCAGTATCTCTCCAAAATAATCATCTGGTTGTGATACATTGACAATTTATTTGTCATTTGGAACGGCAATTATCAACAATTAGAGGAGTATTTTGATGCCATTAATCACTATGAATGTAACTTGAGCTTCACATATAATATGGACAATGAACAGATTGACTTTCCGGACATTCGAGTTTATGTCCAAAACCACAAATTGGAAACTACCATGTAAAGGAATCAACTGCCATAAACAGCATTCTACATGGAATCAGCTTCTATCCCAAGGCCTTGATTAAAAGCATCCCCTACGACAAATTAATCCATACCAGAAGAAACCACTCCAGGGAAGAAGATATGGAAGCCCAGTTCAAAGAAGTAAATAGGAGATTTTATCGTATGGGATATCCATCATCATACATTGAACAGGGAGCAAAGAGAGACCACAACAGAACACAGACACAGAACTTTGTAGAAAATCAAGTCCAACCAAATGAGAACACTGCCAACTTAAGAATGATCACTGCATACAGCAAAGAGAGCCTTGAGATTAAAAACATTTTCCAAAGACGCTGGAACATCTTACTTAGCGATGATGATATTGTCAAAGCTATGGGATCAAAACCACAGTTCATGTACAAAAAAGTACGATCTCTCAAAGACAGACTGGTAAGAAGCCATTTCAAGGATCACCAACCCAACAACTGGCTGGACAAGCAAAATAAAGGATTTGTAAAATACAACAGCTGCAAGGCATGCAAGATAGGGAAGAATGTCACAACCATTAGTGACACAAAAGGGAGACAAATATCCATCGAACATAAGATCACATGCAATACCCAATATGTTATATACACTATTGAATGAGTATGTGGACTGAACTATATTGGAAGCACGATTTGCCCCTTGAGGAAAAGAATATTGGACCATGTATGTGCAATGCAGCATTGTGACATGAGCTATACATTTACCAAACATTATGCCCTGACAGATGATGAAGATTGGAAGACCACGAGGTATTATGGTGTGGCACATATACCGAAGAATGAAAGAGGGGGCAATAGGACTTTACAACTTCGTACGCTGGAAAGCAGATACATCATAAAACTACAAACTATGACACCACATGGTCTTAATGTGGAAGAAGGACTGCATGTGGATTTGTGAATGAAGAATTGTAGATATCAAGGACATTAATCTCTCTCCTCTGTCACAAACTATACATATGATCTATGAGTGATCCATGATTGACTTTCTCTGCTTCCTTTCTATATATCTCCCAACGTCTTCATCACTTTCTCTATCTCTCTCCTAAGTTCACAATGCTTAACACTCATGCTATTTTTCGTTTTACTGTACTCCTGTATCTCCTTCGTCTTTTCTCATTTTGTGATTATTTGAAAAGGTGTTATTTTTCCCTGATATTTTCCCATGCTTCACAACAAGTAATGTTGATGTCCAGGCAACATTTGTAGGTACAGAGCTCCGTAATGTAAATATTAACATCAAAATGTCATTACCAGTGATTCCAAAAATAGAAACAAGGTGACTGGAGTCTTGAATCTAGAGATGGCTAGTTAACAGTGACACACAGAATAGCAATCTCTCACACCATATGGATTCAAGACTTGATTAATCAAATCAGTCTAGAATTCAGGCACTCAGTCAGAAGAGGTGGGATCCTCCATTTCCCACAATTCGCACTATGTTCATCAATGCTTAGCAATTAGACTAGGAGTATATATATATATGCAATGTTGGGGTGAGAGATAAGAATACCCAGGCACTAAGCCAAAAGTGAACACTGCTGCCTGCCAATACATGCAGACAACATCATAAAAATTACTATATAATATTTATGTACATGTACCTACTGATATTACCACAATTAGCCGCTATGCTGATGTGGTGACACCAACCTGACACATTAGACACATACCAGTAGAGGGAGCAATATCGAATTGAAAGCTGTCAGATTGTGTTGCCCGGCATCTGAACAATAATTATTGCCAAAAAAATAACAATTGCCAAATTGTGTCAAAATGTTTAATTCACATTTATTATGTAGACTACAAGTCCCATGAATGCTTCCTAATGGGCAGGATGGGCAACTGTATAAAAATCGAAATTACAAAAGGGCTCACTGGCCTTGAGCAAGACTCTGGAGTTGAAACGCGTTGGTGTTTGCTGAATCGCAATAAAACTGGCGTGCAGCGGTTTTTCTTCAATTTGGATGTGTAATCAATGAGGGAATCTGGTCTATCCCCACCGCTAGCACCAACAGCAGAGTGCCCAGCCAAATCACTCTGACTGAGCGGTCGCCAGTAGGTAGTTATAGTTAGGACCATGGTTCTATAGGAAAAGCGTTTTTTTGACTTGCCTATAGCGATGGCGCATTTAGACGAATCTTCACAAAATTTCCAAAATAGGTGGCCCTGTGATTCTTGTTGTGCATAGAAAGTTTTGGGGTGATCCGTCAAGTGGGGGCCAAGAAAAAGGGGGGAGTCACAAAAAATGTGCGATTCCCATATTAATTCTCATAGGAATTTTAGACACGACTACAGCCTGAACAGCTGAGCTGAATGACATCAAATATGGCAGAAAGGTAGCTGGTGGTCCAGAAAGCAACCTTTTTGTAAATTGGTGTAAATCCATTCAGTAGTTTGAGAGATATTAAAGAAAAAACTAATTTGTACATCTAGGGACGCGAAGGCTCTGTGAACCCTCCCAATCTTGTGCTGACCGGCAAGTGTTGGCAGTCATTTTGGGACTCGGCATTAGCCGAGTCATTAAAGAAAGGTTAAAAAAGAAAGAAAAGGGGGAAGGGTAGAAATACCAAAACCCCGTAGCCTTGGTCCGGCAGGGCAAAGAAGCTTTTTTAAAAACATTTTTGCAATTATCGTGCGGAACCCCTCCTTGGCTTTCTATAAGCCCCGGGACCATCACTTCCCTGGGGCTAAAGAAAAAGCAATGAGAGGCGCATGGACCCCGAACCCTGGGGACCACCACCTCCCTGGTGCTAAATAATGGCTAATGGGGGGGGTGCGGACCTTCCTGGGGACCACCAACTCTCTGGGGCCAAATATTTTTTAAACAATGGGAGAGGAATCGCACACCCCCCTCCCAGGACACAAACAGCCAAAGAACAACCATATCTGTGGGGCCAGTCCTGAAAATTAAAGGAGGGGGCAGCGAATCCACCCTCCTGGAGCTATATATGGCCCTGGGACCTCCCCCCACCCCAGGGCCGGCTCCTGTTATGTCCCAGGGTGTCTACCCTCGGGACATAACTCTTTGCTTTTGCATGGCGGGAGCTAACAGCCATGTGCCCCCCACCCAGAATTATGGCCAGGCCCAGGGGATGTGGTCCCCATGGTGCAGACCCTCTACCCGTCCAATTAAGGCCATGTCCCGGGAAATAAGGTCCCGGGTCAAAATCAGCGTGGGAGGGGGGTACATGGCCACCTCCCCTGTGCAGAGGAGGGCAAAAGAAAGAAGGCAGAAAAGGGAGAAGTGAGGGCAGAGAGCAGGAAGGGCAAAACAGAAGTCGGAAAAAAGAGCAGGAAAGGCATAACAGAGGGTAGAAAAATGAGAAGAAAAAGCAAAATAGAGGGCAGAAAAACAAGCAGGAAAGGCAAAACAGAAGGCAGAAAAACAAGTAGGAAAGGCTAAACAGAGTAGAAGAGGGCAAAACAGAGACCACTCAGACACTCGCAGACTCGCTCACAGACCCACTCAGAGACTCACACACCCACTCACAAACCCACTTAGACTCATGCACCCCCTCACAGACCCACTCAGACACTCACGCACCCACACACAAACCCATTAGACACTCATACATACACTCACTCACAGACCCACTCAGAGACTCATGCACCCACTCAGATTCACACACCCACTCACAGACCCTCAGAGACTCCTTCACAGACCTACTCAGACTCATGCACTCATTCATAGACCCACTCAGAGACTCACACTCCCTCACAGACCCACTCAGAGACTCATGCACCCACTGACAGACTCACTAGGACACTCAAGAACCCACTCACAGACCCACTCAGAGACTCACACACCCACTCACAGACCCACACAGAGATTCGCACACTCACTCATAGACCCACTCAGAGACTCCACTCAGAGACTCATGTGCTCACTCACAGACCCACTCACAGACTCACACACCCACTCACTGACTCACTCAGAAACTCACACACCCACTTACAGACCCACTCAGAGAAACGAGCAGAAAAGGCAGAAGTGAGGGCAGAGAGCAGAAAGGGCAAAACAGAAGGCCCAAAAAAGAGCAGGAAAGAAAAAACAGAGGGTAGAAAAATTTGCAGAAAAGACAAGACAGAGGGCAGAAAAACAAGCAGGAAAGGCAAAACATAGCAGAAGAGGATAAAAAAAAGGTCAGAAAAATGAACAATGAAAGTTAAAACAGAGGCAAAAAACAAGCAGAAAAGGCAAAACAGAGCAGAAGAGGGCAAAACAGAGAGCAATCAGACACTCACACACCCATTCACCGACCCACTAAGAGACTTACGTACCCACTCACAGACCCACTGAGACACTCATACACCCACTCACAGACCCACTCAGAGACTCAAATTCTATTTCCTAACTATAACGTCCCTGTAACCTTTTTTTTTTTTAAGTGAATTTCTATGGTTTTTTAACTAGTAGTCCCATTTGCAGAATGGTGGAGAAAGGGGTCAGTACCTCCGACCAGCTCTCAGGAATCCCACTCTAAGGGACTCACTGGAGGTAACAGGAGAGCTTCTTGGCCCCCAATGTCCCTCAGCAGCCAAGGAGACTTAATTCCCCAAGCAGTAGTGCGCCACGAGACACATTTGCAGAGTGGTGGAGAAAGTGTGCATGGCCTCCGAAATCCTTACAGCAATCGTGCTCTGTGGGACTTAGTGGAGGCAAGAGGAGGGGCAGTTGGCCCCCAATGACTCTCTGAAACCAAAGGGACATCATCCCCCAACCAGCAGTGTGCCAGGAGGAGATGTTTGCAGAGTGGTAGCGATAGGGGGCAGGGCCTCCGATAACCTCTCAGCAATCCCGCTGTGTGGGACTTTTTGGAGGTAACAGGAGGGTTAGTATGAACCCAAGGACCCTCTGTAGCCAAGGGTACTTCATTCCCCAACTAGCAGTGTGCCAAGAGGTGCATTTGCAAAGTGGTGGAGAAAGGGGATGTGGTCTCCGAAGTCCTCTCAGCAATCAGGCTGTGTGGGACTTATTAGAGGTAACAGGAGGACTTGTTGGCCCCCAAGGACCCTCTGGACCCAAGGGGACTTCATCCTCCAACCAGCAGTGCGGCGGGAGGCACGTTTGCAGAGTGGTGGAAAAAGGGGGTGGGCCGCCGGTGACTCTTGGCCCCAGGGACCTCATTCCTTGGGGCCAGGCCCATTTTGAAAAAGGTAGGAGGCTGGGTAGTCCCCCTCACTGGGCAGATTAAAGCTCCAGGGACCCCATCTCCTGGGCCTGGCCTTTTAAAAAAAAAAAATCTTATTTCGTTAAAGGGAAGGGTAGCAGCCCCTCCCAGGCTGATTTCAGCTCCGGGGACCCCATCCCCTGAGGTCCGGCCAATGCATTTTTTTTTTTTAATATATAGAATAAAGGGACGATTTCAGCTCCGGGGACCCCATCCCCCGGGACCCAGCCTCAAGTCTGGTTGCACTGGTCCCACCCAGGGTACCAAGACACATTTTGGGGACCGCAGGAGGAGCCTGAAGACCCCCGGCCCCTGCTGGCTCCCCGTATACTCTGCTGAACATGCAGCTCCCTCTGTCCAAAAGCAATACTGCTCCGCTTTCAGTAAGCAAGAGCATTTTTATGCTCTTGCTTATTGAAAGCGGAGAAGCGATTATTATGGCTGGGTGGGATCAGTAAAGCTCCCCCAAGCCATGACAAAACCTGCTATGTCCAAGGGGTGGGCACCCCGGGACATAGCAGGATGGTGGCGGTCCCAGGGCTCCTAGAGTGGGGCTGCGCGGCCCCCCTCCCTTCTTCAGTTTCGCCCTAATGAGGCAGCGGTCCACGGGGCTGCGAGGGGATCCGCGCGGTCCCCTGCATTACTTAAAATTAAAACCTTGGGGAGGTGGGGGGCTGTGGGTGTTTCAGCGTGGTCTACCCGCATTCTTTACATTGAAAGTCCTGGGGAGTGGTGGTACCCCGGGCTAGTGGGGTCCAAGAGGTCCCCCATTGTTAAATAAATAAACCATGGGGGAGGTGGTGGTCCCCGAGGCAGCGGGGGAGGACATACAGACTTACCCCGCATTTTTTGTTCTATAAGCCCCAGGGAGTTAGTGTCCTGGGGGTATCAATGAGCCCTAGGAGGTGGTCACCCCCCTCTGTCATTAAATTGCCCCCGGGACCTGGCCCACCCAGGGGCCGATTAGAAACGAAGCGCAGGAGCCAAAGCTTCATTTTCTTTTTTGAAAAAGATGCTTTTATTGACCCTGGGTGGTCCCTGCAGGATCCCCCAAGAGGCCTAGGGATGCAGGGTATTTCGATCCTACCCCCTTTTCTTTTTTTTTACAATTTTTGTGGGACTCGGCTTCAAGCCGAGTCCCAAGATGGCTGCCATTACAAGGACTTGCGTCCCATGATATATATTTTTTTAAACTTAAATATCTACTGAATGGATTTACACCAAATCACAAAAAGCAAGCTTTCTGGACCAACATCTAGCTTTCTGCCAAATCTGGTGTAATTCAGTTCAGCAGTTCGGGCTGTAGTCATGTTCAAAAAATGAAAAATCCCCATAGACATAACATGGGCAAAACACATTTTGGGACTCCCCTTTTTCTCTGCCCCTGCTTGATGGATCCCCCCAAAACTTTCAACACAGCAGCTGAACCAAAAAGGGGAACCTTTGTGAAAATGTTGTGAAGATTCGACAAGCAGCGCCAAAGTTATTGGCAAAACAAAAAACTATTTTCCTATGGAAACTTTAGTCCTAATTATAACCATCTACTAGCTATCTCCAGTAGCTATATATATAACCCAGTGGCTGTCACCACTAGATAATTATAGCTAGAATAGTGTTTCCATGGGAAATTCATTTCTTGTGTTGCTAATAACTTTGGTGCCGTTTGACGAATCTCTATGCAATTTTACAAAAATAGGCTACTTTCTGACTAGTGTGTGCATGGAACGTTTTGGGGTGATCCATCAAGCAGGGGCCGAGAAAAAGAGAGGGTCCCAAAACACGTTTTTCCCATTTTAGACACAGCTACAGCCCAAACCACTGAACGGATTTACCTCAAATTTGGCAGAAAGCTACATATTGGTCCAGGAAGAGTATTTTTTTGTATTTGGTTTAAATCAATTCAGTAGTTTTTGAGCAATTAATGCTAAAAATAATTGTATATCTAGAGACTTAGCCTCTGTGGATCAGACAGATTTTAAGCTGAGATATGATTGGCTGCCACCACATAAACCAGGAAGTGGTGACAGTCATCTTAGGATGCGGGACACAGTCATGAGTCCTAAGAAAAAAGCCAGAAAATACATAGTGAGAAGGGTAGGGTACCCTGACCTTATAGGCCTTCTGGTGGGGTTCCAGAGGGACCCCGCTTGAAGCCAAAAATGTTTTTTAAATACATTTCCTGGGAAATAGTTTTTTTCAGTGTTGTGTGAGTGTGTATATATATGTAGATATAAAAATATATAAATACACATATTTATATATAAATATCTTATATATAAAACCCAGTGGCAGCCTTCACTGGGTTGGGATAGTTCGGATCACATTTCCGTAGGAAACTGTTTTTTAGTTTGCTTATAAGTTTGGCACAGTTTGATAAAACTTCACGAAGCTTCCCCAAAAAAATCTCATCTACCTCAGCTCCTTCATGGAAGGTTTTGAGGTAATCCATCAAGAAGGGCTGAGAAAAAGGAGAGGCCCCAAAACACATTCTCCCCATGCAGTTTTTCATAGAAAAACTGAACATTGAAACAGAAAACACAGCTGAAAGGAATGAACATCAAATTTGCAAAAAACCTAGATCTTTACCCAGAAATAATGCTGTTTGTGATTTGGGGTAAATCGTTCAGTAGCTTTTGAGAAATTAAGATTCAAAATGTATACATATTTCACTCATCGAAGAATATGTGGACCCAAGAGATCAAACAATAATGATCTTATTTGGCTGCCACAACATCAACAAAAATGTTGCGGCAGCCAATTTTGGGCTCAGGGACTTAGTCCATGTATCCTGATAAAAATTCAACAAAATATATAGGTGACAGGGTAGGGATAACCTGATCCCCTTGACCCGGTGGAAGAGGGGTGTGGTTTGGGCCAATGTTCTTTTTTTTTATGGTACCGAGTGTCACAACCCCCTCATGTGCCCTCTGTGTAGTGGGCCTAGTGCGCTGGGCTCATGTAGTTTTACCCATGGCCCTTTATGGCGCTATGATACCAAGACCAATGTTTCCCCAAAACCCTCATGGCTGATGTGCCCCAGCATCACTCAGAGCTAATGTTCCCCTAGCACCATCATGACTGCTGCTTCCTCAGCACCCGTAATTAATAACTTGCTCTCTCTGTTACTGGGGTCTTGGTGTTGTTTTCCACTATGCACATTCGAGCGAAAACAATACATTTGTTTACTGTTATTTGGTTCCAATCAACAAGTAGCACCTGCCAATTCTGTTAGGTCAAAGAGAGTGTACTAACACAAATTTTCCCCAAGGTTCGAGAACCTTCCAGACTGTGTCCAACGTGCCAAACGTGATCTAGCTACATCCACTGAGTCTTCGAGAGGGTATATAAACCCTGGCCAAACCCAAATCGTGAATTGGCCTTGCTCCCTAAAGAACAAGCTTCACCCTTCCCCCTGACCTAAAAAATCCTGCCGGAACTAAGAAGCGCTCCAGTCTCCTTCAAGTCCATCTGAACCAGTGGTTGCCGTGGCACCAGCTCAATCAAAGACTTTCTCCAAGCTCCCTCCTACATAGCTACTCCGTACCCCCTGCAAATCCCTGAGTCAAGGCTTCAAGATCTTCTTTGAACTTTAGACAAGCTGAAGAACTAGGCTAAGTACTTGATATCAGGTCAGTGTGCACTAAACCTCCTTCAGTATTCAACAGGACCAAGTATACCCGTCTTGAAAGACTATAGATTTTTCCTCCATTTCCTTTCTGTGTAATACTTCAGTGCTTTTTATGTGTTTATACCCTGGATCTTTCCTACAACCTTGCAGTATAATAAAATCGCGCATGCATGAAATTCTTGAGCTCCGTGTTTCTCTGAGGAACAGTAGTGCCTAGAGAAAGCACTTCAGAGTCTTTGATACATGTATGAACTTTGTACCAAAATCTGTATTTCCAAGTTTATTCCTAGGAGTGGCACACTCCAATCTGTGATTTCAGGTATTGTGCTTTCATGCCGAGTTGCTGATGAAACCTGTAAGTTTGTGTCACTGAATTTAATGCATGTTCATTGTATGCAGAGACGTGTTAGTGTGCTGATGGTAATCGCCCCTCTTGTTATTTCCAGTGCATTGAGTCTTCACAAAAACAGAGGTTCTGGTCCTCGGCACATCTACCTTGCTAATGTTCTCAGAAGTGACAGAGCAGATCCAGTACCACAAGTCTCTATTTTCCCTTTTTTTATCCCAACCCCACTTCCCCTTTGGGACAATGATCTATACCCACATCACCTTCCCCACAACCCCACAGGAGTGGAATCAGACCAAACTGGAGCACTACCAGGTAGCTCAATTCCCACATGCATGTCCCAATCGGTCCCCCCTCAGCCAACGAGTACATCATCTGAAACAGAAAGTCTTACCACTCCATCAATGTCTAGGTCGTGTGCAATGCTAAGCATATAATAACGCACATCGTAGCACAATTTCCCGGAAGCACACATGATTCGTATATATTCCGCCACAGTGGTATCCACAGGCGTCTGCTCAGCGGTGAATTTGGAGAGGGACACCTACTTGGTACATGCATATACCTGTTTGTGACATCATTATACCAAAAGTGATAGCCATTCCATTTTCCATTTGAAAACTTAATTTCAGCATACTGCCATAAAAGCACAATAAAAATATAAAACATATGTAAAAACAATCATCACATTTTACAAAAAGCGGAATCTTCATCACAACACCTACAGATAAAATCATAAAATTTTATAAAACAAAGGACTCAGCTTGGCCATCATCTCAACGTGCAAAAGTGCAAAGAATAGCCATAAGTACATCGTAGGTGCATCATCTCAAAATGCAAAGTACAAAAAGTGATAGCATAACTGCGGCTAACCCTTTGCCTCCCACCCTGTAGGTGACAGCACATACACCATGCGCGAATGCATCCTGACCCCTTACCTCAACCCAGCAACACCACAGGAACAGCGCTACAACGCGGCACACATTAGCACAAGGAATGTGCTTGAAAGTACATTTGGAATACTGAAAAGTCGTTTCAGGATCCTTCACAAGACTGGTGGTGCTCTACAGTACAACCCCGAAACCTGCTGCAGGATTGTGGCAGTATGTGCCATGCTGCACAACATTGCCACAAGAAGAGGCATACCAATCGAGATGGACGAGAATGACAATGATGGTGACGACCAACCACACGCAGAACACCGACAGGCACATGTGGCAAACACAGCCGAAGGTCAGAGGAGACGTGCACACATCACACAACATCATTTCTGAGGTAGGTGAGAATGAGCCATCACAAAATGTTGCGGATTGAGAATGTTTTAATTACATGAGCACATGTCAAACAAAAGATTAATGTTTAGAAAATTGTGACGGTGATCGCATAGGATGATTAAGTAAAAAAAAAAGGTTTTCAACAGCACTGGAGGGCAATCACAATGTTGAAAGGGCCAATGGTTACGCCACCATGGCCAGATTGGTGGATATACAGGGCTAGCGCCTCTTGCCATGTACCCCCAGCCTCCTGTTGCATGACTGCAACATCAGCCTGATGTGTGCATGTGGATGTTGAGCTGCGCGAACTGCGCCTCCTGCTAGTGCTCACTGGCACAGACACACTACTCAGGCTCGATGCCTTCTCTCTACCCTCCTCTAATTCCACGTTGCTGGCAATCACAGTCCCAGACTGGAGGTGTTCCACGGCAGTGGTCACTTGGGCTAAGGCTTTTGCCACGTTCCCACAGAAATGGCCCAGATCAATCTGTAAAGACACAGAACGCCGTGCCAATACCGCAGTGGTGTTGCTCAGCTTGGTTATGTCCCTGGTATTGGATGGGGTACGTAGCAAACTCTGCCGATGCCACCGACGCCAAGAGCGTTGTCCTGCAGGAACGGCACGGGTGAGCTCCTGTAGGCTATGGTTTGTCTTTCGGTTTCCCTCCGCAATAACTGTAGTGAGGTCACGCACACAGTCCGACATAGTGCTAATTATTTTTGGCCAGCTTGGAGATCTGTATGTTGATGGCGCCCATGTATCTCCCCTGCAGGCGCTGTACATGAAGCATCTGCGACTCAACCACCGCCATATATATTTTTCTGCCAGTTCTACATCGGCCGCAATGCGGGTCCTGGGCCTGCGCTGTTGTCCTAGTCAGAGCTGTGCTGGTGTTGGAGCTGGTGAAGGGACCCATGGCTGGATTAGGGCTGTTGTGGGTGCTGGAGTCGGCTCTGGTTCCATTTCTGGCAGTGCGGGTATGTGTACCCTGAGTTTTGGTGGTCGTGGTGGTGTACATTCAGGCTACACAGGAGTCTCTACATCCGTCTCTGCAGGTGTCTCAGAGATGATGAGCCGGTCACTGTCCTCGGAGTCCACCTGAGCTGCATCTGTGTGTGAAACAGTGCAGTGTTAGTATTGTTTCTTCCAAAATATGTTTCTAATATGGCCTACTTCGTACATAATAAATCACTGATCTAAACTAACTGTCTGACTTGTCAAGTTTTTATGTTTAATTGAGCATTGATGACTATCCATGGCCACTTGGTGCACATGACTACAACTCCCATGATGCTTCTTGCGTATTAGGTAATATGTGGAATGGACTTCTCACTGCACACTGTGATTTGCCTGGGGGCATGTGCATGGATGTACAGTACGCATAGTATTAGCGCTTGCATGCATCTTACCTTGTTGTGTACTCGCTGCGCCGGAAGCGTCCAATTGGGTGAATCCCATGACTGCCTCGTGCTGGATCGTCCCCTCAACGAGGTCCTCCAGGGCTGTGTTGGCGGTTGCTGTCGATGGTCCCCCTCCTGTGCCAGCTGCTTCCTTCACCATTTCGGCAATGCGCTCCTTGGCACGCATCCTGAGGTCGTACCACCTCTTCTTCAGGTCTTCTATGCTGTGGTGGGTGACTCCAACAGCATTCACTCTCTCCTTGATGCGCAGCCATATTTTGCGCTTCTCCGCCTCTGGCACCTTCAGGGACAACTTGCCAAACAGTTTGTAGTGGCTGCTGCTCACCCCTCTATCAGGTGTTCAAGTTCCCTGTCCGAGAACTTCATCTTCCTCTTCCTTTGTGTGGCACTGTTCCCAGCAGCATTTTTGTCCATCCTGGCTATGTGTACAGTAGCTGGATTCTGAAGGTGAAGTGTCTTCTGCTCAGCTTCAGTGCTCTGCCTCCTCCTCCTCTGAGCTCCTCAGGGCACTGTATGAAGCATGGACTGAATGACTTCCTGGTTGTGATGTCATCAGCCTGCTTCTAACGCGCCTGGCTTTTTGCGAATTCGCTAATACTGAAATCGCAAAATGCGAACTCGCAAATACAAAAATCGCAAATTGCTAGTTTGTGGGTTAGCGACTCGCAATCATGTATTCTGTATTTTTTTGCGATTTTTAAGGGATCGCTAATATTTACCGATCGGATACATGCATCTCATTTTGCGATTGATTAATTGTGATTCCTTATTTTTCGCTAATAAGGACTCTCTTCAGCAATTTTTGATGCATGTGCACCTAAATGACAACGACAATAAATACTTTAACAGTCCTGACTGTCTTCAGAATTTTGCTGTGCTAGTTGGTATTGTGCAAACAGACCCCAAAAACTTTTCGGGCGGTTACAAGGCGGGAGCATTTCATTATAAACATCTGATTGGGTATTACAGTGGATCATATCCTTTTCCCATTCTGCAATAGTTGGTACAGGGCCCCCGCATACAAGATAGCAAGATTTAAAGCCATCTTTATTGCTCACAAAGTGAATGAGCAATAAAATTGCCTTTAAATCTTAACTTGTCACATTTGCTCCGCTTCCGGAAACTGAGGTCAAGTGCATTTCAGTTAGTTCGAGTACATTTTTTAGGTTACTAGGTCTAGTAAAAATAAAATTATTTTTCAAGCCCTGAATACCAATCACGCTTACCATTTCAGCCCAACAAAGGCAGGCTCTATCAATGCTCGTAGATTATGGGGCTACGGGAAACTTCTTAGATCTAGCCTTAGCCCGTTCTTTACGAATGCCATGGGTTAGGAAAGATGAGCCAGAGGATGTTAGAGCCATTGATGGCTGCGAGCTCTCTTCTGGGATCATCTTTTATCAAACGATTCCATTATCTTTAGTATGTGAGAATTAGCATATTGAGACCTTTACCTTTGATTTAATAGACACACCTACTTTTGGTGCTATTCAAGGGATCCCTTGGCTTCAACTGCATAACTCTGTCATTGACTGGTCCCTCCAACTTGTCACCTTTAGACACCCTTATTGTCAAACTCATTGCTTTAATAAAGCACATGGAGCTCCGTCTACCTTGACTTGTGCAGCCTCATAACCAAGCCCTTTGAACCAGCTTCCAATAGAATACCAGGACTTTCAAGACATCTTTGACAAACAGAGGACTGCCCATAGGGAATTTGACTGTCGTATAGACTTAATTCCAGGTACTACACTACTCTGCATTTGCATTTATGCTCTCTCAGAGACAGAACACTTAAAGAAATACCTAAATGACAAGCTAGCCTTGGGGTTTATTTTTCCAAGATGGTGCACTTCATTGCCCTAAAAGAAATACCCACAACCAAACACTTGTTGGGCTGTTTATTCAACTAATCATCCGATTGCACGGACTCCCGTCGGTCACCATTTCTGATAGGGGAGTGCAATTCATTTCCTGATTCTGGTGGAGTCTTTGCACATCATGGACATTGATGCCAGACTCTCATCTGTCTATCATTCAGAAACTGATGGGCAGACGGGGCAGTTAAAACAGGTTTTAGGACAGACACTGCGATGCCTATTGACCTCTACTCCTAAAGGTTGGGAATCTTTGTTAACTTCTGCTGAATTTGGCTACAATAACTCACAGCATTCAGCCACTGGGGTTTCCCCTTTCCCCTTTCATTGTTTCGAATGTTGCCCGAAAATGCTGTAATGCACCCTGAAAATGGACTTGCCATTCAAGACTTTGTAAACAGCAGGTGTTATCACATTTACATTAGGCTAAGTTGAGTATGGAAAAATATGCTAACAGACATTAACAACAACAGCCGAAATTCAATTTTGGAGATCAAGTTTGGCTGTTCACTAAACACTCTTCGATTACAAGGGCCACATAAGCTACAACCCAGATATGTGGGTCCCTTTTCTATTGAATAAATCATTAATCCAGTAGCTGTAAAACTACAGTTGCCAGAAGATTTACCTGTTCATCCAATATTTCATGTGTCCCTATGTGCCCTTGAGCATGGCTCATTGTTGGTAGAGACAAAACACATTAGTCCACGGCAGCCTGCCACTGCTTTTGTATCGAAATAAAACACTTTAATGCTGCATCAGGATCTGAGCGCAAAGGGTTTTTCATCTTTCATGGAGTAAGGAGAGTGAGAATATATATATATATATATATATGATAAATGAAAGATATAACTGTACAATTTGTAATGTTTAAGTTGAGTTTGTATACTAAACATAAATAAAGTTTGCCTAACTATAACTTATGTTTAACCTTTGTATGTATATATATATATATATATATATATATATATATATATATATATATACACACATATATATATACACACACACACACACACACACACACACACACACAAGTAAAGGTTAAACATAAGTAAAGGTTAAACATAAGTTATAGGTAGGAAAACGTTATTTATGTTTAAGCACCACTTTCACACTAATATAAGTCCTACTTTAACCCACATTTCAGCTCACGCACCACCATAAAATTCACATAACTTGCACACCTCTGTGGAGTATCCTCACCTCACTCGCCACTTGATATCAACTTTTTTTGTGAATTTCAAAGTTTTATGTAATGTTACTAACATATGTGTTATAAAGTGGAGTGTGGTACAATATAGTGGAGGAATTAAATTGTACAGTCTAGTGTGGTACAGAATATTTTGGTACACTGGACTGGAATAAAGTGGAATGAGGTAGATTGGAGTGGCGTACACTGAAATCACATACAGTGCAGTGGTTACACTGAAATAGGATTCAGTAGGGTACTGTATATTGCAGTGGCATAAGGTTTAGTAGCGTATAGTGTGGTGGTATACACAGGGATAGCATACAGTGGAGTGTGTTAAAGTGGCGTTACGCTCTGTAAATATTGTAGAGAGCTTTCGCTAACACTGTAGTGGCATATAGTGGAGTGGTATAAAGTGGAGTGTTGTATAATGTAGGGACATATATTGGAATATCGGATACTAAAATAGCAGACAGTCGAGTGTGGTAGACTGGAGTGGCATGATCTGGAATAGCTTACACAGGAGGTGGGTACAGTAGAGTGCCATAAAGTGCAATGGCGTAGAGTTGAGTGGTGTATAGTGGGCTTGCGTAAAGCCGACCATGGTATGGTGTAGACTTCTAAAGTAAAATTGTGTATGTGTAGTGGCGTATATTGTAGTGCTGTACAATGGAGTAGTGCAGAGTGGAATAACGTACCGTACAGTGGGGTACAGTGTAATAGGTACAGTACAATGGCGTATACTGCAGTACAATAAAGTGTAGTGTCATACATTGGAGTAGTGTACAGCAGTGTCTCGTAGAAATAAATAGGGTTAATTTTAGAAGACCAGAGTCTCGTAACGTACACTGGAGTGTCATTTACTGGAGTGCCGCACTGTGTAGTTTTGTTAACTAAAATAGCATACAGTATATTGTGGTACTCTGCAGTGCTGTATACTGCATTTTAGTAGTATTGAGAGGAGTAGCGTATACTGGGATAGCGTACACTCCAGTAGTGTACCATAATATGGAGCATACTGGAGAAGTATATAGTGGAATAGAGTACAGTGGAACAGCATAAAGTTGGAATCAGTACAGTATAGGGATGTTGAGTATAGAGGTATACATGAAAGTGTAATCTAATACAGTAGTGAACAATATAATAGCATAGAGTATGGTGGTGTACACTGGAGTGCATACAGTGGAGTTGGGTGATATAGAGTGGAGTAACTTACAGTAGTTTGGCATAGAACTCAGTAGCGTACAGTGCAGTGTCATGAAGTGGTCTGGCATACTCTAAACAGTGTAGAGTGCACTGGTGTAAAGTCAATTCTTATAGACTGTAGTGGAGTAAAGTGGAGTGTGTAAATTAAGTAAAAGGTACTGTAAAATTATATGAAAACATGTCAATGGTTTTTTTAAGCATATTTTTATTGCCATTTTAACAGTGAAACATGTTTGCATTAGAGCAGCCTTCTGCATATTACAAGCATACGTGTGAGTCCACCAATCTTCCACTGGCAGTGTCACTTCAGGAAATAACATATAATTAGTACAATCATGATACGTCCCATGGGCAATGAAAATCATATTATAGAGCTAACATTTGTTAAGTTACGTCTGTTCTCCTATCCGCTATTATGATCTGCTCTCTGCATGAACTTTTAATGGGAGCTGTAGGACTTAACCCATCAATGCCATAGGGCATAAAAATTAAGCAACTTAATCTAGAGTTAGAAATGGGGGTCTCTAGTTGACAGGTTTGTACCCTGTCCAGGTAGGGACACTTCCGTCTAGTCAGGGTAAGGGAGTTACACACCCAGATAACACCTGCTCACCTCCTTGATAGCTTGGCACAGCAGTCAGGCTTATCTCAGAGGCAATGTGTAAAGTATTTGTACATAACACACACAGTAACACAGTGAAAACACTACCAATGGACACCACACCCATTAAGAAAAATAAACAATCTTTACCAAAATGACAAAAATCCAACTTATACAACTCAAAAGATAACTTTTTTAAGGTTTTAGCAATTCAGTCCAAAGGAAACTATGGATGTGTTGATTTTACACAAAGTACCTTTAGATGCGTCAAAATTCACAAGGCAAAACAGCCGCAGAGGAGGGAAACATCGGAAAACACAGCGATGCGTTGGTGCCTGAGTCCCTGGGGAGGTGATGCGTCAGTTCTGCTGCACGCAGGAGAAGTGCTGTTTCGAATCCGGACTGCAGTGAGAAGCGATGCATCGAAATCCAAGATGGTTCTGGTGTGCGGGGTGATGCGTCGGACGACTAGGTGCACAGGTGTGATGCGTGGAAATACAGGTGCGCTGAAGGTCGATGCGGTAGCGGCTAACAGGCATTGCATTGATTTCTTCAGCCGCGGTCCAACAACGGGTCGATTCTTTCAGCCGCACAGCACGGCCACAGGCAAGCGCTGAGTCAATTTCTTCAGCCGCACTGCAGTGATGCGTGGAAATTTTTCCCGCACCCCGCTGCACCATCAGAAAAACAGGCGCTGGTAGGGCAATGCGTTGATTTTCAAATCTTTTGGCAGTCAAGGGCCCAGAACTGGAATTGGCACCGCAAGGCTGGTCAGAACTCCCAGCAGTGGAGTTCAGGGATGCTGCAGATGAAGTCTTTGATGGCCCTGAGACTTCTTAACAGGAGGCAAGCACATACAAGCACTTGGAGAAACTTCACAAGCAGGATGTACAGCAAAGTATAGTTCTTTTTGTCTCCAAAGCAGAAGCAGTTACTGCAGGCCAACCAATCAAAGCAACACACAGGAAAGGGGCAGTACTCTTCCTCACAGCTCTTCTCCTTGGCAGAGGTTCGTCTTGATTCAGAAGTGTTCTAAAAGTCTGGGGTTTTTGGTCCAATACTTTTACCCTTTTTGGCCTTTGAAGTAGGCATACTTCAAAAGAAAGTCTTTGTCCTTTGCAAGTTCCTGCCTTGCCCTGCATTGGCTCCAGACATACTCCAGGGGGGTGGAGACAGCATTGTGAGAGGACAGGCACAGCCCTATTCTAGTGTCAGTGACAACTCCTCCCACCACTCTAGCTCAGGAAGACCCATTATCCTGGCGATTGGCCATCAGGACATGCAGAGCACATCTCAGCTCCCTTTGTGTGACTGTCTAGAGTAAATGCACGAACAGGCCCCTGTCAGTCTAAACCTGACATTGATTCCACAGGCAGGCAGAGGCCACAGGATGGTTAAACAAGAAAATGCCCACTTTCTAAAAGTGGCATTTTCAAACACACAATTTAAAAACCAACTTCACTAAAAGATATATTTTTAAATTCCTAGCTCAGAGAAGCCAAAATCTCTTCATCTCTTCCCAATTGAAAGTTACACTTGTAAGATGTTACAAGGCAGTTTCAATGATAACCTATGTTAACCTATGGGAGAGATGGCCTTTCAATAGTGAAAAACGAAATTGGCAGCATTTCAC
Source organism: Triturus cristatus (assembly GCF_964204655.1). Lineage (NCBI taxonomy): Eukaryota > Metazoa > Chordata > Amphibia > Caudata > Salamandridae > Triturus > Triturus cristatus. The sequence continues at coordinate 297,771,460 of NC_140589.1, forward strand.
TATCAGGACATGTAAAACACGCCAACAAATGTCCTACCTCTGACATACACTGCACCCTGCAAACACAAGGAGATGATTGACGGAGCGCTGAAACTTTTCGGACACCCACCCCCAGTCACAGATCTGGGTTGAATCCATTACCGTTCTTTAGCTCACTTCGCCACCACAGTTCAGACCCAGCCATATGCAAATCAGTCTGGACCCTTGGGAACAGTCCAGCCTGAACTGCCAAGCCAGGTCTACACTGCACCCTGCCTATGGGGGTACCTTGGGCCTAGCTTAGGGGTGCCTTACATGTAGAAAAAGGGAAGGTTAGGGCTTGACAAGTGGGTGCACTTGCCCGGTCGACATGCCATATCAATTCTCTAAGTAAGGTATCCAAATGATTAAACCAGGAGCATGTAACCTTGACGGGGATATTAACAAAGCAATATAGCAATCTTGGCAACATAATCATCTTGGAAAAAGACATCTGAGCCATGACTGGTAATTTCAAGGATCGCCAAAACTGAACACAGGACTTGAGAGAGTGAATCGCCGTCCCCAGATTGACCTCTTTAAGATCATCCAAGTCATGAAACACCTTGATACCCAAGTATTTAAATGACACCGGGGACCATGTCAATCCTGAGGGTAGACCAGGCGGCTGGGTTGCACCTGCCATCATGGGGAACAAGTGTGCTTTAGTTGGAAATGTCAATTTTATATCTCCAAAATAACAATTATAATATGCAAGTCTTAAATTTGTGGCTGCATATATAAATAGTGTAGGTATTTGTAAACTTGTAAGTTGTATAAAACAAACTTATATAGTGCGCTTTAGTATACCGTGTACAGTTGCTGGCATAGTATGATACATGGGGCTTGGAAGTTGTGATTTGATAGGTTGATGGCTTCGCTTACCAATGGTAACAATCAGCCATGTCGTTTTTATTGGAATCTTGCATTATTATACGGTCAGCGTGTCACTTACTTATGGGTTAGGGTGTTACATATAGTTACATATTAATTTGTATTATTGTTAATAACTTATTCACACTTTATTTAAGTGGTAATAGTTTATTTTGTTTTAATTTGTAAAGATGATCCCCTATAGATTACTTTAAAATGTATCCCTTAATAACTTAGCACCCGTTTTAGAAGTGTCGGCAAATGATACTACGGTTTTTCCAGGGGTTTAACTCTCAAAGAAGTAAAACTTTTGCGGGTTTGGGTGAACTAGATGTAAAGCAAAAAGGAGGGTCCCAAAACATGCTTTAATCCAATATATTTAATACACAATTTTATATTTTGCGTTGTTCCAAAACCATGTTATTTTGTTTACATTTGTCAGGATTAGACATTATGGTGCACAGATGTTTAATTGTGTAGTGCAGGTAAATAATGTAATTATTTTTTAAGTATTAATGTATTTAAAGTAAGTGATATCTCTTATTACAGTATTTGGCTAACTGTGAGGGTAATTAGTGTTAGTACGAAGGTGCATAGCTATCACAAGTCTTTAGCTGATTAGGTAGTCTTTGGCTTTCAAAAAGTTAATGGCAGCCATGTTGTTTTAAGGTATGCTTTCGCCATGATGCGCATTACGCCTTCTGATGTAGGTAAGTATAAGGTTTTGCATTTTTCCCTAACTAGTACTATTTTAGTAAAGTGGTAATAGGTAGAGCAAAATAGATATAACTTTATACATATTTCTGAAAAAACACTATGGAGTAGCGTGGGAGTAGTGCAGTACCCCAAAAAGTATTTTCAAAGGTTTACATTGGTGTTTATAAATGTTTCTAAATTTTTATACCACTGCACGGTGAAGTTTTTTTTTTGTTTTTAAATAGTGCGGTCATTTCTAGTTAATACCACGCTACTCTGTACTCTTTTATGTGCATATTAAAATGATAAAAAAACATTGGAAAAAACACTTTTCCACAATATATTAATAAAATATAGTGTCTTACAGTGTATTTCCAATTTTTTCGAGGGGATTCACAGTACTGCGGTATCCCTGCGACACTCTGTTTTTTTAAACATATATATATATATATATATATATATATATATATATATATATATATATATATATATATATATATATATATATATATATATACAAAATTTAGTGCTCACAGGGCGCAGAATTCCACAAACAGATGTGCCTTGCTTCAAGTGACAGTCCTGCCCAACGCGTTTCGTGCCACCAAAGCACTTCCTCATGGGCTGCGGGCATGTTGGCTGAGTGAAGACACTGGCGGTTTTTTCGGCACCTACTTTAAACAAATTACTCCCCGCCCATGTGGGCTTGGCTACCCCTGTGGCCTGATAGTCTTAGTAGTGCTCGAATTTTTCTCCAGTGAGTCGCCGTGCCTCCATACACCTGAAACATAATAAAATCCTCAGTGGGTTGCAAAAGTCACTTTCCGATGTAGAAGACCGGCTGATAATGCCCTCAAGCCGCTTCACCTGTCCCAAGGCTGCCACGCCGCTTAACGCAGCAGCGGGACTGCACGAAGTGCAGCGGTTCACCTCTCGCGGCTCAGGCGGTGCCGCTACTATCAAGCCACAGAGTTTGCCTGGAATGAGAGGGACCACACAGGTAAACTTGATTTTGCCCAAAAATTTATTGCTCACAGGGCGCAGAATTCCACAAACAGACGTGCCTCGCTTCAAGTGACAGTCCTGCCCAACGCGTTTCGTGCCACCAAAGCACTTCCTCATGGGCTGCGGGCATGTTGGCTGAGTGAAGACACTGGCGGTTTTTTCGGCACCTACTTTAAACAAATTACTCCCCGCCCATGTGGACGTGGCCACCCCTGGGCCTGATGGTCTTAGTAGTGCTTGAATTTTTCTCCAGTGAGTCGCCGTGCCTCCATACGCCTGAAACATAATAAAATCCTCAGTGGGTTGCAAAAGTCACTTTCCGATGTAGAAGACCGGCTGATAATGCCCTCAAGCCGCTTCACCTGTCCCAAGGCTGCCACGCCGCTTAACGCAGGAGCGGGACTGCACGAAGTGCAGCGGTTCACCTCTCGCGGCTCAGGCGGTGCCGCTATTATCAAGCCACAGAGTTTGCCTGGAATGAGAGGGACCACACAGGTAAACTTGATTTTGCCCAAATATATATATATACATATATATATATCACATCAAATCAAAATATACTTTATTCAGCTTTAAAGTTAAAACCATAAAAGTTACACAATTCCATACGATATATATATATATATATTACCTACTGGCGGTCGCCAGTAGGTAGTTATAGTTAGGACCCTGTTTCCATAGGAAATCCGCAACATTCTATTTTGAATAACTTTTGCGCCGGTCGACGAATCCTCACGAATTTTTCAAAATAGGTGGGGCGCTACGCTCCGCTCCTACCCTGAAAGTCTCGGGGGGTTTCTTCAAGCGGGGGCTGAGATAAAAGGGGGGTCCCAAAACGCGTTTTTCCCATGCATTTTTCCATAGGACCTTTAGACACAGCTACAGCCCGAACGGCTGAACAGAATTACTTGAAATTTGGCAGAGAGGTAGTCCTCATGTCAAGGAAGTGCCTTTTGTAGGTTTGGTGTAAATCTGTTCAGTAGATTCTGAGAAAATAGCCTTTAAATCAATATATATATCTGAGCCAGCTTACGGTGCGCTTACCGTACGCGTACGGTGACGTGCGCGAGCGCGATTCTGATTGGCTTTTAGATCTTAGTAAACATTCGAATCGGCCGAAACCAGGAAGCGGCGGCCGCCATTTTCTCTCTCGCACTCTGAGTAGGGCAGCATAAATGAAGCCCAAAAATGGGTAAAGGGGCAGTATATTGAAATAATAATCACCCAGCAATGATATACGGGCCCCCAAACAACCCACAAGGCCAAAAATTTTGTTTGTTTTTTTTTCGAAAAATCGCCGATTACGCTTACCGTACGCGTACGGTAAAAATTTTTTGAAAAAGTATCCACACTCTCCCCACCCCATGTGCAAATGGTGCCCGAAGGGCACCATTTGTGCATGGCTTATGAAATAATTGAAATCAATAAACAAAACATTTCACAACGATGCGCATAATATGTCCCCCATGTGCGCACGGTGCGCGAAGCGCATCGTGCGTACATGGCCCATCTCGCATAATGTGGGCACGCGGTGTGCACAGCGCACCGCGTGACCACCGTGCGTTCAGGGCACTAACTGCGTAAAGTGGGCGCGCGGTGCGCGAAGCGCACCGCGTGCTCACTGTGCGCGCACGGTGCGCGAAGCGCACCGTGCGCGCACGGAACGAACTGCGTTAAGTGGGCGCGCACGCCACGAATGGCGCAAAGTAAGTTAGCATTTAAAAAACCGTACAAATTCACTGAAAAAACCATAGGTTTCACACACGTTATAGTTAGGAATTAGCATTTAAAAAACCTTGCAAATTCACTGAAAAAACCATAGGTTTCACACATGTTATAGTTAGCTGTACATTTTACTGATAAAAAACCAATGAAATTCCCCCGTTATAGTTACTGTAGGCAACTATAACTCACGCGACCGTAATCCTCTGCTGATGACATATGTGTCTTTATGAAAAAAAAATATTTGTAATATATGTATAGCTAAAATTTAATGGAAGAAGACATGGGCAAATAAGTGTCTAAATACAGTATTAGCATCAGCAGAGGATTGCGGTCGCGTGAGTTATAGTTGCCTACAGTAACTATAACGGGGGAATTTCATTGGTTTTTTATCAGTAAAATGTACAGCTAACTATAACATGTGTGAAACCTATGTTTTTTTCAGTGAATATATATATATATATATATATATATATATATATATATATATATATATATATATATATATATATATATATATATTTCCTTACCTATTACCACTTTGCTAAGTGGTAATAGGTATAGGAAAAACAGCAAACTTAATACTTACCAACATTAAATAGTGTAACGCAGAACACAGTGAAACTTTAGTTGAAAACAAGATGGCTGCCATTAACTTTTGTAAATACTCATATATAGTTGATTTCCTGTAGGGATAAATTAATTATCAACAATGCTACAATTACTTTTCAATTGCTATTGTGAATGCTATTTTAATCGGCGTTAACAAATCAATACTTTGCCATGCCCTCATCTCCTCATTCTCCACTGAGTATCTATGCACCTTGTACATCAATATATTAAAATATTCCATACTGACACATATCTACAAGACGTTTTTACACAGATTACAAAAACATTTACACAAAGATCCTGCCAACAAAAGTTTCTTTACACGTGTCAAAGTTTCCTCAATGTTAGAGGTAGTTCATAAATATAAAGTGGTAGGAGGGTCCAACGTCCTTTTGTCACCTTTCGACTCACCACTTAAAGGTCAATGCACAGTCCTTTGTTGAAAATTGGCCTCCTCTGTCTCATGGTGTTGACGTGTTTCAGACTGCAATAAATTCCAGGCCTCATCAGGACAGAAGTAGTAAGAATAAATCTCTAAAAATAATTTGAAACAAAAATGTATACAATATATACAGTATTAACGAATTATCTACACATCTCCAATGGCTGGGGAGCTGCAATATAGTTGTTACCGGTCTGCTGGCCACCTTACTGCTGAGGCACATCCCTACTGGATAACGATCTAAGCATGTTGTTCTGTAACATCCATCCATCAACCAGCAACACTAAGAGAATAGGTGTTCACTTTCCCATCCCCCTCTGCCTCAGATACTATCAGGCTCCCATCTGTGACATGGGGAGGAGCCAAACCCCTGCATCTTCACAGCGGAGTGAGATTGACAAGTATGCCAAACCTGCAACAGGAAGGGCAACTCCAACTCTTGATGCATGCAACACTGATGCAGAAATAGAAATCACCCCAATAACCACTGAGAAGATTTTCCAATCCAACAGTGACACATGTAAAGTCCTAGGAAATGGGAAGGGGGGAGTGTTCGCTGAGGTCTTCCTCCTATGTCAAGACTTGAAGAAAGTGGCATAATGCATAATGTAGGCCGAGGGTAGAATCTCCGCTGTGGAGAAAGGGCTACACACTATACAATCAGAGATGACTGCTATAAACAATGGTTCGACTAGAGAACAGGGCAGAAGATGCAGAGGAAAGTCACATAGGAGCATTCTCCAATTCATGGCATTGTGGGGGGAGAGAAGGGGATGTGACATTAGCAGCTGCTATCCAATTGGTGAAAGTCCTGGATGCCCCGATAGTTTACCATCTTGCTTTGTATCTGAGACTGGGCCCTTACATCCAAGCCCCCGCTGCGTGGCAGTCCAAGGCCCTTGATCACTCGCATATCAATTTCTTTAGACAGAGACGCTAGCCTTCAAGCTGGATAGCTCAAGCCTGACCTCACAATTGCACCATCAAATTATTTTTCCAGACTACATGTTATTGGTACACTAGCAATGCAAATCCTTTGCTCAAGTCAAACAAAAAGAGAAAGCAATCCAGCTCACATCCATACAGTTATACCCCACAAAAATGAAAATGCTACACCAAGGAAAATCACACTTCTTCAAAATCCCTCTTGAGGTGTGAGACTGTCTGGAAGTGAGGGTGCCACTTGGACGTAAACTCACAGGGCCCTTAAACTGCCCACACCCCAGCCAGTGAGCAAGAGAGCTCTCTGCACCCCCTAAGAGCGTAGGAGTCAAAGAGATCAACAGAGATTAAGAAGTCAACAACTCGTAGCAGTAGCATCCGGCGTGCAGACACTCCCACACCTGCGGCAGAGGAGAGGGAAAGATGACGACTGTAGAGAAAGCACCCTATCATGAAGAACCAACTAAAGAGAATTTGCCGTCCCAGCTAACTGTTGGTAAATTGAAATGTTCCTTTTCAAGCATCAAGTATGGCCTCCACCTTCCCATTTATAGAGTATTAACAACCAGGTCCAACAGAGTGAGGTACATGTTTTCACTATCAATGGTGGGTGAATGTAATTGTCATTCTCAATCAGTAATGCCTGGAGCAATCCTGAGGTTCCCCCCATGATAGCTTTTAGGGACAACAGATGCTTCAGTTTAGTAAGTGTGGGGTGAGGGGGAATTTGGATCTTGAGAAAGTTTCATTTTAGTTAGGTTCTTGACCGCGAAACGAAATATACGTGATGCTATTAGACTGATGTGCCCACACACATTTTATCTATCCGCAAGGGGGAACAACCTTTACAACGCAACTTTTACAACGCACTACACTTACAACGCATTTTTTACAACGCAAAATCCATTACAACGCACTACACTTACAACGCATGACACTACAACGCATTTTCAAAAACTACCTTTACAACGCATTCCATTACAATGCCTACCATTACAACGCATAATATTACACTACACTATCCAACACTTACCCTACTGTTGCACCCCCTGGAGTTAGAATAGTAATTTTTACCCCTATACTATCCAACACCTACCCTACTGTTGCACCCCCTGGAGTTAGAATAGTAATTTTTACCCCTATACTATCCAACACTTACCCTACTGTTGCACTCCCTGGAGTTAGAATAGTAATTTTTACCCCTATACTATCCAACACTTACCCTACTGTTGCACCCCCTGGAGTTAGAATAGTATTTTTTACCCCTATACTATCCAACACTTACCCTACTGTTGCACCCCCTGGAGTTAGAATAGTAATTTTTACCCCTATACTATCCAACACTTACCCTACTGTTGCACCCCCTGGAGTTAGAATAGTAATTTTTACCCCTATACTATCCAACACTTACCCTACTGTTGCACCCCCTGGAGTTAGAATAGTAATTTTTACCCCTATACTATCCAACACTTACCCTACTGTTGCACCCCCTGGAGTTAGAAAAGTATTTTTTACCCCTATACTATCTAATACTTACCTTAAATGCAATTTACTATTATGCGTTGTAATGGTATGCGTTGTAAAGGTAGTTTTTAAAAATGCGTTGTAGTGTCATGCGTTGTAAGTGTAGTGCGTTGTAATGGATTTTGCGTTGTAAAAAATGCATTGTAAGTGCATGCGTTGTAAAAGTGTGCGTTGTAACGACATACATCCATCCGCAAGTCATCCACACAGCTAAACACATACACGGACTACATTGAATATTACCAGCCTCAATAATAAGATCTAAATAGGTGCGATATTTCAATGCATCAAAAGGCACTCCCAAAGGCTCTACTACTGCAAGAAATAAACTTAATGGGTGCGAATTGTAGCTCTCTGGTCTACCAAGGATACTTGCCTATATACCACCTGGGTTTCACCAGAGGATCACAAGGGCTGGCAATTGTCCTATGGAAATACTTCCTCTTAAAAGTAAACACTGCATAATAATAAACTGGGAAGGTATGTTGTTGTCACTGGTCTACTAGGGTAGAGGGACTGAATTTTAGTTAGCATATATTTCCTGCAGATCCTTATTTAAGACATCCTTCAGATCATTAAACAACTAGTACTCGCCACACCCACTAGTATCACAGTAATAGGCAGTGATTTCAATGCCTTCCTGGACCCCCACTTGGATGCCAAGGGCTCATTCAAGCCACGCAGATCACTGGGAGCGATCTTTGGGACAAAGTGACCCAAAAGATGTGAACTGAAACCTGCCGCATGTTGCTGCTATTGCAGGCAGAGGTGCATTATTTAAAATGATTTCACTACCCGACTCTTATATGTAATGCAAAGCTTCACCTACAACATTTCGCCAAGCTCGCTTCAGTTTTTACAAATCTCAGTAACTAATTTCCTAAGGATGTGGGTCGTGTCAGATATCCTTTTGGAAATTTGAGCTGTTGCCGTAAGAGGGGGTCTTAAGCCATTATGTTATATTAGTGGGCATCACAAATGGTCATGATCAATGACTGGATATTTACACATTGGGATGATCCAAATGTCAAACCAGAGCTTGTGCCCCTATATCGCTGGTGGTTGTTTAGTCTTCAATATGCAAAAACAACAGTTGATGGACAGAATGCAGAACAATGTCATACATTCACCCCAGTACAGAGATCTGGGCCTAAATCCATTGTTTTTTTGCACACCATGCCGTTCCAGTTCGAACCCAGCCATATGCAAATCAGTCTTGACCCTGTGCCTCATGGGAACAGTCCAGCCCGAACTGCCAAGCCAGGTCCTCCCTGGACTGGAAACAAGCATCCTAGGACCGGTTTTGGGGTTTCACCCTTCTTCAGCCAGGATAGCTTGATTCCAGTGGCATGGAGAGCACAGGACCCACGTCTGGGCATACCCTTCCACTCGGGGTGACAAATGCAAAACCAACAGTTGATGGACAGAATGCAGAACAATGTCATACATTCACCCCAGTACAGAGATCTGGGCCTACATCCATCGTTTTTTTGCTCACCATGCCGTTCCAGTTTGAACCCAGCCATATGCAAATCAGTCTTGACCCTGTGCCTCATGGGAACAGTCCAGCCCGAACTGCCAAGCCAGGTCCTTCCTGGACTGGAAACAAGCATCCTAGGACCGGTTTCGGGGTTTCAGCCCTCTTCAGCCAGGATAGCTTGATTCCAGTGGCATGGAGAGCACGGGACCCACGTCTGGGCATACCCTTCCACTCGGGGTGACAAATGCAAAAACAACAGTTGATGGACAGAACGCAGAACAATGTCATACATTCACCCCAGTACAGAGATATGGGCCTAAATCCATGTTTTTTTTGCTCACCATCCCGTTCCAGTTTGAACCCAGCCATATGCAAATCAGTCTTGACCCTGTGCTTCATGGGAACAGTCCAGCCCGAACTGCCAAGCCACGTCCTCCCTGGACTTGAAACATGAAACAAGCATCCTAGGACCGGTTTCAGGGTTTCACCCCTCTTCAGCCAGGATAGCTTGATTCCAGTGGCATGGAGAGCACGGGACCCACTTCTGGGCATACCCTTCCATTCGGGGTGACAAATGCAAAAACAACAGTTGATGGACAGAACGCAGAACAATGTCATACATTCACCCCAGTACAGAGATCTGGGCCTAAATCCATCGTTTTTTTGCTCACCAGGCTGTTCCAGTTTGAATATATACACACTGAGGAGCTTTAGAGGGAAAAAGAACCTAGGCCGCCCTCCTCTCAATCAGTATCTATCAACAAAGACCTAGGACTTGGAAGGTAGAATCTTTTTTTCTCTTAGCTGTGGATTAAATCCTATTACTTTAGGTATATACCACTCCCCACTTTTTTGGAAAAAGGGTAGTCATCCACTACGCTAGCCACCTTCAATTTTAAAATAGGATTTATACCTGTGGCAATCCCCCAGACAAACCTCAAGGTGCATGAATACATATAAACTACACCAAGTGTTATTTCAAATACAAATAGTAAAAGAAATAAGAAAAAAGAAAAAAGAAAAAATGTGAGAAAAACAAGATGGCACCTCACGTGCGCAACACCAATTGAGCCTGCTGATTGGTACTCATCAGCTCTGCCCACTTTTATCATCATTGGTTACCATCATGTTTCAAAGAAAAATTCGAAGAGTGTCCAAAAAAAAAATATATATTTGTGAAGGTACGTGGTGAGAGAATCACATACCAAAACGACTGAATAGTGAAGATAAAAGGTTGAGAAGGATACACCCTCAATAGGTTCAAACTTTATTACTCCTTTGATGTGCACCCAAATCAACTATTAAAAAGGTTGCTTAATGTGCATACCATAGTGCCAACATGTTTCATCGCCCAATCTTATTATGGTGAGTTCGTCAGGGCTGCTCCAGTCGCTTGGCACAGACACAGGACACTGCTAGAGTTTTGTCTCTTGGGGACTGCCAAAGGTAAAAGGAAAATAAAAAAAACACACACAACTTTCAACTCATTCCACTGCCCCTGTTACATACACAGATCTCTGATTTTCATTTGAATTTATCTGTTACCCTTAGTGAGCCATGGCCTCGTGTACCAGCTCGCATCAATAGGTCCTGCACGGGCTCCTCAAGTGAGTCCTCGCAGTGATTCCACACTCAGCTGTAATGCGGATCTACAATGTAAATATTTTTGATATATTCAAATCCCAATCTTGTATAGAATGTAGGAAACACCTACGCACTCATGTGTTCAATGTGGAAGCCAATATAACCCTTTATTTGCTGGTTCTTTTTAAGGCGACCCAACTGCCTGTTTGTCCCTGATACAGTGTCGCTCTGGAGATAACATCCATGTTCTATATTTAGACTCACTAAATAACCTCCAATAGCGCATACCAGCACATACAAGACATCAGGGGACTTTGCTTTAGCGATGTCTGGGCTACTTGTAAATCCCTCCTATATACATATAAATATATCACAATCGGTGCAACAACTGTTGCTTCTGTTACCCTCAATGCAATATTGGACTATTTACCCCCTTCACCTTCCTCTTATTCGTGAAAGGGAGGCCACTAGTACAAGCCCACACCTCGGAACACTGACGGCACTAGGAGTGCAACTTCGCGTCTATGTCCCCAATCCCTCTCAGTCACGCCTCCTTACCACCCAAAGCCTCACGGAGCTCCTTCTCTCCGCCGGTCACTCGTGGCATCCTGCCCATGCTCCTTTTATACAGGAAGCATCTGTTCGTTTGCGCGTTAATAATGAGCGCCATCTTGACTTGAGCTGATTGCAGTAATACGGAGGGTTGCGGGAGGAAGATGGGAGCTCTTTCCTCCCTCAGGGTACTTTTTGTAGTTTTGTGTTATGGTGGGGCGACAGGCACACTGCAAGTTGGGGGGGCTTTGTAAGCTGCAGCAGGGGTGCAGGGTGGGGGGGAGAGTTGGGATTTTGGGGTTGTTGTTGGGGGGTTTGTTTTTGCAAGGCGTAGTAATGGTTGTCAGGGTTGTTCAATGGTGGCTCTTCGGGTGTGGGGTGGGCCTCTTTGTGTGTGGGGATGGCGGGTAGGGGCTTAAATATTATTAGCTGGAATGTTAATGGCTTGGGAGATCGTATTAAGCGGGGGATAGTCTTGCAGTTCTTGAAACGGTCTTTGCCGGATGTGGCCCTACTGCAGGAGACACACCTTATAGGTAATACTTGCTATGCTCTTAATAGAAAAGGTTACAAATTCATCGCTCACTCGGGATTCTCCTCAGGCTCCAGGGGTGTGGGCATCCTTGTTAGAGCTTCACTCCCTTTCGAGGTGGACTCCACCATTGTTGATGATAGGGGGAGGTTTGTGGCGGTGACGGGGAGGTGGGAGGGAAGAACGTTGGTTTTGGTTTCGGTTTATGTCCCTCCCGCCCTGCAGGCCTCCACGTTTGCAGATCTGGGTAGGGCCTTGCTGGACCTCCCGGAGGGTATGCTAGTGGTGGGGGGAGACTTTAATGCTGTTGGCTCTGGGTTGCTGGATAGGTACCCGCCCAGGGACACCGGGGGGGCTCAGAAGTGGCTTCCAGACTTCATAGATACACTCGGCTTGGTAGACTGCTGGAGGCTCCGGCACCCCACACAGAGCCAATATACCTTCCACTCCGGGGCGCATGGTAGTCTCTCTCGGATTGATTACCTGCTCACTCTGGCTGCGCACGCCTCATTGGTATCTGAGGCTAGGCATATGGCGCGGGGCATATCTGATCATTCGCCAGTGTGGGTCCGGCTGGATGTCGGCCGCGAGGGAGGGGGCAGGGTTGCTCCTATTAACCCCTGGTACTTTCGTGATCCCAAGATGCGCAGTGCGCTGTTGAAGACAGTTGATCACTATTTTAAGGACAATCAGGGTTCCGTTGATTCGGCTGTGTCGTTGTGGGAAGCATTTAAGACCGTGTTGAGAGGGGAGGCCCTCTCCTTGGTAGTGGCCGCCAAGCGACGGAGAGATGGCGAGGTTATGCAGGTTGAGGATGAGATCGCGGCTTTAGAGGTGGCCCTGGAGGGGGAGGTTACAGCGGCCTCACTGCATAATCTGAGCTTGAAGCAAGCGGAATATAGGGACCTGGTGGCGAATGCCGCCAAGACCCTCAGTAGGGAACAGCAGGGTCGCTTGTACGATGTTGGCGATAAGGCCGGGAAACTCCTAGCGTGGCTGGACAAAAAAGAACGTGTTAATAGAGTGGTGCCGGAGCTGACGAGAGAGGGGGGAGAGGTGGTTGTTGATCCCGAGGGTATAGTACAGTGTTTTTCGGATTATTTCCGTATGGTTTACGCCTCGGTTTCGGAAAGGCCAACTGAGGATTCGCGTGACCTCCTGCGTGACATCGCTCTGCCCTGCCCCCTGTCGCCTTTGTTGTTCGCCCTCGCCCTCGAGCCGCTGGCGGCGTGGATACGCTGGCACCCTGATATACGTGGACTTAGATGGTCGCCCGATCACGAGGACCGTATTTCGCTCTATGCCGATGACATCCTGTTATATCTCGCCTCGCCCAAGAACTCGCTTATAGTGGTTTGTGACGTTCTGACATCTTTTGGTAAGAACTCGGGTCTCGTCATCAATTGGAGTAAATCATATCTGTATGTTCTGAGCGGCGATGTTCCACCTGTCCCGCGAACTTGCTCGATCCAGATCGCCCAGCAGGGCTTCGTGTACCTGGGGATTTTTATCTCCACTGACTCCACTTTGCGGTATGAGAAGAACCTGCTCCCTCCCCTGGCGCGTTTGCGGCGGGATGTTGCGGGCTGGCGGAGGATGCCGCTCTCCCTCCTCGGGCGCGCCGCCTTGTTCAAAATGATGTCTCTTCCCCGGTTCCTCTACGCCTTGCAGAATACTCTTGATTGGGTACCGGCCAGTTACTTTCGGGAGGTCGAAAGCCTCCAACGATCGTTGTTGTGGGATGGGCGGCCGCGCATAGCGATTGCTAAGTTGACGCTTCCGTGGTACGACGGGGGTATTGCGCTTCCAGACATTCGACGCTATTACTGGGCCACCCAGTTGAGCGCGATTAATCATGGTTTCTATGGTCCGGCTCTAAGCCCCGGCTACGACATGGACCGATGGTTGTTGCGCGGCGGTAATTATCACAGAGCGTTGTACTCGTGGTCGCTGGACTCGTCCCTCACAGGGCCCACTGGGGTGGCGGTGCGGGTGTGGAAGTTGGCGGCTGGGCTGGAAGGATAGGCTCACCCTTGCTACCCCGTTGTTTGACTCAGAAAAATTGGGGAAGCTTTGGCATACGAAAGGTTTTGAGAAATGGGACTTGATCGGTATCTCCAGGGTTGGAGATTTGCTGATTAAGGGGAGGGTGAAGTCCTTTGAAGAGCTGCAGAAGGAGTATGAGTTGGGGAAATCCGAGTTTTTCCGCTATGTTCAGGTGCGTCATGCCCTGCGGTCAGTCCTCGTAGAAGGAGAGAAGGTGCCTGAGTCCTCTCCATTGGAGGACCGGATCCTCGATGGCCATATGCCAGAGAGTACGGTCTCTCTTATCTATAAGAAATTGATAAATGTTCGGGCGGACCTGCTATTGGGGCTGCGGGACCAATGGACTAGGGACGGACTTGAGCTGGACGACGAGGACTGGCAGTCTGCGGTTTCCTCTCCTAAGGAGGTCGCGATCCCGTCGCGTCTGCGGCTGGTGCAGCTCAAAATACTCCACAGAGTCTATGTTACGGGGCCAAGGCTGGTTCATATGGGATTTTCTGAGGAGGGCTTATGTAGGAGGGGCTGTGGTATGGTGGGTACCTTCCTGCATATCATTTGGGAATGTGGCGTTATCATGGAATTTTGGAGGAGAGTCCATGCGGTAATGGGGGAGGTGACGGGCATTGTTATGCAGCCGGAGGCGCGGTGTTGTCTCCTGAATGTTTGGGGGCCTACTGATCACGATGAGGCACAGACCCAGTGGGTGACACTGGGTAACATGGTGGCTAAGCGAGACATAGCGCGCCTGTGGGGCTCCGCGGGACCCCCCACATTGGCTGCGTGGAAGGAAAACATGGACTGGAGTATGCTCAGGGAAAAGACGGTATATTGTGCTAGAGGGCGCCCTCGGAAGTGGCATGCCATTTGGGGGCGGTGGAACCAATATAGGGGGGGCATATGTCTTGCCCCTGATCTGGATCCCCCCGAGGAGCAGCTCTCTCCTTAGCATTCTTTCCAGCTCTGTACATATATTTGATTGTTAATTGACTTCTTGGGTCTCTGCGTTTCCCCTTTTTCCTCTTATCACAGCACTGTGACTGATAGACGAGGGGGGTCCGGTCTCCCCTGAGGGGCATTCACTAGTTGTACTCAGTGTTTTTCGCCTTGCTTGGGTTTGGTGTGTGTTTGTGTTTATTTAAAATAGAACCTTTTTGCTTCTCCTTTTATGCACTGTGGACGCTTTGTACTGCCCTCTTGAAGCTGCCGAACCTCCGGGTTGTCGGCTGAATAGCTGTGTCCATGTTTTTTGATGAATAAAGGTTTTTAAAAAAAAAAAAAAAAAAAAAAATATGAGCGCCATCTTGGAATAGGAAGTACTTTACTTTCGGTGTATTTGTAACTAATTACCAGAACGGCATCTGCTCACAATTCTTTGTATCAATGCCGCCTGTTTGTGAAAATGATATGAAAGGCCCTCACAGGCGGAATCGTAGGTATCCCGATTATATACATATATCTCCCCACCGTTATAGAGCGTATCTTTAGGCGCCATCTTGGGTAGGGTTCGAAAGGAAGTTCTTAAATATCGATCTCGTGGTGGAAATTACGGAAAGAGTGTCTGTTCGTGCTCTGTTATTTCAATTGCGCTTATCTATGGGAGTGATATAAGAACTCACTGGTGGAATAATGAGTATCCTCTTTACATATCTACTATCCCTGCGTTTAGGAACATAGCAATGGGCGCCATTTTAGATAGGGTTAGTATCCATTCTGGAAACTACTCTACATTTTGTTTGCTCCTTCAAGCATACTAATGGGAGTTCTTGTTTATCGATCTGATTGTAGCAGGTACCAAACCCAGCGTGTATTGATAATTAATTCTCTCAATGACGCCTGAATATTAAAATCATGAAGGACCTCACTAGTGGAGTAATGGGTATCCTGTTTATATATATACAATCCCTACATTTTGGAGCATAGCACTAGATGCCATCGTGGGTGGAGTTAATATTCATAATGCGATATACTCAAAATGGTACTATATCCTTCAAGAGTTCTTATATCTTTAATGTCTTAAAGGCACAGGTATGATTCATAATAGATATAGGTTCTCACAGGTTTCTATCCCAGTCTATTGTCACTATATGCATCATCTTCGTGTAGATATCCAAAGAATTTCCTTTCTTCATCTATGATCTAAGATGGAAAGCTATCCTAGCCTGTAAATATAGACTATGTTGCACGCTACATCTGTACCTCTTGGCCAAATGGAAATGATATTCCTATGTTGCACCGGGTTCGTCAATAGGGCTGTATAGCAAGGTTATGTACGACCTGAAATAACTGTCCACGAGGGGCAAACCTTAAACCAAAGAACCTCCATTATAGTAAGGGCCCCCAGTGTTCATCAATTACAGCAAAACTTTAGGATCTTGCCCTTCCCCACTCAATTTGGTCGTTCAGTCCCACTTGGTCAGTTTTCTCCTGGAAAATCCATTTGGTTTCCTTTGAGGCCAATATATCCTCAATGTTTTGGGATGCGTCCATTATTCTCTCAAGGACTACCCAAGTGAAGGCGTGTTTGGTTTCATGACAGTGTTGTACAAGCTTGGTCATGAGTTTACCGGCTCTAATCGTGCTGAGATGCTCTTGCATTCTCACCTTTACTTTCCTTGTTGTGAGCCCTATGTATTGTAGGCTACATTTGCAGGTCAGTCTGTATACCACAAATGCGGTATTACAGTTACTGAAGTGTTTCAAAAACCATGTTCTACCTGAGCTTAGAGTGACACTCTTTGCTCTCTTTGTCAAGCTACATACGGAACATGTTCCGCAAGGATAGTGTCCTGAGGGGATAGTTGACTCTGTCAACCTAGATGTCGTTTTAACACAGGTGTGGACTAGTTTATCTGCTAGGTTGCTCGATCTTCTAAACGCAAACCTAGGTGGGGGCATGGTAAAGTCTTTAGTGGACAACAATGTCCAGTGTTTACGTATTGCCTGGCGGATTTTAGTGGCCAGCGGGTCAAAGGTCATGACCACAGGTAAACAATCATCTCTTGTTTTTTCATTCTTCTGGAGTAGAACACTACGGGGGGTGTTCATTGCTCTTTTTCTAGCATGCCTGATAATCTTACGTGGGTAGTTTCTCATCTCCAATTTGGCACATAGTTCCTCTGATTGGTCCAAGAAAGTAGCGGTGGATGAACAGTTCCTGCGATATCGAAGAAACTGTCCCACGGGTAGATTATCCCTGAGTGCTCTGGGATGGTATGAGTTGTAACACAAGAGTGAGTTCTTATCAGTTACTTTTTGATGCACTTTGGAGCACAATCTATCCCCTTCTTCGTAGATGTCCAAATCCAGGTACACCGCTGTATGGCTGCTGTAGTTCCATGTGAACCTAAGGCTAGGATCTTGGAGGTTAAGCCAGTTAAGGAATTCCAGTAGCTCCTCTTCTTGTCCGGACCAGATACAGAACACGTCGTCTATATACCTCTTCCAGAGACGGATACTCTTCTGGAAGGGGTTAGACTGATGGTATAGGACGTGTTCCTCGAACTGGCCCACATAGATGCAGGCCAGACTGGGCGCCATTGTAGCGCCCATCGATGTGCCCGTTGTTTGGAGGTACATTTTATATTTATAGCAGAAATAGTTCCGGGTCAAAGCCAGCTCAATGCATTGTAGCACGAAGGACTGGGGGGCGTCATAACACCACTCTTGCTCCTCAAGAGCATGCGCTGCTGCCACCAACGCAGCATCTTGAGGTATACAAGTATACAGTGACTCTATGTCTATGGTCACCATAAATTCTTTACAAGGGTCGAAATGAAGCTCTTCCAAGATGTTCAGGATTTCCATGGTGTCTTTGACAAACGATTGTTGATTTATAACCGACTCCCTCAGAAAAAAGTCGGCGAATTGCGACAAGGGTTCTAGCACCGACTGAATCCCGGAGACGATCGGTCTACCAGGAGGGGGCCGCTGTGGTTTGTGGATTTTTGGCAGAATATAGAAGGCCGGGGTCCTGGACTTGTTGTTAACTAGGAACTTGGCCTCCTTAGTTGTAATCCACTTCTTTTCTTTTGCCACTCCTACCATCTTAATAATTTCTAAAAGTTCATTGAGGGGGTCTCGTATAAGTGGACGGTAGTTGTGGTGGGCACCCAGTAATCTCATCACTTCGGTGTCGTAGTCGATGGTGTTCATAACGACTATAGCCCCACCTTTATCAGCATTTTTTATCGTTAGTGATTGGTTGTTCTGAAGGCTCTTGACTGCTTCCCAGTCATCCCTACTCATGTTCTTAAACCTTGGAGAGGTGTCCTGTTGTTCTAGTAGGGCAATGTCTTGTAATACTTTGTTCTCAAATACTATAACTTCAGGTCCTAACATTGTATTAGTCGGACAAAAGTTAGATGGCTTCTTCAATGTGGTATTGAACAGATTCGGTGGTTCTTGTGGCTTGTTAGCAAAAAACTTTTTCAGTCTTATTCTCCTTAGAGTTTCATGGAGCTCGGCCCTGCACTTAAAGGGGTCATGGTTGGGGGTAGGCACAAACCCAAGTCCTTTATTAAGAACTCTCTCTTCATTAGTTGTAAGTGTGTGATCTGATAAGTTCACCACAATGTTGTTTTTAATTACAACTGGTTCCGTCCGCGACTCCGTGTTATCCTCGGGGAATAGGTTTTCCATTGTTGATTTTGGTTGCCCCTGCCTCGACCCCTGCCACGTGGGCCTCCCCCTCTGTTGCCCCTGCGGTCCTGTCCTAAAAAGAGCGTAGGAGGGCGCCAAGGTCTTCGTTGTTTTTCTCCTGTTCAGTGAATCTAACTCTAAGTGGATTGGACTGTGGGCCTAACTCTTCCTCTTCGCTGGAGGTGTTATCAAAGGTCCAGTTATTCGGTGTACGTTTGCTCTGTTGCCTCCCACCTCTGCCTCTAGCTATCCCTCCTCTCAGAGGTTGCTCAGCTACAGTATCGTAGTATTTATCTTCCACGTAGGGAAATGCCCATTCGTGTGAAAAGCGCTCAAGATTCTTCTTCAACCCTTTGATTTTCTGGTTGATCATATAATTTTTATAATCGCTTAAGTCTTCCTGTATCCTCAAAAGCTGTTCCTTAGTATCAACAAGAGTTGTGTCTCGCCTTATACTCTCCTCTAGATCCACAATTTCTTTAAGTAAATCCTCGCTCAGTCTTTTGGCAGTATTAATTATAAGGATGAGGCAGTCCCGCGTACATTTATTGGCTATATAGCTCCAATCTAGCCTAAATGTTTTATCTTCTAGGAAGATTCTTGGTTCAATCCTTACCAAAAGACTAGCCGGGGCTGCTCCTGCTCTTAAATATTCTGTCATTAACGCCCCATGGAGAGCTATCCTCACTTGTTTTTTCTTAGTCGTGCTGAGTCTCTCCCACTCTTCCCTAGCTGATGTGACATTCAAAAGTGGGGCATCGGGGAGAAGTGAGGGGCCGGATAGGATTGCTGCTATTTGTTCGTCTGTAAAGGCAAGACAGTTTCTGTCCATTTGAAGAATAAAAGACCAAAAGACACTACCTCAAAGAAAAATAACTTAGGTGGAGTCCAATTAGGTACAAGGGAATGTTGGAGTGAATCTGTCTCAAAGGAACAGTGTCGTGACACTGTCCCAAAGAAGGTAAAACTAGGGTTCCAGTTTGAACCCAGCCATATGCAAATCAGTCTTGACCCTGTGCCTCACGGGAACAGTCCAGCCCGAACTGCCAAGCCAGGTCCTCCCTGGACTGGAAACAAGCATCCTAGGACCGGTTTCGGGGTTTCACCCCTCTTCAGCCAGGATAGCTTGAGTCCAGTGGCATGGAGAGCACGGGACCCAAGTCTGGGCATACCCTTCCACTTGGGGTGGCTAATGCAAAAACAACAGTTGATGGACAGAATGCAGAACATTGTCATACATTCACCCCAGTACAGAGATCTGGGCCTACATCCATCGTTTTTTTGCTCACCATGCCGTTCCAGTTTGAACCCAGCCATATGCAAATCGGTCTTGACCCCGTGCCTCATGGGAACAGTCCAGCCCGAACTGCCAAGCTAGGTCCTCCCGGGACTTGAAACAAGCATCCTAGGACCGGTTTCGGGGTTTCACCCCTCTTCAGCCACGATAGCTTGATTCCAGTGGCATGGAGAGCACGGGACCCATGTCTGGGCATACCCTTCCACTCGGGGTGACAAATGCAAAAACAACAGTTGATGGACAGAATGCAGAACAATGTCATACATTCACCCCAGTACAGAGATCTGGGCCTAAATCCATCTGTTTTTTTCCCAGACGTGGGTCCCGTGCTCACTACGCCACTGGAGTCAAGCTATCCTGGCTGAAGAGGGGTGATATATAGGCTAAAGGAGAATAGGGAGAGTTAGGTTGCAGAGGTAATGTCTGAAAGATGAAGAGGTTCTGATCAATTAAATGAGGTGTTGGCAATTTGGAGAAATACATTGACAGAGATTAAGGCAGAAAGGCATGCAACTTAGAGTTGGAAATGCAAAACATGGTGTGTTTGCGTCCAATAAAGTAAGGCAGAAATGCTTTACTACCTCATTTATCCTTGTTCCCAATTTCTGTGGAGGAAGGGTCCGGGGAGAGTTTGGAAAATGGGAAAATAGTCCTGGACACCGAGTATAGCACCCCCTACCCCCCACTGTAAGCGCTGAAAAATAAATTGGTGATAAAATGAATTTATTATCATTTCATTTTTCAGTGTGGCTAGCCTGAGCCGAGTGTCAGAGCGGGACGGCGCAAATGCTGCTGATTGGCCGCAGGGGAGGAGTGGTGCCCACTCCAGTGCATGTAACTTTGACCTGCTGTCTTGAATAGAGCCAGCCCGCTCCAACCAATCCTGCTGCTTCTCTCATGCTGCTTCACATTATCAGCAGCATGAGAGCAATGTCTGGATTTGGTAAAGGGGAGCTGGCTCTGGTACTCGCACGCTGCAGAAGAGAACACAGAGAACGCATGGGTAAGTACTAAACATTTGTTTCCTTTTATGTTTACCTTTTTGACCCACTAACAGACACTGTGAGAAACTCGCATTGCCTTCAGCTTCAACGCCAGAGCTCTCAATCGTGGCCCGTTATAAACAAAACACTGTTAATGAGCCATGATTGAGATGTTTGGCATTCAGCCAAAAGGCATTGTTGGTTTGTCACAGTACCTGTCACTGGGTTAAAATATTCACTTTAAAATGTCACAACCCGCTACTGAAAAGTGGCCCCCTTTAGTGAATGAAATATCTACAAAGTGGCCAATATTTGCAAATCAAGGCAGTTTTAAACTTGTAAAGACACACCATATAAGTGTTCTGCAAAGTACATTTGTGATTGCTGCAGGCAAAGTTTGTGGTGGAATCAGGGAAATCAACAGTAAAAAATGGATCACCAGACCATGAAACGAACCACACACTGACCTGTCAGACCAGCCTTTCGGACACTACCAGATTGCATTATAGGACAGTGCGACCTTTCCGGGACCCGGAGCAGAATCTCACTGCCATAAGCTGATTCCTTTCTGGGATACGAGTTACTGTAGAGAGCATTCAGTGATCAGCGATGCTGCTCTGTAAACTGTCATTAATGAAATAATTCAGGAGGGCAGATTGGTAATGTGCTATGTGGAAGGCAGGGGCTTAGCTATCAATAGTTTTAATAGATGCAGTGAGGGGCTTACTGTATCCTTAACACTGATTTGTCCAGTACCCAGCAAGCGGATAAGTGGACCCATTCACCATGCTTGCATTAGGATCTATCTATGTGGAACTTGCTTTGCTACTATGGGAAAGCCTTGAAAGTTAAAGTAATCATAACGAGAAGGCCATATGGAAACATAAAAAATCATGTTTTACAAATGTCAAAATGGATATGTTATGTTGTCGAGGGCACGTTTCCCAAATAAATACTGTCCACTCAGATAAATGTCTACACTGCTGATGTTCACAGTACACTAGACACCTTGTGGCTCGCCTACTCCTGACCTTTCATAATATATTATTTTCACCACAAATTACTGTAAGATGATACACTTAAAACATTTAAAGTTTAGTGAACGCTTCAATCGCAGCAGATTTAAGGTAACTAACTTCCAGACTACTGCATTACACAAAATTGGGTACTATGAAAATTCTACCTAATACAAGATTATGATACAGCGCAATCAGGGATCGATAATCAATAACAATACACAGGCCCATATAGCACTTACCCAATACACATCCGCTGAAATGACGCTGGGTGAGTTTCAAGACTAGTGAACACTCAAAATCAGTTGTTCATTATACAAACTTGTATCTTACACTCTAAATACATAACTGAGTCTGCATATCAACTTCGTTCCTCTGGTCGATGGACCTAAAGTTGAGAAGTTGATGGTAATAATAATAACTATCTATCCATCTTTATTACCAAATAACCACAAACTCAATGTAGAGTTAATAATGTTTATCATCAAATAATGTAGTAGATAAGAGCTCAGCATGTACAGATTCACAAGGATAACAATGCATTAATCGCAGAGAGAGAGAGAAACATACATCAATATGCAAACAGTGTCAAACTCATATCAAATGAATAAATGCATATGAAGGAGTGGATAGGCGTAGAGACAAAAAGTTTCAGAGATAAAATACATTTGCAAATAATTATCCAAAGTACAGAATCCTTAGCTAATATTAACCTAAGGAAATAGTGAAATACCACCCCCTAGACATGGAGATAGTAGGAGGTCCCCCAAGATAGATTCAGGGAACAAAGATTAACAGGATACTGATTGCAGGATGGGAACAGGAAACAAGTAGGCCTCAGCAAACTGACGGATAGCGACGATCTCCCTCTAAGCTCTCCCAACGCTTCCACCTCCAACCGCGCTTCTCCTAAGGCACCTCAATTATAACTTAAACCTACATGTCCAACCCACAATAGTTGAAACATTTTGAGAAACTCGCTCTCTCATTGGCTAATTCAGGGGGTGTTCTATCACACCACCATAGTCACAATCATATTTTCTTAACGCTCTTTGCCTTTCATAAATACACTACATTATCCACGTCTGCTGACTTCATATTTCCTTTGGTAAATAACATGTTACAAATTACTACACATTCATTGTTCATTGCTGTCGCTTTCTGCGGAAGAAGTTTGTACATTTCTCTTGCTTCTCATGGCCATCCTTCCGTTACTTCACAGACAAACAAATGCCTCTTGAACGTTATCAGCCACGGCCACTTCTCTCTCAGAGCTTGATTTTCGGCTTATTGAATGATTTTTCTTTTTTTTAACCCATTAAAGACATGCAGAAATGTAGGCCCATGCGTTTCTCTACAATGAATGGAACACAGACATTATTAATTTCACAAAATGTATTTTCTCACTGTTTACCACCCACCATTGCACCATCCCATGTTAAGTCCCTAGCAAGAGCATTAATGTGCAAAAGCAGCATTATGTTTCTTTTATTTTAGAAGCAGAACGCAAATGCGACCTAGTCTGGCATGCACTAGTCTCTTATTATTTGTACGCATGCGCAAAGCATATTATCATATACTTGTGTTTGTGCACGTTAGCTTCACACCACACTATTAATAAATGTTACTGAGGAATCAATCCGAGCAGGTTTTATTTTATCAAAACCCTGCTCCATCAATTCCCCCCTTTGATGGCATTTATGAGCCATCACAAAATACCCATCATACCAATTACCACCTTTATTTTTATCTAAAGGTCTGTACTCTTTTCTCTCTTCATCATTCTCTCATCTAAATCTTTCATCATTTCATAATAATTTCCTCTCATGTCCTCTAATTCTATCTCATTCTCTTTCTCTTTCTAGCTCTACATTTGTTATCTGACTCTGTCTTCTTCTTTTCACGTCTACACTTGCAAAATGTATATGTCATTATTATTAATAAGGTCACTATAGCTATTGAAATAACTGGTATTAGTATTTTTCCTAATAGACTATTCCCAAATGTAGAAAAACATTTACCTATAGAGAAAAAACTCTTACCAGGTTTCTCCCAAACACCTTCAACCACTAGTTGGGTTAAATCTTCATGTAATTTCGTAATATTCTTAATATACCCCTCAAGATTTTTACTCTTGTCAGGGATATAAGTACAGCAGTGTTGAATTTTCAACATGCAACAGACTCCACCCTCTTTTGCTAATAAAATATCATGGGCAAGTTGATTTTTCAAAACCATTGATCTAATTGCAACCACTTCATTATCAATCATTAAGAACCCACCAGCGGTATCTGTAGAGAAACGATCAACCACTGTAGACAACTTTCAAATCTTATGTGAATTTAGAACGACCCCAACTGAAGGTATCAGTGCACCAAAAATATCACCTGCTATTTCTGAAAAACTTGCTCCCTTTTTGCGTATTAGTCCATGCTTTATTTCATTGATCTTATTATTTCTATCTACGTGATAGACCTTAGGAAATACGATCCCAAAATAACAACTACCATACCAATGTGCAGGCAACCTATAGTATGCACTTTTACCACACACATAATAAACACCTGGAAAAACAGGATCAGTTTCTCCTCAGGTTATTGAGAAAGTATGTTCACATTTACTAGTACCAATGAAATAATTATTATAGTCAGTTTTTAATCTAAGCAAACAAAGTTTCCCTTTATGATACGAATCCAATGAAATTGCAGCGTAAGTCTCACCTCTCCTATAATTACCCTCTCTGAAAGCCCATGGTGGTACATGTGACTTCTGTTCATCAGCCTTTCTTTGAAAATTCTGTCTTCTATCCTCTACCATATTAATAAAGTCTTTCTCTTCAGCCGGCAAACTACATGTAAGGTTATTTCTATGAGCATATACTCTATCACAAGTCTGTGTAATATGAAAAATATTCTCCCATATATTCTTCTTTTCAATTACTGTATACCTTATTCATGTCTTTTCTAATAGGAATTTCTGAAAATACTAAATCCATATTTGAATAGTAAAATTGTAACTTCCCCTTCAAATAAAAAAGACTAGTTAGTACACTGCACGATACACCATACGTTAGGGGTAAGTGATGGTAAGTAACTCCTTCCGAAACAGACAAAGGTAATTGCATGCACACATAAAAATCTCTCACATCCATTGTCTCTACGTATTCATAGAGTAGTTTTGAAAAGACATTCAACGAGAAATCATTAATTGATCTATCATGATAAATACTTTCATCTATCTGTGCTATATTAGCATTAGGTGTTTCTTTGGTAACAGCATACACTCTTTCACTTGTTACATTATTAGTATTATTTTTATTACTAGTCACCATTAGGACAGGCACAATAACAGTTAATATTAGCCATATCAACATTAGTAGTAAGACACTACATAAGCAAGCTTTAATACACCTGTGTTTAACACTAGATTTTGGATGTCCAGTCACTGTAGCTTCTGCCATTTTGTATACTATAAAAAAAAAACTAGAAAAATATCTAAAATATCTTAGAAAATCTCTAATAACTCTCTAAAACTCAAAAATGACTGGGAAAAAAATCAAAAACCCCCATCTAGTGAATCCAAACACTTCAAGGCTTTCTTCTTTACCCCCCTCTTTTTTTTCCTTTTTTTTTATCCGAGTCTTTTTGAAGTCTCTTTCAAATCTTCTTCAGTCTTCTTTATTTTTCAGCTTATTTCGACTGTAGTTGTTTCAGTAGGTTTCAATTTGCTCTCATCAACTTGTTCAGTACCATTACCAGCTTCTCTCTTTATTTGATCAATGCTTTCAATGTCTTCTAGTATCACATATGTCCATTCTGGGGCTGTATATCTCTTGCTCGGAATTCTTATTCTTTTTGTTCTTCTCACTAATTCTCTCTCTGATTCTTCTTGTTCAGTTTGACTTGAGACTTCATTTATTTGCTCTGGCTTTCTCTTTTCAAGAGTGTATTTCAGTCTTTTCACTCCACTTGGCCAATTGTCTCCTTTTCTCGCTCTCTTAGCTTGAACCTCTTCTTCACCCTCCGTTTCAGGTTCACAGGTTCAACCCTTCTCTTTGTTGTACTTGCCCTTTGTTTTCAGTAACTTTCTCTTTTTCTTGATCAACAGCAATCTTTTGAGACCCAGTTGCTGGTGCCAACTTTACTTGGCTTGTGGTCAGTTGTTCATCATCCACAGGCTCATCAGAATCTGTCACTCTATATTCTTTAGCTTCACAACCTCTAACTTCTGGTCTCTTGTTTTTGTTAACCAGTTGCTGCTCACCTTCTTCAAGTGGACTTGGGACTCTTCTTGTATGACTTGCATGAATCCAGTTTGGCAAGCCACCACGCTTCACTGCTTTCGTAGTCACCAGAATAATCTGATATGGTCCGTGCCACCTGGGTTCTAAACACAACTTCCTCACGTGTTTTTTGATGAAAACCCACTCACCAGTACTCAAAGCATAAGCTTGATCCGGCTGTGTTGTGGTTGCAATTTCTCCAACCTTATGAGACACAGAACGCACCCGATCAGCCAAACCTTTGCAATAATCAAGCACTAGATCATCAGAAATATTCATCAGTTTGTTTGCTGATACAATCGCTTGTCGCATTGCTCTTCCCATTAGAACTTCATGAGGACTCAATCCAGTCTTTTTATCAGGAATGCTTCTAAGACTCATCAATACCAGAGATAAAGCATCAGGCCATTTCAGTGTTGTGGATGCACATCTCTTTCCCAGTCTAGATTTTATAGTGCCATTGATTTGCTCCACTATTTCAAAAGCCTCTAGTCGATAGGCACAATGCAGCTTTTGCTCAATTTGTAATGCTGCACAAATCAATCCTTTTCTAAAGTGACTGGAAAACCAAATCTCGGTATCAATTATCTCAGAAGCAATTTTGCAACGGTAAGGCTATCATTCCTTTTTGTTGGATAAGCCTCTAACCAACGGGAAAACAAGCAAACAGCAACCAATACATATTTTAGTCCGTTTCATGGGGGAAGCTCAATAAAGTCAAGTTGGAGCCTCGTAAATGGTCCTGCTGCTTTTCCAATTCGTCCCAACTAACAACTATCTTTCTGCCTGGATTTTGCTGCTGACAGGTGACACACCTCTGGCATAAATTCTCTGCAATGACCCTGAATTAAGGGTTATACCATGACTGCTTGAAGAGCCTAATCATTGTGTCTCTTCAAGCATGTGCAATTCCATGGTATTCCCTTGCCATCTGAGAAAGCAAACAATCTGGCATGACTGGCCTATCATCTATGTACACCCATACCTCATCTTCTGCTCTCTTTTTACAGCCTGATTTTACCCAAAGTTATTTTTCTTCATCACCTGCCTCTTCTTGCAATTGCCTAATTTCATCCCAAGTTTCAAAAGTGGAAAACATCAAGTGGCAATTGATATTTTTCTTCTCCACCCCTCTGTTGATGTCAATTGAATTTTGTGCACAGAAACACGCTACTTGATCAGCATATCTGTTGCCATTCGTCACATCTAAGGCATCTAATAGATCTTTTACATTTTTGCTACTCCTGATTGGGGAACCTGAACAAGTCAGAAATCTCCTTTGCTTCCATAGTTGCCCGAAATCATGGACCACCCCAAAACCATATTGACTGTCAGTAAATATGGTTACTCTAAATTTTTGCCAATTTTGCATGCTCTAATCAGAGCGACCAGTTCAGCAATTTGTGCAGAGTTTACCCCATTTAGACAGGATGCTTCTGGAACTGCCACCACTGTACATACTGCATAGGCAGAACTCAATTCACCTCTTTCATTTCTCAGACATGATCCATCAACAAATGTCACACTATCTGATTCTTCTAGAGGAGTATCTTTGATATCCAGTCTTGGCTTTGTGCACAACTCTGTCACATCCAAACAATCATGATCTGCTTCATCTTTCACTTCCTCACAAAATGAACTAGGCAACAGGGTTGCTGGGTTTATCGTCGTACATCTCACCACTGTCACGTTCTCTGCACCCTATATTACTCTTTCATACCTAGTAAGCCGACTATAGGTCATGTGCTGAGTCCATATCCCTGTTAAAAGGATCTCAACTGAATGTGGCACATATACTTATTTTAATTGAATTTTTTATTTTACAGAGTTTTATATAGCGCGAACTTGGCCCGAATCGGGTATCAGAGCGCTTTACATAGCACCAGTTGCATTACGAGGACTTTCATTTTTGCCAAGCTTGGGGAGATTAAGTGATTTGGCCAGAATCACAGGATGCTCAGCGTCATTGCCGAGATTCGGACCGAGTTCCCCAGATTCAAGGTCAACCGCCCTAGCCGTTAGGCCAACTCCTCTCCCCTACTTTGTCTGTATGTCACATCACAATCGATTCACTCTATTCCAGGCTCACACAAGTTGCAGCCACTGCTTTCAAACAACCTGGTAACACTGCAGCCACTGAATCCAAAGTAGCAGAAAAATATGCCACTGGACATCGTGCCATTCCATGTCTCTGGGTTAAAACTGATAATGCATACCCATCTCTTTCACAACAGTATAATGCAAAATCCTTTGCATAATCTGGCATTCCCAATGCAGGTGCTCTACAAAGAATGTCTTGCAACTCAATAAAAGCTCTCATGCTTTCATCATCCAACTTCATCGGATCAGTCACGTCTTTGTGTGTCAGCCTCTGTAGAGGTTTTGCAATCAGTGAAAAACCACTGATCCACTGTCTGCTGTATTCAACCATTCCTAAAAACATTCGTACTTCTTTCTGGGTCTTAGGAGGACTCATTTGTTGAATAACACTGATCCTTTCCAGTGTCAATTTCCTGACTCCTTTTTCTATCTTGTGTCCCAAATATTGAATATCCTGTTTACAAAAATTGTTATTTTGCTGGTGATACTTTATGTCCGCCTTCTGCCAAATGATTCATTAAGGCAATTGTATCTGTCAAGCATGCCTCTCGTGTTTTTGATGCCACCAGTAGGTCATCAATGTACTGGACCAACACTGATTTTTCTGGCATTACCCAAGTCTTTAAACACTTTTTCAAAATCGGATTGAAAATCGAAGTACGCTTTGTGTACCCTTGAGGAACTTGGCACCATTTTTTTCTAACAAAGAGAGAGGGACCCCTAAACCAAGGGAGAGGGGTGCCAAGCAAAACCGTAGTAAAAAAAGAAAGACCTCCCTTGGATCTGTATATGTCAACAATCATTCAAACACACAAATCTTTAAAATAGCAGGGTGAGATTAGGCATCAACGAAGCAAACAAACTACTTGATCATAAGTTTATTAGAGTTAGTCACATAAGTCTCACAAAAAGTGAGCAGTTGTACGCATATATTAAAAAACAATTGTTGAAAAATTTCTCAAAAAGATAAATGATCAATAAAACTTATATGTGTGATTCAATAACACATAATGTAGCAAAACACCAACAATATTAATCAATATTCATACACAACAGAAAAATTAATTAAAACGAGAAAATTGGGAAAAAGAGAAATGAACAGGAAAATTATTCCTACTCAGAAAGGGAAATCGCTTAATCAAAGACTAATCGGTTGTGACCACAATGAAATTTGATTACATTACACATATCACACAACCCCTGTAATCACAGATTTTGTCCGATTTCCTTCTACTAGAGCATCGACGCGTTTCGGTAGGCCACAGGTTATAGCCAACACCTTCCTCAGGATTTTTTGCTGATCCCAATTTAATTATATTAAAATCTGAAAAACATGTACAACAAAACTAACATGAGTAACTCCCCACGTTATATATCTGAGACATTATTTAATATACTTCAATGACCCTGACTCAGCCCATGCCATAGAAAATATAGGGGAAACACACATTCATTCTTTTACACAACACTCTGTAAATGCAAATGCTTTTTAACAGTAAATTAGATTTAAATTTTTTTTTTTACAAGAATACATTCATTGAGCTGCTCATTCATAATATTGTGGACTGAGTAGCTATAGGAGGCTATCCTCTCTCACTCAGTATGTCGGTGTCTCTGGTATTTATTACATAATGGTTTACCAATACTTAAATTTACCATTACTTAATCGCTATACCACGATTCTTTTTTATCAAAACTTGCACCCTTGCTCAGCACAGAGGCTGCAGCAACACTCTATTTTAGGTCAGATATCTAAGGAGCTTCATTCCACTATGTGCACATATTTAGATAAAATATTCACTACATATCGTTTATAGGCATTTATCAATTTTTATAGATGTTACCTTATCAATTCCTTGGGCTTGCATAAGTCATAGCACCACAAAGATAGTAAGTATTCCGTCGGTAAACTCATGGACAATGATCTCATGAGAATCTGTTACCTAGTATAAATTACAAACAGATGTATGTTTTTCATTAAACCCCACCAAAGGCTAAGCTCCCTATCAAATTAGTCTAACTGCGTTTGTAGCAAACACTAGGTCCTATATTTACCAATTATATCTTTGGTGCAGACAGGTTATATATACACGCTTCCTCGGCTGTGGGTATTTTAATTATGAAAGAATCATCGGTCGCTCCCCAATGAGATGTCTGAAACAGAGCAAAAAGACCTATTACTAACCTTAGTTCCACAGGTATCTTAAGTCTTTATTACTCAACCTCTGTCATGATCAACAGAAGCACTAAATTTATTTGTTAAACGGAGCTATACTTACACGAATATTGCTAGTGAAAGCGGCCTTAACTTAACACCATGAAACTGCATAAGGGCCCTGCTGTTCGTAACTGTATATAAGGAAGAAAATCCTACATTACTAATTGCTTGACGATAGGTAGCTTCTAGATATTACAATATAGCGCTACGGGCATATTAAGAGCTGCTCTAAATATCAGAGAGCCCTATTACGCAAACAGCCTATGTAAACTCTCTAATAAATTCCCTCCATATCAATCGGTACCTTAAAATCGGTTCTCTAGCACCCTTCCAGCGTGGTGAAGATAGACAGTCCCAAAGACTGAGATCCAGTACGTCCCTATAACGGAGAGATGGAGAGCATGAATAGAGTTACAGAACCCACTATCAATGTAAGCGCGATATACTAATTAACGCTGTCTGTATACATACCTTAATAGGGCTCGATACTGTCCGCAAGTTGGATTCCTTCAAATATATTGAACACAGAACCCGACAGCTGACCGGCTTAAATATCACCTGGCATATGCCGACACCGGAACTAAAACTATCTTTCCGGGGCATGAAATAGACTAAGGATACAGCCTCATATGTCTAATGAACACAGTGGCCGCCATCTTAGCACTGTTTCAATAGTACTGCAGCCATACAATTAAACTTATTTTAACCTATATTCTCGGGACAATGCTGTCTCACTATGATTATGTAGTATCGCCAGACCTATATCTTTTAGAATATGCTTTCAATATTGGGTCAATTATCACAACAGCTATCACGTGAATGCGTATACGTTAAGACCCAACAAAAGGGGGAATGGCTAGCAGAAAATCCGCCATAAATGCGATAACAGGAAACAAATGAAACACATACCATGATTTGATGAATAGGTATCTCGTTGTTTTCATTTAATCATTGGCATTTCGTGTTTCCTTGTAAACCTAAACACAGTCCATGACGGTAATGAAAATCAAGTGGGCAATCGTCACGTGGGCAATAGTCACCGCCCACGTAGCTTTTCTATGTATTCATCTTTTGACTAATCCAGAAAATATTCTCATTTTCAAAGGGTTAATTATCATTTGAAAAACACTCTTGGCACCATGCCAAAACACGGTTTCCAAACAGGAATGCAAATAAATATTGGCTATCCGGATGTAAAGGAATCGAGAAAAATGCCTGACACAGATCAATCACTGTTTACCATTCTGCATCACAGGGAATTTGATAAAGAATCATTGCTGGATTTGGCAGTATCGGACAACAGGGTACCACAATTTTATTGATTTTCCTCAAATCTTGCACTATTCTATATTTTCCACATGGCTTTTAATTCCCATAATACGCGAATTACAAGGACTGCTTAGTATTTCTCTTAGAATACCCTGCTCAATCATTTGGTCAATCACAGGAGTAACTCCTGCTGTTATTTCAGGACTCATTTTGTACTGAGGTGTGTTCGGATATGTTGCACCAGGTTTTACTGTAATCTGAATAGGATCCACACCTTTCATCAAACCAATTTATTTTCCTGTAAAGTCCCATATATCAGACCTTACTGAATTTCTCAGCTCAACAGGCAAATCATTTTCATTGAGAAGTGAAAACAACTCATCCACTTCTGTCCCTTGCTTCACTAGCATCATCGTGAACGCAACATCCTCATCTGGTGTTTGGAAAGCAATACCATCTGGCGTACAATAGATGGTACAGTTCATCTTGCAAAGTAAATCTCTCCCTAAAAGATTTACCGGATTCGTATCACACATACCACGAACCAATGCATGTCTCTGAATCTTCCAATATGAACCTCTATTGGTTTTGTGATTGGAGTTTTAATTTGCTTATTAGATACTCCTACAACTTGGATAGTTTCTCCCGAGAGGGGTAGGTTAGGAATTTCTACTGCTTTCACAGTAGAACGGGTAGCACCAATATCCACTAGTAATGCAATATCATTACCTTCCACTTTTCCATCAACAAATGGACCTGACTGATCTACCTCCAGAGTTGCGCCAAGCACGCACTCTTCCTCCTCCCTCAGGCACCGTCATTGAGATGAGTCTGAATCACTCTCATTGCATTGCAACAAGTATTGCGAAACCATTTGCACATTTTGATTCTTACCAACTTGTTCACCTGCGTGAAATCCAGTGTTCGCACTGTATCTCTGTACTTGAGCATTAACATTATTTGGCAAAGGAGCTTGTGGCACCTGTAACTGTGCAGTAACTACCTGCTGTTGCTGTTGTTGATTCACAACCACCTCATTCTGCATCTGTGGATTCAAATTTTGATTCACCCCATTACTCTTCTGAACAGATCTAGACTTGTTCTTCCAATGTCCATATTTTCTACATGCATGACAAGGATATTTCTTTTTCAAATCATCTTTTCTCATTTTACGTCTACCTCTACCACCACCAGATACTTGACCATTCTGGTTCTGACCTTTCATCTGATAATCTGTTTGAGAACTACTGTTTACTTCATGCTGCTCTGCTACCTTCACCTGTGCCCACATCATTTTCTCTTTTTACTTTTTATGTCTCAAATCAATATCGTCACTACAATATTTCACAAACCTCAAACTCCCATCAACTGTTTTGCTCTGCCAACAAATCAAATGTTGCTGAATCATGTTACTAATCTCTGGTTTCAACCCAAACACAAAACAATACACAAAAATGTCCCATATCTTTATCTCCAATATTTTCAAACCCTCTGTACTGTTTGAACACCTGTAACAACCTTTCATAGTATGCATGTACTGATTCCTTTGGTTCTTGAGTTGTCCTATCTATTTTAGCCCAATCTGTTTCCTTTGGAGAAATTTTACTCTTCAAGTAAGTTATTACCTGATTATATTTTTTCATCACCTCATCTGATGGTGCATCTGTTTTGGGATCTCTTTGATATTTCTCTTTAGGCCAATCAACAGTAATCTTACACTCAGTCCATAAATCAGCTGGATCTCTTTGATATTTCTCTTTAGGCCAATCAACAGTAATCTTACACTCAGTCCATAAATCAGCTGGAACAACAATCTCAAATAAACCATCTAGATCTTTTAACAGAACCTTTGAAACTTTCACAAACCTCTCTACTTGTTTGTTCCATTGCACTGGTTTCTCCCCCAGTCTGGGAAAGTCATTTGTAAAAGATAATATATCCTGTCTCGTCCAAGGAATGTGAACATATCCACCACCTGGAACTTCTCTCATTGGACACTCCCTCAATGGAAACAAAGACGCATCTTTGTCAGTAGCCATTCCATCTTTCTTTTTCGCCCATCTACCTTTCCATCGTTCTACATCTCCCCATTTTTTCAAGGAATTCATCAAATCTGCACTCTTTTACCAGATGCATTCAAACTCTTCAAATCCTTATCAGAAAGACAGAGTCTAAACGTTTTCTGTAACACCTTTGACTTCTCTATGTCTATTCCATATTCACAAGCAGCCTCTGCCAATTACTCATGAGTCCTTGCTCTCCAAGTAATATTTTTACACAAGAATAACAACTCTTCATCTCGATAAGTACCTAATCTGTCTGCACTTGTTGTACCAATAATCATTTCTTCCACATCCACTCTCAATTTAATCACATTCATACTTTGTGGTTTTCGCTTTTCCATTCCCCTTATCCAGTTATCTAACTCATCTGGTGAAGGACCCATTGAACTACCTGACGCTGGAGTAACATTTGGAACTAA
This sequence comes from Triturus cristatus, assembly GCF_964204655.1. Lineage (NCBI taxonomy): Eukaryota > Metazoa > Chordata > Amphibia > Caudata > Salamandridae > Triturus > Triturus cristatus. Next base: position 297,805,773 of record NC_140589.1, read on the forward strand.
TCTCCTCGGATCCATTTGTGCACTTCTCTTTGGAGTTTCTGTTATCAACTCACAAACTGGAAGATCAATCAATGAAGTACTTTCTTCAACCTGTTCAGCCTGATCAACTACCGTGTCGCGGGATAAGGAGGCCACAGGAGACAGTAACTATACGGTAAGTGCTTTTTATTGGGCAAAACAGCTCTTTGTGCAGGTTAACAACTGTCGGTCCACGTCTGCTTCGGTAGGGACGGACTGGCCTCCAGTCGGACGTCGCCGAATCTTCCTTGCCAAGCTCCGGACGGGTATTTGGGGAAACGTGAAGGAAATGAAAAAAAGAAAGAAAACAGCCTTCAGTATCAGGCTCTGAATATTTGTTTGAGGGATGGGTGTGTGGGAGCACCGGACATAAATCCTAGGGTGTGCGGGAAGGGGAGAAGGGTGCCAACACCAGACAAAGACAGGGAGTAATCCTAACCCGTACTGCTCCCACCGATTCCACCCGGGTTAAGGAATTCCACCCTCTTCCCGGATCCCCGGAATCGTGCACACACCTGTTGTAGCCACGTTCCTCCAGGAATGTGGCAGGGCGCTGAGTGAAGTAGGCCTCCTGGCTTCTCGTCCTGGATTCTCTCGGCGGCGTGCTGGTACTCCGGGCTTTGCTTCGCAACTCTGTTTCCGCTCTCCTGGCCGATAGCTCTGCTTCTGCTTCTCCTTCAAGTTGCAGTCAGAGGGGGCACCGCCCCAGGGGCGGAGCCAGGTCTTGTGTCCGGTTGACAGTTAAAGGGCCAGTAGCTCAGAATGTAAAGCAGCTCGTTGTCGCTTAGAGCGACGTTAGCATCAGGGCTGTGGGGAAAACAAAGAGGAGTTCACAGGGTAGAGGTGCTAATTGGGCAACATATTGTCAGAAGAGCCTGGCTCCTGACACACCCTTCCCCCAGCCTTGTCCCGTTCGGGGACACAAGGGACCCTGGACAGAAAGTCGCGTTAGAGTTGGTCGACCCTTTCCGATGGTGGACAGTGAAAGAGAACGGCTAGAGGGACAGGAACCATCGTATCACTCGGGTGTGTGGTCTGTATATAATGCGAAATGGGTGCCTTCCAAATAGTATCGCAGTTTCTCAATCGCCCATTTCACGGCCAAGCACTCTTTCTCGATGATGGGATAGTTTTTTTCCAGAGGGAAGAGCTTCCGGCTGATAAAAAGGACAGGTTTTTCTAACCCCTCCCGTGTGACTTGAGACAGGACCGCCCCGATCCCCACATCCGAGGCATCTGTCTGAAGAATGAAAGGACGGTCGAAATGGGGGGACACCAACACAGGTCCACTGGCGATAGCCCTTTTCAGTTCCTTAATGGCATCAAGTCCCTCGGTTGAGAGGTGTATTTTCGCATTTTTGAGGGTTCCCTTTAACATGTCCGTTAGGGGGGCGGAAATTGCTGAATATCGGGGAATGAATCGCCTGTAGTATCCCAGGAGTCCCAAGAACGCCTGGATATCTTTCTTTGTGGTGGGAACAGGTGCATCGGTTATCGCCTTGACCTTCTCCTCTTGAGGTTCAATACATCCATTCCCTAGTAGATAGCCCAAATACTTCACCCAGTGGAATCCCATGCGAGATTTCTTCGCACTGATGTGGAGGCCGGCGGCTTGCAGCTCCTGCAGTATCAGACGACAGTGTTCAAGATGCTCCTCCCAAGTAGGGCTAAAGATCACTATGTTGTCCAGATAAGCTGAGGAAAATGCCTGGTGATGTTGCAGGACCTGATTCATCAATCTCTGAAAGGTCGCAGGGGCACCGTGCAAACCGAAGGGCAGGACCATGAACTCAGAGACCTTCCGGGGTTGAGAAAGCGGTCTTCTCTTGGTCACAGCGTTTTAGGGGAATCTGCCAGTATCCCTTAGTTAGGTCTATGGTGGATATGAACTGGGCATTCCCTAACTTCTCAATCAGTTCATCTACCCGTGGCAATGGATAAGCATCCAGTTTTGATATGGCGTTAACCCTACAGAAGTCAATGCAGAAACGGATTGATCCATCGGGTTTAGGTACTAGGACGATGGGGGAGGTCCATTCGCTTTGTGACGGTCTTATGACACCCATTCGTAGCATTTTGGATATTTCCCCTGATACAGCTGCGCGGCACGCAGCGGGTATCCTGTACGGTTTCAGCTTCACCACCTCACCAGGGGTGGTGTCTATGTGATGTTCGACCAGAGATGTTTTACCTGGCTCATCTGAAAACAGGGTTTTAAACGAGAGATGGAGAGATAGTAGTTTGGTTTGTTCTGTCTCGGAGAGGGTGTCATTGACAACCACGTCTTCCAGGGTACATGGGTCCGTTTTTCTAGAATGGGTCAGCTGGACGTTCTGGGGAGGAGGACCTAACCACTTCTTTAGGAGATTAAAGTGATAGGTTTGGTATTGGTTGGTCCCCAACTGGCGACGGTAGGTGGTTTCTCCAATGGTACCTACCATTTTATAGGATGCTTTCCATTCACTCTTTACTTTGGACAAGGAGAACGGCAAAAGAACCAGGGCCAGGGCCCCAATCTGTAGTCTCTGCCATTTCTTGCCTTTATCATAGAAATACCTCTGACGCTCCTGGGCTTTTTCCAGGTTTACGTGAGCTAGGTCACGGAGTTTGCCAATCCTAGACTTCTGATGCTGTGAGTATTCGAGGAGTTCCTGGGTGGTGTTTTCCTCTTTCTCCCAGGTTTCTCTCGTCATGTCTAACAGAGTCCGCGGCTGCCGGCCGTAAAGGAGCTCAAAGGAAGAACATCCTAGGCTGCTTTAGACTTGTCCTCTTATGACAAAGAGGGCCAGGGGTAAGAGACGGTCCCAGTCCCTCCCTTTGCTCGACAGCATCTTCTTCAGTGTCAACTTTAGGGATCCATTGTACTGCTCCACCAAGCCATCGGTCTGTGGATGGTACACAGAAGTTTTAATGTATTTCACGTCCAGCATCCTACAGACCTGGGCCATTAGTTTTTATACAAATGGAGTGTCCTGATCGGTTAATATCTAGCGCGGAAAGCCTACTCTGGAAAATTATTCCAGCAGTTTATCTGCTATGTTTTGGGTTGTGGGCACCCTAAGGGGGAAGGCCTCAGGAAAACGGGTGCAGTAATCAACCAAGACCAAGGCATACTGGAACCCTTGGGTTGAACGAGGTTGGGGCCCTATGAGATCCATGCCAACCCTCTCGAAGGGCTTCCCATGTGAGGAATCGCGGGTCTAGGCGCCTACCTAGCGTCTAACAACTACGAATACCAGCAGCCCTAGCACCAGGAAGTAGGCGTCTATATAGAGGACGTCGAGCACGGCAGAAGGTGTGCGTTATTTTGAATCGAGATTGCATCCCCCGTCCGTCGGAGCTTGGCGTCCAGGCGGGAGTTGCAGGCTAAAGATACGTGAAGGAAAGCAGCGAGAGTCGCAAAGACCTTTTCCAGCCCCCGTCGTTCGGAGCAAGGCGTCCCGGCGGGGATTGGAGGAGGAGTCGGAGCGAAGCCAGGGGTAGCAGGTGAGGGCGGTGATACGAGCTCGGCTGAGCTTTCAAATCCCCCGCCCTATACCGTTACAGCGGCACTCTCGCATTTCAGACACACCACGGCAGGCAGCGGCTTGGAAGAGTCGTGGCTGTCCGAGCTTGGTAAGCACCCTAAACTAAGAGCTCGGAGGAGCTTACTTATGATTTGACCGCGTCGGAAGGGCGCAACAGTATTCAGAGCTCGGAGGAGCTTCCTTATTGATTTGACCGCGTCGGAAGGGCGCAACAGTATTCAGAGCTCAGAAGAGCTTACATAGGAATTGACAGCGTCGGAAGGACGCAACAGTATTTAGAGCTCGGAGTAGCTCACTAGTGATATTGCAGCGTCCAATGGGCGCGACCGTACTACAGACCACAGGGAGAGCAAGACATTGGGACTAGCTAGGGTATGGTGCCTCTGGGTGAAGCATAGAACAAGAAAACCCTAGCGTGTTGATATTCACCGAGTGAAGGAGCGCTACAACGCCGGATTCATTGGCGTCGGTGCTTTCACCATGGAAGCCCATATTGCCTGTACTCCGCTAACTGGTGTTGGTTTTAGCTCTAGACAGGGATTGGGCGTTAGAACACCTTATGGTTGTTGATGGCCTGGTTAGGCTGATTTCTTGGTTTATTTGACTGAAGGTGTGGGGGGAAGTGAACACCTATCGCTAGGGAGACCTACTGAGAGTAGACTGTATTGCTTATGGTTTGTGTATGTATGTTTTTGTCGTTTCAGAACCCTTTCCCTGCTGACCCTTTCCCCTATCCTTCCCTCGCCTGATCGCCTCTGGGCTCTGTAACATTTGGTTGGAGTCCGGGGATATCGGGAGGTGGACCTACTTAACATCAACCGGACCCCGAGGAGCTCAAGCCTGACATCCCAATAACAGGTAGGGTTTGTAGGGGAACAGAAGGCGGCCGGTATGGATTTTTCATTTGGCATACTTGGCACTCTTGACAGTATCGTTTGGTTTGGGCATATATTCCTGGCCGCCAGTAAAAGTGACGCAGTATACTCTGGGTTGTTTTTTCTGCACCAGAATGACCCGCAAGGAGATGCGAGTGAGCAAAGAACAACACTTGTTCTCTAAACTCTCTGGGGACTAATAACTGGGAAGGCTCGTTAGGTCCTGCAACGCGATATAGAAGATCATTATGTATCTGGAATGTGGGGTATGAGACACTGGTGGCGGCTGAGGGCGTATGGGATTTCGGCCAGGCGTGGGATAAGGTGGAATCGTTAGATTGGGCCTAGCAAAAGCACTTGTCTATTTGCGAGGGCTCTGGAGAACGCAGGGTTTTGGTGGCATTCTGTTTGGGTTTGTTGGGGGCCGGTACTTGGTTCTGTATGGAACCCAAAAAAAGGGAAAGGAAGTCTGGGTTATCGGTTCCTAGCAGTAGGTTTTCGGGCAAGGTGTTCAAGACCCCTACAGTAACAGAGGACTGGATCCCCCCTTGGCATTGTAAGGACAGCCGAGCTGGTGGATAGGCACGGACGTCCCCATGAACACACCTTATCGCTACTTGTCTACCAGGGATTAACTGGCCAGGTTTCGCTAGGCTCCCCTTTATCACGGATTGTTTACATCCGGAGTCCAGAAGGGTGGTAATCCAGGAGCCATTAACAGAAACACTTATGCAATAACTAGCCCCCATCTCTGCAGTGTACAGAAGATCTCGTGGCACGTAGCTCACATCCATTGGCTCATCCGTTTTTTTCCGTGGACAGGCTCGGGTGATGTGGCTCCACTCGCCACATTCTAAGTACTGGGGCCCCCGGTAGGTGGGAGTCTCTGACTTGTGGGGATGGGCTTTTTCTGGCTCTTTGATGGGTCTCAACGGTTTTCGAGGCATGGGTATCATCCGGTTTCCGTTTTCCTGATCCCAAGTGTGTAGGCGAGGTTGAACTCGGGAAAAGGTTGTGGCCATTTCCACGGCTTGTTCAGCCGTGAGATTGGAATGCTGGCGTAACCATCTTTGTGCAAGAAACGGGAGGGATTCTAAAAACTGCTCAAGGTATATGGCATTCATAATCTCCACCTTGGTTCTATCGCTTGGCCTCACTGTCCAGACCCAGGTGGTTCAGAATGGTTGCTTTTATCTCCTCATATGGTGTAACACCCCCAGAGTTCGCCACTTGATAGGCTGCCTGGGCTTCGCCTGTTAGGAGGGGCACCAGAAATAAAGGCCACTTCAATACTGGCCACCCGGAAGCCCTGGCAGCCCTTTCGAAATTTAGGAGGAAGGCGTCGGGGTCTTCACCGGGGACATACGTTTGTAGTGAGACCGTCGGGGCAGTAACAAGAAGCTGATTCCAGCCTGCGGTGTTTCTTCGGCAACCCGAAGAAGGGTGTCCAATTGCGCCTTCCTCATGTCCTTAAAGGTGTCCCTGTCCGCCTGTGCGGACGTCATTTGCCGTTCAACGGCCAACTCCAATTTCTTTTGGCTCTCCACCGTATGCTGAATTAATGCCTCCATTTTTTTCAGACATGGGAGTCAGTTGCCTACATTCTCCACCACTTGTCGCGGGATAAGAAGGCCACAGGAGACAGCTCTTCGTGCAGGTTAACATCCGTCGGTCCAAGTCTGCTTCGGTAGGAATGGACTGGCCTCCAGTCGGATGTTGCCGAATCTTACTTGCCAAGCTCCGGACGGGTATTCGGGGAAACGGGATGGAAATGAAAAAAAGAAAGAAAACAGCCTTCAATATCAGGCTCTGAATACTTGTTTGAGGGATGGGTGTGTGGGAGCACCGGACATAAATCCTAGGGTGTACGGGAAGGGGAGAAAGGCGTCAACACCGGACAAAGGCAGGGAGGAATCATAACCCATACTGCCCCTGCCACCCGGGTTAAGGAATTCCGCCCTCTTCCCGGACCCCCGGAATCGTGCACGCACCTGTTGTAGCCACGTTCCTCCAGGAACGTGGCAGGGCACTGAGTGAAGTAGGCCTCCTGGCTTCTCATCCTGGATTCTCTCGACGGCGTGCTGGTACTCCGGGGCTTTGCTCCGCAACTCCGTTTTCGCTCTCCTGGCCGACAGCTCCGCGTCTGCTTCTCCTTCCCGCAGGTCAAAGACAACCACCTCATTGGCTGTTGGGACTTTAAACTCTTTTGCAGTCAGAGGGGGCACCGCCCCAGGGGCGGAGCCAGGTCTTGTGTCCAGTTGACAGTTAAAGGGCCAGTAGCTCAGGATGTAAAGCAGCTCGTTGTCGCTTAGAGCGACGTTCGCATTAGGGGGCTGTGGGGAAAACAAAGAGGAGTTCACAGGGGATAGGTGCTGATTGGGCAACATGTCGTCAGAAGAGCCCGGCCCCTGACACACCGTTACTACATCATTCCTAACACTATTCATTTGGACTTTTAATGCATGTTGAGGAAATTCGATTTTCGATCATGATCGTATTGAGCCTCCATTTTGTGCTCCGCCGCCATTTTGTATTGCCCTCACTCAGGCAGCACGGCGAACGAAGTCTTTTTCTGCTTTTCCTGCAATATTGTGTCAAAATAGCCTTGTGCCTCTGTTTACAAAGCTGGTGTTGGAGACTGGCCGAGTACACTAATCCCTGTCTGGTTTTTCTAATCCCTGTCTCAACTATCTGTTGGTTCACACTATTCTCTTCTGACTTTATCTTATCTTCTGGCCTTCGCTGTCCTCTGCTCGTATTCTCTCATTTCACAACTGTCCTCCAAAACACACAAACGTATCTCGCCACCTGCAAGTCAGTTGCGGACACGTTAATACCTTAACCTGTGGGAGGGATGGCAAACACAGTTGGAGGAGAGACTTCTTCGAGTTACTCGATACCTTATTTCTCAAGTTCTTTTCATTGGTAAAGCTTTGTTTTTGTACTTTTCTTATTGGTTCTTTTTAGATACATTGGGAGTGTTCTTGGTTAATGTATGTCATCTATGTACTATAAAAGATTGTGCGCCACGGAGTGAAGTGGCAGTCTCCTGAGAACATACCGTGTGTACTTCTAGGACAACTGTACTAGCTGCAGCTAATAAAATCTGATCTTTTACGCCGACAGAGTGTCCCCGTGTCTCTGTTAGCTGAAGCAGGTGAACCCAGGAGATTAAGGCGTACCCTGCGCCGCCATGCCCATAAGGTTTCTGGTTGTTCAAATGGCGCCCAACGTGGGGCGGCTTCAGAGGTAGTGGTTCTGCCTGAAGGTCGTGAGGAGCCCCGCAAGAAAATTCTGGAGGAATCGCGAACCACGTCAAGCGACCCCTGTATGTCGAAAGTGGTCCGAAGGTCTTTTGCAGCGTGGTTACTCCTTCCTGACGGCTACTGACGACTGCTGCCCTGACTGCTGCCCTGCCTTGGCCCTCTTTTTGGTGATGTATGGTTAAGCGAGACGATAGACGGGCCTCTGTTGGTGTAAGAAGACATCTTAGTTAAGTATTGGTGGGTCGCTCCCACATTGGTTCTTTGGTTCTTAGGTTCTTTGGGTCTTTGATTCGGGTATTGCAATAACCGAAGCCGAGGGGTAAGTACATTTGTGCTGTGTTAATTGAGTTAACCCCCTTGATGTTTGTGAGCAGTCCAGTGAAATAACGATGCCTGGTCTGACTAAGTTTGAGAAACTTTGTTGCTTTGGTTGTAATAGGGATTCCCGGCTGGAGGACTCTTGTCCGATTCCTTCGGTTGGAACTCCCACTTATGAGCTGTATTCTAAACATGGTGTTGGCCCCATTGCCTTTAACGAGACATGGATTCGATACACGAAGAATGATGGTGTTTTAAAATGGCCAGAAAATGGTAGTTTTGAGCCTGACATACTAGATAATTTGGAAACTATTTTATTCAAAAGAAAAGCCCGGCCGGCAATGTTTGACTCTTTCCGCCTTTGGCGTAAGGAAGCCAAACAGAGAAAAATTAAGCAAGAAAAACAAGATAGGAAAGCACAGGGTATGACAATTATACAGGCTGCCCAGCAATTTAAAGATGATGAAGTTAACAATGCGATGGAAATTTCAGAGAGACAGCATCGTATGGCGATAGATAAATGCTATCCGATGTTGCCAGCTTCCCCTTCCGATAAAAGAAAGGACTTAGAGGAAGATCCCTTAATGTCTCACCTATTGAGATTGCCTCCGCCCTATGTACAAGGTGCTAATGCACCCCCGTTGTTACAGCTTGTTCAGCCGCCAGTTGCGCCTCCGCTTGCTCCGGCTCTTCCACATTTGCCCCCTCAAGTATTGCCTCCTCTGCCAGCTTTGCCTTCAACTCCTTTTCCTTCATCTTCTTTGCCCTCTGTTCCCCGGTAATTACTGATTCCCCTTTAGTTAGTTCGCCTAATACCTTGTCCCCATCCTTATGTCAAATTCTCTGTCTATGCGTAAACGACTCACAGATACGGTCTCTAGTCTTTTATCTCCTTTCTTTGAGGCGTTAAATGTGTCTCCGGCATTTTCTCGAAGACAGTCTCGTAGTCAGTTCCCAGCTTCCGAAGAACGAGAAAGGTTGGACACTCTCGCTCGCAAATGGATTGAGAAGGGTCCTCAGTATAGTGTACCTGACATTATGCCTACCATCTCACAGTGGAATACACCTATGCAGAGATATGTTTTCAATGTTATGTGTGATACTCTTGTTAAAAGTTGGGAGGATATGGACTTGGGTTCGGTTCCTCAGGGTCTGTTGGATATTCAGGCTAATTTTGATAAGGGACTCATTGTGGGTTCTAAGGTTGAGGACGCTGTAAAGACACTTGTTACCTTTAGAACTTTATTTACCTCACATACTTTTCTTGACTGCGATCCCTCAGTTAGGTTGACACTGAAAAATTACCCAATGAGAGAAGTTCCTCCGGTATGGAGAGAAGAGGTTCCAGCAGCAGGTGCTAATCAAGCTACTCCTGCTCACTTCCAGCAAATATGGGTACATGTCCCCTGGAAAAGATCTGAAGTCTTGGCTCTTAAACAGTCTCTACCGGATCCTCGTAAGAACCCTGCAGGTTATTATAAAGAATTGTCACAGACTGTTGATGCCTGTATTATGAATTTAGCAGATATTGATATGTTGATGGGGAATGTAGTCCCACAAGCATTATGGGCTAGGATTCGTAAGGAAATCATGCTCAAGAATTAGGTGGAGACTGGGATGCTATAATTGCCGCAGTAAGAGCCCAAGTGGGTGGTGCGATGCCTGATGCTTTGATTTCAGAACTCCCTGGTATGATTATTACATTAATGAAAACGATGATGCCTGCCTTGAGAGTTAACTGGGATAAACTAGCTGCGTGTAAACAGAAGAAAGATGAGAGTGTCTCCGATTTCTTCACTCGTTTCGAGGAGACATTCATTGATCACAGTGGTCAGGACATGACTACAGAGGGTGGATAGCGATTATTTGTAGATAAGTTCGTATTTAATTTGCTACCCGAGCTATCGCATAAGTTGAAAGACTCCGAAAGTTCATGGGCTGTTTCCTCTTCAGCCCAGAGATTGGCTACTGCTCAATATTATGAAAATAGAGATAAAGAAGAAAGAGATAAGCAAGAGAAAAAGACTAAATAATTGAAAACTAAGGTTCTCTTGCAACAGGCTTATCCACCTCGTTATGCTCAGCCCCAGTTTCAACAGCCTCCACAGTTTCAGAGGGTTGTTCTGCTCGATTTTCCCGGCCTTCTTGTGAGGAAAGGTGATTGAATGTGACTTCAGTCTCTTACCATTCAAGTCTAAGGGTTAGAGTAGTGAATGGAGCCTATTTACTAGGCACTTCGACATGATCCTGTGCTCTTCCCCATAGATCAGGGCTTGCACACATAGCCTAGGGGATAGATTCGTTAGTATTAGGGATAACCTGTCCTGTAGTGAGGGTATTTCATGGAGCCGTGCTGAATTCAGGCCTGGTAGGCCTCAAACGGGAGAGACTCCATCTTTCTTTCTGCTCCGGCAGCTTGGGATGCTTCTAGGTCAAATGTAATGTTTTAGTTATGAGGTGTTATTCGCTTGGAGAGAACCGGTTCAGGCCGGCCCTTATCGAAGGATTGTATTTTTCTTCATGCCGAAGACACTACATCAGGCCGGCCGGCTGGGAACGTGTCCTTGGTACGGGGAGGTACAAGAATTTGGTGGGCGGCAGGTTACGGGCCGGAATTTTCCATGAGGAAACGCACCTCTATATTAGTGAAAGTCTGAGGCAGTTACATGTTCAGTCCGTAGGCGGCATCTAGCCGTTAGCAGTAAAGCTACTACTTATTCCAGGGAAGACAGACGCCATCTTGAAGGCGGAGAAAAACCGAGAGACAGATACTCTCCTAGCAGAATAACCAGAGAGGAGAGAGTAGCCGATAAGGAAGAGGTCCCAATGACTCGGAGAAGGGTGAAGGGAACAGCGCATAGTGGTGCAGACGTGTATCCGTGACTGCGGAGGTGTGACTTCCAGGCGAGCCGAGGCACAGACGAGAAGGGAACCTAGATGACCACTGAGTGCAGGCTACACACTACTAAGGTGATGTCGACCCTTTCTTATTAGAGTGCACAACTTAATCTTTCACTTTTCTTTGCAGGTTATGTGTTATATTGTAATGTTATGTGATTGCGTATATAATGAGTAATAAAGTACCCAGTTTGTAGTGAACCAACATGTGCTGCGTGTTCTTGTATGAGAGGGTAGCCTATCCTTCTAGTCAGCTGCGGCTACATGAACAGATGTTAACCCTGATCAGGTAAGTGGTAACTGAATAAGGGAGAGAGGAGCCCCTCGAACCGGAGAACAGGCTATGCTCGAACTGGCAGTCCTTGTGTGATCTGATGAATAGTGAGACTGATTCCCTTTTTGTATGTTATGGTGATCATAGGATGAACTGTCGTATGAACTGCCGTCTGGGTAGAGAGGTCTGGATTCGTATGGGATCGCGAGGCCGCCACTTGTGCTGAGACTGCCGTCTGGGTAGAGAGGTCTGGATTCGTATGGGATCGCGAGGCCGCCACTTGTGCTGAGACTGCCGTCTGGGTAGAGAGGTCTGGATTCGTATGGGATCGCGAGGCCGCCACTTGTGCTGAGACTGCCGTCTGGGTAGAGAGGTCTGGATTCGTATGGGATCGCGAGGCCGCCACTTGTGCTGAGACTGCCGTCTGGGTAGAGAGGTCTGGATTCGTATGGGATCGCGAGGCCGCCACTTGTGCTGAGACTGCCGTCTGGGTAGAGAGGTCTGGATTCGTATGGGATCGCGAGGCCGCCACTTGTGCTGAGACTGCCGTCTGGGTAGAGAGGTCTGGATTCGTATGGGATCGCGAGGCCGCCACTTGTGCTGAGACTGCCGTCTGGGTAGAGAGGTCTGGATTCGTATGGGATCGCGAGGCCGCCACTTGTGCTGAGACTGCCGTCTGGGTAGAGAGGTCTGGATCCGTATGGGATCGCGAGGCCGCCGATTATAAGAGGTCTTGGTATGTATGAGTAGGAATTCCCTGTCCTTAGGTGGTAGATATATGTGGTTACCTATTGTAAATAGGCCCTAGGGAGGGGGTAACGTTCTGGCTGGGTTAGTGAGGCTCTGATGAGCGGGTTCTATCTGATCCGAAAACCCAAGCAGAACAAGGGCGTATCAAAAGCCTGAGCCATATACTCCGCGACCTTTGTTAGGTCCTAATCAAAGTGCCTATTGTAGAGAGGAAGGCCATTTTAAGAATAGTTGTCCGGTTTTATTACAGCGTAATGGGACACTATCTGCTCCACGAGGTCGTGGTGGCCTCCAGTCAGCAAACAGAGGTAGAGGTCGAGGTATGTTGACCCAAGAACAGCGTTCCCTTCCTCCTACTAATTCCGTGAACTACTTTGATCAGCAAAACGCTCGATCAACACAGTATTACAATGAGGATTGTTATGTTGAAGGCGAGAATGAAAGTCTTCATGTTAACTAGGACAGCCATGGACAAAGTGAGGGAGTTGTGTCGATTCCAGTAGATCAGAATGGACCTTATGTTATTGTCACTGCAATGGGTGTTTCAGAGCCATTTCTTTTAGATACTGGTGCGATGAGAAGTTCTATCATTCATTCAAAACTCCCTGGGGCACCTTTGTCTGGCTTAACAAATGTATCTGTAGGTTTTTCTGGCGCCCCAGTTCGTAATCCGGTTTCTTGCCCTTTGCCTATTTCAATTGGCCCTTATGGTCCAGAAGTTCCGCTTCTCTTAACGAATGGTTGCGGCGAAAATCTATTGGGCTTGGATCTATTGAAAAGATTGCATGCAACGATATATTGCTCTCCTTCTGGTGTATATCTTACTTTAGGACAGAAACTGACTTCTCCAATGTATTTGTCAAAAGATCAATTCCCACCTGAATTGCTCTCTCTTCCTACAACGCTTTGGGCCACGGGTCCAAATGATGTTGGTTGTCTTGAAATTCCACCATATGTTGTTACTCTCAAACCTAATGCTGAATTGCCACGCGTTCCTCAATATAGAATTTCCACTGAAGGTGAAAGAGCGCTTTTGGAAATCATTCATGATTTGATTCAGAAGGATGTGGTTAAGGAAACGAGAGGTAACATATGTAATAGCCCTATTCGTCCTGTTCTTAAACGCACTGATCCTTCTCAGCCTCCTGTTTATCGCTTTGTAATTGATCTTCGGGAGATAAACAAAATTGTTGTACCAATTTCCTGTTGTCCCAGATATCACTGCGTTGTTGACGATGACACCTTCTACAGCGGTTTGGTTTTCTGTTATCGATCTGAAAAATGCTTTCTTTAGTATTCCCATTGCCGAAGAGAGTAGGGACATTTTTGGCTTCTCTCTTGGAGGCCGAAGCTTCCGGTTCAAACGCGCACCTCAAGGCTATTGTGAAAGTCCCTCTATTTATAGTCAAGCTCTGAAATGTGATCTTGATGCTTTTTCCTTGCCGTCTGGTGCTGCTCTCATTCAGTACACGGATGACTTGTTAATCGTTGCTGATTCAGAGGATATATGTAAGAATGTGAAGGTTGCATTGTTGCGACACTTTTCCAATCTTAATCATAAGGTTTCACCTTCTAAGCTACAATATGTTCGCCGAGAGGTTACTTACTTGGGTCATCTCTTATCAAAAGAGGGAAGACGATTAACCCCAGAACGTATCCAAGCAATTGCGCAAATGTCTGTGCCATCCACACAAAGAGAGGTACGTGCCTTTCTGGGCATTACTTCCTATTGTAGGCAGTGGATCCCTAACTTCTCTCTGTTGGCCAAACCTTTGTTGGCACTTACCTTGAAAGATACGCCTCAGCCCCTTCCATGGACTGTCAGAGGAGTTTTACTGATTTACGTGCTGCTCTGTGTTCCGCTCCTGTGCTAGGTACTCCTGATTACAGTAAGCCTTTTACGCTCTATGTTCATGAAAGAGAAGGTTGTGCGTTGTCAGTCTTAACACAGCGATTTGGAGATAAACAACGACCATGTGCCTATTTTTCGGCTACGTTAGATCCAGTAGCTAAAACATTGCCTATTTGTCTTAAAGCGACAGCAGCAGCAGCAATTTCTATTCGACAGTCTGCTGGAATGGTGCTTGATAACACTCTTATTGTTATGGTGCCACATGCAGTGGATACTTTGCTAAACAGAACGAAAACACAGCATCTTATGAGTGCTCGTTTGTCTGGATATGAGCTGACGCTCTTGGCTAGTCACGTGCATATCAAACGATGTAATACTTTAAATCCAGCTACTTTGTTGCCTCTTCCAGAAGAGAAAGGTGTTCAAGAACAACATGATTGCTTCTTCCGTACTGAGGAAGAGACAAAAGGTAGAATTGACTTAATAGATACGCCATTAGTGAATCCGGATGGAACGCTATGGGTAGATGGTTCTTGTTTTAAGCTTCCTAATGGAGAGACAACTTCAGCCTATGCTGTTACTACCTTGCATATGGTCGTGGAAACAGCACGCATCAGACATAATTCAGCTCAGGCAGCTGAACTGATAGCCTTAACCAGAGCGTGTGTGTTATCCAAAGGAAAAAGAGTGAACGTGTATACCGATAGCCAGTACGCTTTTGGTGTGACATTCAATTTTGGACGTTTGTGGAAAGAAAGGGGATTCCTTACTTCCCACGGCACTAAGATACAACATGCTCAGTTGGTGACTGACCTTCTTGAGTCACTTGCTTTGCCTACCCCGATAGCAATTGTGAAGTGTAGCGCACATAAGAAGATTACTGACGATGTTGGTCGCGGGAATGCATTTGCGGATGAGGTAGCGAAAAAGACAGCCAGAGATGCTACAAGTCGCATGTATGTTGCAGGCCCAGCAAATTGGGTCAGAGAAAAAAGAATGTATGAAGACACAGTAGAAAGTGTGAAATCAATTCAAGAAGAGGCTACAGAGAAAGAATTGAGAAAGTGGAAAGAAAGTACAGGAATGTTAGACGAGATGGGATGTTGGGTGGAATTGTCCGAGCACCAACGTTGGCTGTTACCAGACGCTTATGTACTACCTGTAGTTACTATGGTGCATGGTCCAGCCCACCTAAGTGCGAAAGGAATATGCAAGCTTCTGGCTCCAGTGTGGCAAAACGAAGGAATCCCAAAGTGTGCAGAAAATGTAATGAAACATTGCATTATTTGCGTAATGTACAACCCGGGAAAGGGAACCCCAACTCCAGCAGGTCATTTTGCTCCTCCGACCTATCCATTTGAGGTGTTGCAAATCGATTACATTCACATGGAACGATGCAACAATCTCAAATATGTTCTAGCTGTGGTATGTGCCTTTTCCAGATGGATAGAGGCTTACCCCCTGAAAGACAATACTGCTTTATCTACAGCCAAAGTACTTCTAAAAGAGTTTTTCCCTAGGTTTGGTTTGCTGCGCATTGTCTGGAGTGACAATGGGAGCGAATTTGTGGGCCAAGTCATGCAAAAAATTTGTGCAGGTCTTGGTATAAAACAGAAGTTCCATGCGGCAAACCATCCACAGTCAGCGGGTCTAGTGGAATGCTACAATGGTACTTTAAAGCTTAAGCTTGCGAAAGTGCAGGCTAGTACAGGCCTTAGTTGGCCCGATGCCCTACCTTTGGCTCTTCTATCCACCAGAACGGCTGTGCATTCTCGTTTGGGACTTAGCCCTTATGAGATAGTTTTCGGATGCCCAGCTAATGTATGGGGAGTCCCTCACCCTAAAAAGTACTCTGATATACCATACCCGATGTTGATAGATTATTTACAGGACCTCACAACTAAATTATGTGTTCTCCATCAACAGGTTCAGAGCGCTTTGCCAGAGGCCTCCACAGACTCAGGTCATTCCATCCAACCAGGTGACTGGGTTTGTGTGAAAAATTTCCAAAGGACGAAGAATTTGGAGCCTCGCTGGAGAGAACCCCGTCAGGTTCTCTTGACTACTCGTACAGCAGTAAAGGTTGAAGGAAAGAAGAACTGGATCCACGGCGTGCACTGCAAGAAGGTTCCTTTGCCTTTGCCCTTTGATCAGTGGGTCCGTAAGGGTATAAGTGACTCTGAAAGCGAGAAGGTTCCCCGATTTATACCTTTTAGTGATGCACGCTTGAATGGAACACTGTCGGAAAAAGAAAACAACGATATTCTCCAAGAAGCTGTACCACCACATTTTCGTCTTAATACCACAAATCCACAAACATTGTTTCAGGATCAGACTGTACCTGATAAGGCTCATTACGATTTAAGATAGATTGAAGAAGAAAACTTGAGATTCTCTCTTCCATGTAGTTTCTATCCCGGTTGCAGGGTCACGGTAGGAGTCTTGGTTGTGACCTGAGTAGTGGCAATAGGCCTGCAGGACTTGCAGTGGCATAGGACGGCAGACAATCGTGACCAAGTGATTAAAGAAGATTGCCGTGAGCATCCATTTAGAAGATGGAAACTACATTAGGCGAAAGAGAAAGAACAAAATGAAAGACAATTATTATAAAATAATATACAGTCGTTGTGGTATAACTTTATGTGTTTTTATATTATTGTGTATTTTGTTGGCGTGTACAGGTTGGATTGTTCATGCTATGCAGCAAAAAGTTGTCCCTTCTTCTATTACTGTGCCTTCTTATTCTACTATCTCTCCGCATCTATTTCATACACTTCCTCAACATGAACTCGTTAGAAGAATTGAATATTACAACAATTCATTTATCCAGTTCTTACACCAACACCAATTAGTAATTAATACAACCGATTGTTGGGTGTGTGGACTAATGCCTCATACCACAGAAAAAGGGATGCCATATTTAGTCCTTCCGTTCTCTTATGAAGGTTCTGCTTGGGCTTATTTTTTTATTTTCTCTAACGCTTATCAAAGCCGATTTAAACGACCTGTCAGTTCTTATATTGGTGGACCAGATTTTAGTCATAGTTCATTGATAAAGGTAATGGTAGCTATGGCTAAAATCATGGAAAACAGTAAAATTTCTGTTGATGAGAGAAAAGCATATACTAATTGGAACGTCACTCATTATGTCACTAGCCTTAGTGATAAGGTTAAACAGGGAAAATCTCCACCAATTTGGACTGTACTTCATGAAGGCAATTTTTGTTTGCAAATAAATGGCCAGACTACTGACATCGAACAGAGAAAAAGTTTTTGTTCCCATACGTATATTCACTCATCTCAGAATTCGCCGCCGTTAGTTCCATCTCAGGGCACGTATGTTATCTGTCACAATAGAGCCTATACGTGGTTGCCAACTGATTTTTCTGGAACTTGCTATATAGCTTTTCTTCTTCCCCCTACATACACTGCTTCTTCAAATTTTCATAGAAACATATATGGCAGAGGAATTATTGATTCCAAAGACACAGCAGGACAAGAGGGAGGAGACTTCCTTAAAGGATTTCTTCCTTTTTGGGGTCCTATGGCAAACAGCAGGAATATGAGACAACTGGTTCGTGTTGTAGAGACTACCATAGACATCACTGTAGGAGCTTTAAGTAAT
The DNA here is from genome assembly GCF_964204655.1 of Triturus cristatus. Taxonomy (NCBI): domain Eukaryota; kingdom Metazoa; phylum Chordata; class Amphibia; order Caudata; family Salamandridae; genus Triturus; species Triturus cristatus. The sequence goes on from NC_140589.1 coordinate 297,823,176, forward strand.
ATTACAGCAGAACTACAGGCGGATCGTCTTATGACTTTGCAGAACCGAGTTGCCCTAGATGTTATTCTTGCAGATCGTGGTGGAGTCTGCAAATTGATCAAATCAAGTTGCTGTATTTATATACCCGATGACGCTCCGACAGTATACCAGTTCATCTCTAAATTAACCATAATCTCCGAGTCGATTCATCGGGACGAAGGAGATTGGTCGTTATTGGGGTGGTTTTGGGGACTACTGTCCAAGTGGGGTTGGAATGTGCTAACATTCCTTGGTATGGTTTTAGCCATCGTATTCTCTTGTTGTCTCTGTATGCACTGTGATCCAGCCATTTGTGACCTTTACCTAAGTCACAGAGAACAGAGAATATCAAAATGATGTTACAGCAACAACTTGATGACCTCATGACCATTGACATCGACTCAGATTAACATGAGTCCATATGTTATTGCCTGAGTTCTGGCAAAAGGAGGGTCTGAGGAAATTCGATTTTCGATCTCGATCGTATTGACCCGCTATTTTGTAAACCCCTGCCATTTTGTGTTGCCCTCACTCAGGCAGCACGGCGAACGAAGTCTTTTCTGCTTTTCCTGCAATATTGTGTCAAAATAGCCTTCTGCCTCTGTTTACAAAGCTGGTGTTAGGGACTGGCCGAGTACACTAATCCCTGTCTGGTTTTTCTAATCCCTGTCTCAACTATCTGTTGGTTCACACTATTCTCTTCTGACTTTATCTTATCCTCTGGCCTTCGCTGTCCTCTGCTCGTATTCTCTCGTTTCACAACTGTCAACATTTTGAGGCGTAAGGACCCCCTCGTGACAAAAATGTCTAAACCTGTTGACTAAATTGCGTGGGATGAAAATGTAAATAAGGTTATGTGATGCCGCGTATTTTGGGATAGCATTGCTTCATTATTTTGATATTTGTTACACATAGTAACGCTGAGGAAAGATTTCACCCAATCAGTACCCATTTATAACCAAAATACAGCAATTATCATCAGAAAGATTTCAAGTCAACCTTTGTGAAGGGCCTTCCACTCTGCAGCAATACGTGCTGCCACATTAGAAGCTCACCTGGCCCTGACCGGAAGAAGCAGGGGTCCCTTAAAACCCTGGCGGTTTTGTGTAGAGTTAAGCCTTTTACCCATGCAGCTTTCCTCTCACCCCCTCCCTTCCATCCCTCTCTCCTCTCCTAACCCCGGATCCCTCTCTCACTTTGCAGGTCATTTTCTTTCACCCCTTTTTACAACTTCTGAACTCTCCCCATTCAACCTCGCACTTCACCTTTAATCACCTCTTGCCATTCTGTCCTTTCACTGCCCTCATCTCTAACAGTCTCTCACATTTATCTCATGGCCTCTCTGGCCCTGTCACCTCCCGTGCCCCTCAGCACTTCTCATTCACCTCGTCTCTTCATTCAAATTTTTGTCTATTTGTATCTTACACCTCTCCAGTCCCCCCATTCCTCTTTCACATCTCCCCTTTGTTCTAACAGAAGCCCTCACCTTTGGATCACACTCACTTCTTGCGTCTCCACACTTCTCTTCGGCAATTCACATTTCTCCTCATCCCTGACCTCTTCAATCAAATTCTCTCACTCCCTTGCTGTCCTCTCTCATTTTGGGTGCGGATGCAAGTTCAGAATGGGATGAATGAATGTATGATTACTGATGGGCTTGTTTGAGTGAGTTGCATATTGAGTAGTGAGGGGGACAGGTGAGTGAAGTGTCACATGAGTGCAGGATGAGTAGTGTACTCGTGTGACTGCAGGTTGAGGTATAGTGTGAGCAGGACAAGTGCATTTTGAGAGCAGAGTGATCACTGTGAGTGCAGGGTGAGCGGGTGAATGGTGCAAGTGCATGGTGATCAGTGTGAGTGCATTGTGATCACTGTGAGTGCAGGGTGAGCGTGACAATGAAGGGCGAGAATGAGGAATGAGTTGTCTGAATGCAGGGTGCATTCCCAGACCCATGAAGTAACTCAGCATGTTATTGACGGGGCGTAGACTTTAAGATCTAAGTTAAACTATTGCGGCATTAATCGGGGATCGAGGGTGAAGGAAATAAATAATGTGCTGATCCTGCAACAAACTTCCAGTCCTATGGTTAGGGTTGCCAGCAGATTATTTTGGTGGCCCAGTCGGTACAAAAAAAACTATCACCTAAAGCGGTATTTTCAGCGCTTATCTGTGCATACTTCCCAGGGCCGGCTTTAGTGCTGGTGGTGCCCTGTGCGACCATGTTTGTTGGTGCCCCCCACAATGACCACCCCCACCACAGATTCTCTCACTAGCACCCTTTAACAGTGACCAAGTCTCCATAACCCCACACTCTCAGATGCATTGAATTAGTTATATAGTGCCACTCATACCAGTGTAGGGTGTCCGAGCACTTTGCATCACACACACATTACTCAGAGACAATCATAAGTGTGTAAATCAGTGTACAGGAAATGTTACATAAGCCAAAGGACTAAAAGTATAGGAGTCACATGTCATCCATACTGGTAGGCAGTATAGTTCAAGAGTGCTTGGTGTGGAGAAGCACAAACTCAGAGTCGAAAAAGAAACAGCATAGATGGGAGTTTCCTTTAATAATAAGAATTGATTTCTAGCCAAATTAACCCTTTTTGCAACATTAATCAATGGTCTAATAATGTATTCTTTGTAGTGTGCATGCTGTTCTAGGATGAAAGTTAATAGCTCACTATTCTCTATTAGGGCTTTAAGTTATAAATTGCAAGTAACAAAAGCATGTCTCTTTTGAAAGCAGTAACCTGCTGATCTCTTCACATCATACGCACTCTGTAATCTACTTGGTACACGTTCTTTGCAGCAGGTATATTAACCCTCTGCACTAACATCACCCAAGTCAAAACCTCAACTATACAACATTCTGATCTCTCTCCAGGAAGATAATTAATCACACAAGTTATCTTGACATTTATGTGAGGCCTGGCAATTGCCGGGGAAAGAAACACTGCAGCAGGTGCTTCAAAAGCACAATAAACTTTCACACACGGCGCCCCCAGGAAGCCAACTTTGTATTCCTTTCCATGAAATGCATTCTCACACTACGGCAGTGAATGTAAAATCCAAATGTAAGGAATAGGCACAGTGGGAACCCAGGGGGTACTGGAACCAGCAAAAAAACCTAAGCCTCTGTAACCAGTTTACAAAGGCATGTTAAATGGTCTTTAAAGACCTGTGAAAAAACACGGGGTGCCGTGCCGGAGATAGGAATCCAGACACTGCCCAGCTGAGCCCCCAGCAGCTCAAGTTTCACTGCAGCAGCCCGGGCTGAGACACAGGACGGGGGAAGGGGGGGGGGGGGGGGCTGAAGCCCTTGGGCCTGGGCAGAAGTGTGACTGGGAAGGCGCGACCCCCTTTGCATCACTCCACGGCCCCCCTGGGGGTCGCGCCCCACAGTTTGAAGACCCCTGCTTTAGATGTTATTCTTGCAGATCGTGGTGGAGTCTGTAAATTGATCAAATCAAGTTGCTGTATTTATATACCTGATGATGCTCCGACAGTATACCAGGCCATCTCTAAATTACATATAATCTCCGAGTAGATTCATCAGGACGAAGGAGATTGGTCGTTATTGGGATGGTTTTGGGGACTACTGTCCAAATGGGGTTGGAAAAGTGCTAACATTCCTTGGTATGGTTTTAGCCATCATTTTCTCTTGTTGTCTTTGTATGCACTGTGGTCCCGCCATCTGCGACCTTTGTGCTACTGTGTGCATCCCGAAACCCAAGACACAAAGAACAGAGTATATTAGAATGATGTTACAGCAACAGCTCGATGACCTCATGGCTATCGACATCGACTCAGATTAACGTGAGTCTGTGTATCTTGCCTGAGTTCTGGCAAAAGGAGGGTCTGAGGAAATTCCATTTTTGATCACGATCGTATTGAGCCTCCATTTTGTGCTCCACCGTCATTTTGTATTGCCCTCACTCAGGCAGCACGGCGAACGAAGTCTTTTTCTGCTTTTCCTGCAATATTGTGTCAAAATAGTCTTTTGCCTCTGTTTACAAAGCTGGTGTTGGAGACTGGCCGAGTACACTAATCTCTGTCTGGTTTTTCTAATCCCTGTCTCAACTATCTGATGGTTCACACTATTCTCTTCAGACTCTATCTTATCTTCTGGCCTTCGCTGTCCTCTGCTCGTATTCTCTCGTTTCACAACTGTCCTCCAAAACACACAAACGTATCTCGCCACCTGCAAGTCAGTTGCGGACACGTTAATACCTTAACCTGTGGGAGGGATGGCAAACACAGTTGGAGGAGAGGCTTCTTCGAGTTAGTCGATACCTTATTTCTCAAGTTCTTTTCATTGGTAAAGCTTTGTTTTTGTACTTTTCTTATTGGTTCTTTTTAGATACATTGGGAGTGTTCTTGGTTAATGTATGTCATCTATGTACTATAAAAGATTGTGCGCCACGGAGTGAAGTGGCAGTCTCCTGAGAACATACTGTGTGTACTTCTAGGACAACTGTACTAGCTGCAGCTAATAAAATCTGATCTTTTACGCCGACAGAGTGTCCCCGTGTCTCTGTTAGCTGAAGCAGGTGAACCCAGGAGATTAAGGCGTACCCTGCGCCGCCAGGCCCATAAGGTTTCTGGTTCTTCAATGTGCTCTTGAAATATTCAGTTTATCCCCATACAATGGAACTATGGGACCAATTGTTACTGGCACTGTCAAAGCTTCTGCATTCAGACTCAATTGATTAATTTTCTGAGTCAATTCTTCACTTGCTTTGTTCAACATGTCCATTTCACTCTCCTGTACTACTCTAGTAACTACTGGAACTTGTGGAACCTGCGGAATTCGTGGGGTTCCCATTAATGGTACATTTGAAACTGACTCACTCGAGTTTTCTTGATATAATGGAGGTCTTTTAGTCAAAATGTCATCTAACAATTTATCATCAGAATCACTCAGATCAAAATTTAATCCTGATGACTCTATATTTTTCTTTTTCTCTTTACATTTGCCTCCAGTTGATTCTTCTGCAACTAAAACTGGGTACAAGCAATCCGTTAGTACGGCTCTCCTCCATCTTTTCATTTTATCATCTCATTTCTCAAAGGGATATCTAGACATTATGCTTCTGTATCTTCTGCTACCCCTAAATTTCACTCGCTCGTATGCCTCATGTTCCCATTCCTCAAGCGCCTCATACTGAATAGGTCTAGGTCTTGGTTCAAGACAATTCATTTGCCTTCTCAGATTCTGTAAAATCCTTACATTAAATGTACCATGCTCTGGAAATGTTAAAACACCATCATCTTTAGTATATTCTACCAACTTTTCTAACCATGTACACATATGGTGACCATGTTCCAACATCATAAAAGAAGCAGGCATTCTAGTTACTATTGGTTTGTCCTTTTTAAAGAAACTCTTTATCTTATTAATCAACTTCATTCTTCCAACACTTTACGCTAGAATACAATTCAATAAACCAACAACAAACTCTTCGTGCTTCTGCAATTTCTATTTGCTGGTGATTGTCCAATACCAGCGCGACTTACACCAACCAACCAATCAGAGCACTCCTGCGTAATCTGTATCTCGACCAATACCAACACAGCTCACAAGAGTCAACCAATCACGGCTCTCTAAGCTCCCGCTATCTGAACAATGCCAGCACAGCTTTTTGTGACGTCAGTATTACTCCTTCTACTGACCCTCCCTTTATAAAATAATACAGCAATGTATTTTCTTGGTTTTTCTTAATCAGAATCTTGTTAATACCAACATAAAACAATGCTACCTTGTCTGTTCCACTAAATAAAGAAATAGTCTTCACTTTAAAACGAGATTCTTTCACTTTGAGTAAAACAACGACCAGCGCTATTCTACACCCAAACAAGCTACAGGCGGACTTGGTACTCCTCTAGGGATAAGACCAATGTTTCACAAGAGGACTTTTATTTAAAAGAGGTCTTGGTACTCCCCTGGGGATAAGGCCAGAGTTTCGGAAGTGGACCCTTTGCTATAACACACAAAAATCTACTTCCATGCGAATAGTCCCTAATATAAAACCTACATCCTTTCGCTGTTCAGTATTATGACAACAGACAAAGTACTTTTCCAGTGTGATAACTTATTCACACTCTTCTTCTGCCTACTTCAGGCTAATACACTATCATTCCGTGATCTAAGGTAACAACATAGAACAAAACACTAACTCTTCATGTTAAGAAACAAATTATCAATAATTATTACCAAACTAATCAATAATTAACCATCCTCTGCTGCTATAAACTGATCCAGCGGCAATCAGGAATCGATAATCAATAACAATATACAGGTCCATATAACACTTACCCAATACACATCCGCTGAAATGACGCTGGGTGAGTTTCGAGACTAGTGAACACTCAAAATCAGTTGTTCATTATACAGACTCGTATCTTACACTCTAAATACATAACTGAGTCTGCATATCAACTTCTTTCCTCTGGTCGATGGACCTAAAGTTGAGAAGTTGATGGTAATAATAAATACTATCTATCCATCTTTATTACTAAATAACCACAAACTCGATGCAGAGTTAATAATGTTTATCATCAAATAATGTAGTAGATAAGAGCTCAGCATGTACAGATTCACAAGGCAAATAATGCATTAATCGCAGAGAGAGAGAGAAACATGCATTAATATTCAAACAGTGTCAAACTCATATCAAATTAATAAATGCATATGAAGGAGTGGATAGGCGTAGAGACAAAAAGTTTCAGAGATAAAATACATTTGCAAATAATTATCCAAAGTACAGAATCATTAGCTAATACTAACCTAAGGAAATAGTGAAAAACCACCCCCTGGCCACGAGATAGTAGGAGGTCCCCCGATTCAGGGAACAAAGATTAACAGGATACTGATTGCAGGACGGAAACAGGAAACAAGTAGGCCTCAGCAAACCTACGGACAGTGACGATCTCCCTCTAAACTCTCCCAATGCTTCCACCTCCAACTGCGCTTCTCCTAACCACACCCTCTAAGGCACCTCAATTATACCCTAAAACCTACATGTCCAACCCACAATAGTTGAAACATTTTAAGAAACTCGCTCTCTCATTGGCTGATTCGTAGGGTGTTCTATCACACCACCATAGTCACGATCATATTTTCTTAACGCTCTTTGTCTTTCATAAATTACACTACATTATCCACGTCTGATGACTTCATATTTCCTTTGGTAAATAATATGTTACAAATTACTACACATTGATTGTTCATTGCTGTCGCTTTCTGCTGAAGACGTTTGTACATTTCTCTTGTTTTCATGGCCATCTTTCCGTTACTTGGCAGACAAACAAATGCCTCTTGAAGTTTATCAGCCTCAGCCACCACCACTTCCCTCTCAGAGCTCGATTATCGGCTTATTAAATGATTTTTCTTTTTTTTAACCCATTACAGACATGCAGAAATGTAGGCCCATGCGTTTCTCTACAATGAATGGAACACAGACATTATTAATTTCACAAAATGTATTTTCTCACTGTTTACCGCCCACCATTGCACTATCCCATGTTAAGTCCTTAGCAAGAGCATTAATGTGCAAAAGCAGCATTATTTTTATGTTATTTTAGAAGCAGAACGCAAATGCGGCCTAGTCTGGCATGCATTAGTCTCATATTATTTGCACGCATGTGCAAAGCATATTCCCGTGTACTTGTGTCTGTGCACGTTAGTTTCACAGCACACTATTAATAAATGTTACTGAGGAATCAATCCGATCAGGTTTTATTTTCTCATAGCTCTGCTCCATCAATAATAATAACAACCAGTGCTTTAAATGGGCCGGTACTCACCGGTATTGAGTACCGGCACTTCTACATTTTCTGCGCTTGAGTACCGGAACTTCTTCTTGCCCAAAGAGAGTACTGGTACTCATGGGGCAGCAAGCCAATTCAGTGCAATTTGGCATTTAAAAAAAGAAGCGTGACACACAGCTGACGAGTCCGTCCATTTTTGTGAAGCACTCGAGTGCTAATCTACCTTTACCATCTACTAATTGAGCAACGCCGTCGTGCTCTCTAGCCCGGGCTGCTGCAGCCTCCTCAACACACAGGATTCTTTCAGCAGACCCGCAAGCTGGGCTATTGTGCTCTGTTGGCCATCCAAACACCTTCGAAAAGTGAAGGAAGCTCTGTTTTTATTTTTAAATTTCTTCTTGATGCCCCCTGCAGTCGAGCTCTCTTCCACCCATTTGCAAGGAGTAAAAGACTTGGGGGCCTATTATGATGGCGGGTGGATCACCACTGCCGAGCGGGTGGTGGCGATCCACCCGCCATCTGTACCTGATTTACACCCCGCCATATTAGTATAGCGGGGGTACCGCGGCGGACGGAATGACCGTCCGCCGCTTTTCTGCCTGCAGGCAATAAGTTACAATTACCTGTCATGCGGATCTGGGGCATATTATGGTGGAGGTGCCGAGCAGGCACCTCCATCCATACTATGATGTGCAAATTTAAAGGCCTTTCCATGGTGGCGATACCAGCATGGAAAGACCGGAGGAAATTGCTTTGGGGGCCTGTTACGGACCCCCGGGGGGCTGCACTTGGACATTACCATACACAAGGTGGCAGGCACCGCGCGGTGCCTGTCACGTTGTGCATGGCAATGCAAACCATGCACTTTTAACATTGCGGACGGAGCTGCACCCAGCAGCACCGTCTGCAATGTTAAAGGCCAGAATGCGCCCGCCAGTGTGGCGGGCGCAACCTAATTGGCCTCGTGGGACCGTCGCACCTCTGGCGGTCGGTCCCATTTTCCCGCCGCCATCATAATGGGGCCCTTGGTGGGAGACAGATTAAAGGACCTATTTGCATCTCGCCCCTCTCCCTATGGATAAACACACTGCAGCCGTACTTTGTCAGAGCTTAACTTATAACAAGCATTTGCAATGCAATAGGTCTCGCATTTGCACGACTTAAAGTTATTGCTTTATTTAAAATATAAAAGCGAGCATCGTGCCCAAATATAAAGCGAGCCACCCATGTTGTAAATATAAAAACGGGTGCCGTGCTAATACATAGCACGTCGTCCGTGCACAGTAATTAAAAAATAATGCTGAAAGTGGGCTAAAATATAAAGCATGGCGCTTTTTGGAAAGAAAACGATGGTGAGATGTAATGATCATTGATTGTAACCTGGAAAGCCATGATGAGGGAATGGTGAAAAGGAAAGCGGTGGTGAGGTGATAGTGATTGATTGTGGAAATGGAAAACATGGGGAGATGTGATAATGATTAATTGTGAACTTGAAAACCTTGGTGAGGTGTGGTGATAAATGATTGTGAACTGCGAAGCTCTGTTGAGTTGTGAAGATGAGTGATAATGAAATGGCAAGGCCTGATGAGGTCAGATTAGGAATGGTATTGTAAAGGAAAGCCCTCCTGGGATTTGACTGATGTACGTGCAATGAAAAGCACAGGTGAGATGTGGTGATGATTGTGAACTGGACAGTTGTAGTGAGGTGATGGTGAAAAGGAAAGTGGTGGTGAAACCTGGGGATTTGTAGCCTTTAAAGGCAGCGATGCAATCAATATGTACAGCTGTGCATAAAACTAACGCTGCGCTGCGGGAGTCAAAGGGCTCCGCCAAGTGTGAAAAGCATTGAGGACACGGGAAAGTGGCGGAGGCAGAGAGGGAGAGCAAACTGGGAGAGAGATGACAGTGTCTATGGGGGAAGGACGAGAGTTATTAAAGATTGAGGTGAGATCTGGAGTCGAGAGGCCTAGAGAGAGAGAAGAGAGGAGAGAACATGGTAAAAGGGAGGAGAGGTACGGCAGATACAATGGCACCAGTGAGGAAGAGGATGCGTCGGCATGGGAAGCAGGTCATCAGAGAGGCATGCAGGTTATTGAAGGGGCTAGAGAAGGAAAGAGGCTGACAAAGCATCAGCTGGTAGAAAAAACTACTGAGTCAGATGGAAAAGGCAAACTGACAAAAGGGCGCGAAAGGCGGGAAAGGTTTTTTTTTTTAATGAAACCGGGCGCCGTGCTAGGCAGCGTGTCGCCCGAGCAAATGAAATTTAAAAAACATGAAACCGGGCTCAGTGCTAGGCATTGCGGCATCTGAGTACGTTAAAAAAAAAATGTAAACAGGAAACCGGGCGCCGTGCTAGGCAGTGTGGCGTCCAAGCACATTAATTTTGAAAAAAGCCATGTAACCGGGCGCCATGCTAGGGACCGCGGTACCTGAGCACATTAATTAAAAAAATACCATGAAACTGCTGGAGCAGAGTTTTCTGTTGAAAATTTATCGAGTTTTAAGCTCCAGTTTTGTCTATATGTCATGATTAATATTACTAATTTAAAAACATTAATTAATAGTTTGTTTTGTTAAAAGTCTAAATTAATCAACATTACTAATGAGAGAAACTACACGTGGGATGCATATATGTTGCTTAATAATAATGTGCGGTTTTATTAAATGTGTGTCGTAAGTGCAATTTGTTTTGTGTTTGTGCGTTTAAATAACGTGTGCTAATGCTTTATTGTGTTGCAGAAGGCTAGATAATTACATACACATAAGGGTATTAGTGGGAATTAACACTGTTTAATCATTATGATGTGGTAACGTTGTTTTGTGTTTCCTTTAATTAAGATGGTCCGTTTTGGCCTAAAACAAGATGGCTGCCATTTACAGCCTGCACTCGAGTGATTGAATTTTGACGGGAGGCCTTGCTGAACATGGTCGAAAGTCACCTGACCACAGCTTCTGCCTGTGTAGAAAGTTTCCGTGAGGACAGTAGCTCTGGGAATGATTCCAATTGTCCTTGGAGAAGGATAAAGCCACAATGAACAATGATCAGTCTGCGGTGGCTCTGCTATGATACCAAGGAAGAGCATTTACGAAAGTAACATTTGCAAACTCGAGTTTCCTTCTTCCGTATTTTTTATTTTTGTGATTTTTTCTGAGCGGAGGTTTTCTAAATGTAACCAAGAGACTTCCTTTCCTGCTCGCTCTGCTCAGTGGCTCAACGGATATCTAAAGTTTGTTTGTAACTTTTATTTGTTATTTTTCCTATAAAAATGTTAGACTAGAGAGGGTCCATGTTCATTGCGCTCATTACATTCATCGCATTCCCCGTGGTTGTTGCGTTTTGGACTTCTTCCTGAACCTATGCTGAGGACGGCGACTCAAGAGACTTTACCGAGAGACCTGTCCTGACCCTTTAGCTAGAATAGGTAACTATGAGAATAATGATTTTGCAAATAATTGACTTTCATTTTGATCTAATTTAGATAAATAAGCATTTATTTGAATTCTTGTGTCGGGTGGTTATTTCTTTGTCATTTATTGAATTTCCAAATGTATTTCCTATGTTTAAAATCACGACTCAGGACAATGTCTTTAGGGTCACATTGACCTCGTTTAGATGCAAATTGGTTTAGGTTTTCTCTCCTATATTCAGTGTGGATAGAGTAATAGTGTGAATTTTAGTGTGATGGGCCCTAGCATATGAAGAGTGTATGTGCGTGTGACTGTGGATTTACTCTGCCCGTGGAAGTAGGGAGAATTTATATGCGCTGATCTGCAGCAGTTTCCTGGTAGCAGTATGATGGTTAGATTATTGTCTTGATCTGATTAGATTGCTTGTACAAAGGCTTTTGATTCATTGATTTATTGATTGATGTTGGTATATGTACTAATACTATATGTTGAAATCGTTGTGTTGAGTTTTATGTAGTGTGTACGGCTTCTGGAACTTGGGAGCTGGTGACGGTTCTGTAGTAGGGCAGAGGGAAGTGAGTGCTGCTCTCGGGAAAGACGGGATTGTTGGCCCTGTACGTATGCGGGGAAAAACGTGTGACAATTGAAGTTGCGCGTCACATTGTCTGGGTTCGGAATCAGTGACATCGTTGTGTGTTACTATTAGGGATATATTTCTGGTATAAAAGGAGTGCGTATGGTAGTGAAGGTTATCTGTGAAACTCTGGTCTTAAGTCCCAGGGATCCGTAAGGTTCGCCGTTAAAGCTTATCGCGGGAGGAGTAATAGGTATTCTCTAAGCTTGTCTGAGGGACTGGGCAAAGGTAAGCGCTGCTTGGTTAACGCGTGTTATAATTCTGTAGCGGGACAGACTGTTCGCTGTTCTCGGGAAAGGCAGGATTCTGTGTGCATGTGCTACATTTTCTGGTGTGAAAGTGTGTGAATGTATGAGCATTTAGTTGATTGTAAGACTCTTTGGAGCAGTCCCAGAGGAAACAGTTAATGGATGCATGTTAGAAGGGCAGAGTAGAGGGATGTGCTACTGTGTCAACGAAAGTAACTATTCCGTGATAGAGCAGAGGCAAGCGCTGTTCTAGAGAGAAGCGGGATTCTTGTGAGAAAGATTTTCTTTACTATTCTGTGGTTAGCGAAGCAGACAATGGAGATGTTTATATGTTGTAACTAATAGATTTTGTAGAATCTGAAACGAAGTCTACTAAGAAGGCTTTGTAAAGGAGGGGTAGACGAGTGACAGGAGACAGGAGCAGAAGCGACTGCAGCGACTACTGAAGTCATACAGACCGCGCTGTGATTGGGCAGTGGATCAGAACAGTGCTCGCGCTGGGATTGGTGCGTTGGTGTGAGCCGCGCAGGGATTGGAAGGAATACAGGGTGACGTAGACGCTCCAGGATTGGTGCGTTGGTGTGAGTCGCGCTGTTATTGGACAAAAAGATTGTATAGTTGCGGAAGGGACTAGGGAATATTGGTAAACGTTAAAATGTATTACCAACCGGAGGAAAAGAAGAAAAAAACCTTGTTCGGTAAAATAAAAAGGTGGTTCGACAAGGATAAAAACGTGATAACTAGAGAGGGTGAATTGTTACCTCCGACGAGAACTCCTGCATCCTTCATGGTTGCGAAATATGGGTATCATACCTGTATATGGTTGGATAACTGGGCTAAGTATACTAAGGAAGATGGTGTCTTAGCGTTCCCGGAACATGGTTCATTTAATCTGGCCATGTTGAGAAATTTGCGGGAGAAAATGATGTGTCTAGAGCCTAGACCAAGGCCGACACAGTTTGAGGCGTTGGTGGAATGGGAAGATGAGGTACATGAGCGAAAAAAGCAGAGGAGTGGAGGCAACTATAGATACATTTTTGGGAGGAAATATGATCGTGAGACTCATCATGATCGAATGAGGAGATGGCGAGATGCTAGTATGTCAGAGGGATTATATCCTATGAGGACTGTTGAAGAAGCGGAAGGGAGGAAAGGTGTAGAAAAGGTGCCTGATACAGAAGTGAGAACGTATGGGCCTAATGATTACGAGGATGAAGTCTTGGATGACATGATTTACAAGAGACCAGCTCCGTATAGACCAGAACCAGAAGAAAGTACGCCAGTTACTACTCCTGTAAGAGATACTTTGCGAATTATTAAAACTGAGGTTGTGACACCTGATCTAAAAGGTGGTAGCTCTTTCATGGAAAGGGAGAGAGAGAGAGAGCGAGAGAGAGAGAATCGAGCCAGTGAAGAGAAAACAAGAGAATTAGCCAGAACAACATCTGAGCTGACTGAGAAAATCCGAGAGCTGACGAAAAATCTTGAAGCAGTTACAGTGCCTGTAACAATTGGTCCGGTTGTGCCTATTTTTGATAAACAAAGAATGGGTGAGAATAGTTTGACAGTTCCTTATGTTGGAAATGGTTTGGTTGGTACTTGTACTTTGGAGGAATCAAGAATGAGAACAGGAGGAAATGATTCGAGACAGTCGAGACATGACACAAGTAGTGGAGGATTAGATGTGCCGCCTAATTCAGGATTGAATATTGGTTGTTTGGGAGGAACAATTTTGGAACCACAGAGGATGGCAGAACAAGTGGGTGCAGTGAAAAAGTCTACTGAAATAACAGCTGAAGATTTGAATGATTGGTTGAAAGTTCTTCAAAAGAAGGATAAAGATTCACAGGCAATTGATGTAGCTAGGTTGCGTATAGAATTGGAGGAGCTTATTGCAGGGACAATTCCTACAGATATACTAAAAAACCATCATGATGGAGAGTTGTTATTTATGTGCAAAAGTATCACCTGGAGGGCTAAGAGTACACATGACAGGTTAAAGGCAATAGCGAGTGAACAAGGAGTTGACATGGATAAGGTGAAAGCTTTGCAGAAGCCTTACAGGGTGGATTTCTCTGATAAAGATATTGAAAATCTAAATGGTGCTGGCAGAACAGGACAGATTAAGGAAATGATTGCCTTATTGCGAAAATGGGGTGATGTAGAAAAGTGGAAGGATAGGTGGTACAAGAAAAGGGAAGATTCAGTGGACAGGACTTACTTAGCTTTTCCCATGAGAGAGAAAGAAAAAGCAGTGGATGCTTATCCTATGAGAGAGATTCCTGGAGGAGGGTATGTACATGTCCCATGGACTAGACAGGATATTTGATCATTTACGAATGATTTCCCTCGACTGAGAGAGAAGCCCGTCGAGTGATATAGGCAGGTAGACAGGTTTGTGAAATTGTCAAAAGTGCTGTGGATAGACCTGAATAGTCTGTTTGATATAATTGTTCCAGCAGACTTGTGGGCAGAGTGTAAAATAGTTGTGGATTGGCCTGCTAAGGAGTACCCAAGAGATCCGAAAACGGGAGCACCAGATCCAGAGGTTATGAAAAAGTACGAACAGGTTATAGTGTTCCTGAAAAATAAGGTACCCCCAAAAGAGACAGACTGGGTTAAGATAGATAGAACACATCAGGAAGCAAAAGAATCAGTTCATGCTTTTTACGAAAAGCTGATACTGGCTTTTAAACAGTTTAGTGGAGATGAACACCTGGGTGACAAGGATTTGAGTCATTTTGTATACAGATTTGTATATGGCCTGAGACCTGAAATCAGTGAAAGGATACGTGAGCATACAGTTGACTGGCAGAGTAAAAAGATTGATGAAATCTTGAGACATGCAAAGTACTTCAGTGATGAAATTGAAGCAAAACAGAGAAAGCTGAAAGAGAAAGCAATGTGGGCACAGGTGAAAGTTGCTGAGAGACAAGAAGCACAGTTGATGGAACAGGCAAATAATCCAGGAATTAGACCTAGATTTGCAGGAAAAGGAAAGGGGAATTTAGAGGAAGCAAAGAAAATGTTCCCTTGTCACAACTGTGGACAATTGGGGCATTGGAGATCCGAGTGTACCAATCCACCATTAGTGAGTAATGAGAATAAACCCTTAAATCAACAGGTGCAGAACGAGGGGTGTAATCAACAGCAGCAACAACAGAAGGTTGTCAGACAGCAGAGTCAAGAGCCAAAACCGCCCTTGCCGCAGAATAGAGGGTCCCAAAAGTATAACCAGGACTCAGGATTCTACAATGATGAGCAGGTAAACAAACCGAGACGTTCTAACCTGGTACAGCAGTACTGGTTAAAGAATGAGGGGAGTGAGTCTGAAGGGGACTATTGACGGTGCTGAAGAGAGGAGGAAGAGTGCATACTTGGTGCAACTCTAGAAATAGACCAGGCAGGACCATTTGTAGATGGGAAAATAAATGGGGAAAGTGTTACTTTTTTGGTAGACACAGGAGCGACGAGATCAACTGTCAGGTCAGCAGATATTAGAAATCTTCCTCTCTCGGACGAAGCAATCCAAGTGGTTGGTGTAGCCAATACACAGATTAAGACTCGTCTTACTGAACCAGTAAGGGTAAGAATAGGGAAATTATCAGACATGCACAGATTTGTAGTCTGTGACACTAGTCCAGTGAACTTGTTAGGTAGGGACCTATTGTGCAAGATGAATTGTACAATTTTTTGTACTCCGGATGGAATAGTTTTTGAGACACCAGATGAGGATTTTTTGTACCGGATGACTCTAGATAATAGAGAGAGTGAGATTGTTGGTACATATGCTGTGTTTAATCCAGATGATTTGCCACAGGAGTTGAGACACACGGTGAAAACAGCAGTTTGGGATTTTACTGGAGAAGATGTGGGATTGATGAATAATGTAGATCCAGTGAAGATTTCGGTGAAAGAGTGGATTGTTTATCCTAATATTCCTCAGTACAGATTGACACCAGAAATAATTGAGGGAATTACTCCTATAATTTACAAGATGATTCAACAGGGTGTTCTGAGAGAGTTACTGAGTAGCCCGTGTAATTCACCGATAATGGGGCTAAAGAAACCTAATGGAAAGTTCAGGATTGTACAGGATTTGAGAAAGGTTAACAAAATTGTGGTGGCATGTTGTCCCATTGTGCCAAATCCTTCAGTGATTTTGTATCAGATTCCACATGATGCTGAGTGGTACACTGTGATTGATTTGTGTCATGCTTTCTTTTCAATTCCATTGAATCATGACAGCCAGCCGATTTTTGCATTCCGGTTTGGCCAGCGTATTTTAGCATGGTGTCGTATCCCACAGGGGTATACAGAGAGTCCTTCGATATTCAATCAGTTGTTGAAAAAATCATTGGAGAGTTTGATCATGCCTGAAAGCTCAGTACTAGTGCAGTACATCGATGACTTACTTGTGGCGTCAAAGACACGTGAAGCTTGTGAAGTAGATACCATAGCTTTACTGAATCATCTGGCAGATGGAGGGTTAAAGGTATCTCCAGCCAAATTGCAATTTTGTAAGAAAGAGGTGCATTATCTTGGACACAATATTGAAAAAGGTCTGAGAAAGGTGACTGATGACAGGATCAAAATTATCAGAGGAATGAGAGCCCCAATGACCCAGAGAGAAGTGAGGATGTTTCTGGGGATGGTGGGTTATTGTCGTCAGTGGATAAGTAATTTCTCCCTGATAGCAAAGCCACTGATTAAACTGACAAAAAGTGAGGTGAGAGACCCATTGGAACTAGATGGAGAACAAATGGCAGCATTTGAAGAGTTAAAGAGCAGAATGTGTGAAGCCCCTGCTTTGGGAATGCCAGAGTATGAGAAAGAGTTTGAGTTGTACTGCAGTGAGAGAAATGGATGTGCACTTTCAGTGTTAATTCAGAAGCATGGACAACTGAGAAGGCCGATTGCGTACTTCTCATCGACACTTGACCCTGTAGCTGTGGGTTTGCCAGGTTGTCTGAAAGCAGTAGCTGCTACATGCAGAAGCTTGGAACAGAGTGAGGGCATTATAATGGGATAGCCTGTAAGGGTATTCGTACCTCATGATGTGGCAATTCTTTTGACAGGAAGCAGGACTCAGTACATGTCACATAGTCGGTTGACTAAATATGAGAAAATCATTCTGGGAGCATCAAATGTGACTCTTGAGAGATGTGTGAATGTGAATCCAGCAACGTTGTTACCGGATGCTGACAATGTGAATGTGGGAGATGATGTGGATCATGATTGTTTGGATGTGCTTGACTACTGCACGAAACCAAGACCAGACATAAGAGATTTGCCGTTGCCAGAGAGTGATCATGTGTTGTTTGTGGATGGATCATGTTTAAGGACTGATGATGGTGTACTAAGTGCAGCATATGCGGTGTGCAAGGTTTCAGAAGTTATGGAAGCTTCGCCTTTGAAAGGAGTGAGATCTGCTCAAGTGGCTGAATTGGTGGCATTGACAAAGGCTTGCAAAATTGGGAAAAATCTGAGAGTGACTGTGATGACTGATAGTTAGTACGGATTTGGAGTCGTTCATGATTTTGGCCAGCTTTGGCTACAGAGAGGTTTCTTGACGTCGAGTGGGACTCCAATAAAGAATGCTGAAGTGATTGGAAAATTACTTGAGGCGATACAGCTGCCTAAAGAGTTAGCAGTTGTGAAGTGTGCTGCTCATGGACAAGGAGATGATTTTGTTACTCTTGGTAATTGTTTTGCCAATGACATAGCACAGTATTGTGCCAAAAACAATCATTCGATTAATAGGGCACGAGAAAGGGAGATGTCTTTTTGTTCTGTGATGTTTACTAATGTCCTAGAAACGTGGGATGAAGTGAAACAGTTGCAGGATGAGGCAGGAGATGAGGAAATGAGAGATTGGATCAAGGCAGGTTGTGCCCCAAGAGAGACAGATCATGTTTGGATCTATAGAGATGGTAGACCAGTCATGCCCAACTCAATGCAGTCATCTGGGGAGGGACGCAATGATTAGGTCCTTCAAGCAAACCTGGTACAATGCAAAATTCAGGCTGATTGCAGAGAGCATCTGTCAAAGATGTTTGATTTGTCAGCAGTTCAATACAGGAAAAAAAACAGTGGTGAGTCTAGGAACAATAGGCAGAGAAGGAGGTCCTTTTACCAGAATGCAAATAGATTTCATTGAGATGCCCCAAGTGAATAAATTGAGGTATGTTCTAGTGGTAGTCTGTTTTTTCTCAAGATGGGTGGAGGCCTATCCGACTAGGAGAAATGATGGGATAACAGTTGCAAAGTTACTGTTAAGAGAGTTGATTCCTAGGTACGGGTTCCCAGTGACAATTGAGTCTGATAGAGGTGGACACTTCTATAATGAGCTCATGGGTTTAATTTGTGAAGCATTGAGCATACAGCAGAAGCTACATTGTGCATACAGACCAGAGGCTTCTGGAGTCGTTGAACAGATGAATGGCACAATAAAAAACAGAATTGGTAAGATGTGTTTAGCCACTGGAATGAAATGGCCTGATGTCTTGCCTCTAGTGCTGATGACTATTAGGTCTACTCCAGATAGAACTACAGGTTTGAGTCCGCACGAAATCTTAATGGGACGTGCGATGAGACATGCATTTGTGCCTGTCAACAAGTTGATGACAATAACTGATGACATGATTTTGGATTACTGTAAAGGCCTGGCTGACGCAGTTCATTCTGTGTTTCACCAGGTTGGAGAAGACGCTACCACACTTGAGAAGAAGCAAGCCCATGATCTGAGTCCAGGGGACTGGGTGAGGATTAAGGTGCACATGAGAAGAAATTGCTTGGTTCCAAGGTGGGGAAGGCCAAGACAAGTTATTCTGACTACAACAACTGCAGTAAAGTGTGCTGGTGTGAAAAACTGGGTGCATGCGAGTCATACTCTGAGAGTTCCAAATCCAAAAGATGGGACTGGTAAGGAGTATTTTGAAGAGTCAGATTCCAGTGATGATGCAGAAACTGAACCAGTGAGCAGAAAAAAGAATCCTGAAAGGGGTGAAGGAGAAAGAGAGTCAGGTGATTCTTTTTTCTTTCCAAAAGAGGTTTCAAGAGAAACATTGAGAGTCTCAGAGGGGAGTTCGGATTCTGTAAGAGTGCCTGAAGTTCCAACAAGCAGTGGAGAAGAAAGAAGAGAAAAGAGAAATTCCACAGAGACTACTCCTGAATCAGATGAGGAGGTTGAAAATCCACTTGAGATTACACCTGAAGAAGCAGGGTCAGAAGAAGATAGAGAGGGACAGATTGCGGAAGACCCCGAGGAGGTGTAGGGAATATTCCTGATAAGCTAGGTGAAGGGACAAGTAGACAGCAAGAAGATTGCGTGTCGGAGACCCGAGGAGGGACAGAATTAGGGAAGTCTCAATTAGTGGTGGAAAAGACTGTGGAGCGAAAGAAAATTGTTGAAGAACAAGAGGCAAATGAAACAGAATCGGATGAGAGTGAAAATGAGAAATCAGAGGGTCGAATTCTGAGAAAGAGAACTTGGATTGGAGAAAGAAATAATAAAGAGGTGAGACCAAAAAGGGTTGTAAGAGGAGATCTTTGGCCCAATAGGATCAAGAGATTAAGGTATAGACTGACACGAGCAAATTCATCGAAAGCGGAACAGGTGAACGAGGTGTCAAGTCAGAATCAAGCGAAAGGTGAAAGACAAAAGGTCTCAAAGGAACCAGAGGAGATCAAGAGAATCAGAAAACCTAACCAGAAGTATAGGTCACCGGAATGGACGTACGTGGCACTGTCTGAAGGTGAAGAGGCAGAAAGTCAAGGAAATCCAGAGGGGACTGTACGAGAAGTGGTTGAGGAGAAAACTTTTGGAATCCTGAAAGTTATCCTGACTGACATTGGGGAAGAGTCGGATGCACAGGATGTTGTTGATGATCTGATACAATTTGATGTTGCTGAAGAAGAAGTGAAAAGTGATGAAAATCCAAACTGAGTGAATTAAAAGAGTCACTTGGAGAAAAGTGAAAAGAAAAGATCTGAAATTAGCTGTGTGAAATAATCTAGAGTTCTAAATCTCAGTAGTGGAGTAGAAGAGGCTAAGTCAAAAGACACTGTCAAAGTAGTAAAATGGCTAACACACAGAATAATCAAAGTAGATGTGCCTTCTTGAAAAAATGGTGTAAAATGTGCTGCTGCTGTACTGGATTATTAATGCTATTATGGGGTGTATTAGCTTTATTAGTTGTCTTTAGGGTTACAATAGACACTTTTGGAATACATACTGAGAATGTGACCAATGTAGAGAAGAGTTCACAAAAAGTAGTTCCAACTAGAATTAGTAACATTTACGTGCATAAAGATAGATCAATTAATGATTTTTCTAGCAATGTTTTTTCAAAGTTGTACGAATACGTAAAAACAATGGAAGTTAGGGATTGCTACGTTTGTATGCAATTACCTGCATCCGTTTCAGAGGGTGTTACTTATCACCATTTACCAGCTACGTATGGAATTTCATGTAGTGTGCTAAGTAGTGTTTTTTATTTGTTAGGGAAAATAGATTATGAGATGTCTAACAAAGATAACATTTTTGGGCAATTGCCTATGAACAAAAAGCTGAATCCAGCTAAAGAAACTAACATTTTTGGTGAGATTTTTATTGAGAAAGAAGAATTAACCTTAGATTACATTTTTAGAAACAATTTAACCTGCAGTCTGAAAGAAGAGGAGAAGGCTTTCCTAAACATGGTAGAGGAAAGGAAAATGAGCATGCATGAGAAGGCAGGTAATTATAAAGTGAGTGAGACAATATGGGACATTGAGATGGGAAAGGAGTTGAAGAATGGGGCTAGTCCAACTTTGGCTTTAGATGCACCACAGAAGGGTAAACTATGCATTACCAGAAAGAAATCCCAATATGATACATATTTTGTTGGGACTAGTGAGTGTCATGATACATACTTCATTGCAACAGGATGGGGTTTTAAAGGTGGAGAAGATCCAGTTTTCCCAGGAGTGTATTATGTTTGTGGGAACAAGGCTTATTACAAGTTGCCTGACCATTGGTATGGCACGTGTTATGTGGGCCTGGTCTTTCCAAAGATTTTTCATATAGATAGGATAGAAGATGTAGAACACATTAATTTACTAACACGTTTTAAGAGAGAAACTTGGTCAGAAATTGAAGGAGATATCTTTGGAGCTTTAATTCCAGCAGTGGGAATTTCTTTAAATGCATATGGGATTCGGAAACTGTCAACAGTGGTGGATCGCTTATCGACAAGTACCGCTGGAGGGTTTCTTTTGGTAAATACGGAGATGATTGCCGTACGTGCCATGTCTATGCAAAATCGACTTGCCCTTGATATTCTATTAGCCAAGGAGGGTGGGGTCTGCGGAATGCTGAAAGTTCAACATTGTTGCGCTTACATTCCTGACGAAAGCAGAGACCTAAAGGACTATATCAAAAATATTACTGATTTACATGAAGAATTAGTACCACTGGAAGCTGAAAGTATCTGGACTAAAATAGCTAATAAAATAGTTGCTGTTAAGAGTTTTATTGCTAAGATAGGTAGTACCATTATTGGTAAAATATTATTTCCATTGACATGTGTAATTGTTGCTATATTGATACTAAGATTGGGGTGTTTGTGTTGTAAAAACAGGGGAGGGGAAAAGAGAATAATTAGAAGAAATACTGAAAAGAAACAAAAGAGGCCAAAGAGAGACCCACAAGAAATAGAATTAGAAGAATTGAGGGAGAGTGTTTACTTGGAGTCTAAGAGGGATGACGTGAGGGAGTCTGGTGTTTAATGGTGTTTAATGTTGTGTCATAAAAGACATTTCCAATTTCTCCTAAAGATTGGGACTAAATTTTTCATTTTGGGTGGTTTTTGTGGTGATAAGATATCACCAAAGGGGGGATTGCTGGAGCAGAGTTTTCTGTTGAAAATTTATCGAGTTTTAAGCTCCAGTTTTGTCTATATGTCATGATTAAAATTACTAATTTAAAAACATTAATTAATAGTTTGTTTTGTTAAAAGTCTAAATTAATCAACATTACTAATGAGAGAAACTACACGTGGGATGCATATATGTTGCTTAATAATAATGTGCGGTTTTATTAAATGTGTGTCGTAAGTGCAATTTGTTTTGTGTTTGTGCGTTTAAATAACGTGTGCTAATGCTTTATTGTGTTGCAGAAGGCTAGATAATTACATACACATAAGGGTATTAGTGGGAATTAACACTGTTTAATCATTATGATGTGGTAACGTTGTTTTGTGTTTCCTTTAATTAAGATGATCCGTTTTGGCCTAAAACAAGATGGCTGCCATTTACAGCCTGCACTCGAGTGATTGAATTTTGACGGGAGGCCTTGCTGAACATGGTCGAAAGTCACCTGACCACAGCTTCTGCCTGTGTAGAAAGTTTCCGTGAGGACAGTAGCTCTGGGAATGATTCCAATTGTCCTTGGAGAAGGATAAAGCCACAATGAACAATGATCAGTCTGCGGTGGCTCTGCTATGATACCAAGGAAGAGCATTTACGAAAGTAACATTTGCAAACTCGAGTTTCCTTCTTCCGTATTTTTTATTTTTGTGATTTTTTCTGAGCGGAGGTTTTCTAAATGTAACCAAGAGACTTCCTTTCCTGCTCGCTCTGCTCAGTGGCTCAACGGATATCTAAAGTTTGTAACTTTTATTTGTTATTTTTCCTATAAAAATGTTAGACTAGAGAGGGTCCATGTTCATTGCGCTCATTACATTCATCGCGTTCCCCGTGGTTGTTGCGTTTTGGACTTCTTCCTGAACCTATGCTGAGGACGGCGACTCGAGAGACTTTACCGAGAGACCTGTCCTGACCCTTTAGCTAGAATAGGTAACTATGAGAATAATGATTTTGCTACTGATTGACTTTCATTTTGATCTAATTTAGATAAATAAGCATTTATTTGAATTCTTGTGTCGGGTGGTTATTTCTTTGTCATTTATTGAATTTCCAAATGTATTTCCTATGTTTAAAATCACGACTCAGGACAATGTCTTTAGGGTCACATTGACCTCGTTTAGATGCAGATTGGTTTAGGTTTTCTCTCCTATATTCAGTGAGGATAGAGTAATAGTGTGAATTTTAGTGTGATGGGCCCTAGCGTATGAAGAGTGTATGTGCGTGTGACTGTGGATTTACTCTGCCCGTGGAAGTAGGGAGAATTTATATGCGCTGATCTGCAGCAAAACCAGGTGCTGTGCTAGGCAGCGCGGCGCTCGAGGGCATGAATTGAATTTTTTTTAAAAAAATCCATACGCCATGCTAGGGAGAGTGGCGCCTGAGCACATTAATTTAAAAAATACCAGGAAACCGGGCGCCATGCTAGGCAGCGCGGTGCCCAAGCGCATTAATTTACAAAAAACATGAAATCAGGCACTGTGCTAGGCAGTGCGGCACCCAAGCGCATTAATTTAAAAATAAGTCATGAAACCGGACGGACTGCTAGGCAGTGCGGCGCCCGAGCTCATGAATTAAATTAAAAAAACATGAAACCAGGCGCCATGCTAGGCAGTGTGGCGCCCGAGCACAATAATAAAAAAAATAAATGAAACCGGGTGTCGTGCTTGGTGCCGTCATGACACAAAATAAAATAAAGGAAGTAGTCCCTAAACATAACACATAAACACTTGGAGCGTAATAAAACTGTAGTTGGTCGGTACTCCTTCCGATAAAACAGAAGTGATGTATCAGGAGCACCAACCACTAAGGAGCCTGGCAATAAGAGTAACGCAGGAGTTAACCAATGGTAAGCAGCAGGCGGGTTTACACTCGCTATACTGCTTACTGCAGGTCTTGCAGACAGTGCATGCTCTCTGCCTAGGCTCAGCCTTAAAAGGAGAAATAATATACATATGTTTCCTTTAAAATGTAACTGAACAATAAAGTTAGTGATATTGTGTTATGTATGTGTGATTTCTATAGCACTTTCCCAATGCTTGTGAGGCCCAAGGCGCTATTACACTGGAAACATTTTAAGAAGGGGTTTACATTCAATTAAAAGTTAAATATTTATGACATTAGAAAATAAATGTTAGTGAACTTTTTTCTTAGTGGCTTTGAAACAATTTCTAACATAAAGCGCTAATCAAACATAATCTTAAATGAAGAGTTGCATTTGGTCATGAGGTTCTATCAATGATTTTAATTAATGGCCAGCCCTCCACGTTCATCCGCTTGTTCCAGTAAATTGTTGCTTTTAGCACAGTTTATTGTGGGTGCAGTAGGTTTGGTTGTACTGCAAAGTGCATCTGGAATTTTCCTTCCATAGACGCTACTTTGGCGGGTAATTGGGTAAACTTTTGTGCCCTTAAACTGCTAAAATCACTATCTTTGCACCCTTGAAGGGCAGAACCCTTCATCTCAAACCAACACATTTCAAACATAGGCCACAATGAACTCACACACTTCTATCCATAAGAATCGGTCAAGAGCACCTATCTCTCACTCCTCTTCACTTCAAATTCATGCATAACAGCAGTGACAACAAGAGGTTGGCAAGCCACTGAAAGCTCGAGCCTGGCTCTGGCTCAGCTTGATGTCCTGTTGGAACCTCGAGCCCGTAATGAGCCAAGCTTTAATGCGATTCCGCCTTCGTTCCCCTCTCTAGCCAGAATGTGGTATTCAGCCAGTGCTGCCGATTTTAGAACTGGGGAAGTAGATTCAAGTCTCGGCGTCAGCTCAAAGTCCTGTGATCTGGGCAAATTGCTTAATCTATCCATGCCTATAAGCAATGAACGTGATCAACTTGTTGTCATCTTAAGTGCTCTACTTCGTTCTGTGGGTGGAGGTCACGACGAGGTGAAAACAAAGCCTTAACATAAGGAAGGACCATTAACTGGTTGATTTGTACAAAGTGAAATCAGAAAACCTGGATAAATAGCAGCTACACCCTTAAATTGTGTGATCTTAAGAAAATATTTTCTTTCACCAAACCTCTTCTACTTATCTATTATTAAATACTTATCAGTGCAGCACTATGATGTGATGAATTAATGTCAAAGGTTCATTTGTTAAAGAAATACACTTTTTAAAATATTGGACAACTTTATCATTTTTTAACATAATATTTCTTGAATGATTTACATAGCAAACACTTCCAGGGCTCAGATCTTGCACGGGCTATAAGATCTGCACCAGGCCCTTGGCTCGGCTCTCTCGGTAAATTCACTGGCACCTCTAGTGACAACACATGGCAAGAGCACAACTGTGAACAACATGCACAATGTATACAGAACCTTTATAGGTCGCATGTCAAACACACTTCATCCATAGCACTTTCACAGAGCAGCGAGCATCAGCATCTCATAAGGAGTATAAAGCCTCATAGAAATACAATAAAATGCAGTGCAATATACTTGAGCCCCACAGCACTACGGGGCTATAATAATAGCAACACAGACATGAACAATTCTCTAACATTACCTACCTTCTATAACTTTACAGACTTTACTCAGGCTCTGATTTCAAGCTGTTTTTTAAATTTCCATCAAAGTGTAAGTAGAAGTTTGAGCACCGATCGGATTTTGAATTGTGTATCTATAACTATACTGCACATTTTTCCTTAATAGATGTTGCTGCAAAAACTTTGTCAAATGTATTAGGAGAAAAAGCTCATTAATAAATGCTAAACACTACTTCTGTTTTGTTGGTGTTTTGCTTGAGATAGTCAACTTTATCCAGTTTGGGACTTGGGTCATACAGTCTGCGAACCTTTTTCAAGTGTTTTGGGTCTTGTCCAAGAGGGAGATTTTGAGTTGCATGTCATTGGCGTAGGAGAGAATGTTGATGTTGTGGCTGTGGATGGCCATGGCTAGAAGGATCATGTAAGCATTGAAGAGGACAGGGCTGAGGGACACGTTTGTGAGTTTCTAATGCATATGGGGCCAGACTGACAGCTTATGTTCTGCCTGTCAGTAAGGATCAGATTTAGTGGGGCTAGTGGCAATGTTGGAACAAACCAAGCAGTAATAGTGGGTTGTGGCTCTTGTCTTTTGGTGAAGAAGCATTGTCTTGTGAAGGGTAGCTCAAGTGTTTAGAGCAGGAACTGAGAGACAGCTTGGCTATGTGAATGCTGTAAATAAAATATATGTGTACGCTGCTGCCTAAAGCATGAACCACTTCGATCCGTTTCTCATAGTGTAAACAGATATGGAAAATGGTGGAATGGTGTCTATGGAGAGGCAGTACAGCGTAACATCAGCACTTCCCCTGTATAGGTATTGCATCAACGTGTTGTGCCTTTCTAACTAGTGTAGTAGCAAAATACTTGCAAACCCAAAGTCTGCTGTCAAACTAAACAACGGTCTGGGAAATATAGCATGAATCTGTGCATAATGATTACCAATACAAATGCATTACACAAGGAAAAGACACTTCTTTGTGCACAACAAGTTTCAATATGTACATCACCCTTTTTCCCGTATTAACTAAACACCTTTAGGAACCACCTTTTCAGAGCAACAAATTATGAATTTTATCAAGCACATCGCACATCCAAGATTTAATACTAATATATTTTAGTGGATTCGACACTGTGGTGCTTAGAAAAGAATTGAAAGCTGGTTGTTATAATGTATGTTATTAAGAGACACTAATTCTGTTTCTCTCAGAGTGACTTCGCATAGGACAAAGCATCAGCTTAGTAGCTTACTGCATGGGTGTAGCTCAATGATGCATTCCACATGAGAACAGCTCAATGTGGGGCACTAACAACAACTATGTTATGTTTCAGATAATGCAGATTCATGATAGGGCAATAACGTGTTAGAATATTGGCCATTGAGTGGTTTTCAGTGATTTTTATTAGGAATAAACAAAGATTCAGGAATCAAACCTGTCACTTACCAGTCATACATCCCAAAAAGGTGTGTTATCCCACTAAGCTCAGTTTTGTGACAGCTGTGCATGAGTGCAGGCTCTAACAAGCATAAATTGCAGCATCCTGGTAAACATACCTTTGGCCAACAATCAGGCAATAGCGCCTTTCTAGACATGAAATAATAAATACTTAATGGAGCATGTTATCCTGCCAGGAAGGAATTGTCAGAGAATTGGCGATAAGGGGCAACATTTTGAAATAAATTTACGAAAACTTGTTTAATGTGCTTTGTACTGAAATCTGTTCAAACTGCTTGTTACATCACTTCTCTCAAGCTCCTCCTTTAAAGTTCTTTGTAAGTAGTCTATAAACATTGTCAAATCCACCAAATCATGTTTGTTCTAATAGTATTTGTTTTTTCCAATATGTTTAAAATACACAGTTTGACACTATTTTGCTGTATTGGCTCTGAGGATAAGTCAGCTCTTAATTGTTTGAAGTATTAGCTCCGCCTCCATTTCTTGGTTTGTCAGCCCCCCCCCCCCCCCCCACCCCCCTAAGTTCCAGTCTAGTTGGCCCCTGGTGGAGACAATAGCACTATAGGTGTGTGAGCAGGGCCTGTTTGTGACTCGGGAAACCTAAGAGAAGGCTTCCTGCTGGCATTGCAGAGTATGACAGCACTTGATTGGAGCCAGATTGAGGAGGAAGGTGGTGATGGTGATGCACAGGGGGGGGGGGGGGATAGTGGGGGTTCGGGAATCCAGGTTTAGTAATGTGGGCATCAGCGAATATGCTTTTCTAAAACACATGAACTAAATACCCTATCTGCATGCACGAGTGCTTCTATTTCCCTGTGTGTGTTTTTGTATGAGTGAGTGTTGTCTGCAGTGTGCGTATCTGCACACCAATTAAATCTCAATCAAAATTAAATGTGTGCCGCTAGCCCGGTACCTTAGCACTATCTGTAGCCCAGCCCCCGTAGCTCCACCCCCATAGCCCTGCCCCTCCCCACCCCCAAATCTCAATTTGGTGAGTACCTGCACTTATTTTTTTCCATATAAAGCACTGATAACATCACCCGATACATCACACATAATGCAGCAAAATACCACACACTGACACTTATAAAAATAGAATTGTCACACACAATCATGCTGAAAACTTTGCAGCTATGGAATGGGACACTTTACAAAAAGCGTTAGCTACGTTAAGAGTTCCTAAATGGTCTTTCAAAAAGACGGCGTTGAGAAAAAATCTGCTGGAAACCTCCAACGAAAAGACAGGAGCCTTTCGCTTTCGATCCTAGGAATAATTTCCAGTGGATATCGGCGGGCTTTTCTTTGAGCTAAACCATCCGACTGACTGAGTGTGGTCCCGTGACACCACTGAACACTATACTATTCAGTTTCGTCATTTACAAGGCTAGCTAGAACAACCCCCTTCTCCTGCTCCTCCTCTGGTCGTCACTGATAAAGAGTTCGCACACTGAAGGATTTTGAACTGGGCGGGGCGCCGTAGTCGCGAGTCAACTTGCCAGCTTGCCAGGAATAAAGATGGCAGCGCCCGCAGATTTGAGTGATGAGCAGGAGGAAGACATTCTGTACGATCTACTAGTCAACACAGAGTGGCCACCGGAGTCTGAGGTGCAGGTGAGAGCCGGCCTCGGGAGCACGTCAGTCTACGGAGGGTTAGCAGTGAAAGCTGCACCCTTTAGCTGCAGGACGGGGGAGCCACGCAGAGGGAACTCTGCTCTCACAGAGCGGGGGAAGTCACAACATCGCTTATGCCCACGTCACGCACCTCGGCTGACGTGTCTGTGTTTAAAATAAGCGCCCTATTGTACCACTTTCGTATTTGTCACTTATAGCTCTAGAGGCACTTTCCCAAAGAGCATTAATGATAGCTTAGTGAAGTGCTTGGCCCATGTAGAACAACTGATATTGTGCTGTCCAGGGGAACTCGCGAGCCTGCTGTTACTAAACAGCTAATTATTTTGGGGAAACGTGAAAGCCTTTTCCCCGGCCAAACCAGCCGCGGCAAAGGCAATGTAAACTAATGCTTTATTTGCTCAAATTTGCTTATCCGGAGTTGTGCATTCGTTCTACCTTTAGTTCAGTAACATACGTGGCGTTGGCACGGCTCTTGTAGTGTGATGGAGATTGGTGTGAGGGGCACGATATTAGAGTGCACATTGGGCTCCATCTGGGTCCATACCAGTCTGGGGATATCAGTGTGCCTTACTTTTTATAGTTGATAAATCTTGTAAGACCTTGTTTGTCTAAATCACTAGCATATCTTAACCAAACATAAATCAAAGTTTTAATATATTTTAGTTTTCTCCCAGTTTCTGAGGTTTCTGATTTTATTCATCTCCCTGAAGCTCAACTTTCAAGTGAACGTTAACTAATCGAGTAACAATTTAAGTTACCAGCACAGGAAATACACTACAAATAACACAACAAGTTTGATATCCACATACAAGCAAGACTATTTAGGTGGTTCTATTGTGGCATTTGTGCAATAATCTTACATGAGTGAAAAATGAATGAAAATGTATCAAACAGCATATGTTCAGATGTGACTGTCCCATGTATGGTATAGGGTTCCCCTACTGAGTGCCTGACTGCGTGTCTGTTATCTTGACTTTTAACTCTTATTTTGGCCATGGCATCATGATAATCTAGCATGTGGCAGAGGCCTAAGCCTGCCTTTAACAAATATAGATCCAGGGCCTGTCATGTGACCATTGTAGTGTCATGTGTGTTAGGTATGACCGAACCTCTGTGGCTCCTGATGGACTCTGTAGAACTGTGGCGTAAGTGTTAGAGTGGAGCGAAGTGAATGCAATGTGGATTTTGCCCTAACACGCAAAATAATAAACACTTGTTATACTAAGCTGTGTGTGTGGCGTGTATCCAGGCTGGGGAGGACGCTACAACTTGTGACGAGATAGGGGATAGTAACACGAAGATCGTCAGTGCTCACCCAGAGAGTTTGCCATGGCCCAGCAGACTGCTTGTGCATGCCACGTGTTCCTCCGTCGAAGTGTAGAATCGATATTTGGCATATGTGGAGTCAAAGCGCAGCCTCGGTCCGTGTGAACCATTTGAAGATAATGAAAGCCACACAGAGAAGTCTACACATCAGTGGCCAAGAAACTGCTGGTAAGGCTCTAAAGAGAGGTACTACGCAACCTGAAGTTCTATATCATACGGAGTGATATGGCCAAAGGCAAATGCAACCAGATTTTTAAAGAGCAACAAATAGCAAAAGCAAATTGTGAGATAATGCTGCGAACAGAAGCGATGCAAGGCAGAGATCAACCAGATGTCAAACAGCACAAAGAGACGCCTCACGGCAAAGCAATTCAACTACAGGAAACAGTAATCTGCTTAACAGAACTGAGTAAAGAGAGTCCTCCTACCACTTAACTGGGTGGAGTGGCTCCAGAGGAAGTGCTCGGGGTTGTGCTTGCAGAGCTGTCCATAAACGAAGCGGCACGCCACCAAAGCTACCGAGTGGGGGTCAGAACAACTCCAGAAGTCTTCGAGATTAGAAGCCGAGAGCAGCGATTGGAATTGTGAAAGTTTGCTTTTCCAATGGAGACCAAGATAGAGGTCACGTTTCCTGTAAGAGATGGTTTGCATAAACAAGTTCACCACACAGCGTCGGAAAGAACACTACTCTCCACATCAGTAAGTTCCACCAGTGGTTCTATTGCTGCCACCTTCTTGAAACTACCACTACCATTTGATACAGCCAAAAAGCTCAATATTGGCGAAACATGTACCGCCTGGTTAGAGACATTTGATGTTTCATTGATGCACAGAAGAAGCAGATAAGAAGAAGAAGAAGAAGAAGAAGAAAGTGAAGGTGTAAAAGAAGTCATAAAGATAACGCTGTGAGCTGACGAAATTACAACTTGTTAAATCAAAGCAGCCTTGGATCTCAAGTTCAATCGAATGCCAAATGTAGATTACAAAAGATACATTTTCAACAAAGAATGGCAGAAGGTTGATACATCGACAAATTTGTTGAGAGACCGGATATGCCTATCAAACACTGTAAGTTAAATTAATTTAATGATGAGGAAGCTGTATGCTTCAGAGTGATTGACAGATGTCTGTCAGATCACTCAGATGATGAATGCTGAGAGAAACTCTTAGTGGAGCAAATATTCATGGCTGCCAGAACTGAAGAGTGTGCCGATCGACAAGCTGCTGACATGGATGCCGGAGGTGCCCAGGGTGTGTCAGTCATGAACATGAAAAGTTAAGCCAAATAAAGCCAAAGGACACAGAGTGATGTCTCCCCAGAAAAAGAAGTTGTGCTTAAGGCATGGATTTTCATTTCCATACGCAGGTCAATGTCCCGCCATTGGACAGATCTGCAGAGGCTGTGTGAACCATTTTATAATGGTCAGCAGGTGAAGAAAAAAGTGTGTGCGTCGCGGCGCAAAAACAAAATGGCTACCCGAACGTTCCAGAAGTGACGTTCGACGCACGCCCACAAGGCCAAGCTACCACACCAGCTGAGGCAAATCGACACCATACGAAGGTAAACATCATCTAAATCATCGTTTAAAAAGTTATTAAGTGTCAAGTGAAAGTGAAGAACATGGTTGTGCAATTTCATTGTTTACCTCAGAGAGACATGCGCATGTTGGACTAGCCGCATATAAGGAAAAATACAGGTCAAAGAAAGGTCAACATGACAAAGCACCAAAATCATTCAAACATTGTCAGAAAATCACACTAAAAGTCAATGGTTGCTCAATGCCTTTTATTATCGACAGAGGTGCGCTGATAAATATTACGCAAATGGAGAAATACAATGAGCTATCTCCATTGCCCCGATTTTACACCATTGAGAACTATAGTGCATACATGGGCTGCATCAATACCATTAAAGTCAAGGTTCATTTGTAGCAACAATGAAACGCAAGAAAACAAAAGTCAAAGCACCCATTCATGTACTTCAAGGGACAGCGTCAAGTGCCTGTTTATTCATCTTCAGCACACCTGCTGCTATGGGACTGATATTAGTGAACTATAACCTGAATTCTCATCATGAAATTGTAAATCAATTTCCTTTGTTGTTTCACGTGTTAGGAAAACTCAAGACTATGAATGTACAATTACACAATAATGAGGACATCCATCCTATTGCTCAAAGACACAGACGAATTGCATTTCATTTACAGGAAGCTGCTGACATTTTTTTCGAATCCTTACTCAAACATGATATCATTGAGCGTTCCACTGGTCGAACACCATTCGAACGCCATTGGTTTTTCCCGTAGTGGTAGTACCCAAAAAGGACAGTGAAGGAGCTGTACGCAACTGCATGGATATGCGTCAAGCAAACAAGGCAATTGAAAGAGAACGACCTCCATATTCGCACATTGCTGACATGATAATACAATTGAATGGTGTGAAGGTATTCTTTCGCCTTGATTTGAATAAAGGATGTCATGAGTTGAAACTCTAGGAGAATTGCAGGCACATTACAACCTTTTCTACACCTATTGGTCTGTTCAGTTACAAAAAACTAAGGGTGTGATTAGGATGGCCCTATTGGAAATCGGGACCGCCCGACAGGCTGTCGGCAGCCCCAACATAGGCATTACAATGCGACCGCCACCACGGCAGTCGCAATGCCTATATTTTGTATTGCTGCAGGTGCTGCTGGCTGCAGCACACGCCTCAAGACAAAAAGGGGTCACTGCACATATCTCTGCACTACGTGGCAGGCACCATGCGGTGCCTGCCACATGGTGCAGGGATGTGTGGGGGGGGTACCATAGGTGTCCCCCCCGGGCCCATGTCTAAGGGCCAGGGGGAAGGGGGGCCGCTATGGGCCCCCAAAGTCTCTTTCCGCCTGCCTTTTCATGAAGGGTTAACCGCCGTGAAAACGCGGATGGAAAGGGACATCCTAGTCCCTACGGTGGTGCCTGGTAGGCACCGCCTTCATTGTAGGTATATGATTCCCCTCCGACTCACCGAAGGGCTCAAGAAGCCTGTCGGATGCGTGGCAGTCGGTCTTTCTGACCACCAACAAACCACCTGCCATCCTGATGTGGCAGGCGGGAAACTTGTTTAGGATGGCGGTGAGACTGCTGTCAAGGGGCTGTCGGTGTCTGTTTCACCGCCATCCTAATCAGGCCCCAAGTTTCGGTGTGTCATCAGCTGCAGAGCTGCTTCAAGATGTCATTCAAAGTATCATACAGGCTGTCATGAATGCTTTCAATTATAGTGATGGCATATTGGTTTTCAGAGCTACACAGAATGAACACGATAAAGCTCTAACGCAAGTGTGTCATTTGTTCGCTAATCTAGGTTTAACTTTGAATGCTGAGAAATGTGAGTTCGATAAGACCAAGTTACAATTATTTGGCAATAACTGTTCTGATGGAGGCAAGACACCCGATCCAGCAAAAGTGCAAGCATTGTCAACTGCCAGTCCTCCAAAATATGTTTCCATGTCGTGTTCATTCCTTGGCGTGGCCAGCTACTGCGCCAGATCTGTACGAGTGTTTGCCACTGTCAGTGCACCATTAAGAGACTTGACAAAAAAGAATGTTTCTTTTGATTGGTCACATAAATGCAAGCAAAGGATCCAGAAAATCAATCAAGGTATTGAGAACGCTACTGAAATGTCATACCTTGATCCAAAGCTTCCTGCTGGGGTTGTTGTTGATGCTAGCCCTGTTGCGTTGGGCACCATCCTTGCACAACACGGCGGACACCCAAATGCTTGAAGACGCACTGTGGCATATGCAAGCAGAAGTTTATCCCAAACTGAATGTTCTTATTCACAGCCTGCGAAAGAAAGTTTAGCAGTGGTGTGGGCTTATGAACATTTTCACATGTTCGTATACGGAAAGCCTTTCACGCTTGTGACAGATCATAAGACACACAGATGATGGACAGAATGCAGATCAAATCAAACATTCTCCCCCAGTCAAGAGATCTGGGTTAAATCCATTGGTCTTTTTCTCACCATGCCACCCCAGTTTAGACCCAGCCATATGCAAATCAGTCTTGACACTGTGCCTCATGGTAACAGTCCAGCCCGAACTGCCAAGCCAGGTCATCCATGGAATGGAAACAAGCATCCTAGGACCGGTTTCGGGGCATCACCCCTCATCAGCCTGGCTAGCTTGAATCCAGTGGCACAGTGAGCCCTGGACCCACGTCTGGGCATACACACCGCACTTAGGGTGAGAAAGCAGAAGACCCACAGATTTTTGACGGAATGCAGAGCATAATCAGACATTCACCCCCAGTCAAGAGATCTGGGTTAAATCCATCGTTCTTTTGTTCACCATGCCACCCCAGTTGAGACCCAGCCATATGAAAATCAGTCTTGACCCTGTGCCTCATGAGAACAGTCCAGCCCGAACTGCCAAGCCAGGTCCTCCCTGGAACGGAAACAAGCATCCTGGGATCACCAAGCATTGTGACCATCTTTGGCAATCAAATGGCAAAGATGCTTCCTCGCATTGAACTTTGGAGTCTACGATTACAAGAATACAACTACACAATTGTGCACCGTCCAGGGAAAGATCAAAACCCTGCTGACTACTCAAGTGCATCTGCCGTGCCCTGTCACCCCTTCCAAGACGGCTGAAGCATACATACATTTCATTGTGAAATCAAGCACATCAGCTGCCATTTCGTTGGAACAAATATTCACTGCCGCAAGATAGTGACATGTTAAAACTACAATACATTATTACGCATCAGTCTTGGCACCAGAACCCTAGACCTCTTACCAGTGACAGTGATTACCAGAAGTTTAAAATTGTCAAAGATGAAGTGTCCATTACTCAGAAAAGCATTATCCTAAGAGGTTCAAGAATCATTATTCTGGAGAGTCTACAACAACAGATAATTGAAGTGGCCCAAGAAGGACATCATCGAATCGTGGCCACAAAACAAGCTCTCTGAGACTGAGTCAGGTTCCCACATCTCGACGAGGGAGCTGAAAGAGAATTGAAGGTCTGTCATCTATGCAACTGCCTTTTATCGAAAACCACTCGAAACGCCTTAAACATGTCAGAGTTGCCAAAGCATGTGTGGGAAAGAATTGCTGTTGACTTCTTCGGTCCTCTTGACAACGGACAAAACTTGATGGTGATTGTTGAGGAATACTCCTGTTTTCCATTGATAGAAGATCTTTCATCTGTCACTCAAGAGAAAGTCATCCAGAGATTAGATGGTATCTTCGTGATATGGGGTGTTCCTGCAATCTCAAAATCTGACAATGGCCCACCTTTCAACAGTCAAGAATTCAGAGACTTTCTCAGTCATCTTAATAAGAAGCATCAGAAGAGCACACCTCTTTGGCCTCAGGCCAATAGCCTTGTCAAACCTTTCATGAGTACTCTTAAGAAAGCTGTTCAGCTTGCTATTCTGGAAAGCTCGACCTTAAAACTGTCTTGAATTCTACTCTTCGAGCTTACCGTTCGGCCCCTTACTTGACCACAGGTGAAAGCCCAGCAACCTTGATGTTCGGGAGAGGCTTGATGACCAAGTTACCTCAATGGACCACCAGAAGATCAAGTACTGATGAAGAAATCTGTGTAAAAGACTTGGATCGTAAAAAGAAAATGAAGGCCTATGCAGACAAGCGCTGACATGCAAAGGATGTTATTTTCACTAGAGGAGATATAGTGCCTGTTCGTCAATCTGGAAAACGAAATTATGATGCTCCCTTCAATCCTGAGCCCTTTCATGTTGCGGCTAGCAAAGGACATATGATGACTGCCCAACATCCTGAGAAGGCCATTGCGCGAGATTCCTCGCATTTCCGACATGTGGCTCATCGCTTGTCAGACACTGATGTCAATGTAGAGACTAGGTCTGAAAGGACAAGTGAAAAACCCCTGCAACGCCAACGCATGGCATGGACACCTCTCCTGCATGTCCCCAGTTTCCGAAGACCCAGTGTGATCAAAGCGCCACAAAGACTTATTGAAGAGCTATGATTGTGTGCATAGTTGTAAAATTGTTTTAAAAAATTCTTTAACCGATGGGGAGATGTAGTGTCTTGTGAGTTAGCAATGACAGAACCCTTGTG
The DNA here is from genome assembly GCF_964204655.1 of Triturus cristatus. Taxonomy (NCBI): domain Eukaryota; kingdom Metazoa; phylum Chordata; class Amphibia; order Caudata; family Salamandridae; genus Triturus; species Triturus cristatus. Next base: position 297,859,171 of record NC_140589.1, read on the forward strand.
GCTTCTGATGGACTCTATAAAACAGTGACCCAAGAGTTCGAGCGGAGCGAAGTGAATGCAGGTTTAGAATGTGGAGTTTGCGTATAGTTTGCAGAAGAATAAAGACGTGCTATACTAAGCTCCTTGTGTGGCGTAGTCGTTAGCGACTCCCCAGGCTGGGGAGAACACTACAACCATGAGAGAGCGGCACCATGCGTGCCCTCATAGTGGACTACTGTCCCTATCTTGGGTGTACCACATAAAGCAGTGATGGCTGCATGCCATGTTTTGAGAATGATAGTGTGAGCATAGCTTTTAATTTCAGTTAGTGAGAGTATAACTTGCCGGCCCTCTTGTGTAAATATTTTTGCTGTTATGTGAACAATCAGAACATTGCACCAACATCCTGTGTGTGAATGGAGTGCACATGTGAATTTTCTAATGTGCATGTAGCGCAAGTGCAATAGTGGGACTGTGTGTGAGGGTCAGAATTGTGGAGCAAATGGAATGCATTGTGGATATCCATGGTTTAATATGGCACAAGATTCACACTGCAGATGGTCTTGTGGTATATCCGCGATTCTCCGTGAGAATTACAAAAACATCTATTTACTTTCATCTGTACATTGGCCCATTCAGGCTGCAACTGCTTGTCTAATTGCATCGGCCCAGTCGAAGCTGCAACTATCTACTGGATAGAGGAAATACAGTTACTTTGACTGCACAAACCCATCCACCGTACACAACATCACATAAGATAGAACCTGTCAGGGACTAAATAAGACCGTCCTCTTCACAGTCAAAAACAAGATTCATTAACAGGGCAGCCCCTAATCATCCCCTGCGTAGGCCAGCACCTTTACAGAATGGTGCCTGACCATCCACTGCGCAGAGCAGCACCTGACCATCCACTGCGCAGAGCAGCACCTGACCATCCACTGCGCAGAGCAGCACCTGACCATCCACTGCGCAGAGCAGCACCTGACCATCCACTGCACAGAGCAGCACCTGACCAGCCACTGTACAGAACGGGACCTGCCCTTCCACTACGCAGAGCAGCACCTGACCATCCACTGCGCAGAGCAGCACCTGACCATCCACTGTGCAGAGCAGCACCTTACCATCCACTGTGCAGAGCAGCACCTGACCATCCACTGTGCAGAGCAGCACCTGACCATCCACTGTGCAGAGCAGCACCTGACCATCCACTGTGCAGAGCAGCACCTGACCATCCACTGTGCAGAGCAGCACCTTACCATCCACTGTGCAGAGCAGCACCTTACCATCCACTGTGCAGAGCAGCACCTGACCATCCACTGTGCAGAGCAGCACCTGACCATCCACTGTACAGAGCAGCACCTTACCAGCCACTGTACAGAACAGCACCTGCCCTTCTACTACGCAGAATAAAACCTGACCATCCACTGCGCAGAGCAGCACCTGACCATCCACTGCGCAGAGCAGCACCTGACCATCCACTGCGCAGAGCAGCACCTGACCATCCACTGCGCAGAGCAGCACCTGACCATCCACTGCGCAGAGCAGCACCTGACCATCCACTGCGCAGAGCAGCTCCTGACCATCCACTGCGCAGAGCAGCACCTGACCATCCACTGCGCAGAGCAGCACCTGACCATCCACTGCGCAGAGCAGCACCTGACCATCCACTGCGCAGAGCAGCACCTGACCATCCACTGCGCAGAGCGGCACCTGACCAGCCACTGCGCAGAGCGGCACCTGACCATCCACTGTACAGAATGGCACCGGCCCTTCCACTACGCAGAATAAAACCTGACCATTCACTGCGCAGAACTGCACATGCCCATCCACTTTGCAAAACAGCACCTGACATCCACTGCACAGGGCAACACCGACACATACACATTATAGGGGTTAGTTGTATTTCTCCTCTGCACACAGGCAACACCTAAGCCCTGCTGACAGTGTGCCTGACTCAACTGCTGCACAGTCAGACCGTCTTTATTTGCCATTGTGCAAGGCAAATTATGACCCACTGACATGGCTTCAATTTGTAACATTGAGTAGCGTTACTTGGAACCCATTGTGATTAGTCAGATGCACTACACAAATGGTGCATGCATCCACTGTTCGAGGTTAGATGTACCAGCAAAAACTTCAGACACACAGCATCAGTCATTCCAGAAAAAGTACACCCTAGCGTATTATTTGCTATGGTTATACTAGCAAAAGCAATGCATTCATTTTTTGATGTGAAACACAAATTTCACATAGTATGGTTACTGTCCCATTTAGTATAATGCCTCTTTAAAAGTTGTTTTGCACACTATGCCATGTATACACATAAACAACCTCCCCACGCACATTTACGTTCATTTTTCTGTCTTCTACGTGCCAACATTAGTGTATATGTTCACACATTAAAATGCGGCATGCAGTAGTATGCATGAGCATTCTTCAGAGTTACAAGTTCCATAAATATGTAAAGCCACTCTCATGTACCAGTAAAGGTATCTTTACTGTTCGGTGTTGGGCATAAAGGTATCATTACATATGTATGCACTCAGTAGGATATTTGCATCTGTGCTGAGCTAGGGTGCTCTCCACCTGCATGGCACCGCAGTGCAGCAGATTGACGGTGGCGGTCGAAGCACCAATCGGAGTGCCTTACAGGGCTTACTGGCCCCTCTTCCATCCCCTTGTTGGCACGACTCCACTTGGGTTGTTATCATTGCACCATATACCCATACTGGGCCTCGTTGTGGACGACATTGTTTGAATAGTTATTGGAACTTACTATCTCGAATACTGAAGATGTATACTACTGCGGGGGTCTAATTCGAATCCACACCGCAATGTCTTTATTGGGCTGAGATTTTTTTATGTTCACACTCGCCATGAAGAAGTCCATTTCATGGACGAAATGCTTTGGCTATCTTCACAGCATATATGTGAAACTTTATAAAAGAAAGAGAAAATAAAGACAAGAATCACAACTTTGAATTTTGATTATTGTTGTGGAGCATCTCTACGTTTCGTATTGTCATTTCATATTTTTTTTTTTTTTTTTTAAAGAAACCTTTATTGGACTTCAAGGGGTTACAAACATGGGCCTACAACCCTTTGGGCCGGCCGCTAAGTAGCATGAGACGTATCATTCACCGTTATACAGATTGGTCAGTCCGGGGAGCCCGTCAGTCCAGCATCGCACCCAATGAAGGCAGAAGCAACAGTTGAGTGACAATATTAGATACGATTTCAGTTTTCAATTTAAAATTAAGAAACATTCCACACAAACAAGGCAATAGACCTTGTGAATAGCAGGACGCGCTCCCCTGGGTAGGGAACCAATGATCAGCGGCTGAGAAGGGACGGGGGCACGGCAGCAGAGGAAAAAGCCAACTGTAACACACTCGTAACTTAACAGACGAAGAATGCTCGGCTAGGGGGACGAAGAGGCATCCAGTACAACAGCCAGGGGAGGGGCACAGATGTCACCGCGATAAGCGGTCCACGGACCCCACACCCCAGTCCATTTCCGCGGCTTGCCTCTCGCTACATACACTGTCTTTTCTCTAAACATGCACCAATCCATATTTTCCTTCCACACCGAGACCGTGGGCGGCCTCTGGGAACCCCATAACTGAGCAATGTTATGTTTGGCCACCATATTTCCCAAAGTCGCCCACCGCGTCTGTGCCACATTATAATCGTTTGGCTCCCACACGTTCAGCAGGCATCTCCTAGCCTCTGGAAGCAGCGCAACGTGAGTGACTTCCTCCATTACCGCATGCACCCGACGCCAAAAGAGCGCCACCTCAGGGCATTCCCACAGAACGTGAAGGAAAGTACCCAGCGAACCACAGCCACGCTTACACATCCCATCCACGGAGAGACCCATGCGCATCCGGCGGGGACCAGTGACGTACACTCTATGGAGTATCTTTAGTTGTACGAACCGAAGGCGGGCTGGAATTGCCACCTCCCGCGGGGAGGCTATTGCCGAGACCCAGTCCTCATCATCTAATTCCAAACCGTCAGCCACCCAGATCTCCCTCAAGCGGGTCAACAGATCCGCCCGAACGTTAAGCTTTTTATAGATCAAGAAGATTGTGCTGTCAGGCACGTAGCCGTCTAGCACCCTATCCTCCACAAACAGCCCAGCCTTTCAGAAGCATACAGTGGAGTCGCTCGAGTCAGGCGGTCCTTCCAACCTATCGCGGCATTAGCAGCATGCCACACCCGTACCGCTATCTTTGTTGGGCCGGTCAACTGCACACCAGGAGACTTCGAATAGAGTGCTCTATTATAGTCCCCACCCAGGCAATAGCATTTTATCCATCTCGAACGCCGGGTTCAGGGCCGGCCCGTAAATCCCGTGGTTCACCGCCGCCAGTTGGGACGCCCAATAATAACGCTTGATATCGGGGAGTGCAATACCTCCATCATACCAAGGGAGTGTCAATTTTGTGAGAGCGATTCGGGGTCGCCCGTCCCAGAACAACCGCCTCTGCAGGCTCTCCACCTCACGGAAATAGCGGGCCGGTATGACGTCGAGTGTATTTTGCAGTGCATACAGGAATCGTGGCAGCGACATCATTTTAAACAACGCCGCGCGCTCGAGCGGCGAAAGCGGAAGCCGTCGCCACCTCGAGACGTCGGCCCTCAGTCGTTGGAGTGGGGGGAGTAGGTTCCGCTCATAACGGGCCACAGGGTCCAAAGTTATGAACACTCCCAGGTATTTAAACCCTGACAGCGCAATCTGGATAGGGCAGCCACGCGGAAGGAGAGGAGCGTCCCCAGAGAGAACATAGACGCATGACTTGGCCCAGTTAATGACCAAATGAGTTCAGAACATCGACCAGTACTATCAAAGACTCCCGGGGAGATGTGAGGTACAGGAGAATGTCATCCGCATAAAGAGAAATGTGGTCCTCAAATTCAGGCGTCCACCTAATGCCGCGCAATGAGGGCTCCCATCGCAACCAGGCAGCCAGAGGTTCCAAAGCAAGCGCAAAAAGGAAGGGTGACAGCGGGCAACCCTGCCGCGTGCCTCTTCCCAACCCGAAGGGCGCCGACACTCTGCCATTCACAACCACCTGAGCCAACGGTTCCTCATACAGCAACCTCACCCAACCGATAAACCCGGGGCCAAAACCAAATTTCGCAAGCGCCGCCCAAAGATATGGCCATTCTAGGGTATCGAACGCCATAGTGGCATCCAAGGACGCCAAAACGGCCGGTTCACGTATGTACCCCGCTCTGGCAAGCACTCCATGATGACGCCTCAGGTTCAGGGCCGTATTACGGTGAGGTATGAAAACGGACTGGTCCGGATGGATCAAGTCGCCGACGACCCAAACTAGACGGTTAGCTAAAACCTTAGCAAGAATTTTAGGCTCAGCATTTAATAAGGAGATGGGCCTGTAAGAAATACACCGATCCCGCGGCTTCCCCTCCTTGTGAATCACGACTATGGTAGCGAGACGCTGATCATAGGGGAGAGAGCCCACATCACGTGCCTCAAGAAACCTATCGCGGAGATGAGGCGCCATCTTGTCCGGGCGCAGTTTATACAGTTCAATGGGAAGGCCATTGGGACCCATGGCCTTGCCAGAAGCGATCGAGCGAATGGCCAAAGCAATCTCGTCAGGCGACAGTGTCGCATCCATCAGTGCCCTATCCGCCTCTGACAAAGACGGCAACACTATATCTCTCAGCAACAGATGAGAGTCATCCTCAAGACCATTCGAGACTGGAGAATATACGTCACGGAAATAAGTCGCGAAACATTCAACAATTTCCACAGGGTCAGTCACACGCACGCCATCCGCTCTCTCAATAACCGGCACCACTCGACTCGCTCTCTCCTTCTTGTCCAACCATGCAATCAATTTACCAGCCTTGTCCCCCACATCGTATAAGCGCCCCTGTTGCTCTCTACTCATCACTTTGGCTGCGTCAGTAACCAACGTTCTATAGTCAAGCTGCTTAAGACTGAGAACATTCGTATTGTCATTTCTAACCATCTTTTGGTTTATGCACCCTGGCAGCAGGTGCTTGTAGTGTGTGCACACATTTGTACATATGTATGCTTAACAATACCATTTGGCACAACTGGTCAGGTGCATCCTTTATGATCTTCTGCCTTTGCTTCATTGGTACTCACCACAGAGACCTAAACATACATAGTTTGAAATGGTACTTTTTACTATTGGTTTGGTGTAAGAGTGCTTGGATAGAAAAAAATAAAAGGGATGTGTGGAATGCTTGAATTAATCTGAGCCACTGGTATTTACTCAGGGCCACATTCCAGTGCATCCTTTTTTGTCTACTGTGGCACTCTAGACAGAGACCAGCATTTTTCAATTCTGACTTGGTCCTTCTCCAACAGAAAAAGTTCAGCATGAACTGCCATGCCAGAGTTCCTCTAGATGGAAACACAAGCAAGCCCAGACCAATGCTGGCCTCATTGGAGACATGCAGCTTGAGTCCACTAGCACAGTGAGCATTTTACCTCTGTCTTACTGTACCCATTGCACGTAAGATTTCTCACTTAGAACAAAAAAGAGTGATGTGTGGAATTTCCTCAATTAATCTCAGCCTCTGCCCAGATGCGGCTCCTGCACTTGCGGTGTTGTAGGATCAAAGCTCTCCCTCACTGAAGGGCTGAAACCCAACTGAGGTTGCTTGTGTCTCCGTATTGAGATTACATGGCCTAGCAGTTTGAGCTAGACTAATTTTATTGGAGTAGGACCAAGACTAGTTTACATACGGACTAACCTCATTTGGTAGTACAGTAGGCAAAATAATTATGCACTGGACTGTGGCCCATGTGATTGGCAGTGTCGTAGACTTTCACAAGCATTCCACCCATCATCTTTTGTAGTTTTAAGGTAAAGTGCTTAGATGCAGGGAAGCTCACTATGCCTATCCAATAATTGAGTGGTGATGCAAAATTTCAAGGAGCTAAGGAGTAAGACTTTTTCAAGTATTACTGTTGTCACAGACAGTGTAAAATGTATGTTTTAAAATAAAAAAAAATACATGACAAAGTAAATTATATTTCTTTCCTTAGTTTTTAGATGTTCCCTACCAGACAGTAGTTATGTGGACCATACCAAAAACTTAGTGGTCTTCAAGCCCTCCCTTTGCTTACCGCTATTCACTCTCATTTGCTTGATTCTTAATCAGTGCCTTGCCTTCCTCATCTTGCAATTGTCCCTCCCAGGGAGCATAGCTTCCGTACTATCCTTTTCATTGAATGATTTGTATTCTCATCACTTTCAGGGAACTATTCAGGGTCCATTTTTTCCTTACGGTTTCAGCTGTGCAAGATAATGCAAGTGTTTTCTCCCTCACGTGACTGCTTTGTTCCCCCCTCAAACACACACCCCATGTATGCTCTGTGTTCCACCTTCATTCCCCATTCCCCAGCTCTTCTATTGCTTTCTCCACCCGCTCCCTGGCTTTTCTTTTTAATATATTTCTTCCTCCCTACAGGCCCTCATTTATACTGATCCCGGGCCCCTGACAGGTAGCCGATAGGGCAATATACCTATTAATAGTGTTTTGGGGGTGAAGTTTGCTTTTGAGGGCGGCAGAGTGTGAGTGCTGTAGCAAACATTGCAAGAGCTGTTGGGTGTATTGTGAATCTTCTGTCAGCTTGAAAATTCAGTGAGGTGTAATATGCATTATTTTTGTATCACAATTCTTAATTAAAAGTTTTTGATCCTTTTCAAAATTAACATAAACAATGAATACCTTTCCCATATCTTAACAAAATTAGGAATTTAGTATCAATATCAGTGTTTCAAACATTGATAGTTGCATGATATAATAAAAAACATTATATGTTCACAAGAATGAAAGAAATATTTATACATCAACAGTAAAATCCCAAGTGTAAACTCATTGACATCAAATTTGTAAAATGTAATCGGTCTTCGTGAACTTATAGTACGACCCCATACATGGTTTAAATGAGCCAAATGAAATCAGCCCGAAGCATTGCACTCCTGTACCAATGGGTTATATGGTTATGTAAGTGTATCTTCTGCTTACTGTGCCATTTCACTGTTCTTTTAGTCTGAGATTCAGGTACAAGAACGCATCACCACACCTAAATGTAGCTTGACTCCCTGTATTGTACCTTAGAAAAAATTACTCTTTTAATAATAGAGTTTAGCTTAAATCATATTTCTTCATCATATAGCGTTTATCACTGACCACAGTCTTGTCTGAATGTTTGTTTTTTATTTATTTGATCTCCAATGATTGTAATTTCTTTTTTAATTCTGTACACTATCAATTTTTTTGCATATGGATGCAAATTCTAAAGTACAGTAGATTTAGTTAAAACGCCCAGTACATTTTCATCAGACACTTTATTAGGTGCCTTTATTATTTTTGTATGGCCGTTTTGCAGCCTGATATTCTGGTGAAAACAAACCGTAATTAGGAAATCTGTTTAAGTTACCAACATATCTGAACCAAAAACCAACAGTTGCAAATAGTTACATTCACCAGGCGAGGCCGTAGTGCCTTTGGATACAAAAACATTCAAGCAATGATATTAGTCGATTTATAGAAAATTGAAAAATAAATAATACTCTGTATATATTCACTGAAAAAATCGTAGGTTTCAGGCACGTTATAGTTAGAAATTAGCATTTTAAAAACCCTTAGAAATTCACTGAAAAAACCATAGGTTTCAGGCATGTTATGGTTAGTTGGACATTTCTCTCGTACAAAACCATAGAAGTTCCCCGCTATAGTTAGTTCAGCTAACTACAACTCGCGCATCCGCAATCCACTGCTGATGACGTGACATATGACATAATTCATGACATGGTCAGTGACATCATTGATGAAATCTCAAATGACATCACTGATGACATCATCCACGTGAAATTCTAATGCGCCTGCTCACACTCTAATATAACCTTTGATACACCCACTGTAAAATACAGACTACCATTTTCGAAACCTTCGACACACCAATACCAGTTACTACATGCGCACTCACTGATTCCTAGATCTACACACACTCATTCACCCATACAATCACTCATACATGCAGTCACTCATCAATACAACACTATCATAAGCAGTCATACATATACAGACACTCACACACCACTACTCATCCAGAGTTACTCACACACCTAATCAGTCATGCAAAGAATCAATCACACTTCCATTTACTGACCTGTATAGTTATACACACGGGGAACAACCTTTACAACGCAACTTTTACAACGCACTACCATTACAACGCATTTTTTACAACGCATAATCCATTACAACGCATGATATTACAACGCAGGACACTACAACGCATTTTTAAAAACTACCTTTACAACGCATTCCATTACAACGCATACTACCATTACAACGCATACCATTACAACGCATAATATTACACTATACTATCCAACACTTACCCTACTGATGCACCCCCTGGAGTTAGAATAGTAATTTTTACCCCTATACTATCCAACACTTACCCTACTGATGCACCCCCTGGAGTTAGAATAGTAATTTTTACCCCTATACTATCCAACACTTACCCTACTGATGCACCCCCTGGAGTTAGAATAGTAATTTTTACCCCTATACTATCCAACACTTACCCTACTGATGCACCCCCTGGAGTTAGAATAGTAATTTTTACCCCTATACTATCCAACACTTACCCTACTGATGCACCCCCTGGAGTTAGAATAGTAATTTTTACCTCTATACTATCCAACACTTACCCTACTGATGCACCCCCTGGAGTTAGAATAGTAATTTTTACCCCTATACTATCCAACACTTACCCTACTGATGCACCCCCTGGAGTTAGAATAGTAATTTTTACCCCTATACTATCCAACACTTTCCCTACTGTTGCACCCCCTGGAGTTAGAATAGTAATTTTTACCCCTACACTATCCAACACTTACCCTACTGTTGCACCCCCTGGAGTTAGAATAGTAATTTTTACCCCTATACTATCTAATACTTACCTTAAATGTAATTTAATATTATGCGTTGTAATGGTATGCGTTGTAAAGGTAGTATGCGTTGTAATGGTAGTGCGTTGTAAAGGTATTTTTTAAAAATGCGTTGTAGTGTCATGCGTTGTAATGTCATGCGTTGTAATGGATTATGCGTTGTAAAAAATGCGTTGTAAGTGCATGCGTTGTAATAGTGTGCGTTGTAACGTCATACATCCATACACACACCACATCACTTATTCAAACAGAAACCAATGCATACTTACTCTCTTATACAATCACTGATACAAGCACACACTCATCCATACAGTCACTCTCACAATCACTGACTCTCACATATAGTCATTTATACACTCCAACTTTCACATACACTGCCTCTTACATATGTAGTTACTTTGATATGTACTATTGAGACATCCATTCATTCACCAACACACCCATACACACATTATCTTGGCAGAAACATGTTGGTTTTGGCAGAAGGGAGATAGGGGCTCTTTACCTCCCCTAAATTTCCCGACCTTTTGAGTTTTAAATCCTACCAAGGGGCCTCAAGAATAAAACAATATGATGGTATTCCCCTTAAGTAGTTTTATTAGTATATGTCTGCACTTTTTTGGTCCCACTTAAGGAGAACATTCTTCTCTTTATTCTATATGATTTGTGGATGTCTGATTTCTTCACATTTTCTGTAACCTCACCACTATTCTTCTTATATACAAAAAAATGTTGCGCTCCGTCCAGTGTGTTGGTCTGCACCTGGACGTATGATGCGGCCCTATGATGAAGCATGACACTGCAAAGTGTGTGAGGGCAGTATTAAGACATCTGCTGTCTTTCTTGTTGTAGATCTCTTCCTCTTCTTTTCAATTGCCATTGAGTGTTGAGGCAAATTGTCCCACACTTTTGAAATCTTTACTTTTAGTAGTAGTATTTTTGTTGATTTTTGTACTTCTCTGTGTAGTGAGTTTACATGTCACTGACCATGTCATGAGTGATATGATATGGGAGGTCATAAGCAGTGCATTATGGGGGCATAAGTTCTAGTTAGCCCAGCTAACTATAATGATGTTTTTTTTTTAAAAATGGATTGTATTACTGACTGATTAAGTGTATCTTTTTGAATACATGGCTAAGTGAGTAATGTTTAAATGTGTAAATACCTGTATCAGTCTCTCACTTTGTATATAAGTGGCTGCATGGGTTGGTGAGTAGCTACATGAGTGTCTATATAGGTTATTAGTTGGTTTTTTGAGTATCAGTATGAGTGTCTTCATGGTGCGGTGGGGGGTATTACGTAGTGCATAGATGCATGAATGAGTGACTCACTGTTTGTATGTGTTGAAGACAGCATGTGTGCAGGACTGTATGGGTGGATGAGTGGGTGCATGGGTGTGTTAGTGAGTGAATGACTGTCTCAATAGTGTCTTCATAAGTAACTACATATGTTTTAAACTAGTATATGTGACTATTGGTGTATATAAGTGAGTATATGTGAGAGTGAGAGATTGAAAGAGTTCCTGTATGAATAAGTATGTGTTTCTATAAGTGATTGTTTAAAAGACTAAGTATGTGTAAGTTTCCGTAGAAGTAAGTGTGGTGGTGTGTGTATAACTGTATATGCAAGTAAATGGATGTTTGATTCTTTGTTAGCATGAGTGACTATGTGTGTGAGTAACTCTATGGATGAGTGGCATTGTGTTACAGGATGTTTAGGTGTATGAGTACATATGATGTGTGAGTACATGTATGAGTGACTGTATAGGATTGTTGGTGGATGTGTATGTGGATCTTAGAATTCCTGAATAGGTTGTTGTAACTGTTATTGGTATGTCCATTTTTTTGAAAATTGTCAGTCTCTATTTTTGAATGTTTGTATCAAAGGTTATATTAGGGTGAGAGGAGGTCTACCACTCTGTCACAAGGATAATGTCATCAGTGATGTCATTTGAGATGTCATCAGTGATGTCATGAGTGATGTCACTGACCATGTCATGAGTGATGTAATATGTGACGTCATCAGTAGTGCATTGCGGGCGCGCGAGTTATAGTTAGCTGAACTAACTATAACGGGGGAATTTCATTGGTTTTTTACGAGTGAAATGTCCAGCTAACTATAACATGTGTGAAACCTATGGTTTTTTCACTGAATTTGCAAGGTTTTTTAAATGCTAATTCCTAACTATAACGTGTGTGAAACCCATGGTTTTTTCAGTGAATTTGCAAGGTTTTTTAAATGCTAATTCCTAACTATAACGTGAGTGAAACCCATGGTTTTTTCAGTGAATATATATATATATATATATACATATATATTTTCCACTTGGCTATAACTTTGGCATCATTTGATGAATCTTCACAGGGACCCCCAGACCAAAAAAAAAGCATAATTTTTTTAAATTTTCAGTGGGAGTTGCGCTGCATCCATGTCTGCCATGGAAATGTTTTAAAAACATGTTTGTTATCCCCTCCCCCCCCCCCGGAGGGCAAGGTTTTTTAAATGCTAATTTTTTTTTTCTTCTTTTTATTTTAATTGTCTATTCTACAATATGTTTTTATTTTACAATTTTTTTAAAATAAACAGGTAAAATTTATTAGCAATACCTTTTTTTTTTTTTTTTTTTTTTTTTTTTTTACCGTGCGCGTACGGTAAGCGCACGTCTTGCTGTAATTACGTTAGATTTCTACGCTGTTTGCGTTCATTTACGCAATTTGCGTAGACGCACGTCACGCGCACATAGCGCGTAACGCGTACGCTGCACGCGCACGTTACGCGGAAGTGAAGGGGCGTGCCTGTTTTGCGCATGCGCGCGAGCGCGTGTCTTTTTTACGCGCATGCGTACTTTTGCCGTAAGCGCACAATAAGCGTACCGTAAGCGTACGGTAGGTCATGTGATCATGAAACAAAACTTTTGATTGGTTGAAACTACTTTCAGTTCTAGAACTCTCCTACACCACACCCATTCCCCTCATTTCTGCTTGTGATCCCTTAGGAGAAGGAGCTGGGTTGTCTTTGTGATATGATGGCAGAACAGCAGAGCCCTTCTGAGAGTGAGGCTTGCAGCACTACCTTGAGGCAGAGAGCGAGGAAACAAAAGACCTCTTACATATGGGAGTATTTTTCTTTTCCAGAAGGCCAGCAAAAGGTAAATGCACCCTTAGTGACTTGTAAGCTGTGTGGCCGTGTACTTTCAAGAGGGAATCCCGACAGGAAGTATTCCTTCGGGAATCACACCATGATGAGACACCTTAAGGATGTACACAGAAGGACACATGCTCGACTTACTGAAGGTAACCCTTCAGTAAATCAACCAAGCACATCCACAGCAGCTCAGCCTGGACCATCATCTGCAGTGCCGAGTCCTTCTTCTGCAGGTCAGGTGAGCCCTTCATCTGTGGGGGGAGCATCTCCTTTTTCTGGTCCTCTGGAAACTAACCCTCGGTTTCTGAGGGTTGAAATACGGTGCGCCACTTGTCATGATCTAATTTGTTATAGGGAGACCAGTATTTCCCTAGTGAACAATAAAATAGATCAGCACACTTGTCGTACCGTCTAATATTCCCATTCTTTCTTTCCTCTGTCCCTGCATGAACACAACGGCTCTTTTAAGAGCCAACCTTACCTTTCATCTATTTTTTATATATGTTTTTAAAAACTTTTTTTTTTTTTTTTTTTTGAAACCGTTTATTATATTTTAAAAAAGTTACAAGTATGGGCCTACAACCATCCGGCCGGCCGCTAGAGTGGCAGAAGCATATGACATACCTACAGTAAGAGTCCCTTGGCGGTGCAGATTGGTAAATCAGGAGATATCAATAGCGCAGGCCACATAACTCCAAGCCCACAATACGGTTTCCTTTTTTCAAAACAGAACAACACAAAAAACCACACCCGCAAGGCAATCCGCCATCCAACGTGACGGCACGTGCTCCTTAAGTGGGGGATCCCAACCAGCAGCCAAACTCTGAAGAGGGGAATGGGAATAGATCAGGGACTGGGGAACCACATGCCCACGGCTGAGGGAGGGGGTCGGCTAGGGGGACGGAGCTGGTGAGGCAGCCGGTAGCAGTGGCGGCTCACAAATACCCCCGCGATAGGCGTTCCAGGGGCCCCAGATTTTCACCCACGCCCCAGGCTTACCCCTCGCCACATACACTACCTTTTCACGAAACATACACCAATCCATATGTTCTTTCCAGGCCAACACCGCCGGGGGCCTCTGGGATCCCCACAATTGAGCAATGTCACGCTTAGCTATCATGTATCCCAGAGTCACCCACCGCGTCTGCGGGACCGAATAGTCATTTGGTTCCCACACATTCAGCAAGCATCTCCTCGCTTCAGGCAACAGCGCGACACGCGTCACCACACGCAGGACCTCATGCACACCACGCCAGAATCGCTCCACCTTTGGGCACTCCCACAGAATATGCATGAAAGTTGCCAAGGCACCACAGCCACGCTTACACAATCCGTCACCAGCAAAGCCCATACGTAGAAGCCTTGGCCCCGTCACGTAAACCCGGTGGAGGATCTTAAGCTGGACGAAGCGAAGGCGAGCCGGGATGGCCACCTCCTTCGGAGAGGCCACCGCGGAAATCCAGTCCTCGTCGTCCAGTTCCAGCCCGTCGGCAACCCAGGCCTCGCGGAGACTAGTCAGCAGGCACGATCTGTCGTTGATCAGTTTTTTATATATAAGGGAGATCGTGCTGTCTGGGACATGGCCATCCAGCACTCTGTCCTCCAGGGGGGAAGACTCCGGAATGGACGCGACATCAGGGAAGACGGAGCCCAGCGCGTGGCGGACTTGTAAGTACCGAAAGTACTCACTGCCTTGCAGCTGAAATTCCGTCTGCAGCGTCTCAAAAGTTTTGAATCCCCCCCTCGTCCAGAGATCTCCCACTGTGCTGATTCCGATCGTGTCCCACTTCTCGAAGACCTTCGATGTCCACAGGGAGCCCAACCTCTCAGACGCATATAGCGGTGACGCCCGGGTCAAACGGTCCTTCCACCCCATAGCTGCATTAGCCGCGTGCCAGACACGCACCATGACACGCGTCGGTCCCGTCAGACGGGAGTCGGGCGCGCCAGAGTAGAGCGCTCGATTGTAATCGCCACCGGGCAGGAGCATCTTGTCCATTTCAAATGCCGGGTTCAGGGCGGGCCCGTAAAGGCCATGATTAATTGCAGCTAGCTGGGAGGCCCAGTAATACCGTTTAATGTCCGGGAGGGCAACCCCCCCATCGTACCACGGGAGCGTCAATTTAGCCAGAGCAATACGCGGCCTCCCGTCCCAGAACAGGCGCCGCTGCAGGCTCTCCACCTCACGGAAGTAGCGCGCCGGAACCAAGTCCATAGTGTTCTGGAGCGCGTACAGAAAGCGCGGCAAGGACATCATCTTAAACAAGGCCGCTCGGCCAAGCGGCGAAAGCGGGAGACGCCGCCAACGCGCAACGTCCTCCTTCAAGCGCTGGAGGGGGGGTAGCAAGTTCCGCTCGTAGCGGGCCTCCGGGTCTAGAGTAATATATATACCCAGGTACCGGAACCCCTGGGAGGCAATCTGGATCGGGCAGTCCCGTGGTAGGGCCGGAGCCTCCCCGGAAAGCACATATACGCAGGATTTCGCCCAGTTGATGACAAGGCCTGAGTTACGACCGAAGGAGCGCAAAACATCAACCAGGACAATCAGCGAGTTACGCGGGGAGGCGAGATACAAAAGGATATCATCGGCGTAGAGGGACACGCGGTCCTCATGCTCGGGGGTCCAGCGGAGACCACGGATAGAGGGGTGCCACCGCAGCCACTCCGCCAAGGGCTCCAAGGCCAGTGCAAACAGGAGCGGCGACAAGGGGCAACCCTGACGCGTGCCCCGCCCCAGCGCGAATGGGGCCGAGACTCGCCCATTCACCACCACCTGCGCCAATGGGCCCGAATACAACAATTTGACCCAGCTAATGAATCCCGGTCCAAATCCAAATTTCGCCAGCATCGCCCAGATGTATGGCCATTCAAGCGTGTCAAACGCCATGGTGGCGTCTAAGGACGCCAAGATGGCCGGCTCCCGCACAAACGGGACACGCGCGAGCACCCCGTGCAAGCGTCGCAGATTAAGAGCCGTGTTGCGATGGGGTATAAAGCCAGATTGGTCTTGGTGGACCAAATCGCCCACCAAGCCGACCAGCCGGTTGGCCAGCACCTTGGCGAGGATTTTGGGCTCCGCGTTCAAGAGCGAGATAGGCCTATAAGATGTAACCCGCTCACGGGGTCTCCCCTCCTTGTGGATCACCACGATTGTGGCCAGACGCTGGTCCGGCGGGAGGGAACCCTGCGAGTGGGCCGCTAGGAACATCGCGCGCAGGTGGGGCGCCAGTACATCCGGTCGCAGCTTGTACAGCTCGATGGGGATACCATTGGGGCCCATGGCCTTGCCGGATGCGACCGAACGAATAGCCAGGGCAATTTCGTCCGAGGTGGGAGGAGCGTCCAGCAAATCCCTGTCCTCCACCGTAAGGGAGGGCAGCGCGATGTCCCGAAGCAGGGCCTGGGAATCTTCCTCCGAGCAGGGAGAAACCGGGGAGTACACCTCGCGGAAGTAATCCGCGAAGCAGGAGACAATGGCTTCCGGCTCGGTGACACGCACACCATCCATCCCCGCAATCAAAGGAACCACACGACTCGCTCTCTCCCTCTTGTCCAACCACGCAATCAATTTACCAGCCTTATCACCCACATCATACAATCGCCCCTGTTGCTCTCTACTGAGGCCCCTGGCCGCCTCCGTGACGAGGGCCCTATAGGCCGCCTGCTTGAGGTGCAGAACATGCAACTTGGCGTCCGTTACCCCGCTCCCCAGGTCACCCTCTAGTTCCGCAATTTCGGCCTCCACCCGGGTTACTTCCTCCCGCTCGCGCCTCCGGGCATGGGAGATAAAGGAGAGGGCCTCCCCTCTGAGAACTACCTTAAAAGCCTCCCACAGGGAGATGGCCGAAGGGACAGACCCCACATTCTCATCAAAGTATCGCTGTAAGGATTTGATCAAGTCGGCACGAATAGTGGGGTCGCGCAAGTACCAAGCATTGATTGGAGCCACCCTGCCCTCCCCCCTCGGGAAGACATCGAAATGTAACAGTAATGGGGAGTGATCGGAAATGCCACGCGCCAAATGGCACACCTCTCCCACCCTCCCAGCATAGGCCGCCGGGACAAGGATGTAATCAAGCCGCGAGAGGCTACCATGGGCACCCGAGTGGAAGGTGTATTGCCGCTGTGCGGGATGCTTTAGTCGCCAGCAATCCACCAGGCCCAATGTATCTAAAAGGCCGGACAGCCAAGCCTGTGCCCGGGGGAGGTCCCTAGGGGGATGACGATCCATAGACCCAGAAACTACCGCATTGAAGTCCCCCCCCCCAACCACCAGCAGGCCACCCGGAAGGTCTAGGAGGAGGCGCCCCAGGTCCGCAAATGTAGTAGATTGTAACCCAGGCGGGACGTACACTGATATAAAAACAAACACTCTACCCTCCATTCTACCCACCAGAACAGTGTAACGTCCCCTCTCATCATGGCGCACCTCATCAATCTCCAACGGGAGCGAGTTCTTGATCATGATACCCACCCCCCGCGAGCCCGAGGTGAAGCCCGAGTGGGCCACCAAACGATAGCCCCGCCGATTCATGGCATGAAAGGAGTTACCTATAAGGTGTGTCTCCTGCAGGAAGATAACATCTGGTGAAATACGTTTCAGGTACTGCAGGACCACACCACGCTTAATCCTGTCCCCCAGGCCGTTAACATTCCATGACAACACAGTCAAATCCCTACCCCCCATCATACGTAGAAGCAATCAGTCGTCCCCCACAGAGCATCTCGAGAGCAACAATACAGGAAAGGGCTTGCCTTGCGGTGCAAACAAACAACACACCCCCCCCCACCCCCCCATCCCAACAGAACTCCCCCCTCCCTGCACCCCTGCATGAGCCCAGACAGCCCCCCCAAAGTGCAGTGTGCCTGTCGCCCCATAGATGAAAAACTAACTAGTCCCCCAGAGGAGGAGGGAAGCCCCCAACAGACCCCGCACGACCTCCATAGGAGGGGAACATACACGATCAGTAAATGGTAAAGGAATGTCGTCCAGAGCAAGGCCTATTATTCACCCCTCAGTTCTGATCCGGCGGGCCCTCCCCGCCAACCGCACCCCCCCCACCCCCTCGGCCCCGATCTCCAGGCAGAGTGTCCAACCAGTCCCCAGCCGCCTCGGGTCGGTCAAAAAAGTGCGTGCGACCATCCACCTCCACCCTTAGCTTAGCTGGAAAAAGCATTGAGTACTTAAGGTTCAGGTCCCGTAGGCGACGTTTAACTCCGAGAAAACTCAGTCTCTGTTTTTGGACCGCCGGAGTAAAGTCTGGGTAGAAATGCACATCCATGTTATCAAGCTTGACCGGTCCCTGTTGCCTGGAGGTCTGCAGGATAGCGTCTCTGTCCCGAAAGTTAAAAATCCGGGCAATGAGAGGCCGCGGCGGGGCACCGGCCTTAGGTCTGCCCCCAGGGACCCGGTGAGCACGTTCCACCGCAAAAAGCTTACTCAGCCCCCGGGGCTGGAGATGGGTAAGGATCAATTCTTCCACAAAAAGATCTGCCGCCTCCGCCTCTCGTCCCTCCGGCACCCCCACAATGCGAACGTTATTCCTCCGGGCCCGACCCTCGGAATCCTCCAGTCGCCGGTCCATCAGGGCGCTCGCCTGGCCAAGCCGGCGCACCTCCTTTTGGAGGGCCACCACGTCCGTCGTGAGGCTCGTTGTGGTGTGGGCCAGGGAATCGACCCGGTCGTTGGTTTTGGACAAGTCAGCCCTCACAAGGCTAACATCCACAAGGACCGAGTCTATCTTTTGCGCTAGGGTGTCGAAGCGCTGGTCCACCGAGGCCTTCATCTCTGCGATGGCGCCCATGACGTCCCGGAGGGTCAGATCCACCGGCTGAGCAGACGCCTCCGTCGGGCCCGCCGGGGATGTGCGCGATGCCTCCGGAGATCCCTTCTGGAGGGTGTAGCGGTCCATACTGTTGGATTGATGCGCCGGGCCACGGCGGGTCGTCTTCACCTTCGCCCGGTCGCCATCTTGTTTTGTGGACATGCCTGCTCTCCCACCGTCGTGCCAATCTCCTCGAAAGGGCCGATAAACCAGTTCACGGGTTCCGGGGGGGGAGGGCGACCACTGGACCGCAGGACGACTCACAGCCGGCGGGTCAGCCGGGCACCTGGACAAGGCCACACCACCGCACCCCGCTCCGCAACCCTACCTCGCTTGAGGGCAAGGAGGGCGCAAAAGCGAAAGTGAAAGCGCGGGATACGCGAGTCGCCCAGCCCTGCCCGCCGCTGTTGTTCGCTTTGTCCCCGGATCGCCCCACTACTCCAATCCGGGGGGCCA
The DNA here is from genome assembly GCF_964204655.1 of Triturus cristatus. Lineage (NCBI taxonomy): Eukaryota > Metazoa > Chordata > Amphibia > Caudata > Salamandridae > Triturus > Triturus cristatus. Next base: position 297,878,556 of record NC_140589.1, read on the forward strand.
GCGCGGAGAAGGCCGCAACCTTCAATCGGTGCTCCCACCAGTGTCCGGGGTCCGATTCGAAAACGAAAAACAGGTGGCGCCTCAGCTCGGGTTCACCGATACAGTCCCCTCAACAAGGACAGGATATAGCCAGGATTAATTCAGGAGGTCGTGGAGGTCCTCGGGAGCCTCGCACCTACGCGGCCATCTTGGTTGCGCGCTAGGCTCCTCCCCCTTAAAAACTTTTTTTAATTTTTTTTTTTTACCGTACGCGTAATTTTTTTTTTTTTTTTTTTTTTTTTTTTTTTTTTAAAACACTAAAAATCAATTATCACATTACAAGGTCCTTGAGAGACTACAATGAAAAACTGAAAATGTGATTGTAGAGAAGTGGAAAAAAGGGACCATGATATTATTGACTTACCATACCCACTCCAAAAAATATTTATTCATTTAAATTTTTTTTAAATTGCTTTAAAAATGGTTCTAGTTTTCGAAAATTTTCTATCTCAATCTGAAAAAAAAGAAAAAAGTATTAATATTTAATAAAACATTTTATAATACAGTACACATATTTACATATTTTTCCCCAAAAAGTTTTGCCTTTTTTTTTGCTGTTTTCAGAATATATTGCACTTCACTATAAATTGTGAAAGCAATTGCATTCATCATTTAACAGCAAGCAAAAAAAAAATTTACAATCTCAAAGATTGTTTTAAAAAAGCCCACAATCTCTTTTTGCATAAACATAACTTTATAGAAATGCATAATATTCTTAAAAAATATCATCTAATATCAATACTTATTTCTTTAAAATACCGTCTGATATTTTTGTTTCAGAAGTATAATCACAATATTATATCTCAAATAACTCCACAATACATCTGGTTCCATTTCCTTTAGGCCAAATAGTAATTTTAAAATTCTATTTTGATTAAATTTCCAATGGTAATCCAATAAAAAACTAAAGTTTAAATTGTACAGATCTCACCGATTCTCTGTAACATTTTGGTTTCCGAAAGATTTATTAGTAATTAAATAAGTCCACAATAGAATTGTTTACCTTTCCGCATGGCCAAATAGTAATTTTAAAAATCATTTTTGAAAAAATTTCCAATGGCAATCCAATAACATTCCAAAATTTAAATTGTGCAGATGTTACCGATTTTTTTCTAAATTTTTGGTTTTCCAAAGTTTCATTAAAAAATGGAAAAATTCCACATTACAATTGGTTACCTTTCCATTAGGCCAAATGATAATTTGTAAAATCTTTTTATTTGTAAATTCCAATAGTAATCCAATAAAATGGTAAAATTGTTTTGTCCAGATGTTGCCAAATCTCTCTAAAATTTAGGTTTCAGGAAGATTAGATAGGAATTTGCTAAATCAAAAGGCAAACGTTGCTTAAAAATCAATTGGGAATCATTACACAGTGTCCAACCTTTTTCACATTTAAGATAAACTGTGTAATGACCAGAAGTTACAGTAGGTCCATCATGGAAAATTATTGCAACAAAAGTTTTTCCTGAAATTGATAATTGCTGTCCTGTAAACTTCTTTATTAAAGTATCCAATTTTGAACCATCAGCTCTACATCGTTGCATCATTAAAATTACATACTGTCCGTATTCCTTTAAAATTAACGTTGAAAACATGTCAGATTTACACTCACCGCATTGCATGCTATGATTAGCATCTTTAACTAATTTAGCAAAAGTGACTGTTTTACTCTCTGGCAATGTTAAATAAATAAACCTTTCATTATCAACATTAGAGCCACATATATTATAACAGTTTTCACAACTATGTTCCCATTTATAAGAGAGACCAAATACATTTTCAATGGGAAACCCTTCTTCTTCCAGTACCTGAAGAAAATACATCAAGAATTCCTGTGCGTCTTGCTGTACATTTTGAGAAAACTGTGTTCGTCCTGAACATACATCTAAAAGTTTTCTAATTTCAGTAGCACTTCCTATTTGAGTTTTATCATTACTCAGCTTTTCAAAAAGGAGACTCAACAGAACAGAATCTTTTTCCATGATTTACTATTATCTGCTCTTGCAAACTTTCCAGATAAAATGCAACATTCAGCACTACATTTGCGTAGCAGTTGACACCAGAGCTATTTTCAAAATGACATCCTACAACCTGTTCTTCATTTTCCTTATTCTTTTTGCTTGCAATTACATCACTCCTCTTTTTTTTCCTCCTCTCTACATCTTCATTACAGATATTCTCATTTCTCCTTTTACGAGAAACTACACGTTTCTCCAACACAGGATACTGACCTAAATGAGGAGCATAGCTTCTTCTTAATCTATTATACTCCTTTACACAATTTGTATCAGCACTAACTTTTGAGTCATCAAAGTCTATCATGAATAAACCTGATAATGTTTTCACTCGTGACAAAGCAACATATGCCATACCTTCTTTGAACACAGTTGAACCAATGTTCACAAATGCACAATCTACAGTCAATCCTTGAGACTTGTGAATAGTTACAGCATATGCTAGAGAAAACGGAAACTGCTTCCTACGTACATATAAATCTTTCACAAGCATGAAACGAACTGTACAACGACAAATGTCTTTAACTTCTTCTATCTGATCAAATTTTATTTTTAAACATTCAATTCCATCTTTTTTCTGATAATTAATAAAACCCACAACTCTTCCCATAGCTCCTTTAACTAAACCTTTTTCAACATCCAAATTTCTCCTTAAAAATACTCTACAGTTCATGCAAACATATAGATTTTTTTCTAATCCAGCTGTTTTGGAAATGTTCTTCTCTAGTGAATCCAATTTATTTTTCAGTGTGCCTGTTAATGTGACAGTAATTCTTCCATCCTCAATTTTGTCCACTGCTTCCAATTTCCTGATATCTTCCTTTTCCAATTTCAAAAGCTCCTCATTGAATATTGAGCATTCACGTAGAGTTGGCATTAAGCAGATGACACTTTTCTTTTCTGCAATGTTCTTGTATATCTTCTCTGCAACTATTTCTTCCTTTGGAAATAAATTATGTAGCAGCCGACTCTGTAATGCTTTTTTGCCAGCTTCTGTGAGTAGTCCAATCCTGATATCTTTCAGAATACTTCCATATTCTTCATCGTTTGCTTGCCTCATATTAGTAGTAAGTTCCTTGTACTCAAAGAAGGACCAAATATTTTTATTACCGATGCTTCCCAATGACTTCTTCGTGTCTTCATGTGTCACAGTATTAAACACTGGTTGTCCTTTAACTGGAGTAAGTTGCAAAAGATCTCCATAAACTATGACGTGTTTTCCTCCAAATAACACGTCATAGTCTGTCTTCAGAATTTGCTGCATTCTTAAATGCACAAAGGCAAGCATTAAGTTCGATACCATGCTCACCTCATCAATAATGAGAACTTGCATCTTCTTCAATACTCTTGAAACTTCCAAGCATGCTTCTCCAGTTAGCTTGTTGTATTGTATTTTGTTCTCATGCTCCACTGGTAACATTAGCAAACGATGTAAAGTGATTCCTTTTATGTTATATGCTGCTAACCCAGTTGGAGCAGTAACCACACAAGACAAAGTAGAATCCGTTTTTTGCTGTAGGTAGCTTCTGATGACTTTTATAAGGAAACTTTTTCCAGTTCCAGCTTGTCCGCTTACATACATCCTGATTGGATGAAATGATGTGCATGAGCACTCTTTTTTTTCATGTAGAAATCCGTGCTCAATTTTGTTTCTGATCTCTTCATAAATTTGTTGCTGCTCTTCGTTCAGTTGTCTTTCCAAATTTTGTAAGTCTATAAATTCTTCTTGAGCTTGATTCATAGCCGTTTCCACTTCATTCATGGCTATTGATGCTTCATTTTCAACGATTGGTTGTCCTAGGGGATCTTGACTGAGTGTTCCTGAACTTTGGCTGTCCTGAGAACTGTCTCTAGCTATTTCTGCTGCAATTGTAGTTTCCTGTTCAATTTCTTCATTTAACATTTGCAGATAAGTTGAGAATGTACTGCATTGTATGCTGTCTTTGCAAGCATTAAAAGAATCTTCATAGCTTTGAAATTCTCCCAGTAGTTCATCCTCTGTACGCCATGGTTTAAACAGCTGTAAAAGAGCCAAGTAGTAAAATTCCTTTTTGTCAGTAGTGTCGCAACTCAGCTTCCTGTGATTTATCAAACTTCCTTTTGTTTGCTTCACCAAACATCCTTCCTCACCAATGACTTTATATTTTCCATTGTTGATGTCTTCTGTGGCTTTCCGTGAATAAATGTAGTTCTGCAGCACTTCATAGAGACACATGTTCTCCAGATGATGACTTCTCTTGGGATAATATGTGTCCAACATGTTTGATTTCAAAATATCTGTACTTTCTGGGTCATTTTCGGCCAAATATTCAATTTCTCCAACAGATTTCAGTACCCGATTTCTCATTGCTGCAAGGCCTAAACTTGCCCAAATTATTCTTCTTGATTTCGAGTAGAGACTTGCAGAAGATAACCTATCTGAACATTCGTAGGATCCAATTTCTCGATGCGATAACATCTTCAAACTGAAACTGTACAGCTTCTTACTGACAGTTTTCTCGTGAGAAATCTCTTCCCACATTTCCTTCAATTCTGTTTTTTCTGATTTCGTAATGTAAGACGTTACATATCGAGCAACAGCAATGGAATTGTCAGCTACATACTGTATATCCATGTTAGCGTTCCACATGGATAAAATGACTGGGTTGTAGTCATTTATATTTTTTGATTCTTCTTTTCTTTTAAGGTTGTAGGTATTCTTAGGTGATTTTCTTGTGATAGTATGTCTCACAGATGACATAAAACTGTTAACTCTTCCATTTGAAAGAACAGGTCTAGGAAATCCAAATCGACATTTAGTGTAGTATTTATCTTTGCTCTTGTATTTCCGTCGACAGTATTTTCCACACCGATGACTTTGGAAACGTAAAACTTGCTCCTTTAACTTTTTCTCTTCTGTGCTTTTTGGTATAGCACATGTTGCATATTCTTCAATGTAAGATAACACTGCTTCATCAGCATCTGTTCCAAACTTTGGGGCATCCTTGATCCACAACAGCATATGAATATGAGGAGCACCTCTTGCCTGGTACTCTTTTCTCCAAAAGAAATCCACTACTTCTCCTAGAGGTGGATTTTTTTTATTGCAGATGAACGACATCATAGCCTCAAATCTATGATTGAAATATCTGCAAACATTAACCGGATCCAATGAGCACAGTTCTCCTGCTGTCTTGTATTCGATGTTTTTAATGTTTGAGTTTGCCTCTCGTAGAAAATCCAGTAAATCATCCCAAGCGTACTCCGCACAGCTTAGGGTAACGAACCATGTTGGTGTTCCTAAATTCCGTAACATGCATTTTAATTCACCATGGCGTCGGTACCAATATTCATTTGTCCCACGCTGACAAGCCATCAGATTGATCAGTTGTGTTTCCAAATGATCATCTCGGTGCTGCACTTTCTCCATAAAATCCTTAGCAGACACATTTTGTAAATGTACTCCACTTTTTAAAATGTGATTTACTGCATAAGACAATGCAGACAAGTCGCTTTCAAATAAAAGATGGAACAAATCAGGAATACTTTGTCGAAATCTGGGATCTTCAGCATATAGTCTTGTAGTCCGATACTCAGAAGCTGGAATCTGTTCCGGACGTTCATCGTATCGTCCTCCTTTTCCTTTAGGAAACAGCTGGGGAAAACATCGAGCTTCCAAGCTCTCCTCCCATACACTCACGGGAGTTCCTTTTGCTTTCTTCATCTGAAATAGATCAATATTGTCTCCCATAGCTTCTTTTGAATGAAGAGGATGTATGCTAAAATGTTCATAAATTTCTTCTTCCTTTGACTTGTCCACTTTTTCAATTTGTCCAGTTGGTGTTTCTGTGTCTTCTTGTAAATCTTCTTCTTCTTCTTCTTCTTCTTCTTCTTATATATAAATTGATTCATACCATTTGTTATTCCTTTTCAAATACAAATTTGCTCTTTGTACTTTCCGTACATCTACCAGCTCCTGCCAAATCTTCTTATTCTTTGTAGGTACACCATTAACCAGAATAATTAATGGTTCAGTTTCCAAAGTATCCGCATCAATAGTTTCCATATTTTTTTTTCAAATCCAAGGGCAAATACACCACTCTACCTTTTAAACCTCTCAGTAAATCTGAAGGAGGTAATTTACCAGTTTTGGGCTCCATACGTACTATGGTCTGGAACGGATGAACACATTGAATGAGTATAGACTCATATGTATTTAATTCAGAAAGTTCAGCAGGAATAGCATCCAATTCTAAATTATTATGTACAGCTCTGGTCGGCATTCTATTTTCCTCTAACTTGTTGTAACAGTATTTACAAATACGCTGATCTTCACCCAATTCAAAACAATTTTCAAGAAATATATATGTGGCAAAATCCTTCCACTTATAATTATCTTCATTTTCACTTTTTCTGTAGAGATCAACATTCCTAGTTTGTTTTCTATAAAGAGTTCTGCGGCAACAAATACAAGTAATATTTGGTCTTTCATTAGAGATTATTGCAAATTTTGTTATGTGATCATTAAATGTCTTACTTACAGAGGGTTCTACATTCTCTTCCACTTCTTCCTCATTTACTGTGTCCTTTTCTGCACTGTTTTGTTCAGGACCAAAGTAACAAAACTGAATTTCATCAACAACCTTCTCTACATCTGATACCGTTCCACGGAACAGAGCCCTATTCAATTCATCTAACTTTATTGCTGGACTTTTAGCAAAATACAACCGTCTCACAAACTTTCTCATTTCAGTATGATGAACAGCCAGCATCCTAAAATGATGGAAAACACTATTACACACTTTTCTAGATAGACAAGCCAGAGAATGACCCTGCAAACCAGTATTCTCTCTCACTCTGCATGGATCCAGACTTTGAAGCACCTTAATCTTCTGTTTTACACTTTTTTTACTATATTCTCTTAGAAACTCACGAAATTTATCAATAGATTCCTGACGCACAGTGCAAATACTACTACAATTCCAAGTGTACACTGGGGCTTTAGGACGTTTCCCCATAGCCTCATCCGCCATCACTTGTACCTCATCTCTTGTAACCATTATCTCCTTCTCCATTATGCAACCATTTTTCACTTCGTAAGCACGACCTCTGGTGTCAACTGCATGCAGCAAACTATTACTTTGAAGATAACTCTCTTCATTAAAAAAAGGTTCACTACTTGAACTATGCATCCGTTTTCCTAAAAACACTTTACAAAAGTTTGTTCTGTTCACTACTCTTTTCCTTTTGCTTTGTGATTTCAGTACATTAACCATTTTATCTAATGTACGCATCCTATTCAAAATTAAAATGAATAGTTTCCTTTTTAATTCTAATGCCTTTGCTGCAATGGCTTCAATTTCTTTTTTTTCTCTTATAAAACTTAGCCTTTTGCATATATTTCTTCACATCCTTTATCAAATTGGACATAACTCTTCTCTGAAACATTTTTCTACGTATCTCTTTAAACGCTGTTTTTCTATTTATGTAAATCTTTTTAGTTGCAGAAGGTATATTTGCATTAACTAAATGCTCAATTCTTTTCCTCTCCTTTTCTATTGAAAACATTTTTTCCAGTACAGACATTATGTACATTTTTCCTTTTTTTGAATATGTTCTTTAAAAAATCTTTTGTTTGCTTACCAGAAGATTTTTTCTTTTTCCCAACATGAGCATCTCCAACTAACTTAGGTCCTCCAGTTGTCTTCAAATATAGGTTTTTTTTGTGGTCTTTCTTTACTCTGGATTTTGTAGGCATCTTAAATTTTGTTCACTGCTCTTCAGCAATACCTGAAAAAAACTTAAAAAAAAATTCTTTATTTTATTTAAATATATTACTACATTTGTTTTCACATTAGTCACAAAACGAAATTTCTTTGCCAATTTGAAAGCACACTTACTGCTCTTTTTTTTGGCAAGTGATAAACACTTTTACAGACTGACACATTATGAATCCACTTTTCATATTTTTTAAAAAGCACATGTCCAAACTGCTTTTTCAGACCAGCACCATTTGTAACCTGGGTGACTGCCTACACTCCAGCAAGGGCAACCAGCCTTAGTGATGCTGAATGTGTTTGCATTACTGACTGAAACCTCAAACCCCACTCGCTTGTGAATACTGTGCATGATTTCACATGGTAAGCAGCTACCTGTGTGCTAAGAGTCAGCTTCTGCACCAAAAAATGGCTCCCCCTTTCCATCTAATGCAACTGTGAAATCACCAGAGCAATACGCAATAAATCTCTGCCTGTAATTCCTATTTGCACACAGAGTCATGTTTTCACATTAGTCACAAAACGAAATTTCTTTGCCAATTTGAAAGCACACTTACTGCTCTTTTTTTTGGCAAGTGATAAACACTTTTACAGACTGACACATTATGAATCCACTTTTCAGATTTTTTAAAAAGCACATGTCCAAACTGCTTTTTCAGACCAGCACCATTTGTAACCTGGGTGTCTGCCTACACTCCAGCAAGGGCAACCAGCCTTAGTGATGCTGAATGTATTTGCATTACTGACTGAAACCTCAAACCCCACTCGCTTGTGAATACTGTGCATGATTTCACATGGTAAGCAGCTACCTGTGTGCTAAGAGTCAGCTTCTGCACCAAAAAATGGCTCCCCCTTTCCATCTAATGCAACTGTGAAATCACCAGAGCAATACGCAATAAATCTCTGCCTGTAATTCCTATTTGCACACAGAGTCATGTTTTCACATTAGTCACAAAACAAAATTTCTTTGCCAATTTGAAAGCACACTTACTGCTCTTTTTTTTGGCAAGTGATAAACACTTTTACAGACTGACACATTATGAATCCACTTTTCAGATTTTTTAAAAAGCACATGTCCAAACTGCTTTTTCAGACCAGCACCATTTGTAACCTGGGTGTCTGCCTACACTCCAGCAAGGGCAACCAGCCTTAGTGATGCTGAATGTATTTGCATTACTGAGTCCAACCTCAAACCCTTAAACTATTCTTTTATTATACCAGTACACCTTAATTTATTGTGAAAACATAGTCCATATTATTTTACTTGTTCCTCACATTTAAATTTCTCCCAAAACAGAAAATAATAAACACAACTTCAACAAAAAGAATTTCATTTCTATTATTCATTTCTTAATTTACCATATACATCCCCTCTCAAACTCTAAACTCACCTTTAAAATTAGTTAGTTGTGAAAGAAATGTGGCACTCAAACAGCAGATTATCAGAGCCAGGATCTCTGTTCTTTACACCTCTCTCCTCTCAGCAGAACCAGATAATGGCAAACTTTCCCTCTCTTTTTCCACACATATACATGTTAGTTTCAAATCTCAGTGCTTGCCCCTTTTTTTCAAATGTAATCACACATTTTTATTGGTTGAAAACCAACCCTTTTCCAAAAGTACCCTTCCCCCAACTTGACTTCTGCCTAGTACCCTTCCCCCAACTTGACTTCTGCCTGCTACCATAGCAACAGCTCATGGAACACTGCTGTGTGGAGTCAGGTCAGAAGTTCGCCAAACAATGTTTCAATTCCACAGAGCAAGAGTGCTTGACTTTTCAAACCTAACAGCAAATCCATAGTACTGTTCTTTGGTAACACATTTTTCTGTACCAATACAAAACATGCTTCTATTGATTTACACATACAGCCTAGTTTTTATTCTAAAATGGTATGAAACAGCCAATCAGTTCTTTTTTTTATGAAAAAAATATGTATGCCTCCATTTCCAAACTGTCTTTCTTTTCATATTGCCATTCTACTGAATTACACCTCCTGAGTGCATCCAGTTCTCCTTTGAAGATGTTCACAGTGTGGATTGTAGGGCACAGCTATGTCTTCTGGAGTGAAAAGTTTGCAGAGAAAACAGGTATGGTGAGAGACCTTGCTTTGCCAAATGTAGACATTAAATGGATTGGTCAGAGAGGGTTAAAGTGGCACCAATTGATGCCATTGGTGAAATCCTTCATGCACATCCAACACCCTGACCTCATAATAGTGCACTGTGGTGGCAATGACCTAGGCACTTTGACTGGGGTAGGTCTGGAAATGCTTATGAAGGACACCTTTGCACAACTGTTTTCACTTTTCCCTAAAACTGCCTTTGTGTTTTCTAACATATGCCAAAGGCAAAAATGGAACTGGTCCAATCATTTCTGTCCGCAGATTGACAAAGCAAGAAAGCACGTCAACAAATCTGTTTCTGCTTTCCTCCGTGACTATGGTATGGGTTCCATTTACCACAGCAACTTGCGTTACGACATGCAAGACATTTATAGAGGAGATGGTGTGCACTTCAATGATGAAGGGAACAGAGTCTTCCTCTTGAACCTTAGACTCTGCATCGGTACTTACTTGTAGGTACCACTAAAAAATCACTTCATAAACACAACGGCTCTTTTTAGAGCCCCCTAATATCTAAACACTTAAATCTGATTTTCATTTCTTTTGTTATTTTTTTTTTTACCGTACGCTTACCGTACGCGTACCCCGCGATTTTTTTTTAAATCAATAAATGTTTTCTTTGTACTTTTCTGTCCTTCTTTGACCCCCTTACAAATGTTAGGGGGTCTGTAACTCTCCTCCTTGCCCCCTTTTCTTGTTATCACTCTTTTTTTTTTCTGAGTGAAACACACGAAATGGCGGCCGCCGCTTCCTGGTTTCGACCGATTCGAATGTTTACTAAGATCTAACAGCCAATCAGAATCGCGCTCGCGCACGCCACCGTACGCGTACGGTAAGCGTACCGTAAGCTGGCTCAGATATATATATTGATTTAAAGGCTATTTTCTCAGAATCTACTGAACAGATTTACACCAAACCTACAAAAGGCACTTCCTTGACCTGAGGACTACCTCTCTGCCAAATTTCTAGTAATTCTGTTCAGCCGTTCGGACGAATCCCCCCGAGACTTTCAGGGAAGGAGCGGAGCGTAGCGCCCCACCTATTTTGAAAAATTCGCGAGGATTCGTCGACCGGTGCCAAAGTTATTCAAAATAGAATGTTGCGGATTTCCTATGGAAACGTGGTCCTAACTATAACTACCTACTGGCGACCGCCAGTAGGTAATGTGATATCATGTGATCAAGATCCCTAGAGGATCGAAACGCGTCAGGCGAGTGAGAGGGTGCAAGGGAACGGCACAATAAAAGAATTTGCACTCATCTGTGGTCCGTCCTCCATTGGTGTTCAACGCCAGAAGCTGTAGCAGTGTTTGGGGTGGAATTCATAGGTTTCAGGGGTGTTATAGTTAGCTGGACATTTCCCTCGTACAAAACCCTAGAAATTCCCCTGTTATAGTTAGTTCAGCTAACTATAACTCGCACCCCCGCAATGCACTGCTGATGAAGTCACATATTACATCACTCATGACATGGTCAGTGACATCACTGATGACATCTCAAATGACAGCACTGATGACATCACTCATGACATCATCCATTGAGTATGTGTTTCTGAACAGTTTTAATATGTTTAATATATATAGGGAAAGGCCTGTTGAAGAATAAGTGAGTGTACAAGTGTGTGTGAATGGATGATTTTCTAGGTGCATAACTGACTCTATAAGTGAGTCATTAAATGTATCTTACTGCAGACTAGTGACTAAACTGTGTGAATGTCTGTATCTGTCTGTGTGTTGGTGTATAAGTGGCTGCATGGTTTTGTGAATAGCTATATGAGTGTCTATATGGGTTATTCATTGGTTGTCTGAGTATCTGTATGGGTGCCTGAGTGTTTGTGTGGGTAGGGTGTGTGTGACTCTGTGACTAGATGTGTGAGTGGGTGATTCACTGGGTGCATGGTTTTAAAAGTGCATCTGTGATGGACTGTATGGTTGGGGGAGTGTATGTATGGGTGTGTTAGTAATTGAATGTATATCTCAGTTATACATGTGTCACTAACTACATATGTGAAACGCAGTGTATATATGTGTAAGAGTATATAACTATCTATATGTGAGAGTGTGTGATTTTGGGAGTGGCTGTATGCGCCCTAGTGCAAGGATATCTGTGTCATGTGCTGTTTGTTTTTTCTGCACGAAGACACAGAATTTGTTAGTATTTTTATGAGTAAGTGAACTTGAGTGTGTTTAACTGTATAGGTGAGTAAATTGGACTGTGATTAATTATTTGCATGACTGACTAGATGTGTCAGTACCTCAATGGATGATTGGCGGTGTGTGAGTGTCTATATAGGTGTATAAATGTAAGTATGAGTGACTGTAGAGGTGAGTGAGTGGACATGTGTGTACACCTAAAAGTCAATGAGTGGGTGAGTAGTTATTGGTATTGGAGTATCTATGGTTGTCAAAATGGCCGTCTGAAATTTTGAGTCGGTGTATCAAAGGTTATATTAGGGTGTGAGAAGATGCACTAATTTATCACATGGATGACGTCATCAGTGATGTCACTGACCATGTCATGAGTGATGTAATATGTGACGTCATCTGCAGTGCATTGCGGGGGCGCGAGTTCTAGTTAGCTGAACTAACTATAACAGGGGAATTTCTAGGGTTTTGTACGAGGGAAATGTCCAGCTAACTATAACACCCCTGAAACCTCTGGTTTTTTTGAGTGAATTTCCAAGGTTTTTAGGTCGAGGACCGTCCGGTCTGCTAAAGGCAGAACCGGAAGTCGGAGATTTAATGATTCTTAGAGTGGCTATTTAGCCCGCCTCTCTTTTTGCTTCTCCTCCATTGGCTGGCTTCCTAAACGGAGGCCAGCCATTGGAGGAGAGAGCAGTCCCTCCAAATAGGCTCCGTCTTTTTCAGATTCGGGGGCGTGTTGCGTGCTGTTCTTTCCACTTTTTAGCCACGCCCTATTTCGAACAGCAGGAACACGCCCCCGAATCCGAAAAAGTTTTGAAGCATCCATCCGCCATTTTTTCGCTATCGTCTGGCCGTGAGGATCTTCTTGCTGTTGTGCGTCTTGTGCGTCGAGTGCATGAATGCGTCTGGCGTTTTCCAAGAAGCTGTTTCACCTTCCGCAGGTCGGTGCTGCTCGTTGCCGGGTGAAGGGCCTGGGGTGCTCAGGGCCCGGGGAGTTCCCGGAGCGCGAGGGCACAGCGGTTCCTCGCCCGCCCTCTTCTCTCGTCCCACCAGGAAGCACAGGGCTGTCCGGGCAGCGAGGCCCGCTCTGCGCACCGAGGCCTGGCGCCCACCTCTGGAGAGGCCGGACGGGGGGCAGAGGTGCGGGAGGGAGGTAGAGGCAGCGGACCTCTATCCCGGCCTGGACAGCTGCTACGCAACAACTGTACGGGTACTGAACGGAACGCAAGGAAAGCCCCCACCATGTACAGTCCAGTGGGGATTGAAACTCCACAGGCCACCGATTATCCCCGCGCGCCTCTCCGCAGTTCTCTGAGCGCTATGCGAACGGCCAGGGAGGCCGAGTAGATTATTCCTCTTGTAAAGACAGCAGCAGCGCGTCCAGGCAGCTTGTAATGGAGAAACAGGGTGAAATCCGGCGAAAGGGCCAGGGAAGTATGCCTCCCTGCTAGGCCCCCTCCGGCTGCTTACCATTGCTCCCTTCTGATCCTGTACAGCCGGGGTCCCGGGATGCTCGTTACCTCCAGGCTCCAAGCTGCCCCGTGCCCAGAGAAGGCCTCTCTTACCAAGCCTGCCCCGGTCCGCGGTTCTTGAAAACTTTTTCGCTCTCCCTTCTTCTTTTCCTGTGTCTTGGAGAGCAGCTCAAGGGACTGGGCAGCCAGAGGGAGGGAGGCGCATTCCAGAGCAGGAGAATTTGGAGTATGATCAGGGCGAGTCCTACTCCGGCAGCAGCAGTCCCGCCCTTCACGCGGCACACAGGCGGGTCAGACCTCACTCTCTGGGTGTCTCAGTACTGGGGAGGACCCCAACACGCTCGTTCTCACCTGGATCAATGCACATTAGACAAAATGTACTCCTCCAGACCCCCTCCCCATAATAGTTATTTGACTCACTCAACCTCCTGAGCTTCCTCCCTCCCTCTCACTGTATGCCTAATTATAATGTTGTGCTGGTATCTTTATGCATCCTTATCTCCTGCTATGTAATGCAACTCTTTTTCCTTTGTGTATGCAAACCGCTCTGATACCCCCGTGTCTAGCTAGCGCTATATAAAACGTATAGAATTGAACAGAACATCAGGCCACTTACCGTCCATACTCACGGGCAGGGGACCTTTCAACCTTTCTGTGCAGAACACACGTCCCGCATGTGCTAGATATGTAATGAGAGGCGTTGGGTGGTCCCACCCAAATCAGTGTCTTCCCGGGGCACGCGGGCATCGGCCGCATGACTGACTTTTCTCTGCTGTGCCCAGCATCTGGAGACAGACTGACGCAGAGCACATAGCGCCTCACAATGGTGCATCTGTTGGCGCTGCAGGTACACTGACGCAGCCACTCTCACAGTGCGGACACAGAGTTGAGAGGACCGATATACATTTACAGCTGGGCTGTAAAACTTGCAATGAGGCATCAGGAATACGTGCACTGCAGATGCAAGAGCGGCTATCCGAGGCGGAGAGATGTGTATATATTAACAAAACGACATGCTTATAGGCAGGGGTCAAAATTAAATTAAACCCATGAAAACCTATGCTGCTCACTCTTCCAACATGCGACCATGTGTGTTCATTTCTAGGTTGGTGAAGTCTGCCACACTCTGTAAATTGTATGTGCATGTGAAACTGGTAGTATTTCTCGGGTAAAATTACAGGAGTATGTCACACAGCCCCCTGCTGCCACGCGCCATCTTCTGTCACAGAGAGCCGGCAGGATTATTGGGGAAGTAGTGGATCTCTCTGGTAAAATATGCAAAAAAAAAGCTAATGCCAATAGAAATGACAATGCCATTTATTTAGGGATACAAAAATGATAAAAAAATAATGAGCAATACCAATAGCTCTACCTATAATATTGCCGAGACCATTGCATTGTAAATGCTTGTTTAAATGCTAATTCGTATCTATAACTTTTATCTCTGAAGATATCATGTTTAATGATTTTGACTGGATTTCTATATTTTTCAAATTCAGTGTGTTATTTCATTAATTACGTTTTTTTTTAAATACTTTTTTAAATGTATTTTTTCAATTTAATTCTTTTAAAAATAAAAAAATATTATTTGAACTTAATGGGTTTTTCAAACATATTTTTTTATATTTTTCAAAATATTTATTTAACTATATGTGCAAAACTTTATTTTATATATATTTTTTCCATGTTTTTGGATCCGCGCAACGTTCTCGATCCCTACGCGATGGCATCTGCGCATGGTATGCGTCGGGTATGTGGTTAGTGCGCGATTTCAATGCGACCGGTACGCGACTCCCAGCCTATATGCGACATGTTCGATGTACGTAACGCGACGTTTACGCGCTTCCGCGATGCGTCATCTGCGTCTATGACGCGGTGGGTGCGCGGATCCCGCGAAGTATTTAACATTTAAAAAAACATATTTATGTATTTCATGTGAATATTAATTGAAGACAAACTTTAAACTAGTCTTAAAAGTAATATACTTTTACATCTACTCATATTTCTTTTTAATTCAATTTCGCGGATGCGCGCTGGGTGCGTGCTGCGTATGTGCAGGGTGTGCGGATCCCATGTGACCTGCAAAAAAAGAGATTTGATTGGTTCATTACACTTCCTGTTCTAACTACTGAAAGACCCCACCCATTTCAATCATTCTTCTTTGGAGAACCACCTCTTTGGAGAGAAGAAGATTTTTTACACTAAGTTTACACTTAGCTCTAACTTTTTTCAACCAAAAATGGCTTCAGGGCAGCAGGCATCACCTGCATCACCTCATACTTCTGAGGATGAATTTTTGCCGGAGTTACCACGCAAAGAACGTTTCTCTTCAGTGGTGTGGAATTTTTTTACTTTTCCCGAGGGGCAGAATAAAACCAATGCCACCTTGGTCACATGCAAGATTTGCAAAAGAGGTCTATCAAGAGGGGATCCTAACAAGAAATACTCTTGTGGCACGGCAAGTATGATGAAGCACATGAGGAGCCTTCATCCAAACAATCTTGCAAAAGAAGAGTGCCGACGGATGAGGAACACTTCTGCTCCTGCGCCATCCACCTCATCGCAGCCGAGCACATCAAGAGTGCATCTATCATACCAAACCTTGGACATCCGTCCTCAATTCCAATTTTTAAAAGTGCTCTGCACTAAGTGCAATAAGACTTTGTACTATGGCGAGCAGTCGATCGATCTGATCTGCCGCCGCCAAGAAAGTCATATTTGCTAGTTCTTTTTTTTTTTTACTTTTTTTTTTTATTGTTCCCTGAAGTCCATTCTTTGATTTCTCCTGGTTTTTTTTTTGTTATTTTTTTTTCAGAAAAACCCAAAACATCACAAAATTGTTAGAAAAACCAAAAAAAAATATAAAAGAAGAACGAAGAAAAAAAAAATTTCTTGTAAGAACTAACTTTCCTGGTTTAAAAAAAGAGCTACATTTCTTTGTTAGTGTGTGAAAGTTTAGATGAATGTATGTGTAGTACGTAATTGACTGAATGAATGCATTAGTAGCGTATGGTGAATGTATAAGTGCAGAACTATAAGGAAGTGCTGCAGCATCACACAGTAACCTCTTTAACTGCAGTGTGCTGTAGTACTTCCGAAGCACAGGGATGCAACATATGTGCATAAATATGTTGCAAATCTATGCTTCTGTCTGCACGGCTGCTTAAACTGCAGCCATGTGGTGACACAGGCACCATTGCACCATAGTGCAAGGATATCTGTGTCATGTGCTGTTTGTTTTTCTACAGAAAGACACACCTTCCTGCACAAAAACAATGAGAAAATGCATTTTTCTCCTTCAATGTATGCTGAACATTTCAGCATGCATTGAAGATATAAAAATGTGGAGAAATTAAAACAATTCTTTGTTGTGCTTTCCTACACCAATTGTATAATGATGCACCATTCACACACATATCGAGATTTATGATTTCTGATAAATCTAGACATGTGTCTTGTTCTATGAGTATTAAGTGCAATCATGCACAACAGCACTTATAGAACACCCTTTCAACACAAAGTGGTCTAAATGATGAGGTTGTATTTACATGGAGTATAAAAAGTGCACTGAGTGCCTTTTCCTCTATTTGTAAATATAAAAGAGTATCTTGCACAATAACTATGTTACAAAAAGTGACATATTTCCGTTTTTAAATTTCCTTGCGAATGATAGAAGGTAAGCACAGAGTTTTGTCTGCAAAGATGTTCAAAGAAGAATGATTGAAATGATTGCGGTCCTTCAACAGCTAAAAAGGTGAAATATTATGAACCCCTCAAATGTCTTTTTTTTTGCAGGTCACATGATATCTGATTATGGTCAGATTTCCAAACTACATAAACAGAGTGTTCATAGAAACGTGTTTCAACTTTGTAGCTTCTTGCAGGCCTCTTCATTCTGCATATTGAGACTTAGTTAAACTTACCTTCACAGTAATAGGAATAAAAAATGGTATTCATTTTTTGCTGTTTTTCATTGCAGAAATGGAACTGGTCCGATCATTTTTGTCCACAGATTGAGAAAGCTAGGAAACATGTGAATAAATCTGTTTCTGCTTTTCTCCGAGACTACAGAATGGGGTCCATTTACAATAACAATCTGCGCTTTCATATGCAAGAGATGTATAGGAGAGATGGAGTACACTTTACTGATAAAGGAAACAGAGTCTTCCTCAACAACTTTAGACTCTGTATAGGTACTTACTTATAAGTACCAAAAACTCTCAATGAACACAACGGCTCTTTTTAGAGCCACTCAAGAACAAAACACTTAAGCTTAATATTTATCTCCCAACAATTTCCTTTTTTTTTTTCCTTGGATCCGCGAACCGACCGTGAGAGGATCCGTGCATCCAACGCGATAGGATGCGCGCACCATGCGCGCATTTCGACATTTTTTTTTTTTTTTAAAGGGACCCTTCTGGGACCCCCTAAGCACCTCTAGAGGGTCAGAGTATTTCCACTCTGCCCCCATTATATGTTTACACACTTATTCCCCTTGCTTCTACCGAGGCAGAAAATGGCCGCCAACAGTTCCTGGTTTCGAATGTAGAGAGACACTCGACAGCCAATTAGCATTCAGCGAGCGATCGGCAGGGTGCGCGCTCGGTTCGAGGAGGGTGCGCGTACGGTGCGTGTACGGTCCACGGATCCTCCGCGGCCATAGATATCACTAACTTTTTTACCCTAATTTTCTCAGGAACTACTGAACGGATTCACACCATATATGCAAAAGGCACGAGTCCGAACTGAGGACTACCTCTTTGCCAAATTTGGTGTCATTCCGTTCAGCGGTTCGGGCTGTAGCTGCGACAACAGATCCTATGGGAAATTGCATGGGGAAAACACGTTTTGAGACCCCCTTTTTTCTCGGCCCCCGCGTGACGGATCACCGCAAAACTTTCAGGGTCGGAGCGGAGCTGGCCAAAAGTTTGGAAAATTTTGCGAGGATTCATCAACCGGCGCCAACGTTATTCCAAATAGAATGTTGCGGATTTCCTATGGAAAATAGGTCCTAACTATAACTAGTAGATTATTTATATTTATATAAATATGTTCTCCAATACAGAGATCATTCAAGGGGTTGTTCCACCACCAGTTGATTTATTTTCAGTTACACATTTCACATTTCGTCTGACACAGCAGGCTTGCTCACAGATGTGAGCAAGCCTGCTGTGTCAGGTGAAACAACCCCTTGAGTGATCGCTTTATTGGAGAATTTGAGGTACAGTGCGCTCTGCCGGCAACCAGTGATCCACCTGCCCCGGGCGGGGAGAGAGAGAAGGAGAACATTGTATTATATGTATATGTGTTTGTGTATATATATAATATATTCCTTGTTTATTGCCCCCCGCCCCATTGTGAGACAAAACAATAAAATTACATTCTGTTCACTCGATGAATAGAAGTAACTATGTAGGATACCTTCCGCCTTTGCTTTTTCTTAATAAAATGTATTAGAAAATTATTGGACTAGAAACTGTGCCTTTATGAAAAAACCTTGGTTTTGCTTGATATTGCCCAGTAATACAGAAATTGGTTGGATGGTAAGTCTCTACATCCTTCACCACCTGTCCCAAGAGTAGCAGCACCGCTGATCGACTTCTTGGCGGCAATTACCCATGAACACGGGAGTGCAGAGGCTGCAGAAACTAGGTCAATGATCTGGAAGCACACAGTGGTCCTGGACATGGAAGCAAAATTCCACTCCCCAGAGCAAATAGCTTGCTGCAGGGGGCAGACCAGATCACCCTCCCGATTCACTTTCCATCCATGATTGTCGCTACTTTCTCCACCCCAGTATTTTGTGGGACTGAACCACAAAGCTGTAGGACAAGACATCACCTCATTTATTTCTCTTCTCCAATGTCTATGGGGGAGAAACAATTAGTGTGCCGTTGTGCTTCTCTGGCTCCTCCATAACTGCCTCTCCTTTTTAATCCACAGTCTAAACTTTCTTTTCGGTTAGATCATATTTTGGATGCCATCTGCTTTACCTTGCACAAAATGATGCAGTTTTAGCAGACTTCAGGACATGTACCACCATGAACCTAATTTTCTGGATTTCGAGATTGCATCTTAATGTATTTTGGAAATGAATGGTCATTGTCATATTTTGTTGTTTTTTGGGTGGAAACGTTCATATTCTGTATATAGCTAATTCCTCTTTTAGGTATTTTTTTATGGTCCATATCGGCAGGTTTGATGGTAATCTGTGGATAATTTGAGCATGATTTTGGGCTAATTTTACACTTTTGTGAGTCGGATTTATGGTTCACCTGGTCCATTTTATGACTGGTTTGAATGCGTTCTGTGCATCCATGAGACCCGTTCCGTGCATTTCATGCTGCTTAAACACATTTAAAAAAAAACGAAATTTGATTGTGTACGTGTTGGGTTAATTTTATGTTTATTAAGGTCCATTTCATGAACAATATTGATGTCATGCATGCACTATGCTCTGCTATTGGTTGTAGCAGCACCTCTCTCCAGTCTCCAGTGCTTTGAACATCTGGTTTTCAGAGACAGAATAAAATTTGCAGTAAACGTGTGAAATATTTCTGCTTTTTGGGAGCATTGCTATTCACAGTCTCATTCACTTGCTTTATAAAATAAGTCCTATTAATTTCACTGTTCTTACTATGGTGTGAGTAGTTTGGTTTTGTGGACAGTGGTTGTGTATCGCAGTACGTTTTCATGAATTCAACACACAATGATTTGCTTTCTTTTTGATATGCTATGCTTTTCTTAAATTGACAATGCTAACGTATCAAAGCCATATAGATTTTATTGACTTCTCAAACACCTTATTCTACAACACAAATTTGTAATAATTCCTAAATAATGGATTTGACCGGACCACAGTGCACAACAAAATCAGCACTTTCTTCATATCATTACCCTCACATAATTTTGTTCCACAACGTTGGAGTTTAGTACAAACATGAGATACACGTTTGCTCTCTTTACCTCTTGGGGGTCAACAAGCCTGGACCTCCTAGATTCTGTGTCTCACGGTATTGTGTCCATTACTCATATTGTTTGTTTTTTCTCTGGCAACCTCATGTTGTGTAGGCTGTTCCAGCAATCAGTAGGTGTTCATCCTGACTGCCCATTTAGAGATGTTTGAGGTGTATGCTCTCCTTCATTGTTGAGCTATAACCATATTGACTAATAAAAGTGCAGGCCCAAGAAATGCTTTTAAATTTTGGTTCGCACCAATGTCTTATAAAATATTTAGTAAGGTCATGGATATTTAGCAATGGCAATTGATCTGTTGCAAATTACACCCAATATGCTCTGCATCTCCAACGAGAACAGCATATGATTGTACAGTTCCACACCATCTAGGGGAGTTCTCTTTTCTTTATTTAGCATATAATACAAACTGTGTATCACCGCCCATTCACCATAGTCTGTGTCTAGTGCAATATATTCGGTGCAGGCAGTTAAATTGGATTAACCGGTACCCCAATGATCTTGCAATCTCCCTAGAATCATCTTATTTTATCTTCAGTGGTAGTGTGTTGTGAACACCTTTACTTTTTGTGGCTCTAGAGGCTCAGTCCACCAGCTTTCCGTGGAAATTTGCTGCAAAAGTTCTGTAACAAGCTTGGACTGATGTATGTTGGCATGGAGAGCCACCTAATGCCACCTTCGAGATGCCATGGAACTGGACACAGTGACCAACCAGGAAATCGAGGGGCTGATATTTTACAGAGGAAGATGCGAGGTATGAGGGGTGTGCTAAAGGACCACAGTTTGCATAGAAAGGACTGAGCTGTACATAATGGAAATAAGGAGTTTCACATGGGTGATTAGACACTTTGAGGGTTGGTATCGTAGACTAACTGAGTTAACGGCAACTAGCCCAATCAACTGGAAACGGAGTGCAAACTCTATTTGTGAGAAGATTTGTGCTCCGTGTACTTTGGAAGGTGAATGGAAAACAGTGTTGTGAATTCCCCAAATCGAAAGGCTCACCCAAAAGGATTTCCTTAGCCTCCTAGGGGATCTTACTTTTCACACGGACAGGGGTTCTCGTTCATTTAGACCCAGGATGTTATGAGCCAGACAACCCTGCCAGAAAAGCTCTTAGCTGCCATGGTAATTAGTAGATATGTGCACCCTCATCCTGGCTAATTAAGGCCGTAGACCTATGCAGCTGTTGGTGTTTTATACTAATAGGTTATTTATTATGTACGATCCACATACAAACCATGTGTATCAGAATGGTGGAAATATAATCTCAGCAGGTATAAAATAAGATGAACATTAGTAAACCCAAAGCATTTTATATTGCCCATCCCAAACATCTGTAATGAATTGGCCAAAACCCTACCTAACACCTATATCCATAATATTATCGGCCTCGTTATTAATGTATTGGCTGAATGATTAATACTTTTCCTGCCGTTGAAAAACAGCCCTTGAGCATTTCCACCCAAATGACCCGTCTTTGTGTCTTCCCCTACCAAATTCTTTGGTCTCTTTTTATACCTTTCTCCCCAATGAATCTCCATGGAGAGGAGAGGAGAGGAGTTGGCTTGCTGTTTCTTGTATCTGCACTACAGATCAAACAATGCCTCCGTTTAAAAAGCATGCAAATGTATTGAAACATGCTTCCTTTCACATTTTTTGTCCACTGGTCTGGATGACCGTGGCATGTTACTCCTTTAAGGTAGGCTCTCTGGATAGCAGGATGGAAGTGTCCTCTCTGTTGCGTTTGATGTTTTTGTCAGTGTGACTAATGCTAACGTGCTTCTAAAAATAATATGACAATTGTGCACACTGTTCTCTATTATCACCATTCAAAGTATTAGTTCCTAAGCCTTGCACGTACACATCGTAACAAGTTAGTACACTGATGTTTGCCATACAATTAGGCTGATTTGTATGTAACGCCCATGTGTCAGCAGATTGAGTACTAATAACTGGTAGTGATCATACGTATTTGTAGTGTGGGGTTATAGAAAATATAATGTCCACTGTCACATTACACGTACTCTGCTGTTATTACAAACCCCAGGGTTTTAGTGGATGCCATTTTTCATGGGCAGGAGTACGTACCCTAAGGACCCAACAATTCATCTATCAGTCACTCTTTTGACAGAGACACTCTGTCATGTGAAGTTTCTCAGAGTGGTGGTTAATTATGGGTCTAGATAGCTCAATAAGAGAAAGCCGAAGCTTCCTATCAAGCAGCACACAATGTTCATACTCTACTACTTAGTACTAATAAATAAATAGTCCTTTTTTTTTTTTTAATCCATATTTTATTTTGCTTAAAAAAGACCTTCGGCCACAGCTCATATAATACATTGTCCTAAAACATTTATCCCCACCCTGTACATAATACATGGAGCATGTTCTAATGCGCTTCATTTGTGTAATATATTTTGATGCTTGTGGGGCCAAGTGGCCCCTGGCCAAGTGAATGCTTACTTAAACTTTGGTGCCGTTATCCGTTGCCCTGAGCTAGTCACCAAAGAGTGGCACGAAGTCCGATCTCCAGAGTCTTGCGAAGTCTTGTTTTGCCAGCACAGTTTCGGTCCCACCAAAGCATGATTCCCTCCCATTACTACCAGGTCTTCCAATAATGCCAGGAGCACCAGCAAGGTGAGTTACTGACCGGTCTGCCAGCACCTCTGATTGGGTACCGTACTCCCTGGACCTGTATTGAAAAGTCACTTGATGCCCCCAATCCCATAAAATAAATTCTCCCTCCTCACTGCATGAAAAACATTTCGGGGGGGCATGTGCCACAGCCTTTGTGGGGTAAAATAGGTACAATGTTAAAATGTTAGTCGAATCAGTCGAAGTTTAGCTGAAATAACAATAGTTTATGGAGCCTTTAGGCATCCTGCCATTCAATCATCCATTGACCCGACCCATTTATCACATTTCCTCCTAAGAGCAGTGAATAAATCCAGTGTGTTAAGTACTAGAGCATTATAAATGCATGAGATTCCCCCTTTGCTTTTACTTATAAGGAGGTAAATTCTGCAATCTCTTCTAGTTCTTGCCAGTGCGTTTCTAAGGCATGCTGCAACAGAAGGTATTGGTAGAATTATAGCCTATTGAGGTCAATCTCTTCCTGCAGCTCCAAGAAGGATTTCATGCATCTGCCTGACCAGATGTCATCCAGTTTGGAAATACCGGTAAGGTCCCACTTCCCAAAACAACTGTGCGCACTGTTTGAGCCAAAGCCCACCCATAATGGTGTCTCTGATGTCAGCTTCTTATCCACCCGCATCCATCTAAGAACCGCCCTCCAGCTTTGAAGTTCTATTTTCGTAACTCCTGGGAGAGCTTCAGGCACAGGATTTCCTATGTAGGTCCCATTATTCCCGCCCTCCCCATCATTGTGATTTTTGGATTGATATGCCAGGTCATCACGATCTCCTAACAGCCAGTCAATCAACACTATTATGTGGGCCTGACCTACTAGTAAAGCTTCATATCCACCATCCTCCTATCTCTGTCATTGCAGACTGTATGCATTTATCCATCCCGATGTGTGGAGTTCTGTTGTAATTGTATTTATATAGTACTTACTACCCCAGAGGAAGCATTAAATTGCTTTTCAGTGAGTAGGACGCTTCACCGAAACCCACAGTGGATTAGTGGTCCCAGATAAAAGCCAGTTACTCAGTACAGACATCTGTAAACCACTTAAGTGGGTCAGTACAGACATCTGTAAACCACTTAAGTGGGACAGGGAGAAGAAGTGTTGTGAAGTTCCTATAACTCTATATAGGATCTGCGCGCTTAGACAACATAAACTGTGGGACTGGTGTCCAGACTGCTTCCAGACACCCCCACCGGGTGTGTTCGCCTGTATACCAGCTAGCTCACAGTGCCACTGTAAACTACTCTTACCAAAAGAGACTAGTTCCTGGTAACTATTGAACATGACAACCCTGTCCCTTCAGGGATCGTGGATAAGGTCCTTGTAAGTCCGAGAGCTAAACGCTGGGCCACGGTCAGAATGTAATTTGCCAACTGTGTATGTCCCTATAAAGACTTGCAGATCCTTTATAACAGTTCGGGAGTCAGCCGAGCGCTGAGGCCAAATCCACAGGAATCTAGAGCATGAATCTACTGCCATCAAGATGTACTTATAAGCCCCATCAGATTTTAAGGGGCCTCAGTGTCCAAATAGACACAAGCGAGAGGTTTATCTGATATTAGTAGTAGTGTTTGCGTTGGAAGTGCTACAGTGGAGCCCTTCATCAGCTGACAGATATCGCACTTGAGGACAAATGTTTTTGTCTGTTTTGTTAATCCTGGCCACCAATAGCGTCGTTTCAGTAGAGAAACTGTCATGTTAATCCCTGCGTGTGCAGAACCCAGACCCTTGTGGGCAGCTAGAATCAAACCTAATCTTCGATCCATGTTTGGTATTACTCTATCCCCCACTCCTGGAATTTGAGCTTATGGAATATTTTTTGCATCTATCTTGTAGGAGTACTTAAGTGAAAAGCCTTTTGCCACGGCTGAGCTGTCTTTGCATGAAGCAATGACCGCTACATTATCTGTCTGTCTATTCTCATGCTAGAACAAGTGATTGCAGCTGCGGCAGCAGTACGAACTGTCGCCTTGGCGGCTTCATCAGCCAATGAATTCCCTTCAACATGAACTCTATCATGTTCATGACTCAACGTGTGTATCACTTGAGCTCTTGACAAGTCTTTTTCAGCTCTGTCAATTGTTCCAAAGCAATTTGTGATTTATTGTGCAAGCTTTAAGTCTTTAAACCCATTCTGACCCCAGTAGTGAAGATATTCATTATAAGACTGGACACAGTAAAATGAATCGCACACTATAAGTGTTGGGAATTCCCGGTCCGTATTTATAAGTGCCAGTAATAGAGCTTTTAATTCTGCCAGTTGTGCTATGCAGTCTCCCAGAGACTGCGTCTTCGTACTGCTAGGATGGAACTTGCCTTCCTGCATACGTCCTTTTACAATAGCACAAGTTCGCTGTATTGCTGTTTACTAACTATGGCAGGCTGAGCAGAACAGTCAGTGTAAATAATATATTCATACGGATCCAGAGTCATTATTTCAATGTCTAATTGAAAAGTCAGGTCTAATTAAATCGTAGAAAGGTTTTAATTTTTCTGTGTAATCCAAAATGTATGTTCTGGCAAAATTTAGGAATCCCAATATGGATTGTAAATTTTTCTGAGTTTTTGGAGGTTGAAGCAGTGCACGCTTGTCTAAAAAGTTAGCTGATAGGCTTTTACATTCAATTGATAACTTGTATCCCAAAAAGAGGACATTGAGGTGGGCTATTTTCGATTATTTTATTTTTTTAAGCTGAATTTGTAGCCCTCAGAAGTGAATCCCAAAATTATGTTGCTCACCCTTGTCAAATGATCCAATAAATCATCATCTGTCAGATAAATATCATCTACATAGGACAAGGCCTCTTCATCAAAATTTTGAAGCAACTCTGTTACCCTTACTGAGAACATCCTGGAGCTATTCTTATAGCCTTGAGGCAGTC
The DNA here is from genome assembly GCF_964204655.1 of Triturus cristatus. NCBI lineage: Eukaryota > Metazoa > Chordata > Amphibia > Caudata > Salamandridae > Triturus > Triturus cristatus. The sequence continues at coordinate 297,904,614 of NC_140589.1, forward strand.
AAAAGAATTGACTCTGAGAGCCTAAGTCTGAGAATGCTCTCAAATATCTGTTTTCAGGCGCTATATTTTGGCAGAAAAATCCATTTGATATATCTAATGTTGTGTTGTATTTTTTCCGCACAATGTTATTCATTAATGCAGCAGTGTGTGCATTCTGTACAGCAAATGTCTTTGTGCATGTGTTCAGATGTCTGTAGTCTAAAACTAGATGGTATGAATTGTCAGGCTTCGTTACGGGGAAACAAAGGATTATTCATTGAAGAGGTGCAATTCTCTATTACACCTTGGTATTCAAGTTGATCTAAGATCTCCCTGACCTGTTTTTTCACTTCTTGTTTTATTGGTAACTGTCTCTGTGGAGTTGGTAGTAGTTTTTACTGGGATTACATGGTGTGGTGACTTGGTATCCCACCCTACATGGTTGCGATGTAAAGCTGGAGCAAGCGCTACTGCCCACTCCTGCGCATATGAATGTTTTAGTGATACTGGAACGAGGTCGGAAAAAGCCGGTAAAATGACATTTTCTCCATTCGTGGCTCTTTACTAATTAAGTACTTCTGGATAACCTGAGTCTCTTTTCTATTTTTCTTTTGCAGTCGCTATGTGTTGTTTCTATCTGTTTATTGTTCTTCAGCAAAGCGCCGGGACGCTCCTGGGAGTAGCCGTGCGCTATAGAAGAAATGAATTAACATAACATAACATAACAATCCCAGGCAGACCTATCTTTTTCGCCACAAAAACATCATAGCCATAAGTCAGGTTCTCCCAAACGAGAACTTTCATTTTTTTCTGGGTTTGTCCCTCTCCATTTGGAGTATTATTTCATATAACTGGTGTGAGACACTTACCCTAGTATCAGGTGTCTCCACCGTGATATGTTCATTCAACGCCGCTGTCACCAGAAATTCCATCAGGTTCTAGTGAGCTATTGTTACTTCTGCTACGCTGTCTAGCATCGTCGGAGCCCATTCCCCGTTCAGAAGTTGAGTCCTAATTTCCTTGGCATTTCTTACTTTAAGACCTGCCACTCTCTTCTTTTTGAATTGTTGTTTTGATTTTGGTTATCTTCTTTTTTGCTATTATAGTCTGAAGCACGTTGCGTGTCTCTGGACTTTGTACTTTCTTCTTGTCTGTGTTCTGACCGTCCTTCCCTCTTGGAGTTTTTTGATGAACCCTGAAAGGAACGCAAGGGACGTATATCAGTATCCTAATACCTAACAGGGTTTTTAATGTTTTCACGATTCCTATGGTTGTGCCTCCTTTCGAAGGGCTCCTGTTTAGGAGACCCACCCCTTGATTGTGATCTATTCTCTCTATTCTTTTGTTTTTTATTGTCCCATTTCTTTTTAGAAGAATCAGGTGCCTTCTTGGTGTTATCCTTTTCAGGTTCACCCATGAGTTGAGGGTTTGTTGCTCTCGCTCCCAAATTATCTCTGCCTAATTCAGCATATGTATCTTCGATAATTTTAGGTAATTCACGCTCCTGTTGTATAGGGGTGAAATCCCTCGGGCGTTGGCGTATCGCCACCACTGCTGCCTCCCCTTTTATGTTAGCCAACATAATAGTTAACTGGGTAAAAATTCTTAACAATTTTATCCCTAAGTTCAGAGGAGGTTCTGTTCCATACTAAAATCTGTATCTGTCTCAATACATCTGGTATTACTGCTATTGAAGGGATACCACGTGTTCTGGTATAGATGACAGCGAAGGTGAGCTAAAGAATGATGATGGATTCAACCCAGATCTGTGACTGGAGGTGAGTGTCTGAAATGTTTCTGCGCTCCGTCCTTCATCTCCTTGTGTTTGCTTTGTTCACCCTATGTTGGCAGGGTATGCCCAGACGTGGGTCCCTTGCTCACTTTACCACTGGCTGATGAAGGGTGTTACCCAGAAACTGGTCCCAGGATGCTTGTTTCCGGTTGAGGGAAAACCTGGCTTGGCAGTTCAGGCTGGACTGTTTCCATGAGGCACAGGGTCAAGACTGATTTGCATATAGCTGGGTCTGAACTGAGGTGGCAAAGTGAGCTAAAGAATGATGATGGTTTCAACCCAGATGTGTGACTGGGAGTGAGACTGAAAAGTTTCAGCGCTCTGTCCATCATCTCCTTGTGTTTGCAGCGAAAACTGTACCCCAAGAGGTACAATCCTCTATCGGAGGAGCTATCCCCATTGTCAAGCATATTGTTAGCCTTCTGTGTTTCTCTTGAGGGACTGTGTGTGTAAAAACCACCTCCAACTGTGTGATTTTCTGAGCTATCCAGTCGCGTTTAGTGGGCATTCTACCCATAACTGCATTCAGTATTTGTGGAGTTATTTTAGTTGCAGTGCTTTGTATTTGTCCTGCTGGTGTCACCCTTGTAGGTTGAAGTGTGAGTGTTCTCATAACGAACTGTGTCTGATTTCTGTAAAGCTTTATTATTTCTTTATGTAATGGATGTAAGTCTGCCACCGGCATTGTGTCAATGTCTGGATGCAGTGTATAGCCAGCTAGAACCAGCCAAGTGGCTCCACCTCTGCCGAGCAACTGAGTCTTACTTTAGCTTTTGTGTGTGGGAGGGCACCTTTAAACCAGTTTATGTGCTCCTGGTAGGTAAGCAGAACTTCAATGTCCTCATATTGACAATACTCCTCTGGTATTTCATCTGCAGTGTATGAATGAAATGTATTTGTGCGTGCATCAGCTGGTGGGAATTTGACCCATGAATAGAATACCTCTTTCCTGTATGAGTCGTGTGCCTCAATCACGAAGTTTACTCTCCCGCCTCGTGCTGTGACTCCAAATTCTGCTAATTTTAAAGTGAGTGCATTTCTGACATTTTCTGAAATGTTTATCGCACCTTCCTGCTCTTCTTCCCTCGCATTCGTACGTAATGCTGCTGCAGCGTTGTCTTCTTCAGACATTGTTGAAAAGGGATTCAAGGAATCTGAGGTAAGGTTTTATTCACAATAGGAAACTATTTATTCTTCAAGCTTGACTAAACCTACAGCCAATACATAAGATATGCCTACTCAGCTGTGGTGGATTTTTTCCCTTCCCACTCCAAACATCTCTGGGTAAATGTGAGTAGGGGTCTCTGAGAAAGCACAACTGCACTACTCAGATTGACTGTTAAATAAGAACCAAACCAATGTTGGGTGCCATGCATAGGATCTGCGCGTTTAGACAACATAAACTGTGGGATTGGTGTATAGACTGATTCCAGACACCCCCACCGCGTAAGTTCGCCTGTATACCAGCTAGCTCACAGTGCCACTGTAAACTCCTCTTGCCAAGGAGAGAATTGTTCCTGGTAACTATTGAACATGATAACCCTGTCCCATCAGGGATCGTGGAAACCGTACAGAACTTTTCGCTCAATCACTCGTGCTCACTTTGTCTCAGAGAGATACACAGAATAAATGGTGAGGAAGTTCTCAATAAGCATTTATTGAACCAGCGTCATTCTGGTGTAAAATAGGTGTGCTGAAACAACCATATCACAGAAACAGATATAAATGATTATAAATGCCAACAAAGTAAATGGATGGTAGATTTCTACCAAAGTACTAAAAAAATCAGTATATGAAAGCATATAAATACATGACAGTAATAATGCGTACTCCTACGATGCAACCCTAATTAGATGTACCTAAGTGTACCTAGCATGCATGTAGATGTATAGCCAAGAATCCCCCTAGGATGAGGCCAACCCCTTTACCTGGTGTGAGAGAATGAGGGAACCCGTCTTGGTCTCAAGATGGACCCCCCGTGAGGGATGTCAGACCACTGTGTGCTGGAGTGTCTGCGTGCAGGAACCTCAGCGTCTCGTGTCAGTGTGTCAGCATGCAAGGCTTTCTCCTCTGCCTGCCCCAGCAAAGATATGGTGTGTGTATATATACACCAAAAAGGTACCCTCAAGGGTTCTACCTTGCTGTGTTATGTCGGCCGAGGAAGACGGAAGGGGTGACCCTTATACATAGTTATTATGCAGAAGATGGTAATCCTGCTGTGATTCTGAGAATTCTCATGCATAATTAATGAGGCTAGTTTTCTGGGAAAAACACACAATATTTTATTTGGTACCTAACTAGGTAAAAGGTCAATACCAAAAAAACATTATGTAGTACAATGGCAGGGAAAATGTAGGTGAAAGGTTAGGTGACTACCCCGGCCTATATTGGGGTACATTACAAAACATAACAGAAGATTTTGAAGAGCATATAAGAGCCTTGGTAGTATAATCATTTTATATGGTGCCACGTGGCCCAGAATTTTCAAGGGAAGGTCCCTGCTGTTCCTGACAATGAGTGGATAATGATTAAGGCTTCATGTTCGTTTAGGGGTCTAATGCCCTATTGACCCCAAGGTATCTAAAACTCTCAGTGGATAGGGTAAGTTGGGGGCCTTCTCTCTGCCTCCCACATGGCCACCCCTGATCGGGACAAACGTAAACTTTGACCAGTTTACTTGTAGGTCTGAGGCCTCATTATAGAGATTAAGCATACACATTAAGGGAGAGACATATTTTTTAGGGTTTCACATGTAGAGGAGGATATCATCTACGTATAACGTAGTGCAATCCTCTGATCTACTTGTCCCGGAGATCCCCAGTACCTGAATAATCAAGACTACAGCAAGCACGCATGCCTAGTGTCCTTACAAGTTGGGAAGGACTTGGAGAGTAATCCATTTACCTTTAACTAAGCCTGTCATTGGGTATAAAGGATTTTAACATATGATTTGAATCGGGACTGAAGCCTATCTGTGTCAGCACTCCAAACAAGAAGGACTGGTCAAAGGAGTCAAATGCCTTCTCAAAGATGATGAGAACGACGGCTGTGAAGTCAAGGCGTGTGCTATAGTGAAATGGATTGTGTCTATACAGTGTCTGGTGTCTCAGACTGTTAGACCTGGCGATTTCTGGTTGGCTAAGGCTTGCGCCAAAGCCAGGCAGAAACCGCCACTCTAGTCAGGGCAAGGAAGTTACACGCCAAAGATAACCCCTGCTCACCCCCTTGGTAGCTTGGCACGAGCAGTCAGGCTTATCTCTGAGGCGATGTGTAAAGCGTTTGCGCGCGCACCCAGCAACAACACCCGAGGCCCACCACAAAGGAAACTCCACACAAGGTATTCTATAAAAATAACCTTTGTATTATACACAACACATTAGATAAAAATACACACTTTACAATGTGCCAACAGGCACGGGCAGAATTTACAAGGGATTATGTACAAGACAGGGCCACCTGGACCTCTGTCAGGAAGTAGCACTTTTTAGATATTTAGCACACAAAATATATAAAATCACTGTAGCACAAAAATAATATGTATAGCACACAACCAGTACTTACTGGTGTCGGGGAAGTACCACCTACGTAACCCTAACTACTTTAGGAGACTGTCACGCAGGGAACTAGAACCTCACTAGCACCACCTGTACTAGGAGAAAGCAACAACCACCTACGTATCACAATACCTGTAGGGGTAATAGAACGTTACACATGATGCATCACATTCAGAGGTGCAAGGAAAGAACACACATGATGCATAAAACATTCAGAGGTGTAAAAGCAATGGCACATGATGCATCAACACACATTCAGAGGTGCAGGTAGGAACACAATTGCGCAGAACTCCTATGCCACCACCTGTGGCAGTCCCTGGGCCAACTGGCCTGGAAGGGGCTAGGACGCCCTGCGTTCAACACAGTCAGGCTGCGCCAGCTGCGCAGACTAGAACAAGAATGGTCCCCCACCTAAACGTGGCAGCTGCCCACTAAGTGCTGGGCAGCTGGAAAACGAACTTCAGGCACTGCGTGCCTCTGGAGCCCTCTCTGGGCTTTGACCATTCAAAAATATGCCCCCTAGAGCCTTCGTGGCTCAGCACAACGTTGGAGCCTCACTGGGCTCTAGAAACAATGTGCCAGCTTTTGGAGCCTCACTGGGCTCGAGAAACAATGTGCCAGCTTTTGGAGCCTCACTGGGCTCGAGAAACAATGTGCCAGCTTTTGGAGCCTCACTGGGCTCTCTCGAAGTACCCCCGGTCGTTGGAGCGTCAGCGCTCTAAATAGGCATGCCCCCTCTCGTTGGAGCCTCACGGGGCTCGTGAGCACAGCCCCCTGCACCCCCCAGCAGATGCGCGGAGTCCCCCAGCCCTCTAGGCACTCACCGGCTGCTCGGGGGACTCCCGCGTCGTCTCCGCTCTCCGGGGAAGGCTCCGAGGCTTCTTGACACCGCGGAAGGGGCAGGCACCGACAACGTGCCTCGCGCCCCCTCCGCACAAGCTCCGGCCGTGCTCCTCTCACAGTCCAGCGCAGGGTGGGCTCCCGCCTGGACCTCCACTCTTCCCGGGCACTTCTCCTCGCTGCACAGGAGCGCGGGGTAGGCTCCCGTCCGCTTCCTGTTTCCAAGTTCCGCCCCCGTCTCCACGAAGGCTGCCTGACTTCCGGGTTTCCTCGGCCCGGGCTGCAGCGGTGATCGGAACCCTCAGCAATAAGAGGGGTAGGCTCCCTCGTACATGCAATCCTCGGCGGGGTGGGCACCCGCCGCAGCGATAAGCAAATAAGCGGGGTGGGCACCCGCAAGCCGAATCAAAGCGCTTCACAGCGCTACAAGGTGAGCCAGCGCTCGCAGCGCTACAAAGGATCCTCAGAGCGCTCCCAGGCTCTGAGAGACAGCCCGTCCAGGAAAACAGCGCGCACAGCGCTTACAAAGTTCAGGAAGCGCTCCCAGGCGCTATGGATCACCAGAAAGGTCCAGCAAAGAGTCCTCAAAGAACAGGGGGCACAGGCTGGGCCCAGAGCCAGCACACAGGGCCCTCCAGCAGGGAGGCAGTCCCCAGTGGCGGTCTCTCCTGGCGCCCAGCAGCAGCAGGCCCCCCCTCAAGTGGATCCTGCAAGAGAACAACTTCTGTGGGGACACAGCCCCATTTTTATACAGTCAAATCCTTTGTCTAAGGTGCAGGGAAGGGGCGAACCAGTTCCAACAGGTTCCTGAGCACTTTGTTTTGCTCAGCCCCTCTCCCTATTCACTGGCAGGGCTAGGGTCATTAGACGCACCACAGGGGCCGGTGCCAGCATTGTGTGGGGGAATCCCTGTCCTATTCAGGACCCAGGTACACTCCTCCCCAGCCATCAACATGCTAACTCCCCATTCACCACTGGGTGACTCCTCCTGACTCTGGGGAATTCCCTAGTCCGTCACCTGACCTCACCAGCCAATCGCCAGACAAGCCACACATTTCAGACTGCACACTGAAGTGCCCACTTCTAGAAGTGGCACTTCCACACCAGGTACATGCACGCTGCACACATCAACGCGCAGCATTCACTCCCACGAGTCCGCACATACCAAACACGGGCCTGCACACCCCACGCATCAGGAACTACCGGGACACATACATTCCCCCAGGCATTCCTATGGGAGGGCAGGCCAACCTCACAACACGCACGCACTTTACCCTGGGACACAGCGGTAAAGTGCGCAGAAGTCAATAAAATCACTAAACCAAGTCACCATATTAAGCAAAAAGTTTCGGGGTGAACCGGCCAGAAGGGCCAAGTCCAACACAACCCCCTTCCAGCCAAAACGCAGGGTAGACCTGTGGTAAATAATTTAATTACCGGGACTTAATTTGATACAGAAACATAATAAAAATAGCTCAGTAAATAAGAGGCAGAATCCGTGGTATTAGAGGTTCGGAATGGGCTTTATTCCAATGGACGATTCGAATCGGTTGCTCCAAGTTCCATCACCACGAAGGTTCAGGAAGTGAAGTACATACTTTATTGATAAGTAATTACTTTTATACAATAGGCATTACAGTGAAGCAAATGCAGGAGGCGTAACAATTGATAGTGTAGATAAAATATACATACGTAGCAAGAAGTGGGCGTAACTGGGCGTGACTAAAGAACGTCATCAGGTGTGATGTCATAATAGGGTGGTTCCATGAAAGAATTTCGCAATGTCAGCAGAAATACTTGGCAGAAATGCGCGCGCAGCAGCATGACGTGTGATTGACGTGCAACTAGGGGGTGAAGGGGACTTGACATTTAGCTCTACATGTGGCGACAGAAGTCTGGAGGGTCCAGTCAACCTAATCCCAAATCATATCTAACATCCTATGTTTAAAGAACTATGTTATCCAAAAGAAAGGTCTCTGAGAGTAGAATCTTATTCTATACTGACTATACTGACTGTTAGTGCGTGTACAAGCGTCTAAGTGTCTACACTAGATGCGAGGGCAGAAATCTTCCATAATAATAGGGCTATGAATTACTTGCATAAAGACAGAGAAGCCGGGCCTTTGCTCGGTAGCTGGAAGAATGTTTACTTAAACTACTAGACAGGAATGCATTGGGCAGGGAGCGGAGCAGATAATTTCGAAGGTGAAATACAGTTTTTGGCAGGCAACAGGCTGATGTCAGGCTTTGTGGGCCGCGCAGGGAATGAGACAAAGTTCATGGTCACAGATGCAGGCTCAGACTGGAGCTCTCAGAGGCAGAAGGCAAGAAAAGCTTGATGACAGAATCAGGGCCTACTTGCCTGGACTGTAAAATGGCATAAGTGAACCATATAAAGCCGGTGGCCTTTCATACTTAGGAATGGAATATCCGGCCTATTCATGGCGGATCTGAAAGAGGACATGTTGACGGTGGACGCACATGTGTTTGCGTCTTCATAACTGGAACTGGAGGGAACATACATGTACTTGTGATTCATACATGAAACCGTTGGGGTCCAAGATAGGGGACATAACTGATCAGAAAAATCCATATTTCCACATTCCCTCCTTGTCCCCTACTTGCCCGTTAAGAGATATCAATCTTCATCAATCCGTTGATCTGTTCATATAGCATCATTTGTTCTTCTTTTTTCTTCTGGGATGAATGAAATCTTGGTGGTGGAATACACGATGTGGCACACAGACCACAGATCGCTGGTCCATATTGTAGACATAGACAGCAACTGAATAGTATGAGAAGGCCAATACCTAGGAAGGATAGGACCTTCCATCCAAAGGTAGATAATACACTCCAAAACCAACCGGACCAAGTCCAGGTGCCTGGATTCTGGTGTATCTGGCTTACAATCTTATGAAGGCGAGTTATGGCTTTATATACAGATGGCGAATTTTCTGGTATGAAAATGCAACAACTTGATCCGATGACCCTACAAGCTCCGCCCCTATCGGCCAGGATGACGTCAAGGACAAGACGATTTTGAAGCACAACAATCCGCATAGCAGACTGCTCTTCTGTTAAATTGCCTAAGGCGGAAATAGTTTCGTTCACTACTGCTTCAAGGGTTCTGGTTAATCTACGTATCAGCTTACTATTGGTAACTGTACCTATATAGGGAAAGAGACCTTTATTGAAATCTGTGTATTTTTCCCATGCTGTTTCAGTGTAATCGACTATTGGGAGATCTCTCCTTTCTCTATTGTGTACTAAATGAGTATTTCTGTGATAATCAGGAGGAGCTAGGAAAACAGGTGGCAAAAGGAATCCAATGTAGCAGGTACCATCCCAATCTAGAGGCAAACGTACATATGCCGTCCGACCACATATGAAATAGGAATGGCGGGAAGCTCTAAATGTAGACTTGCCTTGATCACTAAATTCTATTACAGTGGTGCATCTACTATGGCCCATATGTATGGAACCATTCTTTTTTACACATAATTCACCTTTTACTGGAAATATTGACATAGCGGGCAAACTTGGAGTAGCTTCGGATTCGACATTTAGGATCATAAGATTAAGCGTGAAATTACCTAATCCATACACTTCATTTTCTAGATCAGTTCCTGTTCTTTTGGGAAGTCCCTCCTTGTTAGGGTAGCAGACTTTAAGTAAAACTGAGTTCAAGTTTCCCCATACCCAGTTGTCTTGATAAACTGCAGAATTCGAATCTAGGGAATTAATTAAACTAAACCATGCTCCACAGGAGCCGTTGTGTGTGAACGGGTATGGAAAGAGAGGTAGAATTCCTTTATAATTCTGATAGGGAGGGAGTCGGCCACATATCCAACAATTTGTAGCATTGCTAACCTGATGGGAATGATGTAACATACTAATAAACGTGTTATTGCGCAGTGCAAATCTATAAGACAACTCATGCGGAGGTAATTCACTAAAAGAATGTTCAGCAGTAACATTATAAACATGTCTAGAAATAGGATAATATATGTGCAACAATATACTTGCAGTAATTATTAAAAGACTTAAGAAAAACAAAATTAATAACGTCACTGTGCAATGACTACGCAGTGATTTACAGTACGCATGTCGTTTCAACATTTTTCGGGTGTTTTCTCTATTCGGGTCCAAGGGATACATGTCAGAGACAAATTCAACCGCTTCACCTTGGAGAGGACTTAAACAATCAAATTGCCTGACTGGTTAGATCTGAGTTTTAGTTTGTATAGTTCGTGATTACTCGTTTCAACCAAAGGAAGTTTTGAGTCAATGGGTGAGGACACACGAGGTGTGGTATTTACATCCGATGGTAGTCCATGAAATTTCTTGATATGACTTGAATGAACCCAGCCTTTTCTGCCTTCAATCTTCACGGCTGTCCTTGTGGTGAGCAAGACCAGTTGCGGCGACTTCCACCTAGGATCCAGTTGAGTCTTCCGATCAAAGTTCCTCACCAAGACCAGGTCCCCCGGAACTACGTCATGGGGTTTCACCTCAGTGTTGTCAGGAAAGGCTGCAGCTACCTGTGAACGACAAGATTGTAGTGCAGACATCAAGGAAGCCAAGTAATCTGTCAGCATATTACAGTCAATATCAGTTATTTTGCGTGGTATCGGCGTCCCCCACATATTTGGTGGTCTGCCAAAGATCACCTCATACGGGGATAGCCCTGTTCGAGAGTGTGCTACCATTCTCATGTAAAAGAGTGCAACTGGTAATGCTACTACCCAGTCGACACCTTTCTCTCTGCATATTTTGGACAATCTGATTTTCAGGATCTGATTATGTCTTTCTACGAGACCTGCTGCCTCGGGGTGTCGGACACAGTGGAATTTCCACTGATAGCCTAACAAAAGTGAAACGTGTTTCATTAGTTCGGATGAGAACGGCTGGCCGTTATCTGAGTAGACAACACGTGGTAAACCGTATCGTGGGAAGAATTCTCGAACCAACTGTTTGGCAGTAGTCGGGGCAGTGTAATCTGAAACCGGGTATGCCTCTGTCCAACGGGAAAGAGCACAGACAACTACGAGAACATATTTGAATCCTCGACATCGTTCCATCTGGATATAATCCATCTGGAGGACTTCAAAAGGGTGATCAGGAGGCTGAAATCCACCCTGTTCTACAGGAACGCTTTTTCCCGGGTTGAACTGACAACAGATCATACAGGTACGAACTTTTTGTTTGGCTGCTGCTCGTAAATGTTTGTTGAACCAAATGTGTTGAATGCTGTCTAGCATAGCTTTTTCTCCTAGATGCGCTGGACTATGTATAGTGTTAATAATGACTTGGACCATTGAATCAGGAAGGAACCACACAGATTTTTCCTTCGTCATCCATCCTTGATCCGTTTGAATCCCTCCTAATTCAGTCCATTTCCTTATTTCATCTGGTGTAGCATGTGTCTGTATGTCAATTACGTCAAGAGTGGGATCTTTAACCGTCATACAATGTGTTGGCGTCGGGACTATTGTCTTTGTCATGTCGGATGTTTGAGTTTGAGCAGTCTGTTTAGCTGTTCTGTCAGCTAGATCATTGCCTTGAGAAATGATATCAGTAACTTTCGTATGAGCTTTACATTTCATAATTGATATTGCAGTGGGTAGATGTATTGCATCTAATAAAGCATGAATGAGGGGTCCGTGCTGAATGTGGGCACCGTGAGAAGTTAAATAACCTCTCTCTCGCCACAGCACGCCGAAGTCATGTACAACTCCGAATGCATAACGTGAATCAGTGTATATGTTGACTTTTTTATTTGTGGCTTGAATACAGGCTTGTGTCAGAGCGATGAGCTCTGCGGCTTGAGCTGACAAGGTATTTATGCAATTTGTTTCAATGATTTCAGTGTCTGTTGTGACTGCGTAAGCGGCCACTAACTCTCCTGTACTTGTTCTCATACATGAACCATCTACATACAACGTCAGGTCTGGGTCTGACAATGGGACATCTGTCAAGTCTTGTCTGGGTTTCGTCGTGATTGTAATAACTTCAATACAATCATGAGCTAGTGGGTCTGTTCCGATTACAGGTAAAAGTGTGGCAGGATTCAATGTGTTACAACGTCTGATTTCTATATGTGGCTGAAACAATGTTAATTCATACCCTGTAAGTCGCGCTATAGTCAAATGTTGTGTTTGCGTTCGATTCACAAGAACCTCTACTGCATGTGGTACTTGAACTGTCAATGGATGTCCTAACACTATGGCATCGCTTTGTCTGATTGCTAAAGCTGTTGCTGCCACTGATTTTAGGCATGCAGGCAAAGCCTGAGCTACGGGATCTAATGTACTAGAAAAATAAGCACATGGTTTGTGTGATCCTGCTTGTTCCTGTGTGAGTACTGACAAGGCAGTACCGTCGCGTTCTGCAACAAAGAGTGTAAACTGTTTATTGTAACATGGTGTTGCTAAAACAGGTGCTTGACATAAGGCTTTCTTTAGGCTTTCAAAAGCTTGTGCATGTTCCTGAGTCCAAGGGAGAACAGTCGATGTGGCTGCCTCCTGTGTTGTCAATTGAATGAGTGGTTTTGCTAGAAATGCATACTGAGGGATCCACTGCCTACAATATGAAGTGAGGCCTATGAAAGCCCGCACCTCCTTTTGTGTCTTGGGTATTGGCATGTTAGCTATTAACTGAATGCGGTCGGGTGTAAGCTGCCTTCCCTCCTTGGACAGCGAGTGTCCAAGATAAACAACTCGCTGGACACAGAATTGCAGCTTAGAAGGGGACACCTTGTGCCCCTTTTCGGCTAGAAATCGTAAAACTGTCAGTGATGCTTTCTCACATTCTGGTTCGCTTCTAGCGGTGATCAGCAGATCATCGACATATTGAAGCAGGGCAGTGTTGACTGGCATGTGGATACTGTCGAGTTCTCGTTTCAGTGCTTGGCTATAGATGCTGGGGCTTTCTGTAAATCCTTGAGGTGCGCGTGTGAATTTAAAGCTACGTCCATTTAAACTAAATCCGAACAAGTATTGGCTTTCCGGATCTATTGGGACGCTGAAAAAGGCATTCTTGAGATCAATTACAGTAAAGAATGTTGCTTCGGAATCAATAGCTGTCAGCAATGACGAGATATCTGGGACCACAGGGAATTGTGGCACAATGCATTTGTTCAATTCGCGCAGATCAATAACCAATCGATATACTGGCGGGGCCTTTGGATCTGTTCGTTTAAGAATCGGAATTATCGGTGAATTACATACATTGGAGTCTGTTTCCATAACCACTCCTTGGGTAATGAGCTCGTCAATGATTTGCAGTAAAGCCACTACAGCATCTGGTGGTAACTTGTATTGTCGCATTCGTGGTAGTACCACTCCTGCCTTTAGTGTGACTCGATATGGTGTAATATTCATGCAACCAACATCAGTAGGGCCTTGTGCCCATAAATGTGTAGGTAAAGTCTGCAGTCGGGGATCCATGTCACGAGATACATAGTGACCTTTGAAATCACGTAAAAACAATATTACTCCTTCCGGAGAACAACATATTATAGCTCCTAGAGCTTTCAGTGTTTTTATACCTAACAAGTTTTCTGGACATGATTTAGTAAGCAATAAATCTGTAGTTCGGGTCAAAAGTCCTATCGTAAGTGGAAGAGGCTGTGATACTTCATTAACAATAGGTTTTACTGAAAAACCAAGGGAAATATTCTGTGAGCCTGAGAGGGGTGCCCCTGGAACTTCACTACGTTTTATGGTTGTTCGACTTGCCCCTGTATCAAGTAAAAATTTTCTATCTTGGCCTAATAATTCACTGTGTACATAAGGTCCTTCTTGGTCTACAGGGACCTCGATAAGGGGTAAGTCAACTTCCCTCTCTAGGCTGGTTCATGCGTATCGTTGATAATCGGGATAATCGTACTGTGCGGTCTGGTACAGCTGTCGTGTCGTGGTTTGTGTGGCAGCAACAGGCAGCGCTGGTGCAGCTGGCACAAACTGTATAGACTGTGGTGGAGCTGGCATGGACTGTGCATGCTGCGGGGCTCCTTGTTCATTCTGATCCTGTCTAGGTGGCCGTGGTCTTTCTTTTGTAATACCTGTGGCGATATTACGCTTCAGGACTGGGCAATCGTGTATGTAATGTCCTGGCTGTTTACAATAGTTGCATGTCCCTTTTACAGGTCCTGCTGAATCACCGGAATGTGTCGTACCCTTTTTATGTCCTTCAGCTGGAACTGTCTGGGAGACTAGCATTTTCATTTTTGTGTCTTTCATGCGTCTTTGTTCATGTTCTTGTTCCTCTCTAATTCTATTGTGATGATACTGTAACATTTGTAACATTTGTGATGGGGTGTTACCTTGCCAGGTACTCTCGAATTTTAATACTCTATTCTTCACTTGGGGCAAGGAATTTTCGACTAATTTTGTCACAAACAGATGTGGGTATGATTCGCTACTTGCTTTTATGCCACTATTTATACCAAAACATTTTTCAAATCGGGCATAGAAATCACTAGTGTCTTCATCTTGCTTTTGTTTACAGGCTGAGATTGTACCCCAGTCTTCCTTTTTCGTAGTTAATAAACGTGGCAGTACCTGTACTAGTAAACCTGGTAGTGCTTTAGTTTTATCCCCAAGCCCTGCTCCTGCAGTTCGGGCCTTTTCTTCTGCTTCTAATGCTGTCCAGTCTATCTTTTGGTCTCCCACCTCCCACTCTTTTTCCTTAAGTTTTTCATAAATGCCAGCAGGCATTAATACCTTTAATATTGTCATAATGTCGGGATAGGTATACTCTCCCATGAGTAGCATGTCTTTAATTTCTCGGTGGAAACCCGCTGGGTCTTTGTCATGACTGGGTACCACTTTCTTCATTTGTAACAATTCTATTTTCGATATGGGCGTATATACAAATACACGTTTAAACTCATTGTCCTCGCCTTTTATCGGGTGGACTTCTCGTAAGGGATTTTGTCTGTCCATGTAATACGTGGTTCTTTCCTTGATGGGCAGTGAGACATGTTCTGGACATACAAAAAGAATGTACTGCTTTCTTGATTCTAGTATTTCTCTAATTAACCTAGTACCTGAACCTCTCCATCTATTCGTGAGTAGTTCAGTCAATATATCAGGTAAGGGACCAGGATCTGAATGTTGGCTTTTATATAGTATAAGGAGTTGTTGAATCATATAAATCCCAGCTAAACGCTGTTCATCTGGGGTGAGGTTCAAAAACGTGTGTGCTACTGTATCATCACCATATTTTCCGGGACTGTCAACCCAATGAACGGCTGACCTGGCTAATTCTTGTTCATCCATAGAATCGAGTAAATGATAACCCCTTCGTTCTCGGAGTAATTTGTCAGCGGCTTGGAACGAATGCTCGGGGGACCTTATATTTATTATAGGTGTTTGGAAATTCCTGTTATTATCTGGACATATTGGGCGTGTCGGGTCAGAAAAACATCTAGTACTATTACAAGATCTTCCTCTACCTACATAGGCTATGGTTTCTGACTGTCCTGTGGGCAGTCCTGATCCTTCCTCCTCCTCGTTTTGTTCGAACTGGTCTACCGCTAATCTCTCTTCGTGTAGGCGTTCTATTTCTTTACGGATCTTTCGGCACATGGCTATTATACAATTTTGCTTATCATGTCTCCCTTCTGATATATTCTGGCTCCATCTGGTAAGAGTTTGCATTGCTTCCGGATCTACCCCCGGTCGGTCTTGATTTCTGATCACACAATTTATGAGGAAACGTAGCAGTTCCCCCTGTATCTCCACTTTCTGGTATTCCATAGCTCTGTTAATACATTCAGAATCTCGCCCTGTTTGGACAAAATGGTATATTTTATCTAGATGCACAGTCATTCCTGGTAATTTCCCTAAATACACCGCGGCTCGTCTGATACGTAATGATGCCATGATCATTTCGTCCTCTTTGCCGGGCACAGGGTCATATCTACAATCTACTAGAAGTTCCTTAAGCGTGCGGGCATTTATGAGTTTGGGAGTACGTGGATGTGCTGATTCTTGAAAGGTAAGTTTATTTACTCTGGGTGGCGTAGAAAAAATGTTGGTAGCACCTCCGGTAGCCCCGTCTGGGGTATCGGGCGTGAAAGGATTCGTTGAACGTGATACAGCGACTATAGGTGTGGACACAGCTATAGAAGTAGCTGTAGGAACAGATGTGGAAACAGATGTGCTTGCCGGAACTTGTGTCAGGATTTGTTGCTGTAGAGATACAGGATCTTGGCGTTGAACCACCCCGGCAGACGGTCTATGTGGGGCGGGGTTAGCATACTCGGGAGCTGCGTCATCTAAATATGAGGAAAGAAAAACATCTTCTGCTGTTTTAGGATGCCCTTTAGGATGCATTTTTATTGGGAACAATGGGGGTGGCAAGTCTTTTGGTATCTCCGGAGTAGCCTTAGGTAATCCCTCGGCCAGGAGGGGATACATACCATTCATAAGAGCATTTCTTTGTCTGTCTACTTGTTCTGATTTCACTCGTGTACCTTCTTCAATTAATAGATTTTCTCGGACTTTATTTGAATTCTCTTTACTTTTCTCTTCCTGTCGGAGTGCTTTTTCTATACGTCTATGAGATTCTTTACGCCATAACTCAACGGCGTCTTTCTGTGACTGTCTGACTTTCCTTTTCCATAACTCTTCCTCTACTTTCATGATGCACTCTGCATCCCAGGTCCCAGCTGCGGGCCACCTCTGACTTTCTGGTAATTCCTTGGTGTAGTCTACCCATAAATCAAGAAATAATATAGCGTCTAAGCCGTGTTTATGATACATGAAGTACCCTGGAGTGTCCCTAGGAGGAATAGGAACAGCTTCTTCGAGTACCCCTTTTCTAGTTGTGATCTGTCTTAATTTCGAAAAGAGCGGCATATTGAGAACTGATCTGATACTTGATTTTGAACAAACTTAATACAATAAACACAATAATGAACAGTCATTCATACCACAATATGTAGGACGTATTAACACATTTAACATTTAAATGAGCAACAATGATGATGACGATCTAAGAAAACTTAATCACTAAACATAATACTCGGCATTAGCTGAATTTATTCTGAATTTTATATACTTGATATACTAGATATACTGCTAAACAGTACAGATACACTGCTAAAACAGTGCAGACCGGATTTGTGTACCCAAACCCGTCTTGACCGGCACAACCTATGTGCACGTCAGAACGCCTCCCCAGTAATGGTACTCACCGGGTAGCTCGGAACGGAAGGCCTCGGAACTGAACTGAACTTGAACCGGACTGGACTCGACTCGGGACTTCGGAAACTTCGGAAACTGGTGGGCCTCTGTGTACCTCGGATCTTGCTCTCTCAGCTAGGCTCTGGTCGGGATACTTCGCACTTCTCACCGCCTCGTCTGGGTGTTGATCGCAGCCTCAGTCGCCCCCGCTTGACCGGAGGGAGATACAGGAAATCCTGCTGGTACGCGTTGTTGTCCGTCCAGCTGTGGCAGGAGACCGGGCCTGCAACGCACCGCCGGCGCGTGAGATGAGAAAGTGTCCCTGTTCGGGTGCCATTTATGTGGTAAATAATTTAATTACCGGGACTTAATTTGATACAGAAACATAATAAAAATAGCTCAGTAAATAAGAGGCAGAATCCGTGGTATTAGAGGTTCGGAATGGGCTTTATTCCAATGGACGATTCGAATCGGTTGCTCCAAGTTCCATCACCACGAAGGTTCAGGAAGTGAAGTACATACTTTATTGATAAGTAATTACTTTTATACAATAGGCATTACAGTGAAGCAAATGCAGGAGGCGTAACAATTGATAGTGTAGATAAAATATACATACGTAGCAAGAAGTGGGCGTAACTGGGCGTGACTAAAGAACGTCATCAGGTGTGATGTCATAATAGGGTGGTTCCATGAAAGAATTTCGCAATGTCAGCAGAAATACTTGGCAGAAATGCGCGCGCAGCAGCATGACGTGTGATTGACGTGCAACTAGGGGGTGAAGGGGACTTGACATTTAGCTCTACATGTGGCGACAGAAGTCTGGAGGGTCAAGTCAACCTAATCCCAAATCATATCTAACATCCTATGTTTAAAGAACTATGTTATCCAAAAGAGAGGTCTCTGAGAGTAGAATCTTATTCTATACTGACTATACTGACTGTTAGTGCGTGTACAAGCGTCTAAGTGTCTACACTAGATGCGAGGGCAGAAATCTTCCATAATAATAGGGCTATGAATTACTTGCATAAAGACAGAGAAGCCGGGCCTTTGCTCGGTAGCTGGAAGAATGTTTACTTAAACTACTAGACAGGAATGCATTGGGCAGGGAGCGGAGCAGATAATTTCGAAGGTGAAATACAGTTTTTGGCAGGCAACAGGCTGATGTCAGGCTTCGTGGGCCGCGCAGGGAATGAGACAAAGTTCATGGTCACAGATGCAGGCTCAGACTGGAGCTCTCAGAGGCAGAAGGCAAGAAAAGCTTGATGACAGAATCAGGGCCTACTTGCCTGGACTGTAAAATGGCATAAGTGAACCTTATAAAGCCGGTGGCCTTTCATACTTAGGAATGGAATATCCGGCCTATTCATGGCGGATCTGAAAGAGGACATGTTGACGGTGGACGCACATGTGTTTGCGTCTTCATAACTGGAACTGGAGGGAACATACATGTACTTGTGATTCATACATGAAACCGTTGGGGTCCAAGATAGGGGACATAACTGATCAGAAAAATCCATATTTCCACAGACCAATCACCACCGTGATGGACTTCCCTGCTTGGGGCGATAGAACACGGACGCGGGCCCGCCACTGCCGGGACACCCTCCTGTTCTACGCCACGGTGAACCCCTGGGGTTTCTTCTCAAACCATTCTCCGGACCAACTGGGCTACCCCACTGGTACTCCCAAGCTGTCCGCGGCCAAGACCAGGCCCTAGGCCCCCCAGGTGCCACTGGTCCTTGCCTAACCACAGAGTGGGGGGTAGTAACCCCTGGCACATAGCAGCCATTCTCCACTCTACCCCTCATCAGGGCAGTTCTAAACTGCCACTGATCCTCCAGCCTAGGGCCCGTACCCTCAGGCTGACCAGAAGTCGCGGGTGAGGCTCTCCTCCCCCTACCTCTTCTCCTAGGGTTCCGCCCTCTCCTCCTTTGAGAGGCACCCTCGTAACATACCTCACCAACCAGCTCAGGACCCCTCCCTGAGAACTGGTCTACCAACCTAGGGTTTAACCCCTCAGGTTGCACCGGGTCAGAGGTGGGCTCTCCCACCCTCTGCACCCCCTTCCAGAGTCCTGCTCCCTACCAACTGGGGCGGTCCCTCTGGAAGAAGAACCGGTCAGGACACTGGTTACAGTAGTCAGACCCTTCAGGTCAGGCTGCTCCTGAACCTGGCCTTCCAACCTCCGGTCTAAAACCTTCGGTGGAATAATTGCCTGGCACTCCAGGACTTCTGGGGATTTACACACCATCCCCCTGAGGCTGACACATGACCCATGTGTCGTGTGACTGTCTGTCTGGCGCAGATCTCCCGTCCCCTGCCCACCTGACAGTGCGCGAAGATCCCCCAGAACAGAAGTGGTGCCACCCGGGTCCCCCCAAGAAGATCTAGCCCAACTGGCTAGTCCCTGGTCCACTGGTGCACCCACTGGGAAACTCATCCCCCAATCACCCCTCACGCTGGACTCCTGTACCCTCCCTACCGGAGCGGTACTGCCAGACTCTAGAACCACAGGAGCCCTGCTTACAGGCGCTCCAGGTCCTCTACTCACTAGGTGATCCTCCTCAAATGGGCTAACAGGACAGCCTAGGTCCCCAACTTGGTGTTCCCTCCTGAAACCACCCAAGTCCCAAGGCAGGGTTTCGTACGTCTGGAGACCCTCGGTCACCCACTTACTCCCGCTCCACTGAGCCAGGCCGTAAGCCCCTACACCCTCCTCGCTATCCTGGGACCTAGCTGGGCTACACGGAGCCTCTTCCACCACGCTGGGCTGGAAGGTACCTGAACCACTACTTGAGTCACTAGTGTGGGAAGAACTATCCCATTCCTCATCATAACTGGGGGCCTGTTCCCATCGGTCTGCTTCCGCTGCCAGCTCCCACGGATCAGTGTGCCCCCATGCTAACAGGTGTTGGCGCAACTCGGGATAAAAACTACTGGATAGCTGCTCTCTGAGGAGCAGATCATACAGTTTTTCAAAATCCTCCTTCGTGCTACCCCATACCCATTCAAACAGTGCATCCTCGCATTCCTCCACAAACTTCTCCCAAGACTGGTGAGGCAGCTTCTTCCTGCCCCTGAACTTCAACCTACATTCCTCCTCCCGGGAACTAGGTACCATACTGGGGGAACTGGGAATGGGACTCTCTGCACTGGTCTCTCTATTGCTGCCACCACTGGACTCAACCCTCCCTGGGGAGCCCAGAAAACTACGACTGCGCGCAGGGGATAGTCTATTCTCCAGCGCTGATTTCTCCCTGGTGAAGGCCCTCTCAGCCTCCTCTATCCTCTCCTGCGCTAAGACCCTCTCGGTCTCCAGCTTCTTCTCTGCTATGGTCAGCTGCGCCATCCCCCGGGCATGCTCTAACCTGAGCTTCTCCATGGCCAGCTGATGCTCCCTCTCTTCCCTCCTATCTACCCACTCCTCTGGGGACAGGGAAAGGGATGGGGTGCTGCTCCTGACACTGGACCCAGCAAGGGACTCCCTATCTATGGGGTCTTCACTCTCTACTGGCGTCCCTGTCAGGTAACCCTCCTCCTCTTCAGATTCCTCAGGGCTCCCCTCAGACCCACCACCCTCTCGGCGTGCGGCCCGGGCCCTATCTTCCTCGCTGCGCTCCCGCTCCCACTCCTCCTTTTGCCAAAGGATCAGGTTGTCCCTCAGTTTGGACTGGGTATCTGACTCACCCACCTCTATGTCCCTCTCCTCACAGAACCTTACCAGCTCCAACCTACTGTACCTAAACAGACTACAGAAGTTAAAAGCAGGCTCCATTTTGGCGGACGTTCCTGAGAAGAGTTCAACACAAGGAACCTGGGGGTTGGAGCTACACAGGAGTACACAATTCCCAAAAGGTTTCAGTGAGCTCTCTATCCTGGAGAACTCACACTCACTGTCTAGTGCCCTACACACCATCCACACACAACCCTCCCCTCGGACTGGTAAGGCAGTTTCTACCACCCCTGATCCCTCAACCTGACCACCACGTGACACAGGTACCAAACTCTGGGCGCAGGGCGGGGGACAAATGTACTGGACACAATTACACAATGATACCTTCAGGAGAAGAAATAAAGGAACTTCAAAACAATAATCCCTAAAATGTGATTTATCTAATGCAGAGTTTTGTGGTGTAGCCAGTCGCTGCTGCGGTACAGCGCAAACGCAAGTCCAAATCCCACCGCTGCCACCAATGTTAGACCTGGCGATTTCTGGTTGGCTAAGGCTTGCGCCAAAGCCAGGCAGAAACCGCCACTCTAGTCAGGGCAAGGAAGTTACACGCCAAAGATAACCCCTGCTCACCCCCTTGGTAGCTTGGCACGAGCAGTCAGGCTTATCTCTGAGGCGATGTGTAAAGCGTTTGCGCGCGCACCCAGCAACAACACCCGAGGCCCACCACAAAGGAAACTCCACACAAGGTATTCTATAAAAATAACCTTTGTATTATACACAACACATTAGATAAAAATACACACTTTACAATGTGCCAACAGGCACGGGCAGAATTTACAAGGGATTATGTACAAGACAGGGCCACCTGGACCACTGTCAGGAAGTAGCACTTTTTAGATATTTAGCACACAAAATATATAAAATCACTGTAGCACAAAAATAATATGTATAGCACACAACCAGTACTTACTGGTGTCGGGGAAGTACCACCTACGTAACCCTAACTACTTTAGGAGACTGTCACGCAGGGAACTAGAACCTCACTAGCACCACCTGTACTAGGAGAAAGCAACAACCACATACGTATCACAATACCTGTAGGGGTAATAGAACGTTACACATGATGCATCACATTCAGAGGTGCAAGGAAAGAACACACATGATGCATAAAACATTCAGAGGTGTAAAAGCAATGGCACATGATGCATCAACACACATTCAGAGGTGCAGGTAGGAACACAATTGCGCAGAACTCCTATGCCACCACCTGTGGCAGTCCCTGGGCCAACTGGCCTGGAAGGGGCTAGGACGCCCTGCGTTCAACACAGTCAGGCTGCGCCAGCTGCGCAGACTAGAACAAGAATGGTCCCCCACCTAAACGTGGCAGCTGCCCACTAAGTGCTGGGCAGCTGGAAAACGAACTTCAGGCACTGCGTGCCTCTGGAGCCCTCTCTGGGCTTTGACCATTCAAAAATATGCCCCCTAGAGCCTTCGTGGCTCAGCACAACGTTGGAGCCTCACTGGGCTCTAGAAACAATGTGCCAGCTTTTGGAGCCTCACTGGGCTCGAGAAACAATGTGCCAGCTTTTGGAGCCTCACTGGGCTCGAGAAACAATGTGCCAGCTTTTGGAGCCTCACTGGGCTCTCTCGAAGTACCCCCGGTCGTTGGAGCGTCAGCGCTCTAAATAGGCATGCCCCCTCTCGTTGGAGCCTCACGGGGCTCGTGAGCACAGCCCCCTGCACCCCCCAGCAGATGCGCGGAGTCCCCCAGCCCTCTAGGCACTCACCGGCTGCTCGGGGGACTCCCGCGTCGTCTCCGCTCTCCGGGGAAGGCTCCGAGGCTTCTTGACACCGCGGAAGGGGCAGGCACCGACAACGTGCCTCGCGCCCCCTCCGCACAAGCTCCGGCCGTGCTCCTCTCACAGTCCAGCGCAGGGTGGGCTCCCGCCTGGACCTCCACTCTTCCCGGGCACTTCTCCTCGCTGCACAGGAGCGCGGGGTAGGCTCCCGTCCGCTTCCTGTTTCCAAGTTCCGCCCCCGTCTCCACGAAGGCTGCCTGACTTCCGGGTTTCCTCGGCCCGGGCTGCAGCGGTGATCGGAACCCTCAGCAATAAGAGGGGTAGGCTCCCTCGTACATGCAATCCTCGGCGGGGTGGGCACCCGCCGCAGCGATAAGCAAATAAGCGGGGTGGGCACCCGCAAGCCGAATCAAAGCGCTTCACAGCGCTACAAGGTGAGCCAGCGCTCGCAGCGCTACAAAGGATCCTCAGAGCGCTCCCAGGCTCTGAGAGACAGCCCGTCCAGGAAAACAGCGCGCACAGCGCTTACAAAGTTCAGGAAGCGCTCCCAGGCGCTATGGATCACCAGAAAGGTCCAGCAAAGAGTCCTCAAAGAACAGGGGGCACAGGCTGGGCCCAGAGCCAGCACACAGGGCCCTCCAGCAGGGAGGCAGTCCCCAGTGGCGGTCTCTCCTGGCGCCCAGCAGCAGCAGGCCCCCCCTCAAGTGGATCCTGCAAGAGAACAACTTCTGTGGGGACACAGCCCCATTTTTATACAGTCAAATCCTTTGTCTAAGGTGCAGGGAAGGGGCGAACCAGTTCCAACAGGTTCCTGAGCACTTTGTTTTGCTCAGCCCCTCTCCCTATTCACTGGCAGGGCTAGGGTCATTAGACGCACCACAGGGGCCGGTGCCAGCATTGTGTGGGGGAATCCCTGTCCTATTCAGGACCCAGGTACACTCCTCCCCAGCCATCAACATGCTAACTCCCCATTCACCACTGGGTGACTCCTCCTGACTCTGGGGAATTCCCTAGTCCGTCACCTGACCTCACCAGCCAATCGCCAGACAAGCCACACATTTCAGACTGCACACTGAAGTGCCCACTTCTAGAAGTGGCACTTCCACACCAGGTACATGCACGCTGCACACATCAACGCGCAGCATTCACTCCCACGAGTCCGCACATACCAAACACGGGCCTGCACACCCCACGCATCAGGAACTACCGGGACACATACATTCCCCCAGGCATTCCTATGGGAGGGCAGGCCAACCTCACAACACGCACGCACTTTACCCTGGGACACAGCGGTAAAGTGCGCAGAAGTCAATAAAATCACTAAACCAAGTCACCATATTAAGCAAAAAGTTTCGGGGTGAACCGGCCAGAAGGGCCAAGTCCAACACAGACCGGCATGAATCCACATTGATCTTGATTGAACCCTGAATGAACTAACTTTAAAGATCCTCGTTTAAATGACCTTTGCTAAGATTTTGGCTTTTCTGTTAATGCGGGAAATGGGGCAAAACAAATCGCTTATATCTAGGGGCTGGCCTGGTTTGGGGATTAAAACGCTGGTGGAGACATTGACTTCCAGTGGCTAAGAACCTATTTAAGGTACCGTGGAAAATATTGATATCATATGGGGAGCCAGTATAGACTTCTATGTGGAGTAATATTCTGCTGCAAATCAATCCGGTCTAGGTGTTTTGCTGGTACTTATCAAATCAATTATCTTCTTGGTGATGGGTCTCTCTAGTTTTTCTCCATTGGGTCCTGATCGCATGGGCAGAGGTAGAAAGTGATGAGCGGAGATGAATGCACACATCCCAGGCGCTCCTGCTTTGCATACAGTGTGATGTAATAATTGGCAAAGACTGTGGCACTTTCCAGTGCTGCTACAGTCAGGGAGCCATTGAAGAGTGTGATCTGTGAGATTGGTCTGAGCAATATTTCCCTGGTAGTGAGCCAATATAATAGTTTGCCCACTTTTTCACTCACTTCACCCATTTCGATAGATTCCTGCCATAGCCTTTTTCTGTTGTTTAGATAAAGTTGTCGAAGGGCATTTCGTGCCGCCTCCACATGTCTCAGGACTTCAGGCCATTTTGAAGCTCGCGTTCCAGGACCCTTGTTTCTAGCTCCGACATAGCCCCATCCCACTGTATTTCTTCCCCAGATAGAAAGACTTTCTCCCACACATGGTGGCTTTCCTTGCCACACACATCACTCCAGATGAGTTAACCAAGAGTGTACTCATTTCAAAATAAGATTACAGCTCTGTTTGTATGCGAGTTTTAAGTTTCCTGACAAAGCGCATGACCAGTCGTTAAAACTGTTCTGATTCCAAGATGGATTCCAAAGAGTTCCATGAGCATGCAAGGCTGCTGATGTTGACCTGAAAATCATGTTGGCACTCCCCACCCTTCGACCAGCGTGATTGTTCGTGTGTGTGATCTTATAGAGTATGCAAAATGTTCTGTTGGTCTGACAGGCAAGGTAATCGTTAGCTGTGACTTCATAACTGAGAACAAAGAAAACAAGAGAACTAATCATTGTGTGGGCAAGGCAACCATGTCTGCAACCCTCCAACACCTTCCATCTCATACGTTTACCCCTGATCCATCAATTAACTTATTAATACCAATGAAAATATAACACTAACTATGGGGAATTCCCACTACAGCCCGCAGAAGAATGATAATTGACAAGAACAGCTGTGCTGCTGGCTTGAGTCTTTGCTCTTCGGGTTGCGACATTAGGAGGGTTGCTCTAACCGGGTGTTTCCCTGATTTAGTACATATCTGCCAAGGTTTCAGATTGCTATGAGTGACATTTTCATAATTTCAGTGTAATTATGAGTGACATTAAATAACTGTGTGACACTTCCTGTAAAACTGCTGCAAACCACCAAAACATCTGATCTCTCAATTCTATTCTTCAAAACACCCAAAATTGGCTCTCATGCAACCACCTCAAACTTAACACTCAAAACAGAATTTCTCCTAATTGCCCCCACCCAACCAGATACCCTCAACGAGCGATTGGATGAAGTATTTAACAGCTTTCAATTGCTCACCACAAATCATTGAGTCAGCCATATCACTAGGAATAATCCTGGACCAAAATCTTAATATACGGGAGCATATTAATGCCACCACTTAAGGAGTAAACCTACACCTGAGTATACTACAAAACTAAAACCTCTCCTCCCTCAAACTGACTTAAAGCTGGCTGTGCAAGCACTCATAATTCCTAGATTGGAATATGGAGGCGCTACTCTCACTGGCCTGCCTAGAGCCCCAACAGCCCCGTTGAGGGCCTCACTCAACTCGGCAGCAAGACTTATGACAGGGTCAAAAATGTACAATCACATCTCCCCTGACCTGAAATCCCTCAACTGGCTCCCTTACGAAGAAAGAATTAGACTAAAAATTGCATGCATGACACACACAGCTCTACATTTCAACACCCCAACCTATCTCGCCAACAAGCTTGAGCTATCTGGTGGCGCTAGATCTACCAGAAGTGCCTCTACTCTCCTGCTAAAGCCACAACGTTTCAACAAAATAAACTACAGCTCATCTTTCTCTGGCATTGCTCCCAGAATTTAGAACTCTCCCCCATGATATAAGACGGACTCCCTCCATTACCTCCTTCAAGGAAAAAGTCAAACTCCTGTTTTAATGAACAGATTCTTGGTATAGATTATAAATTCCCTGCCCTTTATGCTATTGTTTCTTTGACACTGTATGTACTTTTACTATGTTTAATGATGTTTGTCATTGTCTCTTCATCTTGTAAAGCGCTATGATACCCGCATGGGTCTAGTTCGTGCTATATAAAACTTTTCAAATAAATACAGCTACTTGTGGAACAACATTTCGAAACTCACAATGCGGTGAATCAGCATAGCTGGCACTCCGTTGAGTCATTCATAAGAAGACTTAATTTCCATATTTTCTGTTATTAAGAATAAATACATAGATTTAACTTCCCATCGGCTGTTATGCGCACAAAAAAAGACAGTAAAAAAACGTCAGCCTTAACCACAAGTAACCATATTAACAAGCAGTGGCATAGCCAATAGGTCTCGCTTTTGGGACCTCATAAGTATTTAGTTATGCAGCACAATCTCCTTAGAGCAACAACACCAACTGTTGCATGGCTAAACACTTATAAGGTCCCAAAGGCGAGACCTGTTGGCTATGCCAATGCTTGTTTCTGATTGTCTGAAGCCAAATAGCAACACCAAGTATTGATTGCCATTTTCTAAATCCTTTCCTGCTATCCCCAAGCTTATTTGAAGCTTGGAGGAAGACCGGAGGAAAGCTTGCAGCCTAACATCACAAAGGAACAACAAGAATTATCCACAGGAGCACATTGTGTATGATGCACATTGTTAAAAAGATGAGAGTGAAGCTCATGGCTTGGAGACCCAGCGGGGGGCTTGCTTTGGATATGGAGGGCAACGCGGCACAGTCCCACCTCCTTTTCGCCCCAATAGAAAAAATGGACGGGGAAATGGGCGGAGCTTTTATTCCGTTCCTTGCAGAGCATTGCATGCGCTGCCCAAGCTCGACCTAAAAACGCACAGAGCGACGCACCTCTCTGCGTCCGAGCAGAGCACAGCTCTTTCTGAAGAACCAGCTCGAAGAGGGACAACTGACTGACTGACCATGGTCTGGGAAGGGTCATTTCTGTCCAGAATGATCAAGATGCTACAAGGATCATAGCATCACTCTAGTCTGCGGTACTCCAGGGACAGCCCACCTAGAGAAAGAGAGTGCATGAAGACATTCTAACAAAATGTAAACAAGTGGTTACACCTTCTAGAAAAATGATGGAGATACAAGCTTCAAAGTGGGAAGAGAGCGTTGCTTCCGATAAACCGAGCTGGAGTTTAGGGGTTTTCCCTAAAACTATGCCTTTCTGAAACCGGAAACCCAGTTTAAGCCCGTTTGGCTGAGCACAAGAAAAGAGGTCTGTGCATAAATGAAATCGCGTAAATAAACAGATTTGAAAGATACAAAGAATGGAACATATTTGGTACATGTTGGGAAGAGTTTAAAATGAAAAAATAAGATTACCACTGAAAAATAAATAACATAATTAAACTAGAGATAAGAATTAGCAATTTCTAATAGAATTACATGCACGTGGATTGACAGATGAGGATTTAAACAATGAATTGAGGTGAAAACAAAAAGGCGTATTGAATCAATACTGAGTTGTAAAAAATATATATATATATATATATATATATATATATATATATATATATATATATATATATATATATTAATTCACTTAAAGAGCTACAGCAATCCACAACTAGCACAGCAGGAGAACCTCTGGTTTTCAACACATTTCAAATTGTAGACACTAAATCGTCGGCATAAAAATATACATGCATGAACTGCTTGTATTGCAATGACACACCAGTTTTTGTTACATACCAAGGAATTGTATAGATCTTCGCATGCTGCTTATATGTTCTGTGATGCAGACACTATGTCAACTGCCAGCTTATCTTAACCATGGATCCATCCACACAGAATGTTTACTTTAATGCTGTGCTGTCGGAAAAATAAATGCTCGATGTGTAGACAGAGAGAATAGAGGAAAAGAAAATGGAGAAGTGGGGAGAAAGTGATGAGAGAATAGAAGAGAGATGGAGGGAACAGTGAGTGAAAGAATAGGAAAGAAGGAGGGGAGATTGAGAAATTGGGAAAAATAGGGAGAAGGGGAAAGTAGCAAGAGAAAGCCAAACAGACACAGAAAAAGTAAAAAAACAGGGAGCGCTGGAGAAACAGAGGGAGAGAAGGGGGGGGGGGGGGTAAGGAGAAACCGAGGGAGGGAAGGAGGAAAAGGCGAGTGAAAGCAAAATCGCAAGTGAAAGCAAAACCGCAAGTGAAAGCGAAACCGCAACTCAATGCAAAATTGTGAGCGATGGGGAAAACCGCTTTAGAAACTGGGATAGAAAGGGCGAAAACAGCGAGACAAGGAGAATCTGAGAAACGTGGGAACACTGAAAGAATGGGGGATAAATCGGTATACAAAGGGAAGAAACTGAGACAAGATGGAGCGTGAAACTGAAGAGGTAAGGCAGCCTTGTGGACGGCGGGATAGACGAGAGACCTGGAAAGCAGAGTGGTGCATGCGTGCGCGCGCAGTCTGCTCTTCTTGGAAGCACATGCTTGTGGCGCACCCCTGTGCGCTCCCGCAAGGTGGGTGCCGCCACAAGCACGAGTATCTGCTTCCGTAGGCGAGACCTAAAAATACTTGTCGCTGACTTCGTAATGAAGGCACACGCTCAGCTAATGACTTGTATATACTTCCAGGAATAATTCAACCCATTTCATTACCCTCAAGGCCGCTTGGCATTCACTTGAGCTTAACTTTGTAAATGTATATTATACACCTGTATTAACCTAATTTTATCCTGAATGTATATGTAACTTGTTGGCGTGTAAATATCCTTGTGTAACTTACATTGTGAAGCGTAATGAGACCTTTGGATAAAGTCCCCGTTATGTAAACTGCATTAAATAAATAGGTTTAAAAAATACATGCAACTGATTCGGAAATGAGTGGTACCTGTTCTGAGAGTCACGAAGCCTGAGATCGGACCCAACCCCAGGGGACAGCCATGACCAGGGTCTGTACAGCAGCATTTGTAGGCAGGAGGTCGAACACATTTACTCCGGCGCCGGATGGCAGCAGCAGTGTCTGAGGGCTAGGCCGGGCAGGTAGGACATTGAAAATAAATATCTTTCCTTCGCCTGTGTTGACTGAGACCTGAACTTCTGCCACCAGCCAAACACAAGTCCGAAGGCAGATGAGTTCAGGTAGAAATAGAGTGCCAGGCGATTTGAGTGATAATATTTTATATTTATTAAAAATAGTGAAGACCGATTCGCGGCCAGTAGCACTGATTGCACGCAGTCTCTCTGCTGCGCACCAGAAGACTCGCACAGCAGCGCCCGAGTGGCAGGCTGTAAGGCGGCTCTGTGGGACCACTCCAGGGCTCACAATGCTCCTGCCATCCCTTCTGATCTGCAGCACCGGGGACGGCTGTCCCTCATTCAGCAAAGCACTTTGACTTCCCGCTGCTGGAACAAATACAGCTCAGACGGTCGAGACCACTGTGCTTCACCCCTCACAGCCGGAGGTGATCACGGCGCTCAAAAAGCATGATTAATTCACTTTAATGTGGGAATGCAGACCACATCATTAAAATGTGTTAATGTAACGCCCGATGCGTGGTACTTGGCAGGACTGGCTAATGCAGGATGGAAGTTATGTGCCGAGCTGCAGAAGGCAGGCAGTGTGGTTCACCCCTCCTCGCCCAGGGCTAAACTGAATTCAGCCAGCTGGTTTGCGGCAAGTACTGCAAATGGGCCTTAAATTAAGCGAATCAATAGAAAGGGTTAAACCATCATAAAGGGAGATGTTGGACTGCAGGCTGCTCAATGGATGTCAGAGAACCAGGCGCACAACTCCCACTGGGCTCAAAGGGCTTCAGTCTCTCTCCCCCCGTGTGTCAGCCCAGGCTGAGACATGCTTCCCTGGCACACAGGTGCACCCGAGTACTTCACAGGTCTTTAAAAGACCATTTACTAGTAACGAGGCTTTGTTGTGTTTCCACCCCTTCTTATAGCTCCTGCATCTCCACTCTTCATATAGCTGGGAGAATCACCCCCCCCCCCCCCCCCCCCCCCGGAATTTTTAGTAGCCAAACATATCCCCCCCCCCCCCCCCCCTCCACACCCCCACCCCGCGAGATTTGGTTCTAGTTGCGCCGCTGCAGCGAACTGCCAGTAGCTCGCGATGGACTGATTGGAGATCCCTGATTTAACGTATCTGAACCGAGCACAAATCCCAGACCAAACAAGCATTTGCAATGCAATAGGTCTCGCATTTATAAGAGTTTGAGCTATTGGCATTGTAAAATTACAATGCCTTTTATTTATGGTTTGGTTTTAAAACAAATAAAAGGCATGGTCATTTACAATAATCAGGCATTATGGCCTATTCAATCCATCTAGAGGAAAAGTCCTAAGAGACCCAGCACGATCAGAAATAACTGTGCTCATTGTTGTCTCTTTCCCTAAAAAGAATTTTTTCCTTTTTTTGGGGGATCTTGCTAAACCTCTTAAGGCTTGTCACTATTTTATGAGCATGAGTATGATTGATGTATGTTTGAGAGTATGAATTGATTTGTTTTGTGCTATATTAGCTACGGGGTTATGTACACTTTAATGTAGATGTCTTTGTTTTGTATACTACGAAATGAATATGTATGTATAGTACTTACAAAATAATGGATAATGTTTTATAAATAGATTTCACCTAAATTGAAAAAAGTGAAGAAAAAAATATTAAAAATGGTTACTAAATAATATCATTGTTTTGTTTAAATTTTCCTCTTAACGCAGGCAGGTGAGAACTTGTTCAAGTCTCTGTTAAAATAATATAGGTCCTGAAAGAGTTCTTTTCCCAGATTCTCTTTTGCTTGTTCTCTCCCCTACTCTTGGACCTCTAATTATCCTCAGGGGGGGCCTTTTGTTCAGATTTATCAATCATCAGGCATCAGACAGTGTGCTCAGTTTTATTATGTCCGCTGGAATAATAGCAAAGTAAACAAAGCAAAGTACTAACTTGTACTACAAAAAGTATGTGCGTTGCTATTAATATAAAGCTTAGCGTGCAGCGCAGTTATGTGCTCATGGCAACCTAAAAACAAACAAAAATTTAAAAAGACCGCGCTCTGTTGGCATTAAATAATGTTAAAGACGTACATCGTAAAGCCCTTCGCTCTGAAAATAAAGAAACCCATTTCGAACATGCAGGCTTTTGTAAGATAACGTGAATGTTTAAAAAGACGAACAAGACAAGCCCGGCGGAGCGTGGCGCGTGCGCTTGGCGGGGGCGGGGAGCGCATTCCAGGCGGGTGAGCGGACCCTTTGAAGTAGGATGCCAAACGGATTGCATGGCGGCACGATGCACGTGATTGTGCGCGTGCTCACCATGCAATCCGCTTTTGGGAGCACTTTTGGGAGCCCCTTACTATAGTCTTGCATAGCGATCGCTTACGTGATAGCTAGGCTAGACCTAAAAATCTGAAGTCTAAACCACAGTTGTTTCTCTTGGGTGGCTAATAATATACCGTTTTAATAAAATGAATACCTTGAATTTTAGATCTGGAGGAGTGATGATTTGAAAACAACGAAGCCAAAAATGTATCATTTAAATCTGAGACTGAAATGCTGCAAGTTCAACTGTATAGCTCCGTGAGACGGCACACCTGCAGTAAAGGCTAAATCGAAAAATGACAGTATTATTTATATTCGCTAAATTATTTCCACGCCACCATTGGTATATAGTAAAAGACCGCGTGCCTGTGACGATGCTGCTACTTCCATTTCTACAATGCACCGGCTAGCACCAAGCCCCAACATGAAACACCGGAACTAGTGTAGTGCTTGGGCCAACAAACTACTTACCATGCAATTTCCCAGAGTCCTCTGCGCGTCTAAGGGAAACGTTTGGCCCCGGAGAGCTGATTGAAATTGCAGATATAACGCTAGCACATTAATTATTTTGACTACCATAATTCAACAGTGCTACTATACTACTAATGCCTTCAAGATAATACATGGCTTCCTTGTTCTTTCTAACATGAGGTACTACGGCGATGGGCCATGTAATTCACAATTAAATATTCAGCTTTGCGCAGTGGCAGTATCGTAGCCAATGAAGTCTAACTGAGGCGCGATTATTGCTTATTGAAAACTTTACCCAATACCCCGCTATGGCGACTTGCCATTGCAATTTTTTACAGTCTCTAAGGCGACTGAAAAATGCTGTGAAAAAATACGTTTAAGTTGCTGATCTGATCGTGTATCGATCAGAGATTTAATGGCGGTTATATGTGTCAATGCCATTTACATATTCTCTGGCAGGTTGTCTATTCTCTAGCAGTAATTTGGGGGTGCTTTTTCAATGATCAGTTTTCATATGTATTGTATTTGTATTTCTTAGGCTTTGTTCCCACCTTCGCTCCCCAGATCTCTAATTACCACAGAGCATTCAAAAACTCACCAGCACTTTTGGCAGCCAGGGGGGCACCCCCTACCTCACTGAATTTCAAGCCCCTGCCGCAAAAGTGACCCTTGACGCGGCGCAGCGGTGACTGGTACCATTTGAAAATGGCAGGGTAGAAAGAGCCATGTTGAAATTGCACTGAGTGAGCAAGTGAAACGCGTGACCCTAACTCTTGAAAGTTTGACGAGAGAAGAGAGGGACTGCTTGTCCCACAAAACCTACTTTTGTGCTGCTGTGTGTAGTCTATTCCCAGCCCGGTATAGGAAATAAGCAAACAATGCACAGCACTTCTTACGCACTTGTTTGCCACCAATGCATGCAAGTACTATAAAAACAAGGCACTTCCTCGCATGCTGTAACACCAATTTCACGGAGAGCTGATGACAAACATGCATGCACTCAGTTATATTTGGATACAATAAAGAATCTGTTGCAGCCGTCCAGAAGGAGGCGCTATTTGATGACAGTACTTCACAACAACTGCATTACCGATCTTAGTTAACCTGTAAATAAAGCACCACCTGTGGTGGCGTTTAGTGGAGGTTTCTGAGCGCCCTGAATGATCAGCCGCGCCACAACGCAGCCAGTTCACACACTGGTTCTCCTCCTCGAGGTAGGGTGACCAACTGACATGGGTGCAAATTCAGGACGGTGAGTGTAAAAATTCAGGACAAAGGGTCAAAATTCAGGACAAAAATTCAGGACAGGAGGTCAAAATTCAGGACAAAACTTCGGGACAAAAGATACATTTTACAGACACATCAGAGGAGGTCGCGCAATAGAATATAATTAAGCCCATCCATATCCAAACATATCTAATCATTTGCAAACCTATCCATCATGTATCCTTCTATCCATCATTTCACTCATCCATCCCTCCATCCACCCTTTCACTCATCCATCCATTATCCATCCATCCATCCTTTCACCCTATCCATCAGTACACTCATCCATCCACTCTTCCACCCATCCATTCACTAATCCACCCAGCCTTTTATCTTTTCACCCATCCTGCCATCCTTTCACTCACTCATCCATCCATCCATCCAGTCACTCATCCTTCCACCCATTCACCCTTTGTTATCAATCCATCCTCCCTTTCTCTCTCCATCGAACCTTTCACTTAGCCATCCTTCCTTCTACCCATCCATCTACTCATCCACTCATGAATCCATCCATTGACCCTATCAGTCATCCATCCACCCTTTCACTCATCTATCCATCCATTTGTCCATCTACCCTCCCTTTCACTCCCTCATCCATCCTTACATCCACCCGCTCACTCATCTGTCCAGCCATTCACCCTTTTACTTATCAAATTATCAATCAATCCATCATTTCACTCATCCATCCACCCATTAACCCACCCATTAACTCACCTATCACCCACCCATTCACTCATCCATCAATCCATCCTTTCACTATTCCATCCACTCTTTTACCCATCGATCTACCCTTCCACCCATACATACATCTTTTTACTGTTTCTCTCATCCATCCCTCAACTCACTCATCCATACATTCTTTCTCTCATTATCCATCCATTCACCCTTTCACTAATCTATCCAGCCATCCACCCATCCCTTCATTTACCCACCTTTTCATATTAATAATGATCTGAGCCTGTGTCTGCAGAATTGCAGACAGAAGAGGCCCATCAAGAATTTCACCCTTGCTGTACTTCCTAAGGCAATGGGTGGGGGTAGGGTTCCCTATGCCCCGGCACATAGGAAATCTGAAAACATGAAATTCATGGGTCATGCGTGATGGACAGTGCCAGGCCCTGAGGTGACTTTGACTTGGTTTTGTTTCCAGGGCTTTAAGTGGGATGAAAATACCGGGGGGTCTAACCAAAGGGGGTGTTCGATGTAATTAAGGGCGTGGCTTAAAACACGTAAGCTAAAAATCTGTGCTTAGTATAGTGTGCTGCCTGACTGGTATTTTGCCTCTTCTGTCATGGTATCCAGATATATAACAACAAGTAATGTTTCACCTGCAACAAGCCAGAACTATTGGCTTTGTCAATGGTTGTTAGTGGCATAAAATAAAAAAGTAGCAATCATGGCTTCCTTAAATATAATATTGAAAATGCATAAGTTCTAAAATGACGAGATTGTGAAAGAACTCTAGCCCCTTCTTTTTAACTTCTTTCACCAGCACCTTTTGTTGAGCTGGATTCTCATGTAGCAACATTGGCGTTTTTGCACATTTCTTCTGTCTGACAGAATGCCCTGCCCTAGACCGAGCCTGGGGAGGCCCACCACATGCTTTACCAGCCTAGACTGGACCATTGTCATTCTGTATGTGGCAATCAGCCAGCATACAGAATGACAATGGGCGGGTGGGGCTGCTCTTGTGCTCCGAGGAGGAGTGCAAGGAGGCCCCATCAGGGAGTTGAGGTTTCATGCAGGGAACAGTGCTGTTCCCTGCAATGCCCAAAATTACGGACATAAGGCGTCCGTAAAAGGGATCCTCACAGCCAACGGACGTGAGGTCCAAATTACGGACGGACCGTGAAATTTATGGATGGTTAGTCACCCTACATCATACATAATCACATAAAGATGCACCCTCACATGCACACACAGACCATCACGCACACATGCTGCACAGAGTAGGAACTCACATAAATCCAATGACATCACAAGTTGCTAAAATAACACAAACACGCATACCTCCCACCGTCGCAAACCATAAATTAAAATCATATATGCTTATAACATGTGAAAATGGGCAAATGTTTGGAAACCCTTTGTTATTGACGCCTATATTTGCTGAGTCAGCATTTTACAGTGGCAGAAGAGCAGGCATCCCACCTAGTCTAAAAAAAATAAGACACCTTCCCCGCTCTGGGTGGGGTGTACACTTCGGCGAAAGTCCCTAATAAAATGAAGGCAAAAGACTTTGGAAAATGGATCACTTTTGCAGCATCGGGAAAGGACTATGGTGAATAATGAAAAACTGACCCCAGATTCTAAGTTTCTTAAATGTACTTGATAACACTCATCCACAGGCTCAACTACCTCAGTGGTATTAGACCAGTGCTAGTTCTATCAAAGCTGTGTTTTGAGTAATTTTATTGCAGGCTGCACAACTTGTTATGAACGGAGAGGAATCCTGTCCCTTGTGCGAGAGATGAGACACCAGCATCATGCAGACGCTCAGGAACACTTAAATCAGTTTGGGTGAACTGACCCTGGCATAGGCATTTGTTGAATTTGCCACACTGTTCACAAATATAATGTATGCTATACCAATTTGTATTTTTTTTCATTTGTATATTTCTGGACCCTTCCAGGTTTTTTCAGTGTCCCTACTGGTGTGACATAGTACAAGTATCTGCTGATAAGTATCAGAAGTCTTACATTAATACCTTTGGATGCCTTCATTTATCACTAGTTTCTGAACAGAACCAGAATGCCATGAGCACCTTTTACATTACACAAGGTCACATTAGTTTGTACACACCGGAGATTAAGGGATTTGCCAGAATAACACAATGTTTAAACCTGAATTTATTTTTTATTTCATTGTGTGTGGGTTACTTTTTTGCCTTCGTAACTGCATATGAAATAACAAAGACCTTACAGAATAGTTTGTTCTTCTCAGCCACCTCTTTGACCCGCCACCGCTCTCAATGACCCCAGCCCCCATAGCACTGTATATTTTACACTTCAAGTCTGTAAATGAAAACCGCCTGGAATTGCGCCAATAAAGAAGGCCACACTTCCAAGCCGTCTTCATTTACACTTCTCTGCTAAGGCATTTGCACTCCCCCCCCCCCCCCCCCCCCCCCAGGGGGGCGCGCCTCACTGTATGAACACCTCTGGCAGGAGGAGGCCCAGGGAATGCCATATCTGTACAGAGGGGCCCTTCATCAGTCTGTGTTTGACAATCAGAACGATAATGGCCGATAGCAATCTGCGCCACGAGGGGCTGCTGCAGGCCTTTCAGTTCACAGCAGTGCGAGCTGGCCCCCTGCAGTGAGAGTTAGAGAACTCTCAGGCTGCTTGCAGGGGGGACAGATAGCACCAATGCCCAGAATTACGGACAAAAGGCGTCCGTGAAAGATTTCCTGACGGACAAGAGGCCCAAATAACGGACAGTCCGTGAAATTTACGGACGGTTGGTCACCATACCTCGAGGGCACTTGTTAATTAAGACTATGTGGGCCCCGTTGCCATTGAATCTGTGTCAATCCACACCCAATGGGGGATGGGAGCCACTTCTCAGCTTCTTGCTTTGGGGCCTGGGTGCAGCGCGTACATTCCTCACCTGGGGCCCAGGCTGGGGGACCTTTGAGTGGCACCCACCATGTGTCTTCCTGGCAGGGCTTTAAGCGGGAATCAAACTGGGTAGTCTCTCAAAGGGGCGTGGCCAGTTTAATTAGGGGGGGGCTTAAAAACACATAAGCTAAAAATCTGTGTTTAGCATAATGTGCCGCCCAACTGATATTGTGCTGCTTCTGTCATTGCATCCAGATATATAACACACGTAACATTACACCTACAACAAGCCAGTGCTGTTAGCTTTGTCAATGTTTGTTAGTTGCCTATAATAAATAAGAAACGATTTAGGCTTTGTTGTATATAATATTGCAGAGTTGAGATTTATTTTTCACCCCGAGGGTGAGGGCAACAATGGAGTGCCCTATAGAGATCCATCTCAGCACCTGCTTTTAAGAACTGCCGGTGCACCGCACTGGCAAGACCCGGCCCACTTAAAGCTCTGCTTCCAGGTCATAGTTTCCATGTCGACCACAGCTCAAGTGGGAGGCTGGCAGTAACCCCGGCTGCGGTGTGCACAGTATAGGAAGGGCAGACGGAGACATGCCCTCATATCGTTTTTCTGACCTTTTTCCAAGGGGACCCGCAGTTATGTACACTTGAGGGGGGATTCCTGGAGGGGCGCACTGGTGTGAATGGCCGCCCCCCCCCCCTCTTCACCTTCTATGCCTGTGTGCTGCGCCATTTTGTCATCCGGGTCAGGGGCCTGTGCAGCATCACCACTGCCGGCGCCGCATGGTCACGTGAAGACCTGTGGCACGTCTAGAAATGAGCTGCATCTAACTGGACTCCTGCTCTGCGGCGGGATTACAGTGTATCTAGGAGCAGCATCACGAGGGACTGAGGCCGAGGAGTGGGGGTGCACTCAATGCAAGTCCACAATGCTGGCCCGTCAAGCAACGCCCCAAACATTAAATGGTCCCCCCTTACAGGTGTAAGGTGCTTAAGTATATTTGACTCACTGGGTAGACATTGAATAGCAGTCCTAGAATTAACACAAGAGAAAGTGAGTCGGCGAGCCTAGTTTCACAGCACTGTGTATAATGAATATATTACATTTGTTCAAAGAAAATACAACATTACATTTTATTGAATGTACACAGAACCCAATATCACACAATAACAAATGCAACCCAAACTAAACCATATGGGCAGGTGGGGGAATCTGATGATACCCCACCCTTTAATCTGTGGGCAAGTGGATGATGTGAACTTCACCTGGGGGCCCTGAATAGGGGACGAGAAACTGCAAAGGAGTCAGTCATGTCCCTCCCATAGCTCATAGGAACCCGGGGAGTGTTATTGCCTATCTGTATTCTCAAACTGACCCCACGTGTCAACAATGAGTCTCTCATCGCTTGCCCATGGTGCTCACCTATTGCACGGGGATCACTTTCCTGGGACCCCAGGCCCGAAAGGTTCGGTGGAGGGGGCCCATCTTCTGAGCCCGTTACTCCAGAAGAGCCAGAGAGCCTGTGTTTTCCACCTCTTCTAATTCTGTCAGGCACATTGAATATATCCCCAGACTCTACATATGCAGTGGCTCTGTTTATGAACGATCTCTGTGTAGGTTAGTTTTCTGAGCACGCCAGCACTTTCATTATTAAGCTTGATTATATCACAGTTAAGGCTGTATTGCTCTAATTGTATTGTTGCTTCCTTTCTTACTTTAGTTTCTAAAGAAGAAACCTGTGAAAATTATTTTTTTAACATTCACTCTGTATCTTAAAAGCTTCATAAAAATACACTCGTGATTCCACTTCCACTCCAGTACCTAGGTTGCCAATTCCGCACGGTCGGAGCTCCCTGACATTTCCGTTTGACCACTCAAATAATTTTTAGGGAGATGTACATATATATTTACTACTATAAAAATATCTGTCTAAGTTTGCTAGGACTACACCTGGAATCCTGAAATCAAAAATCAAAAGATGAGGATTATGTTATTGCAAAGCGTTATTGCTTCTTTCTTATGTGTAATTTCTGAAATCATGTTTTAACATATTATTGTGCAGTACACCCCACTCCAATCCGCCTAATCTAATCCACCCCACTCCACTCATCCCAATCTAATCCGCGACTCTCCAATCCTCCCAACCTACCCTACTCCAATCCAAACCAATCTGCCCCACTCCAAACCAATCTGCCCCACTCCAAACCAATCTGCCTCACTCCAAACCAAAACAATGTGCCCCTCTCCAATCCAAAATAATCTTCCCCCACTCCAATCCAAATCTATTTGCCCCACTCCAATCTCTAATCTAAAACAATGTGCCCCACTCAATCTGCCCCAGTCCAATCCACCTCACCCCAATCTAATCTACCCTTCTGCAATCCAATCCACTTCACTCCAATCCAATCCACAATAATCCAGCCAAATCAAATCTACCGTACGCCAATCCAATCCACCCCACACCAATCCTGTTCAGCTGAATCCAATTCAATCCACCCGAGCCATCTAGTCTACTCCACTCCAATTCACCCCATGACAATCCAATCTACCCTCTCCAATTTACCCCACCCCATTTCACCCCACCTCATTTCTATCCACCCAACTTCAGTCTAATCCCCCTCCAATCCCACCCCACTACACAGAAATCCAATCCACCCAACCCACTCAGTCCAATCCATCCAATTCACCACATTCCAATCCACACCACTCCAGTCCACCCCACCCCTCCAATCCAGTCCCATCCTCCCCTCCACTCTAATTTACCCCACTCCAATCCACCCTACTTTAATCCACCCCACCCCACTCCACCCCAGTCCACCCCACCCCATTTCAGTTCACCCCACTCCAATCTAATCCAGCCCATTCAGATAATCCACTCAAATCCACCCTGCTCCACTCAATCCAACCCACTTTACCTCAATCCAGTCCACCCCAATCTACTCTAGTCCAACAATTACCCCACTACCTCAGTCCACTCCTACCAACTCCACTCCACCCTACTCCATTCTACGCGACTCCACTATATGACACTGCACTCTGAGACACTCTGCCACTGAACTCTACTCCCCTCTTCTCTACTCTACTCGCCTCGCCCCCCTCCACTCAACTCCAACAAATCAAGCCTATGACACTCTACTCCCCCCCCCCCCCCCCCCCCCCCCACCACTCTAGGACAGACCATGCCACTAACTTTTCGCCATGCTGAACAGCATTCTCTCCGGTGTAAAACATGGCAAAATGACATTGCCAAAGCCAATAGCTCTGTTATAGGTGAGACCTACTGGCTTTTTCAATGCTTGTTTATGTTGTAAGTACTGTCAGAAATGCAAACTCTGCTTACAACTCAGTTTTTGGGTCTCGCGCCTAGCGATTTAGTGCGTAGCACTGCTCGCGCAGCGAGAGTCCTTTTGTCCGGGGTTCCAAAACGGAGCCTGGAATTGCACACGCTCGTGCGTGTGCTTTTCCTTTTGGCTTCCGTGATTGGCCTTTGCGCTCGTGTGTTTCTGAAAGACAGCACGCAATAGGCCAATGGCGGGCGCATTGCTCCGCCCATGGCCTATTGGTGTCTGTTACGCGCACCAAAGGCCATGTGGTTTCAATTATCGTGCCCAGACACATGCATGATAATTGAAAACACATGTTTCTCTGTGGCGCGCGCGCACCACTCGCGGGCGTGTATTTTTTTTTTTTCCTTTACAATAGCGATCACTTTCGCCATCGCTTTCAGTGCCGCTTGTTATTACGCGGAGAAGAGCCACTGTACTCAAGAAATGGTTTGACCTTTGGGTTTAAAGGTAGTTTTTGTGATTTTAAATCTTTCATTAGAGGTTTTTTTAGAATGAAAAGCCTTAATGTGTTTGTAGTATTTCGGTTCTAGTAATGCACTATTTTGTTTAGAACACAAGTGCACTTCGGTCGTGGGTTAGGCCACATGCATTGCACATCCGTTTCCGAATGATTTTATAGACGTAAGATGCGTTGATTTATTATACTGCAAATGTAATCACACAGTGGTGCCAAAATTCAGTGAGAATCTTTAAACGAACAAATACAAACTTCATGTTTTCACTGATAACGAGACTGTGCCAACTTTGTTTAAAATTTTATGTTTTTCGATAACTTTGTGGCTGGCTTCAGGGTAACGGTGTTTAACTATGAACGGTACCGAAACTTTTGCAATTTCTTTGTGCCAGATTACATATCCTATGATGAAAAAATGTGTATTAATTGGAAATTTAAGTGCATTGTTTCTGTCTATTGCAGGGAGATTTTGATCAGCGTTAGACAGAGTTTGTATCCTGCTACGGGTGATCTGGGTGTAAATTAAAAAAAAAAATAGAGAGATTTCTAGCTAATTATGGGGACCCCATGATACCCAGTTTCACTTCCTCTGTTACATTGCTTGTAGGTTGTCACAAATTTGTTCCGCGGCCTGCATTGAAAGGGGGTGCGGTATATTTATTTATTTATGGGTTTCTATAGCGCTGGAATCAACTCCAACCGGAGTATCTCTGCGCTGTGATACCAAATAGAGTCTAAATAAATATGCAGATAAGGGGCAGGGTCTAGATTTTATCAGTAAACAGCAGAGTTTTCAGTTGCTTCCTGAATTTTAAATGGTCTGTGCAGAGCCTGAGGGCCAGAGGCAGTTTGTTCCACAGTGTGGGCCCTGCAACAGATAAAGCTTTCCCTCCATGTCTGGTTTTTTTTGCACGAGGTACTGCCAACAGACAATTCTCACTAGATCTCAACGATCTGGAGGGAGTGTAGGGGATAAATTTCTGCTCCAGGTATGTAGGGCCATTTCCGTTTAAGCATTTATGGATAATGCAACATATCTTAAACTTGGCTCTTTGTCGAATGCTCAACCAGTGTAGTTTCTGTAATAGAGGTTTTGATGCTGTTCTGGGGGGAGCATTTAGGACAAGGCGAGCTGCCGTATTCTGGACCACCTGGAGCCTATCCAGAACTCCTTCATTAGCAGAAAGGAGCAGTCCGTTACAGTAGTCAATACGACTCAATATAAGGGCTTGCACCAAAGTTTTTCTGAAGGAATCCGGTAGCAGTGGAAATATTCTGCGCATCATGCTGATGGTGTGGAAGCATGAGCCAGCTACCATGTTACTGTGCTGTTTGAGGGAAAGGTCGTGATCAAGGTGTGTCCCCAGATTTTTGACAATCTGTTTGGGCTCCGGAACAGTGCCAAGATCAGATGGCCGCCAGTCAGGAGTCCACAGTAATTTGGCATCTCCAAACAGCATTACTTCCGTCTTGTTGACATTGCACTGTAGGAAGTTGGTGGACATCCACTGTGCGACGGCTTTCATGCCAGCGGAGAAGGAGTTTCTTATTTCTGTGGTGAGATTTTGAAAGGGAAAGAGGAGCTGCGTGTCATCCGCATATGACACGGGGATGAAACCAAATTTGCGCATCACTCTTGCCAGGGGTGCCACGTAGATGTTAAAGAGTGTTGGGCTCAAACAGGAGCCCTGTGGCACCCCTTTCGTAATCTCTACCTCAGTTGATCTGTATTCACCCATGGTGACAGTCTGGGTCCGATCCGTAAGAAAACTCCTTAGCCAAGCAAGGGCCTTGTTCTTGACCCCTACGTTCGACAACCGGTCAATGAGGATGTTATGTGACACGGTGTCGAACGCGGCTGAAAGGTCTAATAACACCAAAATTACTGAGTAGCCTTTGTCCTGAAACATATGCAGATCGTCAGTGACAGACAGGAGGGTGGACTCTGTACTGTGTTTCGGCCTAAACCCAGATTGAGAGTAGTCTAGGCCGCCAGCTTTCTCAGTATCAGTTCTTTTTGGAAGGTTTTATGTTCCTCAAAAGTAAAAAAAAAAAAAAGTCAAAGACTGTGTTGTGCTTAAAATGTAGCTTCCGGCTTTCAGTCATTGGAGGTATTTTTAGTTGGCTAACATCATATATTTCTCCCTTAAAGTCTCCCATAGTCTTTCTCTTAGTTGAATGTGCTTACTTTGAGACTTTTACCAATGTAGTTTGCTGCTCTGAATTCCATTTTGCAATAAAAATCATAGCACCAAAATTGTAGGTGTGGATATTTTTCAGCTGCTTAACTTCTGGAATGACTTCCAAAACCATGCCAGTGGAGACTATGTTATCAGCTGCGTTACTAGGTTTATTTATTTACTTTGTAAGTCATTGGAACCATGCTATTTCTTTGATTGGAAATCATAACTACTACACCCAGAATGCATTGATTTTGAAAACGAAAAGCCTGGGACGGGAAACAAGTTGTTTCATCAACCTAACGGACCTGGTTCACTCCTTTCCCTACCCTTCCCTCCCCCCCCCCCCCCCCCCCCCCCCCAATTAGTTCCTTAAGACCCTCGCGGGTGAGTTGTGCGCTCTACAAAACCCTAATTGATTGAAAAACATACAGTCATCTTGTAACCTTTAGTCAGGAGTGTGCAACATCGGTCCAAGAGGGTTGTATCCACCCAAGGTTTTCAG
The DNA here is from genome assembly GCF_964204655.1 of Triturus cristatus. Classification (NCBI taxonomy): domain Eukaryota; kingdom Metazoa; phylum Chordata; class Amphibia; order Caudata; family Salamandridae; genus Triturus; species Triturus cristatus. Next base: position 297,948,263 of record NC_140589.1, read on the forward strand.
ATAGCCACATAAAACGCATCTATAGATAATAGATCTGAATGGAAATCGGATGAGTCAGTGACAACACTGAGTGTTTGGCATGTTTCCTGCTTTCTCTGCCCCCCTTTTCACACCCTACCAGATGTGGGCAAGGATGATTGGTATTCCACCAGGCAATCTAACACGAGTAGTAGGAGAATAGCCAAATCCACAGATTTCCAACTTGATCTAATGTTGTCATCTTCCAATTTTAGAGTCCTGGACTACCGGTCTTGCAATAAAAAAAAGTAAACAAGAAACTGACCGTCTCACCAGCTTACTTGGCCAGACCTATTGGCTTTGCTAATGCTTGTTTAATTATCTGTTCCCAAAGAGGAGACCTCTGTTGGCAGTGATCTGAAGGAGACAACCACCAATCTGGTTATCCTCTTTCTTTGGAAGCTGCAGGAGAACAATGCCTCTGAATACCTCGTCTCTTTTCACCCACCAGCCCCTAACAGAAAGGAGCTGGGAGGAGGTTCAAGTGACATCATTGGCTGTGCACCCAGTCATCGCCCAGCTACTTACCTTGTAACAGGAGGAGATCTTGGCTCAGTGGATCCCTTGGAGAGGTTGTCAAACTATTTCTTAAACAAGCATTTGCAATGCAATAGGTCTCGCATTTACGCGACTTTAAGCTATTGGCATTGTAAATGACTATGCCTTTTATTTAGGTTTTAAAAACAAAAATAAAAGGCATTATCATTTGCAATGTCAATAGCTCAAACTCGCGTAATTGCGAGATCTATTGCATTGCAAATGCTTGTTTTCTTTGTGGTCAGCCTAATAGCAAAGAGTTTACATTAATGAATCAAAGCAACAATTATCAACATCTTATACCCATGACTGCACATATCCCCTTAGTAGCAGACCATCTTCTTTTTACAACCATACTGTGGCACTGTAAACTGGCAGCCAAAAGGATCTATGCTGCAGGAGGTTGAGCCTACTAGTCCATTGATCAAAGTAAACAAAAAGACTTGTTTAACTTAACCCCCCAAAATATGTCCTGAGCATCAGGTGATATGAATTCCGTAACCTTACATCCAGTATGTTGCTGCTGGTTGGTGAGGCAGGCCACAATGAAGCAGTGTCTCAACCACACACAGGCACCTATGACAGCTTGGTGTTAGAGACACAGGAACGACAATCATAAAGGTTAGAGATTTTTCAAGGCGTTGGCCCACCTGGCTCTGTCCATGTTGTGCTCTTTGCTGGGAGACAAATGGAGGGACTACAGAGCTCAGCTAAAACACATGCAGAGGTGATGGTGAGGTAATACCGAAGCCCAGTTCCTGCTCGGCACTACGCCTCTGGGAATAGCACAGTTTTGAATGGAAAGCCAACAATTGAAAAGTTAACCTGTTTGGGGGAGGGCAAGGTTGTTATTACTGCAATCTGCACTTCTCTGCATTATTCAAAAATAGCACAGTTGCACTTTACAGGTTTAGATTTTAAAGTGACGAACAAATTACTGATTCATAGGAGTTGGAGGGAGGGCTACTACTTAAATTGGCCATGTTCAGTGCCATTGCAATCCTAGAGCTGCCATCGTAGGTTGTTGCTCTAGTTGATTTTTCACGCTAATTCTGGCCCGGTACTTAATGTAGCCCGGGGTGCAGACGAACAGGTAATTGCGAAGTTTGCTTTATGCTCTGCAATACGCCGCTGCAAATAGTACAATAGTACAATTCTGAAGGGACAGCAAACAATAGATAGACAGCAGGCTATCCATGGAGGTTCAGGCCAAGAAGCTGGCCGCTTGCTGCTTTGGACTTCTCTGCTCTTTAAGAAAACTACTTAGCTGGCTCCTTGCTCCACTCCATAGAGTGGTAGTACAGGGACTAATTACGGGAACTCCCTCTGCCTAGGTGTTAGAAATAGGTTTTCTGGTTAGCTACGTTACGGACCTAAGCCAGGCAGAATCCACCACACTAGTCAGGATAAGGGGATTACACGTCTAAAATAATCCCTGCTCACCCCTTTGGTACTCGGCACAAGCAGTCAAGTTTATCTCAGAGGCTGTGTGCAAAGCATTTGCACATAACCAGCAGTAATATAGTGAAAACACTACAAAATGCCACTAACCAGTTTTAGAAAAATATCCTATATTTATCTGTGTAAAACAAGAACAAAACGATAAAAATCCAACATGCAGTGATCAAAGTATGAATAAAGCAAAAATAGACTTTATATACAGTTCCTTGAAGCCAACCGCTCCGCCCGGGGCTGAACAAACAAATCCAACAGTTCCAGCTGGTCGCGGCATTGCGGGCCAGCTACGGTGCTAGGGAGACCCGTAAAACAGTACCTTTGGAGAAGCAGGGCATCAGACCTTGCAGTGAGCTCCGAAGTAGTGGCGTCGGCAGGCGTCTGTTCCGGAAGTCGGTGCAGAAGTTGTTGGACCCTTGAAGTCACACACGTTGCAGGTTGAACTCTGTGAGTTTGACGTCGGGAGTGACGGCAGGCATCGGGGCTGCGGTGTGAAGTGGAGCGGTGGGATGTGTGGTGCCCTCAAGTCGCGGTACTGGCAGCGGTTCGGTGACGGCCATCCAGCGGCATCTGTGAGACCAGGGCTGCAGTGTGAAGTGGGGCGATGCTTGTTTCGGTGCTGACAGGACACGGTGCAAGCAGCGTCGTTGTTGTTGCTGAAGTGCTGTCATCGGTAGACCCAAGGCTGTGGAGTGAGATGGGGCAATGCGTCGTGCGGGGCCCACCGGTCACAGTGCAAGCAGCGGCTTCGGTTTATGATCTGAAGTCAATTGCGCTGGCTTCAGTGGGCCAAGGCTGCGGTGTGGGATGGGGCGGTGCGTCATGTAACCCCCAAACCACACTGCAGGCAGTGTCGTCAATGTCCGCTTGGAGTGGCGGTGAGGCCAGGGCTGTGGGGTGAAGCGGGATGGTGCTCGGTTTTCTTCATGAGCGGTGTCCACACGTCACGGTGCAGGCAGCGGTGTTGGTGAATGCATCGTCTGGGATACCAAGGCAGCGGTGTGAAGCAAGATGATGCGAAGTGTGGTGCTCACAGGTCACGGTGCAAGCAGCGGCTCGGTGGCGTAGTTGTCGGTGAGACCAGGTTTGTGGTGCAAAGTGCGGTGGTGCCCTCAGCGGTGCCTTCAGGTACAGAGCCAGCAGTGGCGTCGTTGACGGCTTCAGGTTACCTTTTTTCCTGTGTGGCAGCTGAAACATCCAGTTCCAGAAGCCAGTACTCAGAAGGAGCTGACGTCTTTGATTTCCCTGAGACTTCCAACAGGAGGCAAGCTCTACCTCAAGCCCTGGGAGATACTTAGAATGCAGAAAGAACAGTCCAGTCCTTTCCCTGCCCAAGACAGAAGCAGCAACTGCAGGCCAACCCAGCAAAGCACACAGCAAAGTGGTAGTCTCTCCTCACAGCTCTTCCAGCTCTTCTTCCAGGCAGGTTCCTTAGTCCAGAAGTAATCTAAAGTTCTGGAATGAGGGCCCCAATATTTATACCACATTTTCCATTGCAGCTGGTACAAAAAGAAGTTCCTCTGGCACACATAAACCAGTTCAACCTGGCTCAGGCCAGGTTCACCACAGGAGGTGGAGACCGCTTTGTGAGAGGCAGCCACAGTCCATTCAGGTGCAAGCCACAACACCTCCCACTACTCTAAATGCAGCCAGGTGTATTCAACCTGGCTATGAGTCACCCAAGAAAGGCCGAACACCCTCATCCCCCGCTTGTGTCTGTCTAGTGTGAATGCACATCCCCTGCTCTTGTCACTCTAAACCTAGACAGGGAGAGGCACACATAATATAAAAATCATCTTTACTGAAAGAGGTATTTTTAATTCCTGAGTTCAGGCATACTAAAGTAAAGTGTTACCAAGCAGCTCCCATGTTAAACTATGGGAGGGATAGCCTTTCAACAGTGAACACGAAATACACAGTATTTCACTATTAGGACATGCAAAAATACACCACAACCTGTCCTACCTTTTAAATAGACTGCACCCAGCCCATGAGACTACCTTGGGCCTACCTTAGGGGTGACTTAGATGTAAGAAAAGGGAAGCACCTGGCAAATGGGTGCACTTGCCAGGTCGATATGGCAGTCAAAAACTGCTTGCAGACACGGAAGTGGCAGGTCTGAGAACCCTTTGAAAGGCTACTTGTGTGGGTGGCAACATCAGTGCTGCAGGCCCACTAGTAGCATTTGATTTACAGGCCCTGGGCACACCTGTGTACATTACTAGGGACTTATTAGTAGATCAGTGTTAGACGGACCGGGAGGGTCGGCCGAGGACAAGGGGAGAGGTCTCCGGGGAGAGCCGTCTCCAGCGATCGTACAGACGAATAACTTCCCCCCCACAGAGGTACACCACACAATGATAAGGTTTAACGTTCTTTATAAGCAATCTTTAGGTACGATAGAATGGTACAAGGAGGTCAGGACTCAGGGGTCCCCTCGATTCTAGTCTCTTGGTTGGGAAAGGGGGTAGCGGGACAGTCTTGTTACCAATCAGGTAGATGCGATGGTATGATGGATAGCTCACAATCCTCGAGCTCGGCGTTCGAGATGGACGGACCGCGGCAGCGCCAGCAGGTCCCGGCGAGGATGGTAGTTACAACGGTCCGCGGCAGCGCCAGCAGGTCCCGACGAGGATGGTAGTTACAACGGTCCGCGGCAGCGCCAGCAGGTCCCGACGAGGATGAAGGATGCAGAAGGTTGCGGCAGAGCCAGCAGGCAGGATGATAGTTCACAAGGCAGGACTACGGCAGCGCCAGTAGTCCGTCAAGGATGAGTTCTTCACGGTGTCTCTCGACTCCAGGATACAACTGCCTTCCTGCTCTGGAGCTGCCCCAGTTATAGGTCTGGCGCCCTTTGATGTCCGGACCCTCGCACTTGGAGGTCGGGAGGTCCGGGATGAGGGAGTCCAGACACCCAGCAGGGGGGTGGAGCCAGCGTCCGAGGGAGCTGGGGGCGATGGGCACCTGGCGGGGGAGAGCCATCGACACTTCTTTCTCCCATTGACCTGCCAAGTGGTCCGTTCACCTCCTGGGTGGATGGTGGTGCCGGGATGTCGGGGCCTGGCCAGGCCCAGGGTTAGGGTCGAGCTGAGGCCATGCGGCCTCGTGGTGCAGTGTCCAAGATGGCGGCCGGGCCGGGCGAGGGAGCCGGTAGTGGTTCGGCCCCATGATACAGAGATGTCCGGGGGCAGGAATCCCGTCTTGGGACGGGGTGCGGGTTGCTTCTGTGGGTAATACCTGGGGGGCCGGGGCTCGGGCCCTGTCATGCGGGGAGGGAGCAAGCCCTTCATGTGGCCTGTCCAACATGCGTCCCCCCCCCCCAGCTGAAGGCGGGGAGAGTCACCCATCCTCTTGGGGACTCTCCTCGTCGAGGCGGAAAAAGTGTGACAGGCCATCCGCGTTGGCGTGGTCTTGGCCCGGTCGGTGTTCCACAGTGAAGTCCATCCCCTGCAGGGAGATGGACCAACGCAATAGTTTGGGGTTTTCCCCCCGCATCTGCATTAGCCACTGCAGGGGCCGATGATTTGTTTGCACCCGGAAGTGGGTACCGAAGAGATAGGGCCGGAGCTTTTTGAGGGCCCACACCACTGCGAAGGCCTTCCTCTCGATGGTGCTCCAGCGCTGTTCTCGGGCCAGGAGGCGTCTGCTGATGAAGGCCACTGGTTGGTCAAGTCCCTCGGAGTTCAACTGGGAGAGGACCGCCCCGATGCCATGGTCGGAGGCATCTGTTTGTACGATGAATTCCCGACTGTAGTCGGGGGCCTGGAGCACAGGGGCAGTGCACATGGCGGCTTTCAGCTTCTCGAAGGCCGCTTGACAGTCTGGGGTCCAGTTGACCTTCTTCGGGTGGTTTTTGGATGTGAGTCCCGTGAGGGGCCCCACAATGCTGCCATAGTCCCTCACGAACCGCCGGTAGTAGCCGGTGAGCCCCAAGAAGGCTCGGACCTCGGTCTGCGTGACTGGAGGCTGCCAGGACTGGATGGCAGCGATCTTGAGTTGTAGAGGGGCCACCAGACCGCTTCCCACCTGGTGTCCGAGATAGGTCACGGACCCCTGACCAATTTGGCACTTGCCGGCCTTGATTGTAAGGCCGGCTCGTTGGAGGGCCTGCAGGACCTCTCGGAGGTGGTGGAGGTGGTCGGACCAGTGGCGGCTGTACACAGCAATATCGTCCAGGTAGGCGGCGCTGAACTCCTCGAGTCCCGCCAAGACCTGGTTCACTAGTCGCTGAAAAGTAGCTGGGACATTCTTCATGCCGAATGGCATGACTTTGAAGTGGTAGTGGTCATCGGGGGTAGAAAAGGCGGATCGTTCTTGGGCCCGGGGTGTGAGACCGATCTGCCAGTAGCCCGCTGTCAGGTCGAAGATGCTGAGGTAGCGGGCAGCCCCCATGCGGTCGATCAGTTCATCCGCTCGGGGAATGGGATGAGCGTCGGTTCTGGTGACAGCATTCAAGCCCCGATAGTCGACGCAGAATCGGAGCTCAGGAGTGGTGCCGGGGGCAGCAGTTTTGGGGACCAGCACGACCGGGCTGGCCCAGGGGCTGTCCGAGGGCTCGATGACCCCGAGCGGGAGCATCTTTGATACCTCCTCTTGGATGCAGGCCCGTACCCGATCTGGTACGCGGTACGCCCGGTGTCTGATAGGGGGACTGTCCCCAGTGTCCACGTCGTGCAAGCACCAGGGGGTGACCCCTGGGGTGAGGGAAAACAAGGCCGCAAACTGCAGCAGGAGGTCCCGGCAGCCTTGGCGCTGTTCCGGGGTGAGGGCATCTGAGAGTCGGACCCCGTCCACGGAACCATCTTTCTCACGAGTCTTCAGGAGATCAGGGAGAGGCTCGGAGTCTTCTTCCGCTCCACTGTCTGTAGCCATCAGGAGGCTGAGCTCCGAGCGCACAAAGTGGGGTTTGGGTCTGTTGGTGTGGAGGACCCGGAGGGGGTTCCGTGGAGATTCCACATCGATGAGATAGGTGACGGGGCTCTTGCGCTCGACCACTTTGAAGGGCCCCGTCCACTTGTCCTGCAAGGCACATGGCTCGGTGGGGGACATCACCCACACTTGTTGGCCAGGTTCGAATTCGATGGAGGAGGCATTTTGATCGTACCATTTTTTCATGTCCTCCTGACTGGCCTCAAGGTTCGCTTTCGCCTTTTCTCTGAATCGCCTGGTCTGATTGCGTAGGGTCAGGAGGTACTTGAAGACGTCTGGAGGGGTCTTTAGGGGGGCCATCTCCCAACCTTCTTTGACTAGGCTGAGGGGCCCTCGTACAGGGTGCCCGTACAAGAGTTCGAAAGGGCTAAAGCCGAGGGACTTCTGGGGGACTTCTCGATATGCGAAGAGGAGGCACGGAAGTAGCACATCCCACTGGCGACGGAGGGGCTCTTCCAACCCCCCAATTATTCCCTTGAGCGTGCGGTTGAACCGCTCGACTAGTCCGTTTCCTTGAGGGTGATAGGGGGTCGTGAATCGGTAGGTGACCCCGCACTGTTGCCAGAGGGACTTCATATATTTCGAAATACAGTTTGTGCCTCTGTCGCTGACGACTTCTCGGGGGAAGCCCACCCGGGAGAAGATCCCCATTAAGGCCCGGCCGACCACCGGGGCTGTTACAGTTCGCAGGGGCACAGCCTCGGGGTAGCGGGTGGCGTGGTCCACCAGTACCAGGATGAACCGATGTCCTTGTGCTGTACGGGGGTCCAGGGGCCCCACAATGTCTATTCCCACCCTCTCGAATGGGGTGGTGACAACTGGGAAGGGTTGCAGAGGTGCTTTGAGTTTGCGGCCGCTCTTCCCGCTGGCCTGGCACGTGGGGCAGGACCGGCAGTGGTTGAGGACGTCGTTTCTCATCTTTGGCCAGAAAAAGTGGGTCACCAGGCGACTGTAGGTTTTGTACTGGCCCAGGTGTCCAGCCAGAGGGACATCGTGGGCCAAATTTAACAGGAAGTCTCTAAAACGGAGGGGCACCACCAGCACTCGACTGGCCCCTAACTCTGCGATTCTCTGTTCACTGTACAATAGGTCGTTGTCCCAATAGATCCAATGGGCTCCGGTGGTGTCCCCTGCGCTCTGGGCGAGGGCTTGCTGGCGGAGTCCCTCGAGGGAGGGACAGGTCTTCTGTTCTTGACGGAACTGTTCCTGGGTGGGCCCCCCTTCTTGACGCCACTGAGCCAGGTCGGGAAGGTCCTGGGGCTGAGCGAGCCCTTCGGGGGTTTGCTCTGGGGGGTCGGTATGGTCGGTGTCCTCTACTGGAGCGATCGGGGGAGGAGGTGCTGGCCATTCTGGTTCTTCTGATCGGGGGATGGCCCGGGCGGCCATGGACCGGGTGGTTACGCACGCCCAGTCCGGGAGGCCCAACATCCCCAGGTGCTCTCTTCTTTCTACGGCGGCCCACGGGGAACTCTCAAGATCATTCCCCAGGAGACAGTCCACGGGGGCATCATCTCGGACCGTCCCCTTCAACATGCCGGAGACTCCTCCCCATACGAAGGGGACGCAGGCCATCCGACATAGACTCTCCGAGTTGTCGGCTGAACGGATGGGGCAGAGAATGTTCGGCAGGATCTGCTCTGGTTTTACCAGGTGACAGCGGACGGCCGTCACACTGGCCCCCGTGTCACGTAGTGCCTCGGCCCGGCGTCCATTAATGTTCACCCACTGACTAAACACCAATCCATCGTAACAATTTACACAGAGAGCATATGCACTTTAGCACTGATTAGCAGTAGTAAAGTGCCACAGCCCTAAAGCCAACAAAAGCAAGGTCAAAAGCAGGAGGCCAAAAAATCAAAGGGTGAACCTGCTGAAAAAGCCAAGTCTTAACACTAGGTAGCCCTAATTATGTGACAAATTAACTGCAGGTAGTCTAAAACACCGCAGCATGTTCTCTCTACAAAATCCCCAAGCGCACGTCAGCAGCACCTGCATTGCTAGCCCTGTACTGGCTGCCAATCCAGAAGAGAATACTGTTCACATTTCTCTGTGTGGATCATTACGCTGTGAACAAAAAAGGCCCTCCGCTCTTCCAACACCTGGTAACCCCTTTCATGGCAAGAAGAACTTTACGCTTCGAGGGTCGTAACATACTGCTGGTCCAAAGGTTCAAGAAAGCAAGGTGACGTGGGAACTCCTTCGCATATCTACCGCCCAAACTGTGGAATGCTTTTCCTGCGCAAAAGATTGGACAGATCAGAAATCAGCTTTAGAAAACAGCTGAAAACTGTAGTGGGCTGACCCCACGTGTGCAGGATGAACAAGTAGACGCTGTAGACGTGGCCAGGTAGGAGTAGAGGAAGTTTATTGAGATCTTAGGTGTAGAAGTAGTAAACCCAGAACAGGCCCCAGATCAGGCTCCACAATAGGCCCCAGAATAGACCCCACCAGGAGCAGCATCCTAGCTGCTCAGCCCATCTTCCCAACTGTCTCAGTCCCACACAGGCATCCAAGCATTCCACCCACACTAACATTCTACGCGGAACACTAACACTGGCTGAGCAGAATGAAGGGAACATATTAACATGACCTGAGGATACTACATATCCTCTTCCTTTACACTGAAAATAAATAAACCCAAACTAATAAGCAAACAAATAAATACAGTAATGTACAATAGATATGATGAGTCCATAAACCCAGGGATGCATGAAGAAATACATCACGAGAGGGAAAACAGACACACTAAGGAGAAGAGAAAGATGCAAGCATAGATCAACACACTAACACCATCCCCTTCCCTTAAAACTGAACAAAGAAACATTTAAGAAGTGAAATAAGAGCTCACATACGACAAATGAATATGATACCCAGAGTAAAATCCTACGGGTAGAAAACCTATGGGTAGAACGACACCCAAGGAAGTACTTCTCACGTGAGAAGACTGTGGCGACAAACCAATACGCCACCCCTCATGTGAGGGACACTATGGGACTAAAACCCACGTGAAAAAAAACAATGATTGGGACTGACACCCACATTTTTACATAATACATCACATGGGACTAAAACCCACTGACTTGTGCAGCATGAAAAACCAACATGCAGCACCGTGTGGCATCAAAAGATGGCTACCCACACACAAGACAGCGAATACGTAAATGAAGAGACTAAAACCCAACACAAACGTAAAAGGTGGGACTAAAACCCCCTTTAAACTTCGTAAATAGGACTGGCACCCATTACTAATTACATAGGTGGGACTCTAACCCCCTATAAATAGGTGGGACTCTAACCCCCTATAACAGAGTAAATGGGACTGACACCCAAACTCAAAATAACAAAGGTGGGACTAAAACCCCCTTTAAAAAAATGGGGCTAAAACCCATTCCCATATAAATTACTGTGAACGTGGGGTGATGGGACTAAAAACCCACTCCCATCCCTAAGCAGGGATAAAACTATCTAAAGAGGAAATGGGACTAAAACCCACTCCTATCCCTTGGGCAGGGATCAAACATTTGAAATACGGGTCATGGGACTAAACCCACTCCCATCCCTAAGCAGGGATCAAACTATCTAAAGAGGAAATGGGACTAAAACCCACTCCTATCCCTTAGGCAGGGATCAGACATTTGAAATAAGGGTCATGGGACTAAAAACCCACCCCTATCCCTTAGGCAGGGATACAAAATTTGAAACGAGAAACTGCGTAAATAAGAGACATGGGACTAGTACCCACTCCCATGCCAACAAAACAAGAACGTGTATAAAGCGAATCAACAACATTGGCATACAACAAATACAAGACACTGTAATAAGAAATCTCACTCATCTGTGAAATAAGACATTTTTTTGCGTTAAATTAATTCTCTTGTGAAAAAAAAAAAAACATTTTTGCGTTAAATCTTTAAAACATGTACCACAAAGTCCTATTTCCAAAAAAAACAATGGTGTGCGTGTCACCGCGATGATGAGGGACAGACGTTCCTAGGAACAATTGAGCACTATAAATGAAAATAGTATCTGTGTCCAGTGCCTGAACCAGAGAGAACTCTAAACCATCACCAAGTGTTGAAAACGCCAATTGTTGCGCTTACGCTGGGCCGAAAACACAATGCTGTCCAACACATCATGCGGAAAGTTATTGCAAAGACAATGAGAAGCGTGAAAATCTCTAATCTTGGAAGCGGAAGTATAAATTACCTGTGAACTGTGAGTAAACTTAGAACAACAAAACCATGGCTGCCAACCATACTTGCTTATTCTTTCTTCCATGCGAACATGCGCGACAGGTGAAAAACAAGTTATATTTCTCTTTGCGGCATTCTTGTCATTTTTTTTTTTAAACCTTTATTCTTTTAAGTCAGGGACACAGCTATTCAGCCAACAACCCGGAGGTACGGCAGCTTTAGAAACACAACACAAGCGAGCGTCCACATTTCACTTATAGGAGAATCGAAAGGTTCTGTTTTAAATAAACACAAACCCAAACCCAAACACAAGCAAGGCGATAAGTACTTAAAGCACAAAAAGGGTTCCCATCAGGGGGAGCGAGCCCCATTTCGTCCATCAGACACAGGTCTATAGTAAGGGAAAGGAGGGGAGGGCAGAGACTCAAGAAGGCAAACATATACCAGCAAAGAATACAAAGCCGGAAAGAATGCTAAGGGGAGAGCTGCTCCTCAGGCGGGTCCGGGTCTGGGGGAAGGCATATGCCCCCTCTTGTACTGGTTCCATCGCCCGCATACGGTGTGCCATTTCCGGGGGCGCCCTCGAGCACAATACACTGTCTTCTCCCTAAACATGCTCCAATCCATGTTTTCCATCCACGCTGTCAATGTAGGAGGCCTAGTAGAGCCCCACAGGCGAGCGATGTCGCGCTTAGCTACCATGTTCCCTAGGGTCACCCACTGAGTCTGTGCCGCGTCGTGGTCAGTAGGACCCCAAACATTCAGGAGACAACACCGCGCCTCCGGCTGCATGACGATGCCAGCCACCTCCCCCATCACATCGTGGATTCGCTTCCAGAACGCCATGATCGCACCGCATTCCCAAATAATGTGTAGGAAGGTGCCCACCACACCACAGCCCCTCTTACATAAGCCCTCCTCAGAGAAACCCATATGGACCAGCCTAGGCCCTGTCACATAAACTCTATGGAGTATTTTAAGCTGCACCAGCCGCAGGCGCACAGGGATCGCGACCTCTTTGGGAGAAGAAACTGCATACTGCCAATCCTCATCATCTAATTCGAGGCCATCCCTAGTCCATTGGTCGCGCAACCCTAGAAGAAGATCTGCCCGAACATTAATCAGTTTCTTATAAATGAGAGAGATCGTACTCTCTGGCATATGGCCATCCAGGATCCGGTCCTCTAACGGAGAGGACTCAGGCACCGTCTCCCCCTCTACAAGTACTGACCGCTAGGCGTGACACACTTGAGCGTATCGGAAGAACTCCGTGCTCCCTAGCTCATATTCCTTCTGCAGCTCCTCGAATGACTTCACCCTACCCTTAACCAAAAGGTCTCCAACCCTGGATATACCGATCAGGTCCCATTTCTCAAACCCTTTTGTATGCCAAAGCTTTCCCAGAATATCTGAGTCAAACAACGGGGTGGCAAGGGTAAGCTTACCCTTCCAGCCCAGTGAATCTGTCACCACCTTCCACACGTGCACGGCCACCCTGGTGTGCCCCTTAAGGGTTAAGTCCAACGACTTCGAGTACAACGCTCTGTGGTAATTACCCCCGCGCAGCAACCACCGGTCCATGGCGTAGCCGGGGCTCAGCGCCGGACCATAGACACCATGGTTAATCGCGCTCAACTGAGTGGCCCAATAATAACGTTGAATGTCTGGAAGCGCGATACCCCCATCATACCACGGAAGCGTCAACTTAGCAATCGCTATGTGTGGTCGCCCTTCCCACAATAGCGCGCGCTGGAGGCTTTCGACCTCTCGGAAATAACTGGCCGGGACCAATTCAAGGGTATTCTGCAAGGCATAGAGGAAGCGGGGAAGAGACATCATTTTAAACAGGGCGGCGCGGCCAAGGAGGGAAAGCGGCAACCGCCGCCAGCCCGCCACGTCCTGCCGCAAATGTGCCAAGGGAGGGAGCAAGTTTTTCTCGTATCGTAAAGTGGGGTCAGTGGAAATATAGATCCCTAAATACAAAAAGCCCTGCCGGGCGATCTGGATCGAGCAGTTTCGCGGGACAGGCGGGACATCACCACACAGGACATACAAGTATGGCTTTCCCCAATTAATAACAAGACCAGAGTTCCTACCGAAAGAAGTCAAGACGTCACAAACCACTATGAGAGATTTCTTAGGCGAGGTGAGGTATAACAGAATATCGTCGGCGTAAAGCGAAATACGGTCCTCGTGGTCAGGCGACCATCGAATCCCACGTATATCCGGGTGCCATCGTATCCACGCCGCCAGCGGTTCAAGAGCAAGGGCGAACAACAACGGCGACAGGGGACAGCCCTGCCGGGTGCCCCTCCCGAGCTCGAACGGTGTCGACGCCCGCCCGTTCACCACGACGCTAGCAAGGGGCCCCTCATAAAGCAACCTCACCCAGCCTACAAAACCAGGCCCGAAGCCGAACTTGGCCAGCACAGCCCACAGAAATGCCCACTCCACCGTATCGAAAGCCATCGTGGCATCAAGGGCCGCCACAATGGCCGGCTCTCGCATCGTGCCCGTCCTAGCAATCACTCCATGAAGGTGTCTAAGATTCAGTGCAGTGTTACGGTGCGGGATAAAGCCCGACTGGTCCGGGTGGATCAAATCTCCAAGCACCCGGACCAGGCGGTTAGCAAGGATCTTGGCAAGGATTTTCGGCTCGGCGTTGAGAAGTGATATTGGCCGATAGGAACCACACTTATCCCGGGGCTTACCGTCTTTGTGTATTACCACAATCGTCGCCAGTCGTTGATCGGGCGGAAGAAACCCATTCACCCGCGCCTCCACGAACATGGCGCGCAGGTGAGGAGCCAACTTATCCGGACGAAGCTTATACAATCGGCAAACCATTTGGGCCCGAGGCCTTACCCGAGCGCAACGCACGGATAGCACACGCCACTTCGTCAACAGTTATATCTCCATCGAGGTCATCCCTATCTATGGCAGAAAGGCAGGGCAGAGCAATATCACGCAGAAGGTCGCACGAGTCCTCAGTCGGCCTATCCGAAACCGAGGTATATACCGTACGAAAATAGTCCGAGAAACACTGGACTATACCGTCTGGGTCAGTGACAACCTCTCCCCCATCCATCGACAACTCCGGCACCACTCGATTAACACGCTCTTTTTTATCCAACCACGCCAACAGTTTCCCGGCCTTATCACCGACATCGTACAATCGACCCTGCTGCTCCCTACTGAGGGTCTTGGCAGCGTTCGTCACCAGATCCCTGTATTCCAATTGCTTCAAGCTCAAATTATGCAGTGTGGCCGCTGAAACCTCCTCCTCCAAGGCCACGTCTAAAGCCGCAATCTCGTCCTCAACTTGTGTCACCTCGGCGTCTCTCCGCCGCTTGGCGGCCACTACCAAGGAAAGGGCCTCCCCTCTCAATACGGTCTTAAACGCTTCCCACAAGGACACCGCAGATGCAACTGAACCCTGATTATCCTGAAAATAGTGATCAACGGCCTTCAGCAACGCACTGCGCAGCTTGGGGTCACGAAAGTACCAGGGGTTAATGGGAGCCACCCTGCCCCCCACTACCCGGCCAATATCCAGACGGGCCCACACCGGCGAGTGATCGGATATACCCCGTGCCAGGTGCCTAGCCTCAGATACCAATGAGGCGTGCGCAGCCAGAGTGAGCAAGTAATCAATCTGAGAGAGACTACCGTGGGCCCCAGAGTGAAAGGTATATTGGCTCTGAGTGGGGTGCCGTAGCCTCCAACAGTCTACCAGGCCAAAAGTATCTATAAAGTCGGGAAGCCACTTCTGAGCCCCCCCGGTGTCCCTGGGCGGGTACCTATCGAACAATCCAGATCCAACCGCATTGAAGTCTCCTCCCACCACCAGCATCCCTTCAGGGAGTTCCAACAAGGCCTTGCCCAGATCAGCAAACGTGGAGGCCTGCAGGGCAGGAGGGACATAAACAGAAACCAATACCAACGTTCTGCCCTCCCACCTCCCCGCCACAGCCACAAAGCGCCCCCTATCATCAGCAATGGTGGAGTCAACCTCGAATGGTAGGGAAGCTCTAACAAGTATGCCCGCACCCCTGGAGCCCGAGAAGAACCCCGAGTGAGCAATGAATTTATAACCCTTTCTATTAAGTGCATAACACGTATTCCCTATAAGGTGGGTCTCCTGCAAGAGGACCACATCTGGCGAGGTCTGTTTCAAGAATTGTAGGACTATCCCCCGTTTAATGCGATCCCCTAAGCCATTAACATTCCAGCTAATTATGTCTAAGCCCCTACCCCCCATCCCCAAACACAAAGAGACCTCCACCCCCCCCCCCCCCCCCCCCCGGAGAACCACAATCGGACAATACTGACAACAATTACTACGCCTTGCAAGAAAAAAAACCCCAACAACAACCCCAACATCCCAAATCTCCCCCCCTCCCTGCACCCCTGCGTCAGCTTGCAAAGCCCCCCCAACTTGCAGTGTGCCTGTCGCCCTATCAAAAACAAATCTACAAAAAGTACCCCAAGGGAGGAAAGAGCTCCTATCTTCCCCCCGCCGCCCTCCCATTACTGCAGTAGGGTGCTAGTCACTGTCTGGGGCTGAGTCAAAACAGACCGACACCGGAGGTATCACTCCTGTTCATCCCGGTCGCCTTCCGCTCCAACCGCACGGTCCCCGCCGGGCTGTCGCCGAGGGAGCGCATCCAACCAGTCCCTTACCATGTCCGGCGATTCGAAGAAGAAAGTCCGATCCTCATACACCACACGTAGCCTGGCGGGGAAAAGCATGGCATATTTCAGGTCCATCTCCCTAAGCCGCCTCTTCACCCCCAGGAAACTCTGCCTTTGCTTCTGCACCATCTGAGTGAAGTCAGGATAAAAGCTCACAGAGGCATTCTGAAAAGGCACCGGGCCTGTCACCCTTGATGCTTGCAGGATAGCGTCTCGGTCTCGAAAATGAAAGATCCGGGCGACAATCGGTCGCGGGGGGGCTCCCACCTTAGGCCTTCCGCCAGGCACTCGGTGAGCCCGCTCAACCGCGAAAAACTTGCCGAGGCCCTTAGGCGCAAGATGGTTCACCACCAAGTCCTCGACGAGTAAATCCACGGAGAGCTCCTCCGAAGTTTCCGGGACCCCAATAAGGCGCACATTGTTGCGCCGGGCCCGACCTTCAAAGTCTTCGAGCCGGCGGGTGGAGAGGTCATTCGCGGTCCGTAACTTGCGAACCTCAACCTCGAGTTCCGAGACATCATCCGCGAGGCCAGTGGTCTTGAGATCCAGGGACTTGACCCGCTCATTGGTTTTGCCCAGGTCCGCGCGAATCAAGTTGACATCAACCAAAATCATGTCCACCTTGTGCGCCAGGGTCTCGAACTGTCGCCCAATCGATGATTGCATCCCCTCAATCGCCCCCTTGATATCCTGCAATGATAACTCCGAGGCTGGGGATGGATCGGCCTTCTGTACTTCCAGCGACTGTCCCGATCCACCAGGCGACCCCTTCTGCTGGGCATAGCGATCCATATTGTTGGATTGGGTATAGCCTCCCCGCCTGGTAGCCTTAGACTTCGGCTTGTCTACCTCCGATTTGGCCGACATCTCGAACAGCAGGGCGGTCAGTTACAAAAAGACGTCCCTCGCTCAGCCAGAGGAAACGGGGTCAACCAGAACTTCAACAGCCAGCCAGGGTCGAGTGCAGGTCCTCCAGATATCAGGGGAGCGGCATGAAGCACTCCCGGGCCAGAGCAAGCAAAGGGCGAGAAAGCGAAAGTGAAAGTGCAGCGGCAACCGTCCGCCAGTTCACACCTCCCAAGGCCGCTGTTGTTCAATTAGTGGCCGGGCATCCTGCCAACGCGAGCCCCTGGCATCCTTCGGAGGTAGGCCGCAATCTTCCGCCATGCACAACTTCGGTTCCCGGTGGGCGATCTTAGCCCGGACAACGTCAATCGCCCCAGCTGTGACTCATCTGCAGGATTCCGTGCATGAAAAACAGGATTAAGGACAGGATAATTGCAGGAGGGCGCGAGGGTCGCGGGAGCTCAAGGCTCACGCGGCCATCTTGGTCAAGCGCTAGGCTCCTCCCTCCTTGTCATTTTTTTTAACTTTATTGAAGACGCTGAACGTGGTTGGCAAATTGTAAAATACCGGACGAATGAAACAGCACACTTCACCAATTGCAAGATGGAGGCACGCTGTCTGACGCTGTCCCGGATGGCTCCGGGCAACTCCAAGCATAAATATGTCTATAGGCAGCAATGCGTACATTCGAAAGAAAAGACGTCATGGAGATCAGGAGCTGCTTCGCGCGACACAAAGACCAGGTGCGGTTCACGAGCCACTTTTGAATTTTTAAAATGAAGCGCAACTGTAATCTCTGTACAGAATGAAGGGAACATATTAACATGACCTGAGGATACTACAAAAACATACCTATTCTAATCACTATTCAGGCATGTTGCACCAATAGCGGAGGTTTATTACCAGTGCTGGAGGCGAATTTGGTAGCCATGCGCTATATTAATTCCGAAAAATAGATTAGAATGATAGGCCTTGAGATCACTGCCACTCTCTTTTGTAAACTACAACCTGAGAGCAGCAACAGGCCTTGATATAAACTGGGGGTCGTAGGCGGATGGTACTAGATAAGAGGGTGCTTCTGGGATTTGGCAGTGACATTGCATAGAGGACTAGAGCCCTGAAGTCATCTATCGCCACATGCAAGGAGCAATTACAGAAAGCTACTGATGCTAACAATCCAAATTGACACTTTTGTGGGCTACATCTGAGTAATTGGACAGCAGGACAACTATAGACCGTGGTGGCTGCCTCACATGGAGGATAGTGATATGCCCATGTGTGCGAGATTGATGGCAGATCAGCATACACTGGGGGCACCACTCTTTGTGGATGTCCGACAGGGTCACAAATGTCTTTGAAATCCACCAGTATATAAAGTGGCTGCCTGGACATTTGGCACAAGACAACACTGATGTTATCTGTAGTGATCTGGTGTCAGGTAAATGGACATGTTGGAGAAACTAAGCATAATGCAGAGCTTCTTGTGTACTGAAATGTAGGCCTCCAACACAGGAGCACCAAGAAAAAAGACTATAGCTTCAGGCATGGAAATGAAGAACAGGAGGATATGTCATGTCAAGGGGCCCCACCTCCCCCTGCAGACGACAATGACAGTGTTATCAAAAGCTTCATGAAAGAGCTCTTCCTTGTTTTCGCGGTGGATATTGGATCAATCAAAGACAAACTGAACAGTACACTTTGTTAAAGGCTAGGACCATAGAACGAGATATCCTAGTACATACATTGCCCGCTTGGAGACAGCTTCCAACATCTAAACACACCATTGCATCGGAGCTGTACCTCTAACACATTGGTTTTGTTATATAAACAGGGCACTGTCCCATAGTGGGTCTGAGGGGACACTTCAGCCATAACGGTCCTGGAACGGCTGTCGTATTCGACATGCAGCTCTGCCAAAGCTGATCCTGCACTGACGGACTGCCTATCCAACTACAGACCGAGTCATCCAGGTATGGGGTCCCAGGCTATCCTAAGAGATCGGGCAGAAGGGTACACCCATTATGCTCTCATACTGAGTGATAGAGCTAGATAGACAGATAGATAAATCGAGATCTCACTTTAGTTTTGAACGGAGCCATAGACAAAACCATCACAAGAGCAGACAGGGCAAAGCTTGGTGACTTTGAGAGTGCAAATTACAGTCATTAAGATAGAAAGGGTGAATCACTTGTTAGAACAAGTAGATAAATGTTTATTTCATGGTGGCTATAAAACAGGCAAATGTACTTATTGCATAGTGAGTGCTTGACTTCATTTTGGATATGAAGGACACGGCTGGGACAGCATGCTGCTGGGAAAAGGATTAGGCTGCGAGATGCAAAACATTTTAGTGAACTCTAAGAGAAGGAACCTTCTGTTGCCAACGACGAGCACTCCTTCCTCCAAATGATGTCTCCCCTTTAACTAACTGCAATGATCCGGTTATCTTGGAAGGAGATACTGAGGGCCAGCCAGAGATTCAAGTTAGCCAAAACCCCAGGCCTGGATGGGTTCTTGACCAGGTTCTGTATAAACTTTTATGCAAATAACTCCGGATTTTATTGAAAGTATTTTAAAAATTGCTTCAGACCAGCACAGTTACTTTGACTAGGACGAAATCAGCATTTCCCTTGTTTTCAAAATCAGTAAGCCACCCACTGATTGCCCATAAACCAGTATCTTTATTGAACACATATGCTACAATATTGACTTCTATACTGGAAACATGACTACAGGTTGTGGTACAGTCACTGATGTACCCAGATCAAGTACGTTTCTTAACAGCCAGTCAAACTGGAGATAATGTTAAGAAGGCACTGCTCTTTATAGATGTCGTGAGTAGGAGCCGAGAAAACTCTTTCTGTCCCTCGATACAGCAAAAGCCTTTGACAAAGTTAAATGGGACTTCTTGGAGAAGACTCTATCTGTGAGTCCTGTCCTGCCGCACCTTCCACCATGGAAGAGATTCGCAGAAATAACTAAATGCCGCCTTTGCTGGAAAGCAGAAGAGAGCATCACTCATCTACTATGCTTCTGCCGCGGACTGGACCCAGAACGATGTTTGTTTTTTAAATCCATCTTTAACATCAAGAGGATTCGAACCTGCAGGCAAGCAGTGATGGCTTGCTTTGGAGGAGGAGATATACAGCTGGCATGCCGGGTCGCACAATTCATGGGGGCAGTAGAGGAGAAAATGAAGATATCCGGCGCACCATAAACCGCTCCGATCAAGGGCTACCACCCCCTGGAACTGGCATTTTTTTACTGGGGAAACGTCTGACACAAAAAAGCTTCATTTTACCATATTGAAAATAAATTTTGGTTAACTATTGGGCACTTGAGAGGCCACGGACCTGTAGCATCCCTATTCTAAAAATTGACCACAAGTCTGATATACGATACTACTAATTTTGCTATTTTTAAATACAAATGTAACTCATAGGCTCTATTTAATTCATGTTTTTATATTATATGTTTGGGACTAAGGACCGCCCAAAGCTCTTCAGATAAATAGACACTTCGTCGGAGCAAGGCACAAGCCAGCTGAACAGGAAACGCTGGGCTGAGCCAAACTGTCCCATAGCTCTTTTATTGTTTGCATAAATGATGAAATTGTAGTTTATTTTTATGAACTTTCGCCTTGAGCGATTCCTTTTTCTAAAGGTTTTTATTAACTTATATAATAAATTATTTACTTACTTACTCTATCTGTGATGCAGTTTTGGAATCACTTCTTTGCCTGGACCCTGGTGGGTTATCAGATCCCTGAGGCTTAGATCTGATTTATCAGCAATTTTCTAAATCGCTCAAAAGTGGCTGTGAAACCAAGCAGGTCTTACCCTTCCACTTCTTCTGTTTACCTATACTTTCCTGCCTTTATGCATCGGTATTAGTTCTAATAACCAGTTCATGGTCATCAAATTTGGAGGAAATGTTTTTAAGTTGGGGAAAGGATGTAGCCTTATGGCTAGAGTGGTCGATCTCGAAGCGGTGGAACCCGGTTGGAGTCTCGGCAACAACACTCAACATCCTGTGATTCTGTGCAAATCACTTAATCTCCCCGTGCCTAACAAAATTTAATGTGTCCATCCGTAATAAAAAAGGGGCTCATGTAAAGCGCTCTGATGCCCAGTGTCTCGGTCTAGTTCGAGCTATATAAAACTCTGATAGCATGCTACTTACGGTCATAGACTGGGAATTATCCTTGCAAGTGATCATGACTGAATTAAGGAAATATCCGTGGGCTTCAGAGTCAAACGTAGCACAGATGTAGGTATCAATATCACTCTAAACCCTCAATCTGTTATTTATCAGGGGATTATCTTGATACCCAACCTGGCTAGGAGGGAAATAAAACGGGCAAAGCAAAGTGGCTCCAAAATTATTTTGTCAAGACCGATTTATGCATTTAGATGCACTGGTCTGTGTCATTATTGCCACTAAACATGTCTATCTGCCACCGAATTATCGGTAGCCCAGGCAGCCCCCTTCAGCTTCCAGAGGGAACGTTTATGCAACTTTAGGCACACTGTAATGAATTAATCTGGTAAGAAGAGGGCAGGGTTGGACCATAGCCAATGCACTTTATGTCCACTGGAGAATGGCCTCGATAAGGTGGAGAGAGAGAGCATAACCTTAAAGGATATTTTCCTCGAGCAGATGAAAGAAAATATGGGTTTGGCGAGGAAGAGGAGAGATGTTCAGTTACTTGCACTTGTGACACTGGGTACAGATCTGCTGTTCAGGGCGGGAGCCACAAGGCACCTTACAACCTGTGAGAAGGCAAGCCAGACACTCTTTCTACTCTCTCATTCTCAATGCACGGAAAGACAGCGAGCTTCCCTTTCGTGTATCGTGGTTGGGGAAGTTGGGAGTATACATGATCAAGAATAATGGCAGGATGCATTAGACGGACTAACATTTTAATTTTGCAAGCAGGTGGAAAATGGATTTTCCAGAATATTCTCTCAAAATGGTATTTTATCTTGAGGTGGATTCATACTGTTGATAGATCCCAAGGTATTGCTTGATGGAGATGGTGCGGGGGGTGTTCCCTCTCACTTACATTCTATGGTCTTGGCCCACACTTTGCTCCTTTTCAAAGAGAATTGCTACACATGATCAGGGAGGGCACTATATAAGGCTTGGCAGCCTGCTGGAAGTGATCCTCTCCAGGAATCCCTTATGAGGCAGGGTACCCACCATAAGGAAGCCTATGCATGTTACTCGCAGTAAAGCATGTGATTTTGGCTAGATCGGGGTCAGCTATTCAGCCCTCTGGGAGGTCGGGTGGCAGAAACTATGGAGGCTCCTGAGGATCTAAAAGGGGATAAAGGCTGCTCAGAAGAGAGAACGAGATTTTGTGAAAACGTTTGAGCTTACTCTTTCTTGCTTATCCAAGGAATTTAAGAAGATCCATTGAATATATTACTGACGTCTCAACTACGAGATTGTCAGGAGCTACAGCTGATGCCAGCTATTAGGCTATGTTGTATGTAGCCGCTCGTCTGAGGGGACCCTAGTGAATCAATCGTGCTACTGGGTAGGTTTGCGATTGCGATTGCTGAGTGTGGGACTGGGTGTAAGGTTGGGTGGGCGGTGGGCCAGTGTTTCTGGTTTTGTCTTTTATTACAGACGTAATGTCCATCTATATGTTGAAAATGCGAATAACATTTTTTTAAACTTAAATCCAGCCCTAAGGAAAAATTAAACCTCTGGGAAATAAATCTACTCTTTTTGCTATGCTCCAGAGACCCTTTTTCACTAATGCGATCAGTGCAGTGACCTTAATTTTACCCATTAGAATATTCATAGGCCTGCTCCTTTTTAAGAGCATTTTCTGTCGTTTTGCACAAAGTAATGACTACTTTCTTTAGCTGTAGGTAATTTATGTACGATAAGTAAATTGTACATTTAGCATAGTGCTTTTACTTTGTGTTCTTGCTTGGATATGGATGTATATTTACTTTTGAAAGTTGGCTGTGTATGAAAAAGGGAATTAATATATTCAGAGGATAATGTTATGCAAATTAAGCGAATGCCATTTAGTGTTCGGGACTCGAAGCAGCAATTTATTGAGCACAAGCTAAATCTGGCTCTTGGGCATCAGAAATTAAGCGGGGGACAGCAACTACTTAGTCAAACGCGATAGCTAATTATAATGCTTGCCACAAATCTAGGTTTCACAAAAGGCCCACACATGCTGTTTAGCGTCATGGATTTCTTTTGAGGTCTGACACCAATCAGTCCAAAGTCCAGCAGTGGTTTTTTTGCATGCTATAAATACTGAGCAACTTGTGCGTTTAAAACCTTTTTGTGACACTTCTGTAATGCTGAATATTGAATAACTTGAGATCTCTAGGCTTTTTTGAAACATGAATGTAGGTGCCAAGACCCTGGATAGGCTAGAATCGGGTGTGCCAGGATGCCCTTAGAGATCACTGTTCTTATATATTTAATAAGCGCACACACACACACATATATATATATATATAGCCAGTGATAAAGGATGGTATTGATTATATGTGCAATGGAAATATTAATAAAATTGCTTTTTGTATTTAAAAAGAATATTGAATAAATGCAGCTCATGAAACTAGCCTCGAAAATGTGACTTCCACTCTCCTGACATTTTTAGATTCAACCACTGATCGTCTTTTGTCCGATGCTGGCTCTATAAATAAAGTAGCAACAAACCGTAAACTCACTACGCCTCTCCCGTGTCACAGAGACTACAGAATCTGGCCTCTCTGCTCGTCTCCCCTGTCACAGGTGGTGCAGAGCTTGAACTCAGGGTCACGCTTTCTTCACAACTAGGTCTGTCTGTCTCTTTTGCTTGTAGCATTGTCCTTGACTGCAAAGCATCAGCTTGGCTTCTGTAGGTCTTCTGTGTGCCGCTCTGGCACAGGCTACAAAGTCTGGGCATTCCATTCTCTCTTCTCATACTGTCTGCGGAGTCTGGTCACACTGACTGTCTTCCTCTCACACTTTTCAGGTCTTTGCCGCTCTGCGCTTTTCCTTTAACGCAGATTACCTAGCAACTCTGGGTCTCCCATCTCTCTCTCTCTCTCTTGCACCGCCTGGACCAAGGTTCTACCCACCTCATACTGGCTACAAGGCCTGGCTGCTATGGGCCTGCTCACTCTCACAAATGTTACAGTGTGTCTTTTGTCTCCTTGTCTTACCTTTGTTGGGTGTGCGGGTGTGCCGCTATACTTCAGCTTTATGATCATGCGGATTAATGCGGATCACGGTAGGCTGCTGCCGTTTTAACAAACTCCCTGAATTTCTACTTTTAATCTGTTGTAAGCATTTAAGCTTTTTTTAGCACTTAGCTAGCCAGCACAAAGCCAAAGCACACTTTACCTGCCTTTCCCAGCCCCGGTCCATTGCAGGTGTTTGCCGTTGGTTTGGAGGGCGTGGCAGGCAGCACCAGTACCAACAGCACCTGACTTCCGGTTGAGGAGGGGGTCAGAGTAGTTGCCGCACGCTCTCCCACTTAAGTCAGATGGGCCAGCGGATGCGCGCCACCGGCACACCCAAGGCAAGCCTGTCTGAGACCGGCCGGAACCAGGGGTCAGGACCCCTGCCGGTTGGAAGCCCCGACATAGAATTGAATGTACGACTAATGAACTGTTGAGATTGATGCCGCCTATTAGGGATGCGTGTAAGCACAACATTCTTGGAGATACGGAGACACTGACGTGTGAAAACTGCAGTAAGGACTTTACACCAACAAAATCTAACATACAGCAGGGGGTAAAGCTGCCCTTCCTCCTGTTGAATTGTTGGTCCCTAACTAAATACAAATATGAGATCTATGAAGTATTGAAGGAACAAAAGCCCATCACCATGTTTCTCACTGAAACATGGCTCAACGATTGCTCTACCCTGGATATCCTGGATGCACTACCGGGAGATTATGGGATAGTAGAGCAGGACCGGGTTGGACAAAGAGGGCGTGGAATCGCAATAATTCATAAAATACCAATGAAATGCTGTATAAAGGAAGCCAACCTAGAAAAGTGTGAGGGCATCTTTTTTTACTCTCTCAGTTGCAGATAATGACACTATAGCAGGTTTCTTGACTTACCGTCCACCTGGCCCAGAAACACAGTTCATAACTAGCTTGGGGGAAAAAGTGATCCATGCAGCGATACGTCACAACAAACTCCTTGTTCTAGGTGACCTGAACATACACTTTGATGAAACTGAGAAATTGGAGGTACAAACTGTTTGTAAAGACCTTATGATGTTTAACTTAGCGCAAAAAAGTTAATGCTCCAACACACCTAGCGGGTCATATTTTAGACCCAATCTTTACTAATATAACAGATATTGAAGTGGGAGCTTCCTGGCCAGTTTCCTGGTCAGACCACCACATAATCCCTTTCCTCATTCCGCTTCAGGGTTCATCAGTCAAGAAGCCTAAACAGACAGTGACCCGTAGGAAGTGGGACAATTTTAATCCTAACTCGTTTACACAGGCACTGCTAAAAAATGAGCCCAAAATGGATAAGGACATAAATATAGCCAATAGACAAGTGGGAACATGGATAACAGAAGCACTGAATGTAGTAGTGCCATGGACCACAATAAATCCCAAGAGGGCGAAGGCATCAGCACCATGGTTCAATGAAACATTAATAAAGGCCAAATAAAAGTGTAAACAGTTGGAATGCAGATGGCGAAGAACTACTGTATCAAAATTAAGGGGGGAGGGGGAGTATAAACGAGAATAAAAACTTGCTGCGACTTCTGTACCGTAAAGATTGAAAGGGCAAAAAACTCCTCAAAAGAAATGTTCACCATACTACAATCCCTACAGTCAACTAAAAAACTAACGGAGCCCCCTTGTACCTCTGAGAAGTCCTGCAATATAATCGCTGACTTCTTTGCAGGGAAAGTGGCAAATATTTATAACACCTTCCCTACGGAAGCCCGTCGGGGCAGAAGCCCTGAATGTACTTCAGACACAGTATTCAAGGGAGAAACCCTAGATGACTTTAAAGTGCTAGAGCCAGATGAGATGAGAAAGCTAGCTAACGGAATTAAATCTGGCTCCCCGCTGGACCCAGCACGCCCAGAAATCCTGTTGCAGGGAGATAATCTCATTATGCCACTCATCTCAGAGCTAATATTCCGCTCCTTCAAATTCGGAGAAGTGAACTATGAATGGAAGCTGGCCATGGTTCGCCCACTAAGGAAAAAAAAAGCAAAGAGGAGTTGGCCTAACGGCTAGGGCGGTCGACCCCGAACCTGGGGAACTGGGTTCCAGTCTCGGCAATGACGCTGAACATCCTGTGATTCTGGGCAAATCACTTAATCTCCCCGTGCCTAACCAAAATGAAT
The DNA here is from genome assembly GCF_964204655.1 of Triturus cristatus. Taxonomy (NCBI): domain Eukaryota; kingdom Metazoa; phylum Chordata; class Amphibia; order Caudata; family Salamandridae; genus Triturus; species Triturus cristatus. The sequence continues at coordinate 297,974,287 of NC_140589.1, forward strand.
GGATGTCCTCATGTAAAGTAACTGGTACTATGTAAAGGGCTCTGATGCCCAATTCGGGTCAAGTTCGCGCTATATAAAACTCTGCAAAAAAAAAAGAAAAATAGACCTTTCGGTGCTAGAGAACCTACACCCCAACTCGCTTCTACCCTTTTTCCCAAAATTGCAGAAAAAGTTGTAAACATATAGCTGACCAATCATAGCCATAGAAATGCAGCTCTGCTTCTGACCACAGAATTCCTAAGACAACGGGCAGACAAAGGACATACAGCAGCACTGATCCTGCTGGATCTCAGTGCAGCTTTTGACACCGTCTCCCACGGCCTCCTCCAAAGATTAGAGACATGTGGTGTTAGGGGCATGGCCCTCCGCTGGATGATATCCTTCCTGGCGTCACAGGGTTTCCAGGTCATGCAAGATGCATATACGTCCAAGAGATCTCCCCTATTACAAGGAGTCCTTCAGGGTTCAATTCTGAGCCCAACGCTGTTTAACTTCTACATGGGGCCACTCGCCAGTATAGTGGAAGGTCATATGGTGTCCATTGTTTCATACGCTGAAGACACTCAGCTAATTGTCACACTGTCTCAAAACCCGGAACGCACTGCCCACCAATTTTCCCAATGCCTGTAGGAGGTAACAGCATGGATGTCAAATCACTGCCTGAAACTCAATGGCAGTAAAACAGAGGTGATGATAGTGGGAGGGGCTCCATCTGTCTGGACATCTGCATGGTGGCCTGAGACGCTTCGCCAACTTCCATCTCCTAAAACAGAAGTCAAAAACTTTGGAGTGTGGCTTGACTCCAATCTGACTTTTGATAGTCAAATCCGGAAAGTAACAGGTAAATGCTTCGGGAGGTTGAAAGTCTTGAGGAAGGTCCTCGACCTACTACCAGTTAATGCCAGGAAAACTATAGTGCATGCTGTGGTCACCTCTCAGATTGACTACAGCAATGTCCTATATTTAGGCGCATCTAAAAAAAGGCTGCCCGTCTAGTACTGAATCTCCCTAATAGAACATCTACTACAAAGGCCTTAGCCAACCTGCATTGTCTACCTGTGGAGAAAAGAATATTGTTCAAGACAATGTGCTACTGTCACCGAATCTTGGCAAAAAAAGGTCCACGGTACCTTCAAACTATGATAACAGCTTACACACCCAGCAGAAACCGGAGATCCGAAGGAAAGGCTCTAGCAAATGTACCAAGAAAAAGGAAGGCTAGGATGGGTGGTCGGTCTTTTAGATACCTAGCAGCTAAACACTGTAACTCATTACCTGTTGATATGAGAATAGAGCCATGTGAAGCTACCTTTCGGAAAAACCTGAAAACGTGGCTTTTCCAAACCAGGAAAGTAGAATAGACCACCGAGACCCCTGATTCAGGGACAAGATGTGACATGCCTTACTTCCAATTCCTGCCATCTGAGAGTCTGCTACTAGCGCGGGGACACACGGGCGGTGTAACCATGCGCTCTAAATGGATAAATAAATAAAATAAATAATGAGAGCCAGGTAGCCAAAGTCTGGCAGGGCGGTTCGTTTTGCAATAGAGCATAGTCTGTTTTGAATATAGGTGGTCCCTCTCTGACATGGCATAATGAGCACTACAATGGCGGACATGTGCAAGGATTCCACTCATCACCTTTGTGCTTCACAGTAGCCGTAAAGCCTGAGCTCAATGCATTTCTTCGTGTACTCCCTGGTTTTAGAGCCAGGCGTATCAGGTTATCTTCCTTGTTTGCAGACATTTCAGTGCTATTGAATGCAAGACCTCTACAATGTGCACCAAATCTAGAAATGCCTCTCACAGTGATGTGGCAATTCAAGGTGCGGCAACCTTCCACCCCTTGGGGAGGAGAGTCATGGTGGTTGTGTTGCATGCCACAATCGTTCATCATGAAGGGGAGCCTTTGGACCACAACCTATAAAACATATTGGCTGGGGGAGGTCATACAACCTTTGACAATACTATACACCATTTATATTAAGGAATTATAAGTTGTTTTTAACTGGCTAGACAACGACGGGCTGTGCGTGGCAGGCGAGGGATTCAACTTCTCCCTGTGGGCATGAAAGGAAGATCCTATTTGCTATTATATAATTCAGCAAGAAATCAAACATGAAGTGTCCAACCTATTTTACAGAGTGTTGCTCTTGCCTTAAAATAAAATGTCTTTTATGTCCACCAATTTTTTCCCTATAAAGACATCGATGTACGAGTGATGGAGGCATAATGAGTTTAACTCAACATTCCCTGCAACCACAGTTAATTTATGAGCCTAGGTGGAGCTCGCAGGGCAGGTAGTAAGGGCGTGGTATCTGGGAGAAGAAACAGGAGATGCAAATGATGCCTCCACTTAACTTTGACATTGTTCCACATCTTTCTGGAGATATAAATATGTTGAAGTTGTTTGATTGGCAGCTGCTGCGTCAATGCCAGACCTAAAACGAACACCCTTAGCCTTGCTCCTCATAATTTAGCCTCTCGTTAGGCACCGACCTCCCCTCACATTTGGAAGGGTGCCAATCCTGTCCGGATGTAAAGCAGGAGCTGGAGCATGTTCGACCGGAATAAACGTTCGGATGCATTCTGGAGGAAAGCAGAGGGATTGTGAATGGGAAGCGGGGTACACAAGACAAATTCCACATGTGCATGGTTAAAAAAATGTCAGGTACTTAGGCATCCTAATGTCCACCTCACCATACTGAAAAAGCACCATAATAAGCTACAGCCCCTACACCAACGCACTTTTAACACCATCCTTTTGTTCCCTGGTTCTCGAGCATTTTTAACGTGTTGATGTTAATATAATCTCTTTTGGCCTCTAGGGGGTGCTGACGTATTCCAATCCCTTGTCCTTCTCTATTCTCTGTAGGATAACATCCCTAGACTTTGCCTGAAATAAAGAATTTGTAAGCGAGTCAGGTTTATACTGCTAAATGACGATAAAACATTTATGTAATATTGCTGATAAAATGGACATTTAGGTAGAATATGCATTTATTTTTCATTTTCCTATACCCGGTTCGTAGTCCATTCCCTTTTCCATAGTAGTTTTCTCTGGTCTTTCTTTTACCCTATATTAATAAACTAAGAGTGATCATGATGGTAATAATTTTACTGCTACTAATAATTATTATAATTACAAATGGAGTCACTGTCGTGGAAAACAAGACATCTTGCTTTTATAATAACATTTTCTGAGCTTCTAGTAGTGGATAACCTAACAATGAAGTGCCTGTCTGTAATGCACTTAAAAAAAATATTTGTTTTGTTGTAAGTTGGTATAAATACGGAGGAAGCACTAATAGAAATTTAGGTTCTTTACCAACACCCAAAATGGTATAGTTCTACCTAATGTGCTTACACTGGTAATTTCATAGAATTATATGTAACCTTAAGGGCTTTTCCCCAGCATCCAATAACAGTGTTCCTAATGTGTTTAGCTAGGTTCTTGCTAAGTATTATATCAAATCAGAATGTCATTCCTCTTACACAGTGCCCCCTAATGTATTTGTCCTGGATCTTGCAGCGTATTGCATCCACCAGGGGCGCAACTAGACCCGAACTTCGAGGGGGTGGGGGCTAAGACTCGCACCCAGGGCTGGTCCTAACACTGGTTGCACACGGTGCAACAGTCTTTTTTGGCACCTCCTCTCCCATTTCCTCCTTCTCCAGGAATTCCCTCACTACCACTTGCCAACAGTGCACCTCATCTCTCGATAGCCCCATTCTGACCAACTTGTCACTTTTTCATAGGCCTACTCGTAGTTTTCTCTCACTCAGTTTTGTGATCTGCATGGTACACATTCTTTGTAGCAGGCACATAAGCCCTTCTGCATTGTGTGGGTGACATGAGTGCACAGTGGGCGATGTGACAGTGTGAGAGAAGGGTGAGAGGAGTGATCGCAGGGTGAATGAGGTGACCATGTGTATTTGGGTGCGGATGGAAGTGCAGAGTGGGACAAATTAATGTATGGTTAGTGATGGGCTTGTTTGAGTGAGATTGCAGAGTGAGCAGTGAGGGGGACAGGTGAGTGAAGTGTCACATGATCAGGGTGAGTAGTGTGCTTGTGTGACAGCAGGGTGAGGTACAGGGTGAACAGCGCAAGAGCATTGTGAGTGCAGAGTGATCATTGTGAGTGCAGAGTGAGAGGTGTGCTCATGTGACCGCAGGGTAAGTGGAGGGAGAACAGTGTGAGTTCATGGCGAGTGGCATAAGTGCAGTGTGGTCACTGTGAGTGCAGGGTGAGCGGGTGGTGTGAGTGCATGGTGATCAGTGTGAGTACATTGTGATCCCTGTGAGTGCAGGGTGAGTGTGAAAGTGGAGGGCGAGAATGAGGAGCGAGTTGTCTGAATGCAGGGTGCATTCCCAGACACTTGAAGTAACTTAGCATATTATTGAGGGCTGGCGTAGGGTTCCAGATAAAAGTTAAACTATTGCTTTTATGGCATTATTCAGGTTCCAGGGATCGAGGGTGGAGGAAATAAATATTGTGCTCACCCTGCAACAAACTTTCAGTCTTGCGATTAGGGTTGACAACCAATTATATTGATATCCCAGACGGTACAAAAATAAGCAGTCACCTAAAGCGTATTTTCAACACTTATCTGTGCATACTTGGAACAGCAAATATAAATAGAAAGCATTTTTAATTGTGTTCTAGGGTTGCCTGAATGGTCCATGACTGATAAATAAAGGGAACAAATATTGAAAAGTCACATTACAAATTAATGCATAATATTTTATTTATAACCCTATTTAGTGTCAAGACAAGGCCTTTGCAGGCTTTTTAAACCACAATTGGCTGGCATTTTTCTTTTGGCAACTCTACTTTATATTCCTTTTCAAGAAATACATTCTCACACTAAGGCAGTAAAAAGTAAAATCGAAATGTAAGGAATAGGCAGAGTGGGGGCCCAGGGGGTACTGGAACCAGAAAGCAAACAGCCTCTGTAACCAGTTTACAAAGGTATGTAAATATGCAGATGGGCTTTAAAGACCTGTGGAAAAACTTGAGCTTGCCGGAGATAAGACTCCAGACACTGCCCAGCCGAGCCCCCAGCAGCTCGAGCTGCAGCAGCAGCCTGGGCTGAGACACACGACGGGGGGAGGGGGGTGGGGGGGGGCGGTCTGAAGCCCTTTCAGCCCAATGGGTGTTGTGAGCCTGGCATCCGCCTTAAATAAACTTCCCGCAGCAAAAAGTTGCACAGTGCCCCCCAGTGAGTTTACCCAGCTTCTTGCAAAGTATAGTACCCAACCATATGTTCCTCCCTCCAACAGCCATTCACATAGGCCCTAATTAGGATGTCGGTCGGAGGCGGTTCGACGGTCCGAAACTGCAGTTATGATGCGACCGCACATGGTGTGATCGCAGACTCCCATTTCCCTATGGGAGCTTGTGCGGCGGTCGGTAACCGGCCAGTAGATGCCGCAGACTATCCTTCTTTCTTTTTTTTTTTTTTTTTTTTTTTTTGCTTTGCTAATACTAAGTTTATTTCCTGTATTGCTTGTCTATCGTTCATGCCTGCTGAAGTACACATCCCTAGTTTCCCTGCTCCGCGCAATACTACACCACAGGTAACTGCAGGCTGGGCAAATTCCAGCTGATTGACGAGAATGAAAATTAACAAGATTAGTCAGCCCGCCCCTCAGGCCTATCCTATGAACTTGTGGCACTTGTACTTTGTATGAAATGAACTTATTTTACAGAACCATCAAACATGTAAATATTCGAAAATTGCATGAACATTAATTCTATTATTCTACTTGCAGCCCAGAGGAAAGAGAGAACATGGCGTTTCATTTGTCATCACAAAAGCAATTACAGGTAATACTAGTTGAATTATATTCACAATCTGTTCTTCATGTCCTTTGTGACAAAAAAGATAAACTGTTAAGTATCTACTATTGTTTAATGTCCTAGTGCTATAAGGACCTCTAATCTTCCCACTAGGGATCCAGCATGGTAGCAGTTATAAGAAAATAGAATTCATTTTCTAGATTTATTACGTAAATGTTGTATCAGCAGTCAAGGCACTGATTTATTTGAAATTTTCTATATCTGTCTACCCAGATTCTTTGTCCCATTCCGTGCTTATACTGTAGAATAGATGTAAAATTCTTGAGCTAAGGGTACTCACAATCTCATCATTTCTAGAATGCTCGCAGCACTTCTAGACTTTTGGAGGTAAAGCATATGTCTTTAAAACCCCCTTTTTTTCCTTCTCTGTTTTTGATATTGCAGGTCCTGCTCTGTTTATTCTGCAATACGTTTGGTACAGGTATGTCATTTGTATTTTTTCAAAGATGCCACGTGAAAACAGAAAAAAAACATTTAGCTGCTAACGTCATTATCATATCTGACATAAAATCTTCCCAGAGCTTTAAGTCCTCTTTCACAATTTAAAAGCCAGAGTACATCGTTTAAACCGTCTGTAATGAAAACAAGCATTGGCAAAGTTAGTAGCTGTGGTTTTAAGTTGATAATGCATTTAAACACAGGAAAGCTGAATTGCTGTTTGTATAGTATAGCATATTAAAGCCAGACCTATGGGCTTTGTCAATGTTTCGTGGTGTTTGTGGGGCTATTGGTAGTGATACAATTGGTGATGAGAGTAGTATTGGTAGTTGTGTTGTAGATTTAGTGGTGGTCTTGGTGGCGATGGTATTGGCGGTGTGTAATTGCCGGGGTTCATGGTTGTGGTAGTGGTAAGGTTATTAGTGGTATTGGCATTGGTATTGATGTTGCTATTTTGGTGTTAGCATGGATAGTGGCAGTAATGGTATTGGTAGTCTTGGGGTGGTGTCATAGTGGTGGTAATGAGAGTTTTAGTGAAGTGCTCTATTGGTGGTCGTATAGAAAATAGTGCGGTATTGGGGGTTCTGCTCAAGTGCCTACATACTAACTAACATGTACATTTTGTGTACACATGTCCTAATTACTTTTTTGTCCATCTCATTGGGGCTGCTTGAACCCAAGATTGCCCTCTGATGTGACAAACAAAAAGCAATTTGGAAGCCATGTTAGGATCAGGCCCGCACTGGTCATGACAAATTCCTTCAAAAAGCAGGCATGTAAAATAAATTGATTTCTGTATACAATGGATGTTTGAAATTGTTGTGATGGTTTAGTGTACTTTTTAGATGTAATATAGTCCCTAATACATTGCAATGTAAGTTCTGCATAGGAGGCCGAATGCTAGACCAAACAGCGTAAAACATAGTTGTGAGAGACAAATGCTCCTCTGGAATGATGTGAGATGATATCTGGGCAAAAAAATTAATCTGTTTTCAAAAAGGTAAACAGTTAAAAAGGTCGTTTCCATAATGCACTTTATGGATATTTTATGCAATAGATCTTGCAGACTGCTGCGCTATCACCCCAGATTGGGCAAATAATGTACACTAAATATACATTCACCATGCCAATTGAAAGTTTGCTAAAGAGAACCTGAAAACTGATATGTTGTAATTTCTTACTTAATGGTGTCCAGTGAGCCATTATATAAAGATTGGGCTATCAGCGGGAGAACAAATCCTCCTCTGTTTCATGCAAAACAGAGTACACATTTATCAACCATTTGTAACTTCTTTGTTGAAAGTGTTTAAGTGTAAACACAGATGACAGGAAAAAAAAGCCAGACGTGGATATGTGTCTCATGATACCCTTAATCCACCATACAACTTGTCTAATAACAAGTTTTACTTCCCACTGTCTATTTTGTAAGAATATTTCGTGCCCTGTCTGTTTAGTAATGTTAAAATCTTCTGGGACCTTGAGTGTTTAAAATATCGGCAGTATTTGAGATTTTTACATTTCAACGTATGTATTTTGCTGTTAGAATTCAATAGGATACACACTTTTACGTTGCTGTTTCTACAAGTCTATATTTCTGGCTTTTATACTGGAAGGCATGAAAAAACGAAGGGCCTCGTTGTAAGTGCCCCAGAGCACGGGTGGTTCAGTCCTCACCCCTTGTGTTAACTGTACCTGGTCCAGTAAACCCATGGGGTGTAGAATGAATGTGATTTATGGGTTTGAGGCAATTGCTGGGACAATCTGTAATTCTGGGTCAGATGTACCTGGTAATTTCCCTTTCTCCACATCACTTTCGCCTGACAAAATCACTGGGAGAAACATGACTGATCTATGTGGTTTCCACTGCCCTTGTAATTCATATTAAGACCTATAGCTATGTTACTGACTCCATCGGGAATTCCTGTGCACTAGTAATGAGGCCCTCGGCCATCTGTGTTTTTTGCTGTTCGTAAACCTTTCTCAAAGCAAATTTTGCTATGGAAATTTGTGATTGCAGCCGTCTTTAGAAATATTTAGAATAAAATCCATCTTGCCTCCTTACTAGTGAAACTAATGTCTGTGACTGATCTCTTTTCCAGTTTTACTTGCGTTTTTAGTACACTTCTTTAGCGTCAGCTCCTTCGCTAAGGCGGACGAGCGCCTCCCCACTTCATTTTAGGCAGTGGAAAAAGGGCAAAAAAATGATAATAAGCTATGTCATTATCATTTTATGTTTCGTTGTCAGGCAGGTTTACATGGCGGGTCGGGGCTTGGCTGCCATCACAGCCAGCAAGGGGAGGAGATGTGGTCACTTAAGTACGCATGATGGTTTGGCCGGCCATTTGGGGCTGGCCATACAGTCATGCACACTTTGCAGGCTGTAATACGCAGCCTGGTGAGGAACATGCACAGGTTCCCACTACCTGTCTGAACACAACCACAGCGCTCAGACCAATCACAATGCTGCATTGCAGCTTGTGATTGGGTTAGGGGAGCCTGGGTGTGCTTCCTGCTTCAAGCAGGAACAGAAGAGGATGACGCAAGGTGAGGTGCCGGTCCGGCAGCAAGGTAAGAAATGTTTTTATTTATGTATTTTTCTTTCCCCCGCCTCACCTGTGCTACTCAGTGCCAGCCGCCACTGCACTCCTTGCTTCCAGTACCTAGGTATTTGAAGGAAAATCTTAATTTCTAGTATCTCTGCCCTTGGCAGAGCCAAAGGCTTCCAGTAGTGTTTCTCACTCGAGAAGCCATATAAGTCATACAAAAGTTGGAACCAAGAGTGCATCAGAAATATCATGGTATCGTTAATGACCTAAACCAGTCAGATATATTTTATTTATCCACAGAAGCAATTACAGGCAATACTATTGACTTCTATTCACAATCTGTTCTTCATGTCCTTTGTGACAAAAAAAGATAATAAACAATAAGCGACTATCTACTAAGTTTCCAGACAGAAATTATTAGTATAACTCTCCTTTAGTGGTACACCAATGGAAGATGGCCACCAAGCACCAGTTCATTATATCCATCTCTAAGGCCTTTTCTGTCAAGTGATTCCAGTTCAGGGACCAGTACTTTCCGTTTTGATGGTTCCTGTTTTACCAGTCTATAAAAAGGGTATGACCAGTGTGCTGAAGTTCCTTCAGCTTGTTATTACAGTTTGAAGTTTTGCTCCTGCTCCCAATCTGCAAGGTCCACTTACGCTTCACTCTTGCAAGCACCTCTATTGGTCTTACCACGTTCAAAAGATTCAGTGTTGCAAAAGCAGTTCATACACCTAGGAGTTACAGTATGGATATATCCCGCTGTCCAAGTTTTTAGTAGGCAGGTTGTTGGTTTGTTTTGTGTTTTTGCTTGCCCCGGTTTCCTGCCCTACTATTTTGGCCCCAGGGGCCCTCTTTCTCTTGTTGGTAGTTTCAGTATGGCTGGGGAATGGGCTGTCCTTTCTTTGGTGCCACTGTGAAACAGGCGATGGACTGATACCTACATCCAGCCCTTGACTCGGTCTTGCATTTGACCTGGATAATTTGTATTCTCAGTGATAAGAATGAACCTTTCTTAGTCTGAATATTATTATTATTGTTTCTATGTACGTTATCAGAAGGAAATTGATGCACAATTATTGGCACTAGGTGCGCAGAAAATGCACCAGTCTGTTCTTAACAGAACATTGCTGATCCACTTATTCTATTAACTTTCGTGGTGGCTAAACTTTTCTTGTTTGACACATTTTCAAAACAGACATCTTCTTGCACCAGGAGAACTATCTGTTGACGAAAATCGCAGCTGTACTTGTTTTTAAATAGACAGCCAAATGCATTTTTTCTGTGAAAGCTGAATCAATTAAACAATGAGTGTTTCTTTTGTGTGCAAAATCTTTGTGATGTAAAACCATATGTATGGTCATTAACATTTCTGCTCTTAATGGAGTACAGCATATATCTGCAAATATTAGTGCAGTTTTTAAGAAGGAATGGTACCTCTCGCAGTTAGGCATATCATTGATTCCTCCTGAAAGGCTGACGAGGAGGCTTCAGGCCATTTAATAGGTGCTTGGCCCTCCAGTGAGTTCCATAGGGCGATTAACCATTGAGCCTTCTTCTTGCTGAAGCTCAAAGTTCAGAATCTTGGTTGTCAGTTTGCAAGAGGGTTTCCAGTGATCATGAGATGAGGCCAACAATCTTTCAAAACAAAACGTGTCTTTAGGCCACGCATCCCAATGGCCTATCTGCAGTTGTAAATGTTTTGTCGAAACATGGCTGAATGCACTTTTTCTTATTGTTGCAGGGATTCTGCTCTGGTACAGAACTATGCTCGGGACCATAGAACATCACTATATAGAGACTGAGTGACCATACCACCTCCGTATCATGAGTCCGAGTCAGACTAGCTCTAGTGCCACACCTGCCCTCCTAACCTTACCAGAGAAACAAGTGAATTGTCACTCCAGAATACGACACTCTGGACCCTCTCAGTAATCGCTGTAACAGGAAACATCCTTTTGCTCTCTCACTCATATTTGTCCACAATAAGATAACCAGGAGACACGAAGGAAGTTTTGAATATTTATTTAAACTATCGTGTTCTGAAATGCAGTATTTGTGCCACAATTGGAAAACAAATGCATACTAAAAATACTGTTAGCATAATTAATGAACCGTATATCCTGAAAAGCCATGTCCTTATATAGGACAGAGTAGTCTAACCCCAAACCTCCCCGGTACTGAGCCTGAATGAATATATATATATATATATATATATGTAAGATCTCTGGGATTAGTAGCGACCCCTTTACATTCTCATACACAGATGGATGCTCTACATCTCCGCAGATGCAGTGATCTTGTCTCAGAACTCTTGTTCCATGTGTGTGTTTTTGGCTCCTGTGCTCATCTATATGACAAGCCATGTGCGCACATAAAAACAGCTGCATTTCTGTGTTATGCCTAGGTGCAAGTGCCTGGCCAGAAAGAATGACAAGGGACATTGTTGTTTGACGTTGTCTATGATGTTCAGACGAAATCCTGGGAAAAGAACAGAACACAAAAACACATAGTAACGTGTGCAAAAGAAAATGAGGCCTATAACGTGCACAGTGAGGCTAACCTAGTGTAAACGTCAATGGGCCATAAAGGAAACATACAACATTATTTGACCACAGAAGAGTATAACATTTGCTATTAAGCCTTCATTCTTGTAGCATAAGTCAATGCCTTTATGTGGTTTGTTTCAAACTTGTCATTCATTTACTAGTTGAGATTTTCACTGACTAACCTATGACTGGCATCATGGCTTTTTGTTGCTTGACACTTAGCACAAACCATGGTTAACAAATTCAGTTGGGAGATGGCCTTTCTTGCGTTTCAGTGCATGCTGCATTTTCGAATGGGGCGAGATTTGCATTTTATTCCAAAGCTCTCTTTTATTCTGGTTTCTCGCATTAGCTGCATAGTGGGGTGACCGTAATCCAGGCATGCTAACTTGCCATGTTCCACTAGTGGGGTTTCTTACCTCTGCTTCTTTTGGCTGGAGAAGCCGCAGTTAATGTATTGCAGACGGCTAAGATGTCTCTGGGATAGGTGGAAAAGTTTATTAGTATCCCATCATCCTCCTAATTCGATTTTCTGCTTGTATTTAGTTACCATTGGTCAATGGTAATAGCTGGCAAAGAAGGTAGCATTGCTCTTGGGGAAACATCCTCAACAATGACTCCGGAACAACAAGTTCCGTAGTCATGCAAGCCGCACAAAGACTTAGCCTTAACCACGCACATGCGTGGTTAAGGCTAAGTCGGTCTAGTGTTCGGGCAGGGCGGAGTTCAGAGGAGCATCGGACAGGAACAGTTAAGAGGGGTTCGGGGGAGGAAGGGGGGTTTGTGTTAGTTTTTAGGGGGTGGGAGGGGTTTGGGTTCGTTTTTAGGGGGGGGAGGGGTTTGGGTTAGTTTTTAGGGGTGGGGGGTCAGATTAGTTTTTAGGGGGTGGGGGTTTGGGGTAGTTTTTAGGGGGTGGGGGATTTGGGGTAGTTTTAAGGGGTAGGTTGTAGGGTGTTGGGGGGTTCTTGTCAGTTTTTAGGGGGTGGGAGTTCAAGTTAGTTTTTAGTGGGTGGGAGGGCTACAGATTAGGTTTTAGTGGGTGGATGGGTTCACGGTAAGGAGGTTGGGGGTGTATTTAGGGCTCAGGGGAGCAGGAGGGGGTGGTAAACTCAGCCATGGATACCTGTTTACCATGCATACCTTTACCACAAAAAATTGTGGTAAAGGAATGCGTGGTAACGCTAGTTGTGGTTAAGACGCAGTCGTAGTAGAGACCGCTTTGTTCAGGTAGTCATTGTAAAGGAACTCATTGTTCCGACATACAACCATTGCACTTGCCTGCCTAAGAGCCATGCAGGCACATGTGCTAAAATTCAGTTTCTACACCATGTACCACTTTCATATCTGTTCTAGACGTGCACTGCACAGTTGTGTGTCTTCTCTTTTCCCTCTTCTTGGATTGGTGCTCATCGAGGTATTAATAACATACTGATGTATCTGATCTTTTAACTATTCAACGAAGGCAAATCCTCAATTGTAGCACTGTAGTAGAAGAAATGAAGTTAGACGTTCACTTCTGTTATGAACTTATAATAAGAGTGAAGCCCTGGTGTGAGGGACTAGTTCACTTTCCTCTGTGTACTGACCAGGTTACTTGTTTTGCAAAGGATTGACTCACTGATGAAAACAAAACATGATGGATGGAATGGGTGAAATAATCTAAGCCACTGGCAATTCCTCTGGGCTACAGATAGGTAGCTGTGACAATGTATTGGACTGGCTGCTGGCGACTAACCCAAACAATGTCAATAAAGTACAAATCAATAAGGACACTGTAAGGAGCAACACACACAAATAGCGAATACAATTTAGCTTTAATAAAGCATTAAAGTGAATACATGAAAAAGCAATGATAGTTGTAAATTGGCAGAATGGTTATATATATTTATAATGCAACATCGGTACAATCATAGAAAAATAAAGAAACAAGCTGAATTCTCTCACAATGCAGTGAGTTAAAGCACAAGAGTAATTTTGTAACTGTGAGCAGCACAGGAAAGTCTAGCCTATCGTCCCTGATGTTTAACTTAATAGCTTAACGATGGTAAAACAATCATAGAAATATATATGAGCATACTGCATAATGCTATCACACTAATGGCGACATACCTCAGCAAAATAGTTGCATGTGCATTTATAATGTAGTGTTGCAAACAGGGGACAGGTAACAATACAGTAAACCAAAAGCCCCAGAGTTATTCTGTAGTGCACTACAATAGTAGACAGTACAATGCTGGCGCAATGATGGTGAAACATACACAACCTTTCAGCTAACAATAGCAAAATGGTCACATCTGATATATGAATCTACATGTACAGTGCAATGCTAGCACCTTGACAATGAAACAGACAGTCTTAAATCAATTGCAATGCAGCTAATTCTTGGCACACTAATACGAAACTAACAAGTCAGGATAAAGCAATACAGTTCGGCCCTTCATCTCCCACTAGAACTTAACTTTCCATAGTGGGAAGCCCGCTCCAACCTCTCCAACACCCCCTTTAGGAACAGCACAACTGGAGGGGCTGTGGCTTTTGGCTGACAGTAGCTCTGCATGACTCCGTCTGTGAGCTTCCACTGAGGAAAGAGCTGCACTACACTTGTATACAAAAATTTGTCTTACACCACATTCGGTTACCGTCTTGCATATTCTGCGTTGTTATCAGTATTTACAACTTTTCTCTCTGGTACTCATCAATCATCCTCCCAGGCCATTCCTCGGTCAGTACATTCTCAACGGTAGGTTTCTCCCACGATCCACCTAGCTGTCCCAGTGTATCATAAACAGAGCTTCTTCGCAGAACGCTGTGTCCGTGGAATGTCGTATATATAGCTGCCAGAGCACGAGTTTCTTCTATGTGATCTCTCCTGTGGCCCATTCGACTCGATTCGAGAGCCCTAATGTGGCCCACATTTCATTATGCGAAGGACAGGACAGGGCTTCTTGAATAGGCCACAGGAGGGATCACCTTAAAGAAACTCATACTCTGGCCCCTATATCGTCTTACTGCATGCATTATTGTTAGAGGAATAAGAAATACAGTTTGTAGTCACATTGCCCTGAAAAAGTCCCATTGGGGAGGAAAAACGTGTCGGCTGAAAATCATGTACTTGGTTGGAAGTGTATAAACACAATAAAGATGGTGAAAATATATCACGCTACCTTGGACTTATGGATTGATTTTTCTGGTTATATCTTCTTAAACAGTGTTAATTAAACAAATTGTTGGAGTGCTCCAGTTCATTGTTTTGTGACTTCAGTATGGAAATCTGTCTTGAACCTTCCCAAAAATGTGGAGAAAGTACATTCTAGCTTAAATGTGTCTGGCGCCTCTAATATTACGTTCTAGAGCACATGTGGACTCACACCAAATTCCCCTTTTTCTTTTCTTTTTTTAAGATACTTACTTATTTGCTTTTTTTTAATTTATTTTTTTTAAAAACACTTTATTGATGATCGCAATATGTCAGATACATAACATAGGCAAGATGCATTCGATACAGTCTGTTTTGTTCCTTGCCCTTAGCACATCAATTACAATATATATGCCCACACAGAAGTTCTGTTTCCATTGTCCTATATGCGATAAACAAGAGAAAAGAAGCTAAGGGTCGCATTCTGTGGCAATAATGCTATCAAGCAAACAGTGGAAACGTTCTCTCGTTAGTGTCATTACAAAGTTGTACATATTAACATTCTACTGATAAAGCTTACTCGAACTCGTTGTCCCCCCCCCCAGCCATCCCTACCCCACTCCTGGTTGTTTTTACTTCAACTAACACAGTGATCGTAATTGGTCTATGTGCATTATTCTCCTAAGGGATGTAATTTTCATGGCAAGAACATAGTTTCTCGGGTCTCAGGGCCTGATTCCGAGATGCCATAAGGCGTCTTTGCGTATTGCTGGGTCGGGTTAGCTTATGTAGGGGACAGATCAAGCGCTTCCAGCTCAATTATCATAGCCTCCCACTCCAGTGAGATAGGATGCTTCCTAAGCCCTCTCTCTTCTTCTCTGTGAAGAGCTGCACCCTCCGCCCGTTCCCACTGAAGCATGTCAGTTTGCCAAAGAGCGACCGCCGGGCATCTGGGGGACTTCCACCTCATAGTAAGTGCTCTGATCGCTAAAATTAGTGCTAGGTCCAAGAATTTTAACCGCACCTTTTGCACCCCTGTGCGCTGACGAAGGCTCACCAGGCAGTTTAGGGCCTCATCGAGAACCAGGAGCTGCGTTACCACCGTCAATGAATGGCGAACTCTCCCCCAGTAACCCCGTATGCAGGGGCACGACCACAGCATATGAATAAAGTCCGCCTTGTCTCCCCTACAGCGGGGGCAGCAGTTGGGGGGAGTCCGGAAACATGCAATGTACCTTTTTCGGGGTGAGGTATGACCTATGAAGGATCATTGTCTGAATAAATTTGAGTTTCGCATTACATGATACTTTTTGAGGGTGCTCCAGCATACTCTAACATGCTTTATCCGTAAGCTCAACTCCAGAGTCCTCCACCCAGTGCTCCCTAAGGGAGGTAAGTGCAATTGCTGCATGTGCCCTGACTCCAGTGTATAGCCAGCGTACTAAATGCCCCCCGGGTCCCATATAGTATAATAGGTGTACCAAATCATGTTGTGGGGGCTCATTCCTCTGTGGGGCCCAAGCGGTTCTGATGTAATGCGTTACAGTAGCGTGTAAGAGATATAAGCGTGGGGGTGCTCCCGTGGCCTGCAAGAAAGAGTCGTGATCCAGCATGGTGCCATCCCCAAAGAACGCCCCCACTCCTTCAACCCCATTGTCTGTCCAGTCTCGTATTCTGGTCTTCGTGAGTCTGCCCTGCGGTGTAGGGACACCGTGGATGGGAATGTTCGCGGCGTACGGGATCACTGTAGATGTATAAGATAGGGCCTTTCTCCAACATAATAGGGCGGTCTTCAGTAGGGGAGGACAGTCTGGGGGAATCCTAGCCCTCGGCAGCAGCAAGGAATGCAGCTCCCCTCGATCTAGCCTCTGCAGCGTGAACCCAATCTCCTGCAAATTCCTCCCTGCGGTCCAGTATGAGAGCCACTGGAGCTGGCTTGCATAGTAGTAGCCTCGGAAGTCGGGGACTCCCAGGCCGCCATTGTGTGTTTCCAGTTGGAGCTCCCGAAGACTTATTCGTCTGCGGCCGGCACCCCAGATAAGACTCACCAGTATAGTGTTTAATGTGTTAAAAATGGACTGCGGGAGGATTACGGGTAGATTCACAAAGTAATATAATAGGCGAGGCAGCATCACTATTTTTGAGATAGCGATCCGTCCCATCACCGATAAAGGTAGAGAGGACCAAAACCCTACACTAGCACGGAGCCCCGTTATTGCTCGCTGTATATTGCCCTCAATTTGATCCTCCTGTGTTCTATAGACCTGATACCTAGGCACTTAAAGGTGGTAGGAGTGACCGGTAGGGTATAGGTGCCGAACTGCAGGTGGGTTAGATGTGGTGCCTCTTGGAAGAAATAGCTTGTCGATTTCTCAGGGTTTATGGCCAGGCCCGCCAGTCGCTCAAAGGTGGCAAATATATTAGGGAGAGGGGCATTATCAGCTGTCAGGTCTCTTAAGTAGAGGAGTATGTCATCTGCATGGATGGACATCAGGTGGCACACTCCATCGATAGGAATGCCAAGCCGGTCCGCGGAAACCTTTCGGGCAAGGGCCAAGGGCTCTAGTGCAAGGGCAAATAGCAGGGGGGATAGAGGGCATCCCTGCCTCGTGCCTCTGTAGATATTATATTGATCTGAAATGTAGCGACCCGTGCGAGCCCTGGCCGTAGGGGACGTGTACAATAGCCGGATCCATTTAAGGTATGCGTCCGGGAATTCAAACCGTCTGAGTCTCGAACATGAAGTCCCAGGAGAGGGAGTCGAATGCCTGTTTAAGGTCCAACGCTATACACCCTGCGTATTGGTAAGCTCGTGGGGTGGCCTTCATTACATAATGTAGCCGTCTGGTGTTCAGAGAGGTGCTGCGGTTTTGTAGGAATCCGCACTGGTCCCGGTGGGTGAGCTTTGTAAGATAGGGTTGTATGCGATTAGCCAGGGCCTTGCTGAGGATTTTATATTCTGTAGATAACATAGAGAGGGGTCTGTAGTTAGACAGCTCTAACCCGTCCCGTCCTGGTTTGGGTATGGACGTGACCAATGCCTGCATGGTGGAATCTGGCAGGCGGCCAATCTCAAAAGCAGTCTTGAATGCAGCCTCCAGTGCAGGTACTAAAGATTCAGAGTAGGTCTGGTAAAATTCTACAAGGAGCCCATCCATCCCAGGCGTCTTGTTACGGTTTAGACCCTTGATTGCAGCGCGGATCTCTTGTTGAGTGATAGGGCCATCGATCTCTTTCTGCACATCAGCAGATAGCACTGGGAAGGGGAGGTCTTGGAAAAACTCAGTGATTGAGGAGCTTTCTACCGGAACAGGGGGTGCATAGAGAGCTTCAAGGTGATCATGGAAGGCCGCATTGATTTCTTCTTGTGTGTGGACTATATGTGCCGCTAGGGTTCGTATTCTAGTTATGACGGGTGGGGTCTGGTCTATCTCTAACAATGCGGGCAAGTAACGCACCTGATCTATCCGCTTCGGTGTGTTTTCGTTGGAGAAACGCCCTGTAGTCTATTGTCCGCAGTGTCTCCAGCATTTCCGCATGCTCTATGTGTGTGGATTGCAAAGCCCCCTGTTTGTCAGGTTCTGATACTACCTCCCTCTCCAGTGCATGTAGCCTATGTTCAGCGTCCTTCAGCCTTTGATGTGTCTCTTGTCTAGCCCCCACTAACTGTCCAATCATCGCCCCTCTCACCACCACCTTCAAAGTATCCCACTCAGTCAAATTGGAGGAGGGTGTTCCAGTTTTCAGCCAAATAATTGGTGATAGTGTTAGACAGAGTCGTACGGAATGGGGCGTCTTCAAGTAGGTGTGGATGCAACTTCCATGTGGGGACTGGGGTAGGCACCATGCCCCAACGGAGTGTGAGCTTGAGGGGGCTGTGATCAGAGAAGGTCTTTGCAAGATATGTGGAGTGGTGGGCCTTTGCAATGATGGATCTCGAACAGAGGAACCGGTCAATTCTAGTGTGGAGACTGTGTACCGGGGAGTAAAAGGAATATTCCTTGTGGGTTGGGTAAAGGCTGCACCACACGTCAAAGTGTCCACCCGCTAGCGCATGTCGTGAATTCCTCTGCTAGTTTGCTAGCGTTCGTGCCATGTGGGGGGGTGTGACCTGTCTAGTTCCGTGTCCAGTACCGCATTCCAATCCCCACCCAGTGTTCAGGGTATCCCATCCCAGTCTGCTAAGACTGCACCCACCATACCCAAGAAACGATCCTGGTCGAAGTTAGGGGCATAAATGCTGCCGAGGACCACCGGGGAGTCATCGAGGGTGCCTTTCATCAGGATGTAGCGACCCTGGTCATCTACCCTGCGCTCCAGTTCAAGAAAGGGTACCCCGTGGCGTATCCAAATAGTCGCTCCCCTAGCAAGGCGGAGTAATTGGTGAAATAAATATGTCCCCTTCATTTTTTCCGCATTTTTTGTGTTTCAGATTCGGTTAGGTGGGACTCCTGGAGGAACGCCACCTGTGTCTTTTGTCAAAGGAGGAATGCATGAATACGGTGTCTTTTCTGGATTGCACCTAGTCCCCGTACATTCCATGTGATGGAGTTATACGACCCTGTTGTGTTAGCATTCCCTGCCATGTTTCAAAGTATACTGTGGAACTCCCATACCCGTGGAGCCAGTAGAGCAGACCTGACCAGCAAACCCCTTTCCCATAACCGGAACAAAACTTGGCACAGCGCCTAAACTGCGCTGGGCCCAACATTGGAGTACCAATAGTACGAAACAATTCACGGTGCGTCCGCAAGCAGGGAGGTAGCCACCCCAATACCTAATCATGGTCGTAAAAGGGTCTGAAACCCAGCGGCTCTATGGTACCCTACCCTCGGGGGGGAGGGGGGGGGGGTTGGGGGTGGGGAGGGTGTGCAGATGTGGTGGGGACATAATTATTAGCATACTCCATCACAATGGGGAGTGTTACGAAGCCCCTCCTCAGATAGCGCACATCCCAGATGTATCAGAGTGCAGCGGTTGTATCAATACTATATAAGGTTGTAGCCCCACCTACCCTCAGACAGAGCCCCGGAGTTCATCAGCATACACCTAAAGAATTATAAGTTAAAGGATACGATAGTCTCTCAGGCGCAGGGCTCACACCATCGGCAAGGGCAAGTCCAAGTCTCACAGCCTCCGACTCAAGCCTCGTTGACTCGTCTCCTATATTCAGTTGTCGATCATATCATCAGCTGCCCTCGGTATGATCGTGGGGAAGAGAATTGCACTGTACTCAGAGTCCGAGTGAGTAGCACTGTCCTCCGAATCAGTGGAGATTTTGTGCAAGTCATCACGGAAGGCACCAGCAGCCGCAATCACTCCCTCCTGATCTCGTCGCTGTTGTTCTCGTGATGGGCCGGCGCCTCCTTTACTCCTGTCGGGATTCGGAGTTCGGCAAGAGGTCCTTTTCAGGAGTGCGTCTGAATCCTGCGAGGAGATATCCGGGTTGCTAATTTGGCTAGAACCGATGCACATTACTTCCAACCATTCCTCGACGTCTGCTGGGCTTTCAAAAAAGTGGGTTTTCTTATCGTGTATAACCTTCATCCGGGCAGGCTATAAAAGTGCGTATTTGAGTTGTGCTTTCTGTAGTTTTCTTCACAGCCTGGTAGGATGATCTTTGTCTCTGTACCAACACTGTGTAGACGGGATACAGGGATATACTGTGGTTTTCATACTGGATTAGTGTATTTTCTCTAGCTTTCTGTAATAGGACGTCGCGGTCTCGATAATTGAGTATTTTCACGATCAGAGGGCGGTGCGCCGGGCCTGGGCTGTCCCGTCGGAATTCGATGAGCTCGTTCCACACAGAAGTACGGGGAAAGTCCTTCAGGTGCCACATGATCTCTGAACCATGTCTCCATGAAGTCTGCCGCCCTATTCCCTTCACAGCGTTCCGGCAGTCCGACGTGGACATTGTTGCGTCTGTTCCTGCCCTCCGCATCCACCACCCGATCCAGGAGCGTCATCACCTGATTTTGTAGTTGTTGCAATGTGGATGAGTGTTCCGCTACTCTGGGGGCAAGGTCAGTGATCGATTGGCCGTGGTCTTTTACTTTGTCCGCCAGTTTATTATGGTCTGCCTTCAGCAGCGTGAGCCCCGTGGCGAGCGTACCCATTTGTAGTTCCAGCGCTGTTCTAGATTCTCAGATCTCCTTGAGAATGAGGTCCAGTTTATCCGGTGGCTCTTCTGTCCGGTCGATGTTGCCCCTGACGGGGAGGGCCTATTAGTGTGGCCCGTCATGGCGGAAGAGTGGTCAGGGCCTTGTTGTCCCTCCAGCGTCTTTGCCCGATGCCTGCCCATGACGCAATGTTGCCGCCAGTCTTCGTACTGAGCCGGCTCTATGGTCGGGTCCACGGGAACTCCGGTAGTGGCCCTCGGAGGGTTATGGCGCAGCCTGAGTGCTTTTCAGCGCACCCTGGAAGAGTATCGCCGATGGGACAGGGAGTCAAGGGAGGCGGTATCCCGCTGTGTATGTCCAGGCAGAACAGGTAGATCCAACGTTCATTGACAGTGGTGTCCTAAAGTTGTTAGGTGGTATGACCTCCTAGGGCACCCCGTATGTTGTTCGCTATGTGTGGCACCCCAGCACAAGTATAATATGCTTGGGCTACCGTAGGAGAATGCGTCCAACGTCGTTGTACTCCGATAAAGGACAGTGGCAGGGGCGCCCAGGGTCCCCCGTCAGCCAGCTCCATGCCGCAGGTTATATTGGGAGGAGGCGGTACAAAAGGGGGTGGTGATGGACGGAGCATCAGAACCAATCAAATACTCACACCCAGTCAACAGATCTGGGTTTGATCCATCACCGTTCTTTAGCCCACTCTGCCACCCCAGTTCAGACATGGCCATATGCAAATCAGTCTGACCCTGTGCCTCATGGGAACAGTCCAGCCCGAACTGCCAAGCCATGCCTTCCCTGGACCGGAAACAAGCTTCCTAGGACCGGTTTCTGGCATTTCAGCCGTCTTCAGCCAGGCTTGCTTGAATCCAGTGGCAAAGTGAGCAAGGGACTCACGTCTGAGCATACCCTGCCAACTTATGTTGTTCGCTATGTGTGGCACCCCAGCACAAGTATAATATGCTTGGGCTACCGTAGGAGAATGCGTCCAACGTCGTTGTACTCCGACAAAGGACAGTGGCAGGGGCTCCCAGGGTCCCCCGTCAGCCAGCTCCATGCCGCAGGTTATATTGGGAGGAGGCGTCTCAGCATCCCTCGAGCAGTCGTCCCCGGGCCCCGTGGCAATCCGGCCACCCTCTATGTCCAGGCAGTCCACTGGCAGGAGAAAAGGGTCAGGGTTGTACTCCCCGGGTCACCTCGCTTCCCACGAGGCTCAATGGCAGGCCGCAGGGGTCTTACGCGGTTTCGTGGCACTATATCTGGCACTGTACTGACGATTAACAGGTTCCCCCGGCGCTCCTTCGTGCCCCTCCAGTCGCACCTCCTCTGTGGGCCAGTCCGGTCCGTGGGCTGTGTCTTTCCGCCGTGAGCCTCCTGCATACCTCCGCTGTGCAGCCGTCCCATGAAAATACGCGGCGTATATGAGCCAGGCCAACGGACTACACCACCGCTGTCTCTGCTTCAGGCCCACGTCGCAGCGCCCGTGTCCCGCTGCAGGTCTTGGCCTCTCTTCAGGCGCGGCCCGAACAGGCCTGCGCCAGCCTCATCTCTGCGGGCTGAACAGCTCCCGGGTCGCAGCAGGTCGCAGATCTGGGACCCAGGCGCATAAGTCAGTGCCGGCGCCTCTGGAGCTCCCACTCACTGTGCTAGCTCGCAATGGGCTCTCTCCTGGGCGATAACACTCCCGGCTCGATGCGGAGCCACAGGCCCGCTCCTCCGCCAGGCCTTCCGCCCCACAGCCACTGTCCAGTAGGGGGGGAAAGAGGGGGGGGGGCCAGGCCCTGTGCTCGGTTTTGGAGGCAGGCGCGGACAATGCAGAATGCCCACGAATGGACAAAGTAGGGACCCCAAGTCCCACGCTGAGTGCGGGGCTCGGGCGGGAACATGCCCAGGAGCTCGTCTCGCACTCGGGCGCCCTCGTCACTCCAGGCCCCGGACGCCGCTCAGGTCCAGCAGCCGACAGGCCCCAGGCAGGATTCTCACCGGAGTGCCGCTGTTCGGGCAGTCAAACGCCCTCCGCCGTGCTTGGGGCTGCGGGGCTCCCAGATGTCCGTCTCCCAGCCATAAAAGTCCGTTGGACGATGAAGGATAATTAGATTCCCCCCCGGAGGGCCCGGAACTCTACTGTGCTGCGACCGCCATGACAGTCGGCTAGCCACGCCGCCTCATTTGCTTTTGTTAAGGGGAGGAAAACAGTTACCGACTAGTTGATTGAGCCTGCCAAAATCTATTTCAGCATCGAGTTGCACTGCCAGTCTCTTACTATGACAGGAATTCATTCATTTTTAATTTGTGTAGCTGCTTAGTTGAATAGACTGATACTCTTCACCCGACAGGTTATCCAAGGTGTATGTTTTCAACAGTTAACAAAAATGTTCTTCTGAACTCTTGTAATTTGATCTGTTTCTTAATCCAGTTTTTATGACAAGAACAGATGATGGTTAACATAAAAATCGCATTTGTCGTTGAAATGAGCAGAACAAGAACAACTAGAGCTGAACAAGTTTGGAGTCAGAATTTAATTGCCAATTAAATGTTCGGTGAGTGGCGAAGTTGAATACAAGAAACCTCTTAACTTGGCTTAGGTTCAATTGGCTGCTCTACCCCTAACACCATGTACTTATTTGCGATGGTTCTATTGCACAGAACTAAGGAGATGCAAAGCACACACTTTACAAGTGACAGGAGCTTTACAGTAAAAAAAAATGAGAGCGTATGTATCATATCTGGGAAGTTAGGTGAGACAATTGGATATTAAAGTGGAGCCTTAAATGAGGAACCTTTTAAGGATATGCTTATAGTGTCAATGTCTCTACATGTTCCAACTATCTGTAGCTTGTTGTTCTGGTTGCTCAGTCTTCCGAGGCGTTGTTGTTTATGCTGGATATTGTTTTTCTACGATTTAAGAGGCTCATTTCTAGTTAAAGTTCCTTTTATTTATAGGTGGTGGGTAAACCATATAAACATCATTGAGAGGATACACAATAAATGCTATCGGCATTACACTGTAAAACGTAGATAAAAAATACAGTTAATAATTTTGTTGTCACCTTTATTATACGATTCATTAGAATTCATAGTCTCTAAAAAGTTCATCCCCAGTATATCCAGCTTCTCTCTCAGAAGAGGAGCAATTGTGGTATTTGTGATCTAAAAAAGCATCACACAGTCAAACAGTGCATTGTACAAGATTTTGTAACTACTTCCATATAAGCGTAAACTACTGTTCGTCAGTAATCGTAGATCCACGCTCTCATATTCTAGAGTTTCAATTCAACAAACCGAAATTGGGTGAACACATTCCAATATCTGATTCAACAAAAATATCCCAAATTTAAAGTGAAGGAATAACAATAAATAGGCTGCCCGTGCAGACAAACTACGATCTGTAAATGTCCATAGCAACCAATTATAACTCCAGATTAGATTGCATATTCAGCCTACAAAGATGCAGGATTCTTTTGATAGTTGCACAGTACTTAATGACATCAGTGTAAAAATTCACCATTTCTGAAGGCGCTGCAAGATATTAGGCACTAAGATAATGGAATACTTTCTAAGCGTGCCCCAAAGACTGCAAAAAGGGCCATTTAAGTGAATGATGTCAGAATGCATCTCAAAACCCAAGCAGACGTCATTGAACAAAGCAATATTTTAGATTGCCAATTTTTGGTGATTGTAATCGATGCAAGATTGGGTGAACAGAAATGTATTTCCTCTACAATGGATGGCCCCTTTAACTCACTGAAGGGATGAGACCCCGATGACCGGGGCTCTGATACAAACTTGGTTTGAACCTGATGTTCACGGTGGCCCTTGCCCACGAATACTGTGCTAGCAGCATTGTCAAATAAGTATACAGCAGGCATTCGTCTATGATATCCAAAGAGTGCCATTACCATGCGACTGCTGCACATGGTGCCCTTTTGACCACAAGAGTTGATGGCACACACGTTGTGTATGTGCCACAGAAGTTTTGACAGCTATTTACCAGAGGACCTGGACTGAATTCAGAGCTGTCCATACACCATTCATGACTGAGTTTGTATTTTGAAACATCCTGGTGGTTGAGGTGCTAGAGATCGTGCAGTAAAAAGACATTAGTTAAAGGAGCACCCCACATTCTAGGAATGCGAACCTCTTGGAACAAACACAGTACTAAAACCCAAAGTCGGTAACTAGCTACGCAGTACCTAATAAAATGATCAATGGATTGCTGGAAGGTAGGACAGAAAAGGGTTGAGGATGAAACTTCAAAAAAGGGCGGGGCCAGAAGCACAAAATGTGCCTCCATCTTGGGCTTTGTCTTCTAAGGCTGTCATTATCTCCTAGCAACAAATGAGAATGTCCTAGGAAACACATTTTTTTATACAAAATAACACTTGGGCGACAAGAACAGTGTTTTCTAACTCCATAAGCTACTTATTATTTTCTAGAGCTAGCCTTCAAAAATCATTTTTATCATAGCTCTCTCTTGTTTAGTGCTGTATATGAATGCACCTCACAAATTAAACATTTTATTTCGAAATTGTTTTACTTCTCATATTTTACTTTGTTCCTATTCCTTCTAATACCTATTTTACCTTGAATATCCGTTTCTCATTGTCCCCTCTGCCTTCCCTTTATACATCACACCTATAGACCACTTTTAACTGAATGTTATCGAAGACCTGTTGTGTACAGTAAGCGAGTGGGTTCTGAGTAAGACCACTGCTAATCATTAGTTGTCTTTCTTGTAAATCTCATTTGTTCTCTTATTATTGAATGGCTTTCCTTCATCTACTTGTGTTTGTTCCATCCCTTGGAGCATAACTTATTTATCACCCTTTTGATTAGATGACCTATATGCTTCCAAATCTCCCATCAGGGAACTATTTTAGCACTGCATGGTGCACCTGTATGCCTTGCTCTCTCCCCATGTGCTGCTTTCCTCTCCCATCTCCCTGTACTCTTCCTGTTGCTCCCCAGAGCTCCCAGCTCATTCGTAACAGCACAGTGACAGATTTATTTTTGCCAGGTTTGACTAAAGAGCAGTGCTTATCAGTCTCCTGCCTTGCACATGTTGCATAAAGCAGAGGCCTTGGTCCACAATGCAGCATTTATGGCGCTAGGGGAGCAGACCACCAAATGGCCAAATCATTTGTTCCAGTTCCCAGTCTTGTTGAAGGTAAATGACAAGCTTTTTGCTCTAAATTCTGCCTCTGCCTCACACAGCTGGTATGTCCTTTAAAGTACCTCCAACTAGCCACCTGTGTTATTTTTCAGCAGGACCACATACATCTGGCTTTTTAAAATTCTATTGAAAGTTTTTGAAGTGAAAATGAAAAAATAAACCATGCTGCTTATAATCTTTTACTCTTGCTTTCTTGCCCGCTTGCTTCCTGCTCTCGTTTGCTTGCCACAGGAAATACTTCCTTTGCCGGTCATTATTTAATCTTTTATGTTCTTTTAAGCATTTTTATAAGTGTACAACTTCAGAGTAATAAGCATTTCAAAGTTTTATTTTGAAAATCATCGCTTTCGAAGTGTTACATTTCAAATTAACAATGTAGAATTGTTGAGCGTATCCTCTTTATACACCTGTTGCCCAACAGTAAGTTACATTTATGGGTTGGGTGATCGCCATTATCAAGCCTGCCTCTTTTGGGAGATATTTCTACTAGATTAGTAGACTTACTTTGAAACCAATACCATTGATAGCTAGACATAGCAGTATCCCATCTATTACATTTGACTTTGTTAGAGCTAGAGCAGCTCCCCTCCGTGTAATATTTTCCTTCAAACTCGTTTGCGTTTAAGAAAATGAATCTTTATACTTGTGTCCCAAAATCACTGCCTCACATGTTTCTTTAACCCCTTTAGTGTTGTGGACATGAGCGTCACATCCCTACACTATGGACAGAGAGTCCCTCTGGTGCTTGCTCCAACCCTGGGCTTCTGGAGAAGAGCTTCCCCAGCAGCCCGAGGCTTTTTTTTTTGTACATGATGATCAGCTCATGGCACCCTGATGACATCACTTTTACTGTGTTTAGTGCTTTTTTTAAAAACCTATGTTTATTAGCATTTTAAATTCGAACATGAATACAGGAGACCAGCATCTCACCTCCGTGATTTGTTTGGCTATTATAAGGGACAATCAGTTGAATGCAAAGTATAAATCAACAGTTGGCCAGTCAATATACAGGTGTTCATGGGATTGGCCTCATAGAGTCGGGGATAGATACCTCCCAACCAGGGAAAATATAATGTTCTTGCCTTGTCTTTTTCGGTTCCCTTCTCGCCATACCAACCACGGCAGAGTCTCTGTAGCGATGCAATGTGAATTCCTTCTGTGTGGCCGTTAGACCCCAGTTCAGGATGGAGGGAAGATGGAAACAGTTAAATATACCCAGCTAAGAAAGAATAGAAGGACTTAAACTATCTCTGGGTATGTGGCAGTTCTACGAAAGAATGGTGGAGTAGGCGCTATAGTCTGCTGGCTCATAATGGACTCTGGGTCAGGTAAAGGCACAATTGCCATATCCGAGGAGTGGGGTGGGGGGCTTGGGGGCACTTAAGCAGGCAAGGAGTTCGCAGTAGATGGAGGGCGGGCAGTTCTCTTCAATCAGCATTAGTGTCATCTCTGTCTCAGGGGTCCCTGTTCAGATCGTCCGCCACCCGCTCAGCCTGCCTGTTCAGATCAGAATCTGTCTCACCCTCAGGCTGTTCCCAACTCTCCAGTATTTCTGTCCACAGTGCAGCTATGGGACATCATCTCATCCCTCGGGCATCTTCCCTCTGCAGTGCCGTCTCCTCCGCCCTGGCCCAGCGGGAGACATCTCCCACCCATGTCTTTATCACAGGTCCTGTCGTGGATTTCCAAGCCATTGCAATTCATCTCCTGGGCAATATAGAATGCAGGTCTAGAAACCTAGAGCCTACTTTTCCGGGTTTGGGCCTGGTGAACCTCCCCAAGAGGCAGGTCTCAATCGTACGGGGACCAAGGGTAGTGTGGAGCCTGAGGAGTACCGCTGTTGGAGAGTGGGGCAGCTCCAGGTCATGTGACTAAAATATGCATCTAGTTGTTTACACCTGGGGCATTCCCGTGGTTCTCTCCCACATATGACCTGTAGTCTGTGAGGGGTCAAGTAGGTCATGTGGACGTAATTTAATTGAATGTACTTCAGTCGGTTGTTGCAGGATACGGTCTTGAGATTTCAGCATCTTGTGCCATTCCCAGTCTGGGATTTCCCTCCCCCTGGGCCAAGGGCTTCAACCGGGGCTTTCATACCATTGGGTTGAGGGCTCAGTCGAACCAAGGGACCAAGTGTTGTGCTGCCTCCATAGAGAGAATAATTGGAGTATTGCATGTGTCGCAGGTTCCTCTCAGTCCCAGGCCCACAAAGCCTCAAATGTTCTCACAGTGCATTGTATGTATAAAACTACCCTGGGGGTAAGTTGTGCTAGGCCAGAATGTCCAGCTAGAAGCAGTCCCCGACTGTCAGGAGCCCAGCCTCTGCCCAGGCAGACAGCTGTAGCTCTGTAAATAGGGAGATGGGGTCGAGGGGACCAAATTAGACCGGGAGGAAAGTTTAATGGTTATCGAGTTCCTGGTGTTAGTGGAAGCAGGCAGGTTTTGGCCTTATTGATTCAAAGGCCTGAGAAGGTCTCCAACTCCTCCAGTTTCCCAATCGCATCTGTGGCGCCTGCTGCACCAGCGGTTAGGTAAAGAAGGAGGTCATCCGCATAAAGCGAAATTAAGTGTTCGTGACCACCCTCGACTATGCCACTGCCTCTGCCCTCCTGGTGGAACAGCTCCACCAATGGCTTAATGGGAAGACCTAAGAAAAGCAGGGATAACTGGCATCCCTGCCTCGTGCTCCTAAATAAATCATATTGGTGGGAAATCGTGAAACCAATCCTGACTCTCACAGTCCGATTGGTGTACAGTAAAGTGACGCATTTAATCCATCTCGGTTCCAGCCCCATTTTGCGCATGACTGCAATGAGAATATCCCACCGAACTGTGTTGAAAGCTTTCTCAAGGTCTACACAATGCATACAACAGCCCCGATGAGGCCCATCAGGCACCCCTCAGTCGAGGCGGCAAGAACGAACCACAAAGGTGTTCCATGAAGGCCGCACTGCTATGTAGAAGGTGGGCAGGCAGACAGCATGTGCAAGGAGCTACTCAGTAGTGAGGGCATCAGGTAGGGATTCAGGAGGTCACCAGAGTATAGCAGCAAATGCTGCAGAGTTGCAGCATTTCAGATCAGGTCTTCCGCTGTCTGCAGGGTCACCGCCGGGAGACCTTCCTTGTTCATCCCCCAATCTTCAGGGTACGACTCTGCAGAATGATGTTCTGACGGAAGCCCATCTCTGGATTGGGCACACAAGGTACCGTCACCTCTGCTGCGGCTTGATCCTTCTCCGTTTGTACTCTGGGCAGTTTGCTCAGTGCACCTCCAGGAGCAGCACCCCGGGAGCGCTTCCAGTGTTAGAGGTAGGAGACCATGTCCCCAACTTCCTTACCTTCAGGAAGTCCCACAAGGCGCACATTCTTCAGGCGATTGTGGCCCTCTGC